>NC_136250.1:25692500-26375000 GCF_053564925.1 Oryzias latipes
TAAACCATAGAGAAAAAGGGGGGGGGGGGGTAAACAATGCAAAGGTCACGAAGTGTCATGATTTTAATGAGTCGGTATTTATCGTATTTAAGTATTTATCGTTATTTTTTAAACAACCATTCCCTGGCTTTGCACCAATGACTGTTTATGAGAAGAGTACAGTCGATGCTTTGCACCACAATTCCTCTCTGACATGTTAGTCCCACATCAACCAGCTGAGATGGTCCACATCTGAGGACTGCATCCCTCCAAGGTCGAGGGCTGGGTCCTTCATCGACTGGGTAGACCAGATGTTAGCAGCTGTGAATTCCAACAGTCCAACACAAGGCTCTGCAACCTGAGGCCCTGGAGCCACATGTGACTCTTTCCTCCCTCCATTGTGGCTCTCTGGTGAAAGAAAAAGAAAAAGTTATTAATTCTAAAAAAGGACAAATTTATTTGGCGATAAGGCAAATCAAGTAAAACAACACAGTTGAATAAATGAAACTTTATTTGTACTTACTCGTCCAGGAGGCTCCCACAGTACCCATAATGCTCCAACAATCCAACAAGTGATGTGACTTCGTCTTAACCTTTTGATTATGACGAAGCGTTTTAAAATCTTTTGACAGATTTTTAAACGCTGTGTACCAGAAAAATGGTTTGAGGTCATTTAGCACAACTAGAATTCCAACATAAGGGCCTAGATGCAACTTATGGTCCAAAAAATATGTCTGGGTCGCTTTGTTAGATCTAGTTTAATTTTTATTTGTTAGGTTTACAATTTGATGGTTAAGGAGCACCAACAAATACAAGCTGGAGAGGCCTAGTTGTTTTTCTGTAATTACTGCTGACATTACATTATGGACGACTACATTTGCTGCCTTTGGATGTGTGACACATGACAGAAACTATTTCATGTTTACAAAAAAGGCTATTTTCTCTTTATATTTGTGTTTTCTTTATGCCAGAAATAAAAAACTTAATAAACAACAACTTTTACAATTTGTCATTTTTTTGTTCAGTTTTATGTGACACACAAACAGAAGAATGTGATCTTTTGTTTCTATTGATGTTCATTCATGAAGCCAACAGAAATGTATTTTTTTACTTTATTAACAATTGAGGTATCATACATTTAATAACGAATAATAACCATGTAATCAACATTACCTCGAAGATCAATCACCATTGCCAAACATAACATATTAACATAGAAAATAAAGAATAGAGGAAAAATAAATCAATGAATATAACACACAAATACATAAAAATAAATAAGTTAAATAAAAATAAAATATGTGGTCTACTACTGGTTAGGGGACTTGTGAAGTTTTCTATTTCTGAACAAAAATAAGCAATTTCAAGCCATTCTTCTTTTTCATATAAGGCAGTGATTGAAAGTAAAAACATTCTTTATGAAATGTGATATAAAGTGGTTTGGTCTTCAAAAATTTATTTTTGTGTATATAAAACAGTATTTTCTGGTCTATTATATGATACCACACCGAATAGAACATTTTTTGCCTGTAAATGAACTGGCATTACAATTTTGGAAGAATATCAAAAGCAGAAATATTCCCAAAATGTTTTTATAACTCCACAGTTAAAGAATAAATTATCCACAGTCTCAATGTCCTGTAGCCAACAGAAATGGTTGGAATTAATTGATTCATAATTGGTGTCAGGGTTGTTTTCTGCTCAAGAAAAAAATAACAAAGAAATGTGGCAGTTTACACCAGAACCAGCCAGCTTTAAAAAAAAACACACAAACTGATGCGCGTTAAGTGTGAACCAACTACATAGTAAATCTTAATGTGAATTGAACTATACAAGTATTTTTACTTATGTGATTAATAAAGTAAAATAAGTGATAAATTTTGTTCTTGTGTCTGTATATGTCAGGGTTTTGACTATTTCTTTCACAAAGAGAAGAACCACACAGGAAACCAGAATTTTTGTTAAACTTCTGCAAAAGGAGTCGGTGTGTCACAGCTGACTGTCTTGTGTCCTGTGACAACACAGGCTACCATAGGCTGATTTTATGCACATAAATACACAGAGCCATTGCATCACTTGCTTCCCGCCCATATTTAATACATTTGCCTGCTGCAGGGTGAGAGCTCAGAGCAGATCGGATCGGAGACGGGACACGTTGCTGGTTGCTGACTCTTCTGGCTCTCCCCTTGCAAAGGTTGGAACACTTATGCAGACTGTTGTGTGTTTTGTTCTCTTACCCATTGCACAAACAGGCTCTCTGAGGTCCTGAACCATCTGAACCTGGGGAAGCTGTAGGCGGCTTCAACAACAGTCGTACACATTTTTACAAGCAGTAAATCTTAAAAACAGTCTCCAACATCCTCAAATTTAAGCCAAAGTCAGAATCCAGAAAATGCAAGAGCTCAGTGTGTGACCCTCAGTCGTGTTCAGCTTGGAGAAAACACAGCTCAACGTGAGGGTGTGGACTTTTTGTTGGGAGTAAGCCTGCACGTGTCGGCTTCAGTGTTACAGTTTAACATCTGTGTTCTTGGGGTAAATGTTAGGCCGTCTTAAAGAAAGCCCAAACCCCCACAAACACCTTCAGTCAAAGCCAAACGAAGGCAGCACATTACAGAACCACAGCCAAGCAGAGAACTTCAACAAGAACCACCACAGTTTTCCAGATCTTCCTGCACGTAGAAATAAAGTTTTGAGACAAGGTACCCTAATGAATTTATGTTTTGTGTAACAAATGTATTCCTGCCGTGGAAAATGTGGTTGCCTGTTTTTTTTTTAACCTGTACATTACACTTAAAAAAAGCTAAACAATTAAAAGACTACATAAGGAGTGGTGACAGCACAGCTCAGTCCCAGCTGACTTTTTCAGGAACGCAGGTGAGGGGTGTGTCGCAAGGATTTCCCCTTCCACACCCACAGACCGCGAATGACAACTCCACACGCAGATTTGTTGAGATTGAGCCCAACGACATTTTCAGACACTGAACGCTTTGACTGCAAAAGGAAGAAAGCCACCATGACCAGTTCGTTAAAGGATCTATAGAGAAAGCATCAACTTGTGGCTGGAGTCAAGCCAGCCTGCTCTCATCAAACTGCTGTCAAGTGAGCAGTCTCGCCGCCATAAAAAAACAAAAATAAAACTTGCCCCTCTCACCCTCCGGGTTGGTTTCTCCTCCAAGCTCGGGTCCTCTACAAGAGGCCAGGGAGCTTGAGGGTCCTGCCTAGTATCTTAGCTGTTCCTAGCACTGCACTTTTCTGAGAGGTCTGAGGTCTTTCCAGGGATCTGCTGTAGCCACTCCTCCAGCTTGGGGGTTACTGCCCCAATTACCACAGGCACCACTGTCACCTTCACTTTTCAGGCTTTCTCCAGTTCTTCTCTGAGTCCCTGGTATTTCTCCAGTTTCTCATGTTCCTTCTTCCTCATGTTCCCATCACTTGGCACTGCCACATCTACCACAACGGCTTTCCTCTGTTCTTTATCCACCACTACGATGTCTGGTTGGTTCACCATTATCACCCTATCAGTCTGGATCTGGAAGTCCCACAGGATCTTTGCCCTCTCCTTCTCTACCACCTTCGGGGGTGTTTCCCATTTTGACCTTGGTAGTTCATATTCTGCAAACATGTTCCTGTATATTATTCCAGCTACTTGATTGTGGCGCTCCATGTATGCTTTCCCTGCCAGCATCTTACACCCTGCAGTTATGTGCTGGATTGTTTCAGGCGCCTCTTTGCACAGCCTACACCTTGGGTCTTGTCTGGTGTGGTAGATCTGAGCCTCTATTGCTCTGGTGCTCAGGGCTTGTTCCTGAGCTGCCAGGATGAGTGCTTCAGTGCTGTCCTGTAGGCTAGCCCTTTCTAGCCATTGGTAGGACTTCTTGATATCAGCCACTTCAGTTATGGTCCGGTGGTACATCCCATGCAGGGGTTTGTCCTCCCTTGAGAATCTGTCCTCCAGCACTGTATCCTCTGCTCTCCATTGCCTGAGACATTCACTGAGCACACTGTCAGTTTTAATATAAATATTCTGAAAATTATCAGTCATTAACAGAAACTGGATATTGTAACTTGAAGAGAATCTATCAGATTAGAACCGGATCACAAAAACTATGTAAAACTATAAAATGGACTCAGTAGGGGTGGGATTATATAAACTCCTTTCCACTATTTTTCAAGCAATAAATGAAGCTCTACTTGACTTTAGTTAATGATAACTGTTTTTAATAAAGCAGATGTGATGAAAGCATTTTTTTTGTTTTATTTTCTGCTTATTTTAAATCTATGCATTTAATCATTTCTGTAAATTTGTGTACATTCGTTATTGCTTTGACTCCAATGTTTGAGATCATTGGATCAATCAATCAATCAATCAATCAATCAATCAATCAATCAATCAATCAATCAATCAATCAATCAATCAATCAATCAATCAATCAACATAAAAACATCCTTAAAATATACAAAGTGATTTTCTGACCAAATCTTTGTTGTGTTGGGAGAATAGAGTCAGCTTGAATGAAATATTTCCTCATGTTGTGTTTAGACAATCTTATTTATTTTGCAACGTTTTCCTAAGAAAAATGATTTTAAATTAATCTGTGAATATATTTCTAAATTTACCAAACGTTTTGTTAATGGTTTTCTTTTCACTGACCTACTCTATGATCATTATGTTTGGGGGGGGGGGGTTAATGTATGGAAGAGATGCAAAATGATGATGAAAATGTCAGTTATTGTGTTCATCTGAAAATTGTTCCTTCAAAATTAAGAAACTCTTTGTGTATCACCTCGTTTTGTGTGTTCATTCTTTAGTAACTTGACTAGTTTTCAGAATGAATTGTTACAACCTCGTGTTGATCACCTGGCTCAGGTGTATTCAGTCGGAGGGAAGTGTCAGCTGGAAGACAGCAGGGGGGGATCTGCATGGAGGATCAGGGTAGGGCAGCTCTTGGTTTACAGACTGTTGCTTAGGCTGCTTGAGAATATGCCTTAAATCATAACTGCTGCTTATTCATGGTTTAGTTAGTCATTTCTGAAAGTGTTAACAGTTCCTTAAGTGGACTCATTAACTTTCAAATGTTTCTCAAATGTTGCTGTTTATTTACACAAATAATGACTGAATTACTTCAAGTGACTGGCCTCTTGGACATCCTACATTTAATAAAAACATTTACTTTAATAACTTCTGATGAACAATTATGCACATGAAATCACAGCCTTTTAACTCACCTCAGACCTCTCAGCTTGTCATAGAACTCTTGAAAAGGTCAAAGGTTTCTGTCCAACCATGGTTATAAAGTCACTCCCATTATATAAACTGACAGTGATTCTGTAGCTGAGACTTTGTCGCATGGGCAGTTGGGAAAGTTAAATGTACATGAAGTCATGATCTGACCCTGAAATTCCTGGAATTCTAAGCGGTAAGCGGAAGCGTGCCTGTTTCTCATTACAGTAGTCCTCTCTGTCTGCACCTGTATTTGTGTGTTTAAACTGTTTTTGGTGTGAAAAAAATTATATTTCTTTGTAGTGTGAACTTGTTGTTAGGTTCTCAAATATGATATTCCATCTATTTACTTGTACAGACGTTTCATCTGAAGTTAGCTGAATACGTCTTTCATTAAAATCAGAATCAGCTTAATTGGCCAAGTATGTACAGGGAATTTGTCTTCGGTGTCTTGTGCTCTCGTGCAAACTAGCAAGGTATAAAGAAGTGTGAGGGGGTAAGACAAAAAAAAGGATAGATAACAAAAAATAAAGCAATATAAGGTAGATAAAGGAATAAATAAACATCCCTAAATAAGAAAAATGACTAAGTAAAAATTCAGCAGGGGTTCTGGTGTCACAGTTTCTGTGGTTTTGTTTCGTGTTCTTGAGCGGTCAGGAGTCAGGAGTTCATTAGAGTGACGGTTCGCGGTTTTGGTGCGCATTGTTCTAAAGCGCCGCCCTGACAGGAGGAGGCTGAAAAGACAACGTCCGGGATGAGAGGGGTCTTTTACGATTCTGCCAGCCCACTTCCTGACCGTGGATCGGTACAAGTCCTGAATGGAAGGAAGGCTGGAACCAAAATCTTCTCAGCAGATCTGATGATTCTCTATAGTCTGTTCCTGTTGTGTCTGGTAGCTGATCCAAACCAGACCGTGACAGATGTGGTCAGGACAGATTGGAGTAACCCTTGTGCTATCCTAGGCACTTTAATGTTGGAAGTTGGGTCATCTAGACCCACTAGACAGTGCTCTGAACCTTTTTTCTTCAATGATTTGTGATCTTCTCTGGTGTCCATTGATTACATGAAATCTTTCCACCTTTATCCACCTTTGTCATGGTAGGGAGAACACGTCAATGTAAGGGTGGGGTCATAGAACATAGCACAAGGGTTATTGCAGTATAGAAGATGGTCAGCAGCTCCTGAGGCAGGTTGAACTTCTTGAGTTGTTCCAGGAAGTACAACCTCAGCTGAGCATTTTTCCGGAGTGAGACAATGTGAGAGGTCCACTTAAGGTCCTGTGAGATGGTGGACCCTAGGAACCTGTGTGAGTCTGTTGAGAGGACAGTGGTGTTGAGAATTATGAGTGTGGGGTGTGTGGTAGGGGGCGTTCCTCCTGAAGTCCACCGTCATCTCCACCGTTTTAAGTTGGTTCAACTCCAGGTGGTTCTGTCTGCATCAGAGGATCAGCCGCTCCACTTCTCCTCTGTATGCAAACTCATCACCGTCCCGGATGAGCCCAATGACTGCGGTGTCGTCTGCCATCCTCAAGAGTTTCACAGAGGGGGCTCCTGATGTGCAGTCGCTTGTGTGGAGGGAGAAGAGCAGAGGGGTGGGAACACACCCCTGGGGGGCGCCAGTGTTAAGGATCTGGGTGCTGGATGTGGAGCGTCCCAGTTTCACCTGCTGCCTCCTGTCGGTGAGGTTTTGGATCTCGTAGGAGATACAAACAGGGGTATTGTGGAGGTGAACAGGGGTTCCATAATATTTTCTATGATCTTTTCATTATGTATTACAGGGGTTCTATCATATTTTCTATGATCTTTTTACTATGCATTTAATGGATTCTATATATGCATGTATATTGTATTGCAGTTATATGCTTGATTCCTGCCCTCAGTAGCAGATAACATGTGCCAAGGTCACCAGTAGGACTGTTTTTGACTTTTGGTCTCTTTTTTCTTTCTGTACTGGAGTGTTTATGGAGCCACGACACCTGCAATGCAGACTAGACAAAAACACACCAGTCTAATGACGTATTTAGTATGTTTTCATCTTTCCTTACTGAATAATAAAAAAGCCTTTTTGCCTTGAGGACAGAGAGCAGACATCCATAGAGCCTAACAGGTCGTGTTTCTCCACCTCTCCCCTTTTGCAAAAGGTTTGAAAATCCATGCAGAGTCTTGTGTGTCTTTGCATTTTCCAACTGCACATTTCATTTTTGGACGTCCTGAACCATCCGAAACTGTGAAGAGCCGGACGAGACGGCAACAGAAGGAACATCTACTTCTACCCTTCCTCTCCTCTATTGTTGATCATAATTTATCATTTAGTTCTCCATGCCGCTGTTTGGTGCAGTGAGATTCATGTATTGTCCCTCTTTTCCTCTCCCCTCCTGGGGAGTGGGAGTGCTTCCAGACTCCAGTTGGCTCATCCGTGCTCCTGTACCTGACCGTTTACCTCGCCTTTGCTCCTGCTCCTACACCTGGCTGTGGTTCCTGTCTCAGGCTCGACTCGCGCCCCTGACTGTCCCCCCAACCACGGCTGGATGAAGCTCGTCTGCTGGACTTTATATATGTAGTTGTAGATTTAGATAAGTTAATTCTTCTGTAAGATTTCTGGTAAATCGCCTGTCCGTCCTGGGGGAGGATCCCTCCTTCATGTGGGCACCCCTGAGGTTTCTCCGTTTTTTCCGGAATCCAATTTTTTAGGAGTTTTGCCTTACCGCGAAGGGGGGTCTAAGGGCAGGGATGCCAGTATAGCTTAGTCAGTTTGTTAGTTCATTTTAGTATTTTCCTATTGAACTCTTTGTATTCGTGATCCTTTTGAGTTCATGTTTTACTTCGAAGCCCATCGAGACGACTGTTGTTGTGATTTTGGGCTATACAAATAAAATTGAATTGAATTGAACAGAGGAAACTGTTGGGAGGGGTTTTAGCTTTCATATGAGACATTTCTAAAACCAATGGATTCATTAAAAGTGAGGTTTTACGCTTTTGCTTTTACAAAATGGATAAGCGACAAGACTTTTGTCAGGGACTGTATGTACATGGTGGAAACACGTCATGCCACTGGTATTTGTGGAAGGAAGCGGTGATTGACATCAGACCACCCCACATCACCTAAAAAAGGTTTTGGTCTGCACACACATGTTCTCACAAAAGCTTATGTAGGATGTCACAGTGTCAGTGAGTCAGCAGCTTCGAAGACGCTCCAATCAGTGCAGTCAAAGCAGGCCCGCAGTTGCATCTTTGACTCATCTTTTCACAGTCCTCACCATGGCTTAGCTGATTTCAGCTTTTGCCTGTAGGTTGGGATCAGATAAACTAGGCAGTGGTCGGAAAGTCCCAGGGCAGCGCGGGCATCAGTGATATGCGTCCTTTATTGTAATGTAGCAGTGGTCCAAAATGTTTGAGCCTCTGGTGGGACAAGTCACGTGCTGTTTGTATTTGGGTATTTCGACCTTGAGGGTTACTTTTTTGAAATTGCTGTTGCTGTCCCACAGCAAAAAACACCAATAAAACTGTCCAGTGTATTCTACTGTACAGACAAATTTATGGGCTGCATATGTCATTTATAATTATGGCCCGCAGCACTCACAGAGTGCAAGGACCATATTGTAACTGGTACGAGGGTCGAACACTCAAAAAGGTCCAAAACGTCAAAAAAACGCGTCAAAACGCCAAAAAATGGGGTCAAAAGTCGCCCAAAGCACACAACGACACGACAATTGTGTAACGCAAAAAAAATACACACACACGCGCACAACACCAACGCAAAAACGACAAAATTGTAGTCGCAAAAATGACGACACAAACACAAAAATGCCCAAAAAAGCCCTCAAAAGACGGGTTTAAAGCCAAAAAGACATGCCCAGCCTATAGTAAAAGACAAGCCGCATTGAAATACATGGGAAATCCTAACCGCAAAAACTTCTATATTGTTTCTGCTTCGTTTCATTATTATTATGGCCCGCAGCACTCACAGAGTGCAAGGACCATATTGTAACTGGTACGAGGGCCGAACACTCAAAAAGTCCAAAACGTCAAAAAAAAGCGTCAAAACGCCAAAAAATGGGGTCAAAAGTCGCCCAAAGCACAAAACAACACGACAATTGTGTAACGCAACAAAAATACACACACACACGCACAACACCAACGCAAAAACGTAAAAATTGTAGTCGCAAAAATGACGACAAAAACACAAAAAAACCCCAAAAAGCCCTCAAAAGACAGGTTTAAAGCCAAAAAGACATGACCAGCCTATAGTAAAAGACAGGCCGCATTGAAATACATAGGAAATCCTAACCGCAAAAACTTCTATATTGTTTTTCGAATGTTTATTATTATTATTATTATTATTCTTCTTGTCTACTAACGGATCCGTTGAGCTCAAATTTGACCCCCGCCACATACCCGAAAACTCACCAAAATTGGCACACACCTAGGATAAATTGAAAATGAATTTTTGGCAAAGACAACGTCACCCCCCCGAAATTGATGACATCACAGCGAGCGTTCCCGTAAAAAAAATGAATGGGCCGAAATCTGTTTATGGGGCCAAAAAAAAATATTTCGAAATACAGTTACGAAACCAAAACACGTGTGTTGGAGATATCCCAAAGAAGTTATGAAATCATTATGGGATGGCCACACGACCTACGGCTTGGCGGCCATTTTGTGGCGAACACAGAGAAATGGCGATTTTCGTGTTTTTTGACAATATGGGAAAACGATACTTTTGTTTGAGCGATTTTCACGAAATTGCACACACATGCCATTAGCACGATTCTACAACTACCAAAGAAGTTTCGTTGACCTTTGACCTTGGCAAGGGGCGGCCATCTTGAATTTTCATAAAAAAGCACCTTTAGTAACGGATACAAACGAAAACTCGTCCTAGGGATTTTTATCGATCTTTTTGAAACTTCTCGGGCATCAATGGCAAGCTACTGTGGACAAAATGTTGGAATTAGAAGTTGTAGAATTTGAAACGCGTGCGCGTGGCGAATTCGCAACCGTCGCCATTTTAGCTAGCTCGCACATATTTTATCGGAATAGCCTGAAACTGAAATATGCGATACCCTGGCCCACACTGAACAAAACGATGTCACATACGACAAAATCGATAAAGGAATGTGGCCGTGGTAAACAAAAAACCGTCGCAAAAAAAAGTGCCGACTCGGCAAAAAAACTTTTTTTCGGATTTTATTTTTAAGAATCGGCTAGCGAAACCCAGATAACTTTGTCGGGTATATCCAAAGAAAGTTTTGAAATCATTACGTGATGGCGACACGACCTACGGTTTGGCGGCCATTTTGTGCCAAAATCTGCCATTTTGAGTTTTTCGCGTTTTTACACAATATGGAAAAATGAACTTTTTTTCGAGCGATTTTCACGAAATTTGACGCACATGTCCCTAGCCTAAGCCTACAATCACCTCTGGAGTTTCGTCGACCTTTGACCTCGGGAAAAGGCGGCCATCTTGAATTTTTTATAAAAAACACCTTTACCACCAGATTCAAACGTAAACTTGTCGTTGGAATTTTCATCGATTGGGTCGAAACTTTTTGGGCATCAATGGTAAGCTACTGTGGAAAAAATGTTGGAATTAAAAGTTGTAGATTTTGAACGGCGTGCGCGTGGCGAGCTAGCAAAGTGGCGCACTGTTATAACTCCCATGCATTTCAATACAATACAGTGAAAATTGAATGCATGCATTAATGCCTGAAACAGAATACATTGAAAAACACTGGATATGGACATATAAGGAATGTGGGCGTGGTTAGCATAAAACCACTGTTGCTAAGGACAACAAAAAGTTTGCTTTTACCGATTTGTCCGAAACTGACGTCAATCTGTTCGTCCTCCAGAGGGGACCAAAACATAAAATGGTTGCTATGGAGATAAAATCAACAGAAAAGCCGCCATTTTGGAAAAAGTGGGTTTTTTATCAACTTATGACATGTAGCTCTCGCCAATGGAGGAATGTGTTTTTCTGAGTCAGTTGATGATGCTAATCGCTATGCTAGCACTTTAAGCTATGTTAGCATAACTAGCATAGTTAGAATAATTAGCATTTCAGGTATTGTGTTTTTCTGAGTCAGTTGATGATGCTGATCGCTATGCTAGCAATTTTAGCGACATTAGCATAGCTAGCATAGTTAGCATAATTAGCATTTTAGGTATTGGGTTTTTCTGAGTCAGTTGATGATGCTGATCGCTATGCTAGCACTTTTAGCCACATTAGCATAGCTAGCATAGTTAGCATAATTAGCATTTTAGGTAATGTGTTTTTCTGAGTTAGTTGATGCTGATTGCAATGCTAGCACTTTTAGCCACATTAGCATAGTTAGCATTGTTAGCATAATTAGCAAATCCAGCCTTGACTAGCTTTTAATTTGCGGGCTGTGAGGGCGGTGAGGTCAGCGGTGGTGCGTAGAGTTGGGCGTGGAAGGCGGGTTGCGTCTGCGGGCCATACAACGCCGCTTGCGGCTTTAATTATTATTATTCTTCTCGTTTCTAACGGCGTCTTTGAGCTCAAATTTGACCCCCGCCACATACCCGAAAACTCACCAAAATTGGCACACACCTGGGATAAATTGAAAATGAATTTTTGGCAAAGAGAACGTCACCTCCCCCACAACGATGACATCACGGTGAGCGTTCACGTAAAAAAAATGAATGGGCCGAAAATTGCTTATGGGGCCAAAAAAAAATATTTTGAAATACAGTTACGAAACCAAAACACGCGTGTTGGATATATCCCAGAGAAGTTCTGAAATCATTATGGGATGGCCACACGACCTACGGCTTGGCGGCCATTTTGTGGCGAACACAGAGAAATGGCGATTTTCGTGTTTTTTGACAAAATGGGAAAACGACCCTTTTGTTTAAGCGATTTTCACGAAATTGCACACACATGCCAAGACCATGATTCTACAACTACCAATGAAGTTTCGTTGACCTTTGACCTTGGGAAGGGGCGGCCATCTTGAATTCTCATAAAAAAGCACCTTTAGTAACGGATACAAACGAAAACTCGTCCTAGGGATTTTTATCGATCTTTTTGAAACTTCTCGGGCATCAATGGCAAGCTACTGTGGACAAAATGTTGGAATTAGAAGTTGTAGAATTTGAAACGCGTGCGCGTGGCGAATTCGCAACCGTCGCCATTTTAGCTAGCTCGCACATATTTTATCGGAATAGCCTGAAACTGAAATATGCGATACCCTGGCCCACACTGAACAAAACGATGTCACATACGACAAAATCGAAAAAGGAATGTGGCCGTGGTAAACAAAAAACTATCGCAAACAAAAGTGCTGACTCGGCAAAAAAAAATTTTTTCGGATTTTATTTTTAAGAATCGGCTAACGAAACCCAGCTAACTTTGTCGGGTATATCCAAAGAAAGTTTTGAAATCATTACGTGATGGCGACACGACCTACGGTTTGGCGGCCATTTTGTGCCAAAATCTGCCATTTTGAGTTTTTCGCGTTTTTACACAATATGGAAAAATGAACTTTTTTTCGAGCGATTTTCACGAAATTTGACTCGCATGTCCCTAGCGTAAGTCTACATTCACCTCTGGAGTTTCGTCGACCTTTGACTTCGGGAAAAGGCGGCCATCTTGAATTTTCTTTAAAAAACACCTTTACCACCGTATTCAAACGTAAACTTGTCGTTGGAATTTTCATCAATCGTCTCAAAATATTTTGGGCATCAATGGCAAGCTACTGTGGAAAAAATGTTGGAATTAGAAGTTGTAGATTTTGAACGGCGTGCGCGTGGCAAGCTAGCAAAGTGGCGCAGTGTTATAACTCCCATGCATTTCAATACAATACAGTGACAATTGAATGCATGCATTAATGCCTGAAACAGAATACATTGAAAAACACTGGATATGGACATATAAGGAATGTGGGCGTGGTTAGCATAAAACCCCTGTTGCTAAGGACAACAAAAAGTTTACTTTTACCGATTTGTCCGAAACTGACGTCAATCTGTTCGTCCTCCCGAGGGGACCAAAACAAAAAATGGTTGCTATGGAGATAAAATCAACAGAAAAGCCGCCATTTTGGAAAAAGTGTTTTTTTTATCAACCTTTGACATATAGCTCTCGCCAATGGAGGAATGTGTTTTTCTGAGTCAGTTGATGATGCTAATCGCTATGCTAGCACTTTTAGCTATGTTAGCATAACTAGCATAGTTAGCATAATTAGCATATCAGGTAATGTGTTTTTCTGAGTCAGTTGATGATGCTGATCGCTATGCTAGCAATTTTAGTGACGTTAACATAGCTAGCATAGTTAGCATAATTAGCATTTTAGGTAATGTGCTTTTCTGAGTCAATTGATGATGCTGATCGCTATGCTAGCACTTTTAGCCACATTAGCATAGCTAGCATAGTTAGCATAATTAGCTTTTTAGGTCATGTGTTTTTCTGAGTCAGTTGATGATGCTGATCGCAATGCTAGCACTTTTAGCCACATTAGCGTAGCTAGCATAGTTAGCATAATTAGCATTTTAGATAATGTGTTTCTCTGAGTCAGTTGATGATGCTGATCGCAATGCTAGCACTTTTAGCCACATTAGCATAGTTAGCATTGTTAGCATAATTAGCAAATCCAGCCTTGACTAGCTTTTAATTTGCGGGCTGTGAGGGCGGTGAGGTCAGCGGTGGTGCGTAGAGTTGGGCGTGGAAGGCGGGTTGCATCTGCGGGCCATACAACGCCGCTTGCGGCTTTAATTATGGCCCGCAGCAGTCATAGACTGCAAGGACCATATTGTAACTGGTACGAGGGTCGAACACTCAAAAAGTCCAAAACGTCAAAAAAACGCGTCAAAACGCCAAAAAATGGGGTCAAAAGTCGCCCAAAGCACAAAACGACACGACAATTGTGTAACACAACAAAAATACACACACACACGCACAACACCAACGCACAAACGTCAAAATTGTAGTCGCAAAAATGACGACAAAAAACCAAAAAAGCCCCAAAAAGCCCTCAAAGAACGGGTTTAAAGCCAAAAAGACATGCCCAGCCTATAGTAAAAGACAGGCCGCATTGAAATACATAGGCCACCTGACTGCAAAAACTTCTATATTGTTTCTGCTTCGTTTCATTATTATGGCCCGCAGCACTCACAGAGTGCAAGGACCATATTGTAACTGGTACGAGGGTCGAACACTCAAAAAGGTCCAAAACGTCAAAAAAACGCGTCAAAACGCCAAAAAATGGGGTCAAAAGTCGCCCAAAGCACACAACGACACGACAATTGTGTAACGCAAAAAAAATACACACACACACACACAACACCAACGCAAAAACGACAAAATTGTAGTCGCAAAAATGACGACACAAACACAAAAATGCCCAAAAAAGCCCTCAAAAGACGGGTTTAAAGCCAAAAAGACATGCCCAGCCTATAGTAAAAGACAAGCCGCATTGAAATACATGGGAAATCCTAACCGCAAAAACTTCTATATTGTTTCTGCTTCGTTTCATTATTATTATTATTATTCTTCTCGTTTCTAACGGCGTCTTTGAGCTCAAATTTGACCCCCGCCACATACCCGAAAACTCACCAAAATTGGCACACACCTGGGATAAATTGAAAATGAATTTTTGGCAAAGAGAACGTCACCTCCCCCACAACGATGACATCACGGTGAGCGTTCACGTAAAAAAAATGAATGGGCCGAAAATCGCTTATGGGGCCAAAAAAAAATATTTTGAAATACAGTTACGAAACCAAAACACGCGTGTTGGATATATCCCAGAGAAGTTCTGAAATCATTATGGGATGGCCACACGACCTACGGCTTGGCGGCCATTTTGTGGCGAACACAGAGAAATGGCGATTTTCGTGTTTTTTGACAAAATGGGAAAACGACCCTTTTGTTTAAGCGATTTTCACGAAATTGCACACACATGCCAAGACCATGATTCTACAACTACCAATGAAGTTTCGTTGACCTTTGACCTTGGGAAGGGGCGGCCATCTTGAATTCTCATAAAAAAGCACCTTTAGTAACGGATACAAACGAAAACTCGTCCTAGGGATTTTTATCGATCTTTTTGAAACTTCTCGGGCATCAATGGCAAGCTACTGTGGACAAAATGTTGGAATTAGAAGTTGTAGAATTTGAAACGCGTGCGCGTGGCGAATTCGCAACCGTCGCCATTTTAGCTAGCTCGCACATATTTTATCGGAATAGCCTGAAACTGAAATATGCGATACCCTGGCCCACACTGAACAAAACGATGTCACATACGACAAAATCGAAAAAGGAATGTGGCCGTGGTAAACAAAAAACTATCGCAAACAAAAGTGCTGACTCGGCAAAAAAAAATTTTTTCGGATTTTATTTTTAAGAATCGGCTAACGAAACCCAGATAACTTTGTCGGGTATATCCAAAGAAAGTTTTGAAATCATTACGTGATGGCGACACGACCTACGGTTTGGCGGCCATTTTGTGCCAAAATCTGCCATTTTGAGTTTTTCGCGTTTTTACACAATATGGAAAAATGAACTTTTTTTCGAGCGATTTTCACGAAATTTGACTCGCATGTCCCTAGCGTAAGTCTACATTCACCTCTGGAGTTTCGTCGACCTTTGACCTCGGGATAAGGCGGCCATCTTGAATTTTCTTTAAAAAACACCTTTACCACCGTATTCAAACGTAAACTTGTCGTTGGAATTTTCATCAATCGTCTCAAAATATTTTGGGCATCAATGGCAAGCTACTGTGGAAAAAATGTTGGAATTAGAAGTTGTAGATTTTGAACGGCGTGCGCGTGGCAAGCTAGCAAAGTGGCGCAGTGTTATAACTCCCATGCATTTCAATACAATACAGTGACAATGGAATGCATGCATTAATGCCTGATACAGAATACATTGAAAAACACTGGATATGGACATATAAGGAATGTGGGCGTGGTTAGCATAAAACCCCTGTTGCTAAGGACAACAAAAAGTTTACTTTTACCGATTTGTCCGAAACTGACGTCAATCTGTTCGTCCTCCCGAGGGGACCAAAACAAAAAATGGTTGCTATGGAGATAAAATCAACAGAAAAGCCGCCATTTTGGAAAAAGTGTTTTTTTTATCAACCTTTGACATATAGCTCTCGCCAATGGAGGAATGTGTTTTTCTGAGTCAGTTGATGATGCTAATCGCTATGCTAGCACTTTTAGCTATGTTAGCATAACTAGCATAGTTAGCATAATTAGCATATCAGGTAATGTGTTTTTCTGAGTCAGTTGATGATGCTGATCGCTATGCTAGCAATTTTAGTGACGTTAGCATAGCTAGCATAGTTAGCATAATTAGCATTTTAGGTAATGTGCTTTTCTGAGTCAATTGATGATGCTGATCGCTATGCTAGCACTTTTAGCCACATTAGCATAGCTAGCATAGTTAGCATAATTAGCTTTTTAGGTCATGGGTTTTTCTGAGTCAGTTGATGATGCTGATCGCAATGCTAGCACTTTTAGCCACATTAGCGTAGCTAGCATAGTTAGCATAATTAGCATTTTAGATAATGTGTTTTTCTGAGTCAGTTGATGATGCTGATCGCAATGCTAGCACTTTTAGCCACATTAGCATAGTTAGCATTGTTAGCATAATTAGCAAATCCAGCCTTGACTAGCTTTTAATTTGCGGGCTGTGAGGGCGGTGAGGTCAGCGGTGGTGCGTAGAGTTGGGCGTGGAAGGCGGGTTGCGTCTGCGGGCCATACAACGCCGCTTGCGGCTTTAATTATGGCCCGCAGCAGTCATAGACTGCAAGGACCATATTGTAACTGCTACGAGGGTCGAACACTCAAAAAGGTCCAAAACGTCAAAAAAACGCGTCAAAACGCCAAAAAATGGGGTCAAAAGTCGCCCAAAGCACACAACGACACGACAATTGTGTAACGCAACAAAAATACACACACACGCACAACACCAACGCAAAAACGTAAAATTTGTAGTCGCAAAAATGACGACAAAAACACAAAAAAGCCCCAAAAAGCCCCAAAAAGCCCTCAAAGAACGGGTTTAAAGCCAAAAAGACATGCCCAGCCTATAGTAAAAGACAGGCCGCATTGAAATACATGGGAAATCCTAACCGCAAAAACTTCTATATTGTTTCTGCTTCGTTTCATTATTATTATTCTTCTTGCACACTAACGTGTCTTTGAGCTTAATTTTGACCCCCGCCACATACCCGAAAACTCACCAAAATTGGCACACATCTGGGATAAATTGAAAATGAATTTTCGACAAAGAGAACGTCACCCCCCCGAAGTCGATGACATCACAGCGAGCGTTCCCGTAAAAAAAATGAATGGGCCGAAAATCGCTTATGGGGCCAAAAAAAAATATTTTGAAATACAGTTACGAAACCAAAACACGCGTGTTGGATATATCCCAGAGAAGTTATGAAATCATTATGGGATGGCCACACGACCTACGGCTTGGCGGCCATTTTGTGGCGAACACAGAGAAATGGCGATTTTCTTGTTTTTTGACAAAATGGGAAAACGACCCTTTTGTTTAAGCGATTTTCACGAAATTGCACACACATGCCAAGACCATGATTTTACAACTACCAATGAAGTTTCGTTGACCTTTGACCTTGGGAAGGGGCGGCCATCTTAAATTTTCATAAAAAAGCACCTTTAGTAACGGATACAAACGAAAACTCGTCCTAGGGATTTTTATCGATCTTTTTGAAACTTCTCGGGCATCAATGGCAAGCTACTGTGGACAAAATGTTGGAATTAGAAGTTGTAGAATTTGAAACGCGTGCGCGTGGCGAATTCGCAACCGTCGCCATTTTAGCTAGCTCGCACATATTTTATCGGAATAGCCTGAAACTGAAATATGCGATACCCTGGCCCACACTGAACAAAACGATGTCACATACGACAAAATCGAAAAAGGAATGTGGCCGTGGTAAACAAAAAACTATCGCAAACAAAAGTGCTGACTCGGCAAAAAAATTTTTTTTCGGATTTTATTTTTAAGAATCGGCTAACGAAACCCAGATAACTTTGTCGGGTATATCCAAAGAAAGTTTTGAAATCATTACGTGATGGCGACACGACCTACGGTTTGGCGGCCATTTTGTGCCAAAATCTGCCATTTTGAGTTTTTCGCGTTTTTACACAATATGGAAAAATGAACTTTTTTTCGAGCGATTTTCACGAAATTTGACTCGCATGTCCCTAGCGTAAGTTTACATTCACCTCTGGAGTTTCGTCGACCTTTGACCTCGGGAAAAGGCGGCCATCTTGAATTTTCTATAAAAAACACCTTTACCACCGGATTCAAACGAAAACTTGTCGTTGGAATTTTCATCAATCGTCTCAAAATTTTTTGGGCATCAATGGCAAGCTACTGTGGAAAAAATGTTGGAGTTAGAAGTTGTAGATTTTGAACGGCGTGCGCGTGGCAATTTAGCAAAGTGGCGCAGTGTTATAACTCCCATGCATTTCAATACAATACAGTGAAAATTGAATGCATGCATTCATGCCTGAAACAGAATACATTGAAAAACACTGGTTCTGGACATATAAGGAATGTGGGCGTGGTAAGCATAAAACCACTGTTGCTAAGGACGACAAAAAGTTTACTTTTACCGATTTGTCCGAAACTGACATCAATCTGTTCGTCTTCTCAAGGGGAACAAAACATAAAATGGTTGCTATGGAGATAAAATAAACAAAAAAGCCGCCATTTTGGAAAAAGTTTGTTTTTTATCAACTTATGGCATATAGCTCTCACCAAAGGAGGAATGTGTTTTTCTGAGTCAGTTGATGATGCCGATCGCTATGCTAGCACTTTTAGCCACATTAGCATAGCTAGCATAGTTAGCATAATTAGCATTTTAGGCAATGGGTTTTTCTGAGTCAGTTGATGATGCTGATCGCTATGCTAGCACTTTTAGCCACATTAGCATAGCTAGCATAGTTAGCATAATTAGCATTTTAGGTAATGTGTTTTTCTGAGTCAGTTGATGATGCTGATCGCAATGCTAGCACTTTTAGCCACATTAGCATAGCTAGCATAGTTAGCATAATTAGCATATGCAGTTTTGACTAGCCTTCATCAAAAGTGGGCGGTGAGGGCGGTGAGGGCAGTGGTGCGTAGAGTTGGGCGTGGAAGGCGGGTTGCGTCTGCGGGCCATACAACGCCGCTTGCGGCTTTAATTATGGCCCGCAGCAGTCATAGACTGCAAGGACCATATTGTAACTGGTACGAGGGTCGAACACTCAAAAAGTCCAAAACGTCAAAAAAACGCGTCAAAACGCCAAAAAATGGGGTCAAAAGTCGCCCAAAGCACAAAACGACACGACAATTGTGTAACGCAACAAAAATATACACACACACGCACAACACCACCGAACAAACGACAAATTTGTAGTCGCAAAAATGACGACAAAGACACGAAAACGCCTCAAAAAGCCCTCAAAGATCGGGTTTAAAGCCAAAAAGACATGCCCAGCCTATAGTAAAAGACAGGCCGCATTGCAATACATGGGAAATCCTAACCGCAAAAACTTCTATATTGTTTCTGCTTCGTTTCATTATTATTATTCTTCTTGCACACTAACGGCGTCTTTGAGCTTAATTTTGACCCCCGCCACATACCCGAAAACTCACCAAAATTGGCACACATCTGGGATAAATTGAAAATGAATTTTCGGCAAAGAGAACGTCACCCCCCCGAAGTCGATGACATCACAGCGAGCGTTCCCGTTAAAAAAATGAATGGGCCGAAAATCGCTTATGGGGCCAAAAAAAAATATTTCAAATTAGAGCAACGAAACCAAAACACGCGTGTTGGAGATATCCCAAAGAAGTTCTGAAATCATTATGGGATGGCCACACGACCTACGGCTTGGCGGCCATTTTGTGGCGAACTCAGAGAAATGGCGATTTTCGTGTTTTTTCACAATATGGGAAAACGACACTTTTGTTCAAGCGATTTTCACGAAATTGCACACACATGCCACAAACACGATTCTACAACTACCAAAGAAGTTTTGTTGACCTTTGACCTTGGCAAGGGGCGGCCATCTTGAATTTTCATAAAAAAGCACCTTTAGTAACGGATACAAACGAAAACTCGTCCTAGGGATTTTTATCAATCTTTTTGAAACTTCTCGGGCATCAATGGCAAGCTACTGTGGACAAAATGTTGGAATTAGAAGTTGTAGAATTTGAAACGCGTGCACGTGGCGAATTCGCAACCGTCGGCATTTTAGCTAGCTCGCACATATTTTATCGGAATAGCCTGAAACTGAAATATGCGATACCCTGGCCCACACTGAACAAAATGATGTCACATACGACAAAATCCATAAAGGAATGTGGCCGTGGTAAACAAAAAACGATCGCAAAAAAAAGTGCTGACTCGGCTAAAAAAAAAAATTTCGGATTTTTTTTTTAAGAATCGGCTAGCGAAACCCAGATAACTTTGTCGGGTATATCCAAACAAAGTTTTGAAATCATTACGTGATGGCGACACGACCCACGGTTTGGCGGCCATTTTGTGCCAAAATCTGCCATTTTGAGTTTTTCGCGATTTTACACAATATGGAAAAATGAACTTTTTTTCAAGCGATTTTGACGAAATTTGACTGGCATGTCCCTAGCGTAAGTCTACAATCACCTTTGGAGTTTCGTCGACCTTTGACCTCGGGAAAAGGCGGCCATCTTGAATTTTATATAAAAAACACCTTTACCACCGGATTCAAACTTAAACTTGTCGTTGGAATTTTCATCAATCATCTCGAAACTTTTTAGGCATCAATGGCAAGCCACTGTGGAAAAAATGTTGGAATTAGAAGTTGTAGATTTTGAACGGCGTGTGCGTGGCATGCTAGCAAAGTGGCGCACTGTTATAACTCCCATGCATTTCAATACAATAGAGTGAAAATTGAATGCATGCATTCATACCTGAAACAGATTACATTGAAAAACACTGGATATGGACATATAAGGAATGTGGGCGTGGTTAGCATAAAACCACTGTTGCTAAGGACGACAAAAAGTTTACTTTTACCGATTTGTCCGAAACTGACGTCAATCTGTTCGTCCTCCCGAGGGGACCAAAACATAAAATGGTTGCTATGGAGATAAAATCAACAGAAAAGCCGCCATTTTGGAAAAAGTGGGTTTTTTAGCAACTTATGACATATAACTCTCACCAATGGAGGAATGTGTTTTTCTGAGTCAGTTGATGATGCTGATCGCTATTCTAGCACTTTTAGCTATGTTAGCATAACTAGCATAGTTAGCATAATTAGCATTTTAGGTAATGTGTTTTTCTGAGTCAGTTGATGATGCTGATCGCTATGCTAGCACTTTTAGCCACATTAGCATAGCTAGCATAGTTAGCATAACTAGCATTTTAGGAAATGTGTTTTTCTGAGTCAGTTGATGATGCTGATCGCAATGTTAGCAATTTTAGCCACATTAGCATAGCTTGCATAGTTAGCATAATTAGCATTTTAGGTAATGTGTTTTTCTGAGAGAGTTGATTATGCTAATCGCTATGCTAGGACTTTTAGTCACATTAGCATAGTTAGCATAGTTAGCATTATTAGCAAATCCAGCCTTGACTAGCTTTTAATTTGTGGGCGGTGAGGGCGGAGAGGGCCGCGGTGTTGCGTAGAATTGGGCGTGGAAGGCGGGTTGCGTCTGCGGGCCATACAACGCCGCTTGCGGCTTTAATTATGGCCCGCAGCACTCACAGAGTGCAAGGACCATATTGTAACTGCTACGAGGGTCGAACACTCAAAAAGGTCCAAAACGTCAAAAAAACGCGTCAAAACGCCAAAAAATGGGGTCAAAAGTCGCCCAAAGCACACAACGACACGACAATTGTGTAACGCAACAAAAATACACACACACACGCACAACACCAACGCAAAAACGTAAAAATTGTAGTCGCAAAAATGACGACAAAAACACAAAAATGCCCAAAAAAGCCCTCAAAAGACGGGTTTAAAGCCAAAAAGACATGCCCAGCCTATAGTAAAAGACAGGCCGCATTGCAATACATGGGAAATCCTAACCGCAAAAACTTCTATATTGTTTCTGCTTCGTTTCATTATTATGGCCCGCAGCAGTCATAGACTGCAAGGACCATATTGTAACTGGTACGAGGGTCGAACACTCAAAAAGGTCCAAAACGTCAAAAAAACGCGTCAAAACGCCAAAAAATGGGGTCAAAAGTCGCCCAAAGCACAAAACGACACGACAATTGAGTAACGCAACAAAAATACACACACACACGCACAACACCAACGCAAAAACGTAAAAATTGTAGTCGCAAAAATGACGACAAAAACACAAAAAAGCCCAAAAAAGCCCTCAAAAGACGGGTTTAAAGCCAAAAAGACATGCCCAGCCTATAGTAAAAGACAGGCCGCATTGAAATACATAGGCCACCTGACTGCAAAAACTTCTATATTGTTTCTGCTTCGTTTCATTATTATTCTTCTTCTTTCTTTCTTCCACTTTGAGCCAAAATTTGACCCCCACCACATACCCGAAAACTCACCAAAATTGGCACACACCTAGGATAAATTGAAAATGAATTTTCGGCAAAGAAAACGTCACCCCCCCCACGATGATGACATCACGGCGAGCAATCCCGTCAAAAAAATGAATTGGCCGAAAATCGCTTATGGGGCCAAAAAAAAATATTTTGGAATACAGTTACGAAACCAAAACACACGTGTTGGAGATATCCCAAAGAAGATTTGAAATCATTATGGGATGGCCACACGACCTACAGCTTGGCGGCCATTTTGTGGCGAACTCAGAGAAATGGCGATTTTCGTGTTTTTTGACAAAATGGGAAAACGACACTTTTGTTTATGCGATTGTCACGAAATTGCACACACATGCCAAGACCCTGATTCTACAATAACCAAAGAAGTTTCGTTGACCTTTGACCTTGGGAAGGGGCGGCCATCTTGAATTTTCATAAAAAAGCACCTTTAGTAACGTATACAAACGAAAACTCGTCCTAGGGATTTTTATCGATCTTTTTGAAACTTCTCAGGCATCAATGGCAAGCTACTGTGGACAAAATGTTGGAATTAGAAGTTGTAGAATTTGAAACGCGTGCGCGTGGCGAATTCGCAACCGTCGCCATTTTAGCTAGCTCGCACATATTTTATCGGAATAGCCTGAAACTGAAATATGCGATACCCTGGCCCACACTGAACAAAACGATGTCACATACGACAAAATCCATAAAGGAATGTGGCCGTGGTAAACAAAAAACGGTCGCAAAAAAAAGTGCTGACTCGGCAAAAAAAAATTTTTTCGGATTTTATTTTTAAGAATCGGCTAACGAAACCCAGATAACTTTGTCAGGTATATCCAAAGAAAGTTTTGAAATCATTACGTGATGGCGACACGACCTACGGTTTGGCTGCCATTTTGTGCCAAAATCTGCCATTTTGCGTTTTTCGCGTTTTTACACGATATGGAAAAATGAACTTTTTTTCGAGCGATTTTCACGAAATTTGACGCGCATGTCCCTAGCGTAAGTCTACAATCACCTCTGGAGTTTCGTCGACCTTTGACCTCGGGAAAAGGCGGCCATCTTGAATTTTCTATAAAAAACACCTTAACCACCAGATTCAAACGTAAACTTGTCGTTGGAATTTTCTTCGATCGTCTCAAAACTTTTTGGGCATCAATGGCAAGCTACTGTGTAAAAAATGTTGGAATTAGAAGTTGTAGATTTTGAACGGCGTGCGCGTGGCGAGCTAGCAAAGTGGCGCACTGTTATAACTCCCATGCATTTCAATACAATACAGTGAAAATTGAATGCATGCATTAATTCCTCAAACAGAATACATTGAAAAACACTGGATATGGACATATAAGGAATGTGGGCGTGGTTAGCATAAAACCACTGTTGCTAAGGACAACAAAAAGTTTACTTTTACCGATTTGTCCGAAACTGACGTCAATCTGTTCGTCCTCCAGAGGGGACCAAAACATAAAATGGTTGCTATGGAGATAAAATCAACAGAAAAGCCGCCATTTTGGAAAAAGTGGGTTTTTGATCAACTTATGACATGTAGCTCTCGCCAATGGAGGAATGTTTTTTTCTGAGTCAGTTGATAATGCTAATCGCTATGCTAGCACTTTTAGCTATGTTAGCATAACTAGCATAGTTAGCATAATTAGCATATCAGGTAATGTGTTTTTCTGAGTCAGTTGATGATGCTGATCGCTATGCTAGCAATTTTAGCGACGTTAGCATAGCTAGCATAGTTAGCATAGTTAGCATTTTAGGTAATGTGCTTTTCTGAGTCAATTGATGATGCTGATCGCTATGCTAGCACTTTTAGCCACATTAGCATAGCTAGCATAGTTAGCTTAATTAGCTTTTTAGGTCATGTGTTTTTCTGAGTCAGTTGATGATGCTGATCGCAATGCTAGCACTTTTAGCCACATTAGCGTAGCTAGCATAGTTAGCATAATTAGCATTTTAGATAATGTGTTTTTCTGAGTCAGTTGATGATTCTGATCGCAATGCTAGCACTTTTAGCCACATTAGCATAGTTAGCATTGTTAGCATAATTAGCAAATCCAGCCTTGACTAGCTTTTAATTTGCGGGCTGTGAGGGCGGTGAGGTCAGGGGTGGTGCGTAGAGTTGGGCGTGGAAGGCGGGTTGCGTCTGCGGGCCATACAACGCCGCTTGCGGCTTTAATTACGTTTCTTCTTTCTTACTGCGTCTTTGAGCTCAAATTTGACCCCCGCCACATACTCGAAAACTCACCAAAATTGGCACACATAGGATAAATTCAAAATGAATTTTCGGCGAAGTGAACGCCCCCCCCCCCAAACCCGATGACCTCACAGTCGGCAAAACCGTAAAAAAAATGAATGGGGCCGAAATCTCAAATGGAGCCGATTTTTTTTTCTTCAAGATACAGTTACGAAACCAAAACACGGGTGTTGGAGATATCCTAAAGAAGTTTTGAAATCATTATGGGATGGCCACACGACCTACGGCTTGGCGGCCATTTTGTGGCGAACTCAGAGAAATGGCGATTTTCGTGTTTTTTCACAATATGGGAAAAAGACACTTTTGTTCAAGCGATTTTCACGAAATTGCACACACATGCCACAAACACGATTCTACAACTACCAAAGACGTTTTGTTGACCTTTGACCTTGGGAAGGGGCGGCCATCTTGAATTTTCATAAAAAAGCACCTTTAGTAAGGTATTCCTTGGACGAAAACTCGTCCAAGGAATTTTCATCGATCTTTTTGAAACTTCTTGGGCATCAATGGCAATCAATTGTGGACAAAATGTTGAAATTAGAAGTTGTAGATTTTGAAACGCGTGCGCGTGGCGAATTCGCAACTGTCGCCATTTTAGCTAGCTTGCACATATTTTATCGGAATGTCGTGAAAATGAAATATACGATTCCCTGGCCCAAACTGAACAAAACGATGTCAGATACGACAAAATCGATAAAGGAATGTGGCCGTGGTAAACCAAAAACGATCGCAAAAAAAAGTGCTGACTCGGCTAAAAAAAAAAAATTCGGATTTTTTTTTTATGAATCAGCTAGCGAAACCCAGATAACTTTGTCGGGTATATCCAAACAAAGTTTTGAAATCATTACGTGATGGCGACACGACCTATGGTTTGGCGGCCATTTTGTGCCAAAATCGGCCATTTTGAGATTTTCGCGTTTTTACACAATATGGAAAAAGGAACTTTTTTTTGAGCGATTTTCACGAAATTTGACTCGCATGTCCCTAGCGTAAGTCTACAATCACCTTTGGAATTTCGTCGACCTTTGACCTCAGGAAAAGGCGGCCATCTTGAATTTTATATAAAAAACACCTTTACCACCGGATTCAAACTTAAACTTGTCGTTGGAATTTTCATCAATCATCTCGAAACTTTTTGGGCATCAATGGCAAGCTACTGTGGAAAAAATGTTGGAATTAGAAGTTGTAGATTTTGAACGGCGTGTGCGTGGCATGCTAGCAAAGTGGCGCACTGTTATAACTACCATGCATTTCAATACAATACAGTGAAAATTGAATGCATGCATTCATGCCTGAAACTGAATACATTGAAAAACACTGGATATGGACATATAAGGAATGTGGGCGTGGTTAGCATAAAACCACTGTTGCTAAGGACAACAAAAAGTTTACTTTTACCGATTTGTCCGAAACTGAAGTCAATCTGTTCGTCTTCTCAAGGGGACCAAAACATAAAATGGTTGCTATGGAGATAAAATCAACAGAATAGCCGCCATTTTGGAAAAAGTGGGGTTTTTATCAACTTATGGCATATAGCTCTCACCAATGGAGGAATGTGTTTTTCTGAATCAGTTGATGATGCTGATCGCTATGCTAGCACTTTTAGCCACATTAGCATAGCTAGCATAGTTAGCATAATTAGCATTTTAGGTAATGTGTTTTTCCGAGTGAGTTGATGATGCTGATCGCAATGCTAGCACTTTTAGCCACATTAGCATAGCTAGCATAGTTAGCATAATTAGCATTTTAGGTAATGTGTTTTTCTGAGTCAATTGATGATGCTGATCGCAATGCTAGTACTTTTAGCCACATTAGCATAGCTAGCATAGTTAGCATAATTAGCATTTTAAGTAATGTATTTTTCTGAGTCAGTTAATGATGTTGATCGCTAAGCTAGCACTTTTAGCTATGTTAGCATAACTAGCATAGTTAGCATAATTAGCATTTTAGGTAATGTGTTTTTCTGAGTCAGTTGATGATGTTGATTGCAATGCTAGCACTTTTAGCCTCATTAGCATAGCTAGCATAGTTAGCATAATTAGCATTTTAGGTAATGTGTTTTTCTGAGTCAGTTGATGATGCTGATCGCTATGCTAGAACTTTTAGCCACATTAGCATAGCTAGCATAGTTAGCATATTTAGCATATGCAGTTTTGACTAGCCATTATCAAAAGTGGGCAGTGAGGGCGGTGAGGGCGGTGGTGCGTAGAGTTGGGCGTGGAAGGCGGGTTGCGTCTGCGGGCCATACAACGCCGCTTGCGGCTTTAATTATTATTCTTCTTGCACACTAACGGCGTCTTTGAGCTTAATTTTGACCCCCGCCACATACCCGAAAACTCACCAAAATTGGCACACATCTGGGATAAATTGAAAATGAATTTTCGACAAAGAGAACGTCACCCCCCCGAAGTCGATGACATCACAGCGAGCGTTCCCGTTAAAAAAATGAATGGGCCGAAAATCGCTTATGGGGCCAAAAAAAAATATTTTGAAATACAGTTACGAAACCAAAACACGCGTGTTGGATATATCCCAGAGAAGTTATGAAATCATTATGGGATGGCCACACGACCTACGGCTTGGCGGCCATTTTGTGGCGAACACAGAGAAATGGCGATTTTCGTGTTTTTTGACAAAATGGGAAAACGACCCTTTTGTTTAAGCGATTTTCACGAAATTGCACACACATGCCAAGACCATGATTCTACAACTACCAATGAAGTGTCGTTGACCTTTGACCTTGGGAAGGGGCGGCCATCTTGAATTTTCATAAAAAAGCACCTTTAGTAACGGATACAAACGAAAACTCGTCCTAGGGATTTTTATCGATCTTTTTGAAACTTCTCGGGCATCAATGGCAAGCTACTGTGGACAAAATGTTGGAATTAGAAGTTGTAGAATTTGAAACGCGTGCGCGTGGCGAATTCGCAACCGTCGCCATTTTAGCTAGCTCGCACATATTTTATCGGAATAGCCTGAAACTGAAATATGCGATACCCTGGCCCACACTGAACAAAACGATGTCACATACGACAAAATCGATAAAGGAATGTGGCCGTGGTAAACAAAAATTGATCGCAAAAAAAAGTGCTGACTCGGCAAAAAAAATTTTTTTCGGATTTTATTTTTAAGAATCGGCTAACGAAACCCAGATAACTTTGTCGGGTATATCCAAAGAAAGTTTTGAAATCATTACGTGATGGCGACACGACCTACGGTTTGGCGGCCATTTTGTGCCAAAATCGGCCATTTTGAGTTTTTCGCGTTTTTACACAATATGGAAAAATGAACTTTTTTTCGAGCGATTTTCACGAAATTTGACTCGCATGTCCCTAGCGTAAGTTTAATTTCACCTCTGGAGTTTCGTCGACCTTTGACCTCGGGTAAAGGCGGCCATCTTGAATTTTCTATAAAAAACACCTTTACCACCGGATTCAAACGTAAACTTGTCGTTGGAATTTTCATCAATCGTCTCAAAATTTTTTGGGCATCAATGGCAAGCTACTGTGGAAAAAATGTTGGAATTAGAAGTTGTAGATTTTAAACGGCGTGCGCGTGGCAAGCTAGCAAAGTGGCGCAGTGTTATAACTCCCATGCATTTCAATACAATACAGTGAAAATTGAATGCATGCATTAATGCCTGAAACAGAATACATTGAAAAACACTGGATATGGACATATAAGGAATGTGGGCGCGGTTAGCATAAAACCACTGTTGCTAATGACGACAAAAAGTTTACTTTTACCGATTTGTCCGAAACTGACGTCAATCTGTTCGTCCTCGCGATGGGACAAAAACATAAAATGGTTGCTATGGAGATAAAATCAACAGAAAAGCCGCCATTTTGAAATTAGTTTTTTTTTTTTTACTAACTTATGACATAAAGCTCTCACCAATGGAGGAATGTGTTTTTCTGAGTCAGTTTATGATGCTGCTCGCTATGCTAGCACTTTTAGCCACATTAGCATAGCTAGCATAATTAGCAAAATCAGCCTTGACAAGCTTTTAATTTGTGGGCGGTGAAGGCGGTGAAGGCGGTGAAGGCGGTGAAGGCGGTAAAGGCGGTGAAGGCGGCGGTGGTGCGTAAAGTTGGGCGTGGAAGGCGGGTTGTGTCTGCGGGCCATACAACGCCGCTTGCGGCTTTAGTTATTATTCTTCTTGCACACTAACGGCGTCTTTGAGCTTAATTTTGACCCCCGCCACATACCCGAAAACTCACCAAAATTGGCACACATCTGGGATAAATTGAAAATGAATTTTCGGCAAAGAGAACGTCACCCCCCCGAAGTCGATGACATCACAGCGAGCGTTCCCGTAAAAAAAATGAATGGGCCGAAAATCGCTTATGGGGCCAAAAAAAAATATTTCAAATTAGAGCAACGAAACCAAAACACGTGTGTTGGAGATATCCCAAAGAAGTTCTGAAATCATTATGGGATGGCCACACGACCTACGGCTTGGCGGCCATTTTGTGGCGAACTCAGAGAAATGGCGATTTTCGTGTTTTTTCACAATATGGGAAAACGACACTTTTGTTCAAGCGATTTTACGAAATTGCACACACATGCCACAAACACGATTCTACAACTACCAAAGAAGTTTTGTTGACCTTTGACCTTGGCAAGGGGCGGCCATTTTGAATTTTCATAAAAAAGCACCTTTAGTAACGGATACAAACGAAAACTCGTCCTAGGGATTTTTATCAATCTTTTTGAAACTTCTCGGGCATCAATGGCAAGCTACTGTGGACAAAATGTTGGAATTAGAAGTTGTAGAATTTGAAACGCGTGCGCATGGCGAATTCGCAACCGTCGCCATTTTAGCTAGCTCGCACATATTTTATCGGAATAGCCTGAAACTGAAATATGCGATACCCTGGCCCACACTGAACAAAATGATGTCACATACGACAAAATCCATAAAGGAATGTGGCCGTGGTAAACAAAAAACGATCGCAAAAAAAAGTGCTGACTCGGCTAAAAAAAAAAAATTCGGATTTTTTTTTTAAGAATCGGCTAGCGAAACCCAGATAACTTTGTCGGGTATATCCAAAGAAAGTTTTGAAATCATTACTTGATGGCGACACGACCCACGGTTTGGCGGCTATTTTGTGCCAAAATCTGCCATTTTGAGTTTTTCGCGATTTTACACAATATGGAAAAAGGAACTTTTTTTCAAGCGATTTTGACGAAATTTGACTGGCATGTCCCTAGCGTAAGTCTACAATCACCTTTGGAGTTTCGTCGACCTTTGACCTCGGGAAAAGGCGGCCATCTTGAATTTTATATAAAAAACACCTTTACCACCGGATTCAAACTTAAACTTGTCGTTGGAATTTTCATCAATCATCTCGAAACTTTTTAGGCATCAATGGCAAGCCACTGTGGAAAAAATGTTGGAATTAGAAGTTGTAGATTTTGAACGGCGTGTGCGTGGCATGCTAGCAAAGTGGCGCACTGTTATAACTCCCATGCATTTCAATACAATAGAGTGAAAATTGAATGCATGCATTCATACCTGAAACAGATTACATTGAAAAACACTGGATATGGACATATAAGGAATGTGGGCGTGGTTAGCATAAAACCACTGTTGCTAAGGACGACAAAAAGTTTACTTTTACCGATTTGTCCGAAACTGACGTCAATCTGTTCGTCCTCCCGAGGGGACCAAAACATAAAATGGTTGCTATGGAGATAAAATCAACAGAAAAGCCGCCATTTTGGAAAAAGTGGGTTTTTTAGCAACTTATGACATATAACTCTCACCAATGGAGGAATGTGTTTTTCTGAGTCAGTTGATGATGCTGATCGCTATTCTAGCACTTTTAGCTATGTTAGCATAACTAGCATAGTTAGCATAATTAGCATTTTAGGTAATGTGTTTTTCTGAGTCAGTTGATGATGCTGATCGCTATGCTAGCACTTTTAGCCACATTAGCATAGCTAGCATAGTTAGCATAACTAGCATTTTAGGAAATGTGTTTTTCTGAGTCAGTTGATGATGCTGATCGCAATGTTAGCAATTTTAGCCACATTAGCATAGCTAGCATAGTTAGCATAATTAGCATTTTAGGTAATGTGTTTTTCTGAGAGAGTTGATTATGCTAATCGCTATGCTAGGACTTTTAGTCACATTAGCATAGTTAACATAGTTAGCATTATTAGCAAATCCAGCCTTGACTAGCTTTTAATTTGTGGGCGGTGAGGGCGGATAGGGCCGCGGTGTTGCGTAGAATTGGGCGTGGAAGGCGGGTTGCGTCTGCGGGCCATACAACGCCGCTTGCGGCTTTAATTATGGCCCGCAGCACTCACAGAGTGCAAGGACCATATTGTAACTGGTACGAGGGTCGAACACTCAAAAAGGTCCAAAACGTCAAAAAAACGCGTCAAAACGCCAAAAAACGGGGTCAAAAGTCGCCCAAAGCACAAAACGACACGACAATTGTGTAACGCAACAAAAATATACACACACACGCACAACACCACCGAACAAACGACAAATTTGTAGTCGCAAAAATGACGACAAAGACACGAAAACGCCTCAAAAAGCCCTCAAAGATCGGGTTTAAAGCCAAAAAGACATGCCCAGCCTATAGTAAAAGACAGGCCGCATTGAAATACATAGGCCACCTGACTGCAAAAACTTCTATATTGTTTTTCGAATGTTTATTATTATTATTCTTCTCGCCTACTAACGGATCCGTTGAGCTCAAATTTGACCCCCGCCACATACCCGAAAACTCACCAAAATTGGCACACACCTAGGATAAATTGAAAATGAATTTTCGGCAAAAAGAACGTCACCCCCCCGAAGTCGATGACATCACAGCGAGCGATCCCGTAAAAAAAATGAATGGGCCGAAATCTGTTTATGGGGCCAAAAAAAAATATTTCGAAATAGAGCTATGAAACCAAAACACGTGTGTTGGAGATATCCCAAAGAAGTTATGAAATCATTATGGGATGGCCACACGACCTACGGCTTGGCGGCCATTTTGTGGCGAACTCAGAGAAATGGCGATTTTCGTTTTTTTTGACAATATGGGAAAACGATACTTTTGTTTGAGCGATTTTCACGAAATCGCACACACATGCCACTAGCACGATTCTACAACTACCAAAGAAGTTTCGTTGACCTTTGACCTTGGGAAGAGGCGGCCATCTTGAATTTTCAAAAAAAAGCACCTTTAGTAAGTTATTCAAACGAAAACTCGTCCTAGGGATTTTTTTCGATCTTTTTGAAACTTCACGGGCATCAATGGCAAGCTACTGTGGACAAAATGTTGGATTTAGAAGTTGTAGAATTTGAAACGCGTGCGCGTGGCGAATTCGCAACCGTCGCCATTTTAGCTAGCTCGCACATATTTTATCCGAATAGCCTGAAACTGAAATATGCGATTCCCTGGCCCATATTGAAAAAAATGATGTCACATACGACAAAATCGATTAAGGAATGTGGCCGTGGTAAACAAAAAACGATCGCAAAAAAAAGTGCTGACTCGGCTAAAAAAAAAAATTTCGGATTTTTTCTTTAAGAATCGGCTAGCGAAACCCAGATAACTTTGTCGGGTATACCCAAAGAAAGTTTTGAAATCATTACATGATGGCGACAGGACCTACGGTTTGGCGGCCATTTTGTGCCAAAATCTGCCATTTTGAGTTTTTCGCATTTTTACACAATATGGAAAAAGGAACTTTTTTTCGAGCGATTTTCACGAAATTTGACTGGCATGTCCGTAGCATAAGTCTACAATTACCTCTGGAGTTTCGTCGACCTTTGACCTCGGGAAAAGGCGGCCATCTTGAATTTTCTATAAAAAACACCTTTGCCACTGGATTCAAACGTAAACTTGTCGTTGGAATTTTTATCGATCGTCTCGAAACTTTTTGGGCATCAATGGCAAGCTTCTGTGGAAAAAATGTTGGAATTAGAAGTTGTAGATTTTGAACGGCGTGCGCGTGGCAAGCTAGCAAAGTGGCGCACTGTTATAGTGGGTTTTTTATCAACTTATGGCATATAGCTCTAACCAATGGAGGAATGTGTTTTTCTCAGTCAGTTGATGATGCCGATCGCTATGCTAGCACTTCTACCTATGTTAGCATAACTAGCATAGTTAGCATAATTAGCATTTTAGGTAATGTGTTTTTCTGAGTCAGTTGATGATGCTGATCGCTATGCTAGCACTTTTAGCCATATTAGCATAGCTAGCATTGTTAGCATAATTAGCATTTTAGGTAATGTGTTTTTCTGAGTCAGTTAAAGATGCTGATCGCTATGCTAGCACTTTTAGCCATATTAGCATAGCTAGCATAGTTAGCATAATTAGCATTTTAGGTAATGTGTTTTTCTGAGTCAGTTGATGATGCTGATCGCTATGCTAGCACTTTTAGCCACATTAGCATAGCTAGCATAGTTAGCATAATTAGCATTTTAAGTAATGTGTTTTTCTGAGTCAGTTAATGATGTTGATCGCTAAGCTAGCACTTTTAGTTATGTTAGCATAACTAGCAAAGTTAGCATAATTAGCATTTTAGGTAATGTGTTTTTCTGAGTCAGTTGATGATGTTGATTGCAATGCTAGCACTTTTAGCCTCATTAGCATAGCTAGCATAGTTAGCATAATTAGCATTTTAGGTAATGTGTTTTTCTGAGTCAGTTGATGATACTGATCGCTATGCTAGCACTTTTAGCCACATTAGCATAGCTAGCATAGTTAGCATAATTAGCATATGCAGTTTTGACAAGCCATTATCAAAAGTGGGCAGTGAGGGCGGTGAGGGCGGTGTTGCGTAGAGTTGGGCGTGGAAGGCGGGTTGCGTCTGCGGGCCATACAACGCCGCTTGCGGCTTTAATTATGGCCCGCAGCAGTCATAGACTGCAAGGACCATATTGTAATTATTCTTCTGGTTTCTAACGGACAGTTTGAGCTCAAATTTGACCCCCGCCACATACCCGAAAACTCACCAAAATTGGCACACACCTAGGATAAATGTGAAATGAATTTTTGGTAAAGAGAACATCACCCCCCCCACGATGATGACATCACGGCGAGCGTTACCGTCAAAAAAATGAATGGGCCGAAAATCGCTTATGGGGCCAAAAAAAAATATTTTGAAATACAGTTACGAAACCAAAACACGCGTGTTGGAGATATCCCAAAGAAGTTATGAAATCATTATGGGATGGCCACACGACCTACGGCTTGGCGGCCATTTTGTGGCGAACACAGAGAAATTGCGATTTTCGTGTTTTTTCACAATATGGGAAAATGACACTTTTGTTCAAGCGATTTTCACGAAATTGCACACACATGCCACAAACACGATTCTACAACTACCAAAGAAGTTTTGTTGACCTTTGACCTTGGCAAGGGGCGGCCATCTTGAATTTTCATAAAAAAGCACCTTTAGTAACGGATACAAACGAAAACTCGTCCTAGGGATTTTTATCAATCTTTTTGAAACTTCTCGGGCATCAATGGCAAGCTACTGTGGACAAAATGTTGGAATTAGAAGTTGTAGAATTTGAAACGCGTGCGCGTGGCGAATTCGCAACCGTCGCCATTTTAGCTAGCTCGCACATATTTTATCGGAATAGCCTGAAACTGAAATATGCGATACCCTGGCCCACACTGAACAAAATGATGTCACATACGACAAAATTGATAAAGGAATGTGGCCGTGGTAAACAAAAAACAATCGCAAAAAAAAGTGCTGACTCGGCTAAAAAAAAAAAATTCGGATTTTTTTTTTAAGAATCGGCTAGCGTAACCCAGATAACTTTGTCGGGTATATCCAAACAAAGTTTTGAAATCATTACGTGATGGCGACACAACCTACGGTTTGGCGGCCATTTTGTGCCAAAATCTGCCATTTTGAGTTTTTCGCGTTTTTACACAATATGGAAAAATGAATTTTTTTTCGAGCGATTTTCACGAAATTTGACGCGCATGTCCCTAGCGTAAGTCTACAATCACCTCTGGAGTTTCGTCGACCTTTGACCTCGGGAAAAGGCGGCCATCTTGAATTTTTTATAAAAAACACCTTTACCACCAGATTCAAACGTAAACTTGTCGTTGGAATTTTCAGCGATCGTCTCGAAACTTTTTGGGCATCAATGGCAAGCTACTGTGGAAAAAATGTTGGAATTAGAAGTTGTAGATTTTAAACGGCGTGCGCGTGGCGAGCCAGCAAAGTGGTGCACTGTTATAACTCCTATGTTTTTCAATGGACTACTGTGAAATTTGAATGCATGCAATAATGCCTGAAACTGCATACATTGAAAAACACTGGAAATGGACATATAAGGAATGTGAGCGTGGTTAGCATAAAACCCCTGTTGCTAAGGACAACAAAAAGTTTACTTTTACCGATTTGTCCGAAACTGACGTCAATCTGTTCGTCCTCCCGAGGGGACCAAACTATAAAATGGTTGCTATGGTGATAAAATCAACAGAAAAGCCGCCATTTTGGAAAAAGTGTTTTTTTTTTATCAACTTATGACATATAGCTCTCGCCAATGGAGGAATGTGTTTTTCTGAGAGAGTTGGTGATGCTGATCGCTATGCTAGTACTTTTAGCCACATTAGCATAGCTAGCATAGTTAGCATAATTAGCATTTTAGGTAATGTGATTTTCTGAGTCAGTTGATGATGCTGATCACTATGCTAGCACTTTTAGCCACATTAGCATAGCTAGCATAGTTAGCATAATAAGCATTTTAGGTAATGTGTTTTTCTGAGTCAGTTGATGATGCTGATCGCAATGCTAGCACTTTAAGCCACATTAGCATAGCTAGCATAGTTAGCATAATTAGCATATGCAGTTTTGACTAGCCATTATCAAAAGTGGGCAGTGAGGGCGGTGAGGGCGGTGGTGCGTAGAGTTGGGCGTGGAAGGCGGGTTGCGTCTGCGGGCCATACAACGCCGCTTGCGGCTTTAATTATGCATGGTATTTGTCTTTTTGCAAATGTTTCCACATTTATAATTACATTTTTTTTTTTATCACAGCCTCACAAATGTCCTTCATTACAACAGTTTTGTGTTGTTGTTCACGGCTAACCATGGTTAGCTCACGGATATCCAGTTTTCCAAAAAAGTGAAACTGATGTCTGAATGACTTCATGACTTTATGATGAGTTTGTTAATATTTAACAAAGACGTTTGTTTTCTTTAGATAAAAAAACATCTCTTCCTGACTGTAGATCACAGTTTTATTTTAGTCACAAACTGCAAACATTCCTGATGAACAGGAAGGAGAAACTTCTGCTGAGACTCTGTGAGCATTTCTGTCTTTAGATGCTTTTCAGCAGGAAACATGAGCGTATTGACATAATGCAGAGTTGTTTGAATTTGTGTGCGCTCCCAGTACAGGGGTCAAGGATTCAGGAAGGGGATTTGTGCTTTAACACAGCAAATAGAACTTGCAGCTGGAAATACAGAAGACCAGAAGAAGGACGCTTCAGGGAATGAGCTGAGAAACAAAGACAGACGAGGCAGGAGAACCGACTGAGAAGGAGCAAAGATCATTTTTCCTTTTTGTGGAAGCATTTGTGTAGCATAATTAAAAATAAAAGTCAATACCAGAAATGCTTTTTCATTTTCAAAATGAAGCTGTGTGTTGATTCAAAAATAAAATGAAAAAGCAAACAACTTTTTCTTTTTCTTCTTCAACACCGCTCATTCTGTCACCTCATTAAAATGATAAAAAGAATGGTATTTGACATTTCATTTTCAAAAAGTTCTCTGGTAAATGTGTAGCAAAATTCAATTAGAAATATCTAATTTGATAATTAAAATGCATTAACAGAAATGCTTTTTCCTTTTATACAATGTAACTGCATCAAATGAAACAAATAAAATTAGAAATCAATCCTCCAAAATGTTTTTTTTCATTTTATACTTCAACTACGCTCATTCTGTGACATAAGTAACCCTTGTGCCATTCTAGGCACTTTAACATTGGGAGTTGGGTCATCTAGACCCACTAGACCTTTTTTCTTCAATGATTTGTGATCTTCTCTGGTGTCCATGGATTACATGAAATCTTTCCACCTTTATCCACCTTTGTCATGGTAGGGAGAACATGTCAATGTAAGGGTGGGGTCATCTAAGATAGCACAAGGGTTAAAGCAGCAGAGGCTGACCAAAGTGCTTAACAACGTAGGATGAAAACAAAACAACAATCTAAAACAAACAACATAAAATCAATAAAAACATCAACTCTCACTGAGTTAGAAGCCAGGGAGAAAAAGTGAGTTTTCAACTTGGATTTAAAAGAATTCAGTGAACAGGCCTGGCTAACCTGCATAGGGAGTGCATTACACAAGAAAACACACACACATGCATGAAGAGAACACACAAACTCCACACAGAAAGAAGCTAGCTGGGATTTGAACCAGGACCATCTCACTGTGGGTTAATAGAATAGAATGCCTTCATTGTCACTGTACACATGTACAATTCACATCACACACACATGCAGTGAAATTAAAGCCGCTCACTATTCAGTGCAAACATACAAGAGAGAAAAAACTAATATAATATAATAATAAAATAAAATAATTTCTCAAAATGAAGGGCACAATTTACAAATTACAAACTACAAAAGAACAAAATCTACAATAGAAATTTCTGCAGAGAGGTAGTTATGACAGACACAGAAGAAACCTGCTGTGTCCATGAATGCAGAGATATATTGCACTTAATGTATTGCACATGATGGGATGGTTTTTACATGATGGGATGCGCATAGTGAGAGAGAGAGACATGGGGGTGGAGCTGTCAGTGACCGTGCATGTGGGAGTTCAGGATGGTTATGGCTTTTGGGAAAAAACTGTTTTTAAGGCGGTTTGTCCTTGATCTGATGCACCTGTAGCGCCTTCCTGAGGGCAACAGGTCAAACAGTCCAGAGCCAGGGTGGGAACTGTCTTTTATGATCTTCCCCGCTCTGCCTAGACAACGGGAGGAATAGATGTCCGACAGGGAGGGGAGAGGGGAGCCGATGATCCTCTGAGCTGCTTTGACTACCCTCTGCAGTCTCTCCCTGTCCGCCATGGTGCAGCTGCCGTACCACACTGTAATGCAGTACGTCAGAAGGCTTTCTATGGACGTGCGGTAGAAGGTTGTCAGCAGGCTGGGGTCCAGATTGTGCTTCCTGAGGACCTGCAGAAAGTGGAGTCTCTGCTGAGCCTTCTTGATGACCTCTGTGATGTTCTCTGTCCAGGAGATGTTGTTGGACAATACAACACCCAGAAACCGGAAGGTGTGAACCCTCTCCACACGCTCTCCATTGATGTAGAGGGGAGCTGGGTCGGTGCTGTGCCTCCTGAAGTCCACGATGATCTCTTTGGTTTTCTTGGTGTTCAGAGCTAGGTTGTTGTCTGAGCACCAAGCTGCCAGCTTCAGGACCTCCTCCCTGTAGGCTGCCTCGTCTCCCTTTGAGATGAGTCCGACAACTGTGGTGTCATCAGCAAACTTCACGATGAGGTTGCTGTCGTGCTGCGGACTGCAGTCGTAGGTGTAGAGGCAGTACAGGAGGGGGCTCAGCACACAGCCCTGTGGAGAGCCAGTGCTCAGCGTGCGTGTGGGGGAGAGGTGGGGGCCCAGCCTCACTGCCTGGGGCCGGTCAGTGAGGAAGTCCTTTATCCAGGCACATGTGAGGGGGGGCAGGCCTATAGTGTCCAGTTTCCTGATGAGAATGTCCGGGATGATTGTATTAAAGGCAGAGCTGTAGTCCACAAAGAGCATCCGGACATAGCTCTGCTGCTCCTCCAGGTGGCTCAGCGCTGCATGCAGGGCTAAGGCGATGGCATCTTCTGTAGACCGGTTTGTGCGGTATGCAAACTGGTGGGGGTCGAGGTCTGGGGGGAGGTGATCGTTGATGTGCTGGAGGACCAGTCTCTCGAAGCACTTCATGATTACTGGAGTGAGTGCCACTGGACGGTAATCGTTGAGGCTGGAGATGGGAGATTTCTTCGGTATTGGGATGATGGTTGCAGATTTTAGGCAGGAGGGTATCACTGCCTGGGCCAGGGAGAGGTTGAAGATTTCTGTGAAGATGGGTGCGAGCTGAGGAGCACATGCTCTTAAGAGTGCTAACCACTACACCACCATGCACCCCTTCATTTGTTCTGTTGTTTTTATTTTAAATAAAAGGCATTATTGTTCATGAACAACTGGTGTTGTCAGAGCTTTACAGAATTTCTTCACATGAAGAAACTAAAGAACCTGAACCCGTTTCTTCTTGATGGATCTCCAGTCTGTGTGCACAGATCCTACAGTCACTAACATGACCTGCATTTTCTCTGTCTGCTGCAGGACAGCTCCACGTCGCCAGAATCAGACTCTCGTCTTTCCAAAGCAACACATCAACCCTCAGTCAGGACTTGATTCTGGTTCATCTTCATTCACCTGAACATGCAGCAGCGAACAAACAGGAGAGGATTCATTGAGAATTATGTAGAAAAAAGGCATTTAAAGCTTCCTGAGCTGAAGGAGGCTGCTATAAAAATTAATCATCCAAACAAGTACATCTACAGAGACGACATCCCAGCATATCCTCAACCAAAGTTCCAGGTCAGTTTTCTGAAACATGACACAACATGTGTGGGCTTGGAAGGAATCCGGCAGGATGAAGGCTTTAGGAATCCATATGGTGAATCCCTGCTTTGGTGGAGCCTGCATGTGAGAGAGGAGGATGTGAAAGATGCTGAGACGAGGCTAATGGAGGAGACGTACCCTAATATGAGCGAGCAGATCGACCTGCCGAAATTTGCGACCTCCCCGGCCTTTTGATCGAAATCCCGGTTGGGCAACTTCCGCTTCAGCTTTCCCCTGGATGAGGTGTTACAGGCCTACAGTCAGCAGGTAAAGCTCTGACCCCCAAATCTTCTAGAATGATCTATAATACAAATTAAAAAAAAATGTCCTAAAAATTGTCCTTTAAGATGAGAAGTCTGTAATGTTCATCATGGAAATTCTTCAACTGTGAAAAACAGAATAACAAAAAAAAAAAAATCCAGGAAATAATAATAACAGTTCACCTCAATACTTTGTAATGTAAGCCTGGTTTCTATGACAGAGGTCAAAGGTTTCCTGAAGGTCTTCAACGGGTTTGTATCAACGACTATATAGTGTTTTTCAACCAGTGTGCCAGGTGTGTCGCGGGAAATTACTTATTTTCACTTAAACTAAAAGATGATCATCATTTATCTTCACCAGAATATCAGTTCTTCAAAAAAAGGCTTAGTTTTCACACTGAGTACAACGCACATGCAATTAAAAAACATCAGAACTGCTGGAAGAGTCAGCAGATCACTTCACACACTGATGCAGCAGGCAGAATATCTACGGGAGTCTGAGAAACCAGCTGTCAGAAATCAGAACTCTGTCTCCCCCTCTGATCTCCAGCGGGATCTCCAGAGTTCTAACCTCACCACATCTCCCATGCCCAGCACACACTACCTGACTCTCATTCACTCAGTCAACCACAGCATACTTAAGATCTGTACTGAGTCAAGCTCAGTGCGAAGTGTTGTTTGTGTCCCTCTGCATTCATTACCGAGTGTTACGTTTGGACCTGATCTTCTGTCTTCTGACCCTGACTCTGGATCCCTGGATCCTGACTACCCTGTTTCTCCTCTGATGAACTTATTGGCTGTTATCGACTCCTGCCTGCCTAACCCTCATTTAGCTTTGTGTACTTTTAGCTGAGCTAATAAACCTGCTTTATTTGGATCCAGCTGTCTGCCTGTTTTTGTGACACCAGCACACCTCCCACTAAAAGCAATCCAACCCCCATCCTACCTTAGAGGTGTGTACAGCCTCCAATAACAGAACCAGTGTTTCAGAGAATCCAGTACCACAGCTGGAGTACCAAACATCACATCATCATTGTATTTTGTTCCTACAACACACTGTCTGTTCAGTGGGCCTCTTATTCAGACTAATGAGAACTTCTCTATCTTCTTCTTCAGTTCTGTGCTGGTGGTCAGCCGGTCATGCGGGTCTTTGAGACGGTCCTGTACAAACAGGAAATTATGTACTCAGTGTTGGTCCACAGTCCAAATGGTCCAGAGGACTTCTCCCAGTATCCTTTGTTGGCTGAAGACCAGAACGCCGTCTGCTTCTTCAAAGACGGCAGATTCATCTGGAGGTCAGAGGCCATGTGTGGGACGCACGGGTGAGCCTGAGGAACAGCAGCAAATACAGAGATTTTGTGTATAAATAAAACATATCAGGCCAAAGAAGAACATTTTAGAGCCTATGTCTCCCTTTTTTTCTGTTTTTTCCCCCAAATATTAAATATAAAATCTACTGTAATCTCATAAGTTTTGGATCTGAAGACAAGACAAAAAGAAATAGTCTTACTGTCAATTATATTTTCAGCTCAAAACTGTTCTTAAAAATTATCCATCCATTTCTAAGCCCTTTCAGGATCATGTGGTTGCTGGAGCCTATCCCAACCACTTTTTGGTAAAAGCGCAGTACATCCTTGATAGGTCACCAGTTCATTGCAAGGCTCTTAAAGTCATCTCAAAGCTAATTTCTTCTCATCTCTAACTTATAAAAGTCAAAGGCTCTTTAGAAGTTCACAAGTTTTTGAAATTAACTTCAAATGTATTTTCTATTCATCTCCCACTGTGGAAAAAACAGAAATATTCTTTTTTTTTTTTAACTTTTCCTGTCCAACAGCTGGGCAGACAGACGAGAGCTGAGGGCCTCTTGTGTTCGACATATTTTACTTTAACAAGAGGGGTTATTAATCTTCAGACAAACCAAAGGCATGACTGAATAAACCCCTTTTGTAATTGAGGCCAGAAATACAGAAATATTCTTAAATTGATAAACTCTACAGCAATGTTTTCTCAAATGACTGTAAAGTTTATTGCTTCCATGTTACAGCTGCTTTGCTTTGGGACCTGTATTGAGAAGAGATTTGGTTTAGAATGAAAGACAGTAAACAGCAATCTAAATTCTTTTAGCAAACAATCATACTTCAAACTGGACACATTTGAGGTAAAAAAAAAAAAGAACGTAAAAAAAAGAAAAATCATGTATTTACTTTGGGATTATACTTAAAGTTGCACTCCAGCTATATATTTTTTAATAGATTTTCAAAGTGTTCCCCATTATCTTTTAACTTGGATTGTGCCATTTTTAGCTCAATTTAAAAAGCGTGTGTCGTTTGCATCTCCTGAGCAGCAGGTTTTCATTAGAAAGCACATACCAGTACACATACCCATTCCACAACAGTGGGTACAGAAGGTCCTGGCTCAAATGCCTTCTTAAAATGAGAAGATTGTAATTGTGCTAAATCCATTGTGAAAATAAATGTAATAATGCAAAAAGAGCTCCGCTGTTGACAACACTTGTGGACATCCATTGCTACCGTTAGCTATTTCCGCAAACAGTGACGTCGTTCACCGTTGAGTACTATTCTGCGCATGCGGGTCAATTCTGGGTCATTTCACATTCACACAGGAGATCACAAAAGTTTGTATTTAACTGAAAATGTGAACGGCTTGGAAAAAAAAAAAAAAAAAAAAAAAAAAAAAAAAAAAAAAAAAAAAAAAAAAAAATCGAATTTTTTCAAAACATCGGAATTGAGCATTAAGCGCTGCAGTGTGAACGTAGCCAAATTACATTTAAGTTGTGTAAACTTAATAGTTATGAGCCAATACAGCTGTTTGGGTTTACAGTGTGCACTACACTTGCACACACCTGAATTACATCATATTTTTCAGTTTTGGAGGACCGCCCATAAATCTATGCTACCTCTTTCATCTTGTGGTTACTGTGCTGTTTTTTGACATTTGTGACTTTAGGTTGAATTTAATTACCGTATATGTTTAATGCAGCTAATGCAATGCTGCACTTGTCAACTTAGCTCCAGACTTTTAGGAGAGCTCACTGCTGAACTTCTGGTTCTTGAAAGATGTTTTTAACACTGCATCATAACTCTGCTGCAGATCCGTGTCTACACAGTGCCTCTCTCTGCTCGGTGAACATTTCAACATCCGCGCTCACATCTTTCAATCCGACCGATGTCAACACGGCAGAGTGTCAATGAAACCTTGGCTGAACAGTTCAGTTCCAGCGTAAATTCTAGTTCTGCGCCACGCTCGCACCGTTGGGTTTGAAAGACGTTGCGATTTTTGAAAAGCTCACTGCACGGACAGAAGCACTGTGTAGGCACTGATCTGAAGCAGATCTTCTGTATGATCTCCATACAGCTCATTAATGACAACCGCACATGTTTCTTTCACTCCACACGACACCATACTACGTATACATTTTAGTCCATAAAACTGTCATACCCCCTGTGAGTCTAACCTACCCTGCTGTGTTTACAACCCAACTTCCAAACCATTAGGTCATTCATAGTGTTACGATAGAAGGTTGAGGAAGTACCCAGGTGCAGAGAGGATGCAGGAGGTTCCAGGAAACAGGATCTTTAATAACTAAATGAAACAAACCAAAATACCACTGCTGAGCAGGACTGAAACACTCGAAAACCTGAATCACTAGAAAGACACTGTAACAGGGAACATCAAAACTATGCAGCAGCACAGGAGGAAGGGAAAGACAGGACTTAAATACATACAGATAAACGAGACAAAAGGTGGAAACACTCAGGGCAGATGGGGACCAAAAGCTAAACTCGACACAACAACAAAACTGGAAACCTTACAAAATAAAACAGGAACTGAACTCAAATTCTGACAGAAACAAAAGATTTCCAGAACACAAAGGTAAAGAAACTAAAACCGTGACATGTCGCCCTACAGTAGGTAAGATTATCTGATAATGTAGGACATTTGTAGCGCTTTCTTAGCTTGCTCTGACCTACAGAAGATTTGTTCGACTCATGGAGCCAGAGTGTGTGGATAGAAAACGCAACACAGGGATAAAGCAATCAATTGACTGTATTTAAACAAAGAAAACAACAAAACAATAATTTGAGACAGTGGAGAAAGGAGTGTCCAGGGATCCACAAGGATATTTTTCAGTCTTTGGTGTTCAAAGTTCCTTTTTCCTTTGGGTATGGCGTCTTTTGCGAAGTTCCTTTTTCCTAGGTTCGTAAATCAAGTTTTTCATTGAGAGTTCGTGGGTAGCTCGCCATGCACCATTCCTATATGGTGCAGATCAAAAAGTTCTTCCCATAAGGATAGAAGTGGGGGTGGAAAAAAAAACCTGACCTAAACAAGGTCAAACAAATGATAGATTAGACACATTATTTACAACACATACTATTTACAAGACATTATTATTTACAACACATACTATTTACAACAAGTACAGTAGTCAACTGTATGTCATTGTAAGAAAAATAATCAAATAAGGTCCTAACAAAATTCGTAGGAACCTTTCAAATTCTAGGCCTATAAATTAATGGGTTTCAATGGGTTCCAATGGTTTCAAAAATTAAGTGCACTTTTCATCATTTAGCTTTAGCATTCATCAATTCAGTATAAATCAGGAGAAAAAACGATAATGATATTAATGAATGAATTCAAAACCAAAATGGCCGACCAAAACGGAAACAAGTTGAAAAGTCCTAAAACGGACAAAAAACTGAAAATTATTAACTGAAATATTTCCAATTTCAAGAGAAAAAAAAAAGACTGATCAAAAATCTGTATGTTGTAGCCACACTAGCATGGCATTTCTGTGAGGTAGAAAGCCTTTGAAATACTGATGTACTGCTATGTGTGTGACCCGATCGCATAAACTCAACGAAGAGTAGTTAGTTCAAGGTGTGGTTGTTCAAAGAACTAGTCCAGTAAGATGTTACAGAGTTTTGTCTCAAGTTTAGATAGCCGACAGCTATAGGAGATGCAGCCAGCCACAGCAGATCAGCAACAGCCAGAGCATGGATGACAGGAAGTGGCTATGTGACCCGGATGTTAATATAGGGAACTGGCCCCACCAAAATAAGAGCGCTCAGGTGTTTCAAATCTGGTAATGCAAGTGGGGCACTGATCCGGGTTACACATTTCAACAGCTATTTCTATAATTTTGTGCTAGGAGAAGGAAAATTTTCACGAGGTTAGACAGATCGTAAGAGCAGCAGGCGTTAAGGGAGAACAGCTGCGTCCAACTCTTCGTCTCGGTCCCAATCGAAAAGGCACTGCGGGGCGACCCTGGCCTCAATACACACCCCTGGGGGCCTTAGTGGTCTTCCACCTGTAGTGGATTTCCGATGGCAGAAAGAATTTGAGCTCAGTGTATTTAAGAGCGCATCATGCAGCGACGTATGGATCAGAGGATGTTCGATGAGCTGTTATGTCAATAAAGTTACGTACTGACGAGAGGATGATGATGTGCTGACAGATTTAAAAAAAAGTATTTTCATTTTTTTGGTTATTTGTCTTTGATGGTCTGATATCTACCCTCATGTTCTTCGCCGTGATCAACAGATGTTATGAGCATCCCTGGTGTGAGGAGTCATGATATGTCAAAGGGAAATGTAGGTTTTGACAGAGACATCTCCTGCGTTAAAGGTATAAAATTTAATTAAAAGGGTACCTGTTAGGGTCGCCTTTTAAATTAGTCATTTTGAACAACAACAAATACAATTCAACCAAACTGTGGGGTTGGGGGTATGTGACATGAACTTCCAGTTCCAGTAAAGGGCTTCTGGTTCCGGCTAATGATGTCTGTGCTACCTTGTTGTCTGCAGCCAGGTCCTCTTAAACAAATGGCCTTCAAGCATCTTTGCAACAGAGGGGAAATACTGAATCATTTTTTTCACACCATACCATAATGTTTAACAAATACATTCTGTTAATTCTTCTTTAATACGTTTTTCTTTCTGACAGGTTCAAGCTCATCCAACATGACAACAACTTAACAGTTGAGGGGATCCCTGACTATTATTATGTCTGGGACAACGTTGCCATCGCTTTCCACGTCGGGCAAACGGTACCTTCAATGTCAGAGCTGCATCTCCATGCCTCTGAACCCTCAGCCTGCAGTTTTCCTCATTCCAGTTCCAGACTAACAAACTACTATCATTCTGCTTAGCTCTAACTGAACATCCTGCTGCTCTGCATCCATCTCCTTCAAAACTTCATCTCTGCAGCTTCTCTTCTCTGTACAGAAGACTAGAACCCTCTAGAACAGCTGTCCTTGTCACAGCTGGACTTAGCTGACCTCAAACTGTTGCAGAATCATGTTGAATCATCAGGGTTCACATGAACTTGTAATACTTGTTAACAAGTATTACATACCCTTATGCTGCAAAAACCTGTGAAACCTCAGGTTTGATTCTCATGATTCTCCAATCATTTATGAAAACCAGTTGGTATAAATATTCTACAGCCAGCTGTGAAGGACAGCAGCTCAACCATGAGGTGTTAGAGCACAGGAACTGACCTTTTTGCTCAATAATTAAAATGGAGAACATTTGAACAAACCTCCAATAAAACCCTAAAGCAGTTCTGCCTGGTCCTGGTTCTCCACCTGTCTCTGTTTTCAGCTGAGTGATTGAAAGCTTTTCAACATGAGATTTAAACTTTGTCTCTACTGCTGTTAACAGGAATACAGTAAAAGTCTGAATAAAACAGTTTGTCTTGTTGAAATAAAAGTGAAGCTAACTAAAACCTTTATTTTGAAAAGGTGCTGAAGTTTGATGTGAATCAACTCAGGCAGAACCTGAAGTCCTGTAAACGAGACTCTGTGACATACAACTACAGAGAAGATCTGACTGCTGAAGATCCTGAAGCAGTGATCAGGAACTTATGGCCAGAGGAGGAAGAGGATGTGCCTTGTCCCTCTAGGTAAGGAAGCTAACAGAGGAGCTCCGCCCCCACGGCATTTTAAACAGTGGGGGCCAACCTATTTGTTTCTTTAACTTTTTGATTACTTATTCTGCTTCTATGAAACCCATCCATCCATCCATCCATCCATCCATCCATCCATCCATCCATCCATCCATCCATCCATCCATCCATCCATCCATCCATCCATCCATTTGTGGGGTGAAGGCTCGGTGCACACAATCACACACACTCACATTCACACCTTGAGACAGATTAAAGTCACCACTCAACCTATGAAGAATGTCTTAACACAGAAAAGCCCCGGCCAGGATTTGAACCGGTGGTAACTACTGCGCCACCATGCAGCCCTGTTAAAAAAGCTGAAAAACTAAAAAACAACACCAGAAAAACTTTTAAAAAAAAGTTTAATTATTGTTTTTTCCTGGTTTGTAAATTACGGGTTAATAAAGCTGAACGAGACCATCAGATACAGGATCTATTTACGTCATACTTTTGCAGGAACAGAATATTTTCTAATCCAGGTGTAACTATAAGTGATGAGTGTTGCTCATTAGGATGCAGAAAGATTTGGCTGAGCATGATTTGTGCAGATAACAATGACAACAACTTTAAAGTGACCTGAGCGGTTTATGAAAGGTCAACAAGTAACCTAAAGATCCAACATTTACTGGTGGATTTCATGGATCCGCTGAGGGTAGAGTTAGTCTTCATGTTTACAGTCAGATGAACAGTGGTGGTCGTTCTGTCAGCAAAGCTTTTTTTACTCCGATTACCAAGCAGTGAAAAAACAGGTGTTTGTGTTGCTCCTCAGCCTCTGAGCAGCTTCATCCTGTCTGTAGACGTTTAGTGAGTGTGGACGGGGTAAACCTGAGTTCTTCCAGACCTGGACACTGCATTTGTATGTGAGGATGTGACGTTTTCCAACTGTAAAATCCCAAACATCTTCTCTGTGCTGTTTCAGAGACGATGAAGCTGCACTTCCTCAGCCCCCCTCCTGAAACCCCCCCTCCTCTGACCAACCTGCAGCTCCTCCCACCTGCGACGTCTTCTGCTCTTAAGCCAATATTTACATTTTCAACTGTTTGCTCTGAAATGCCTGCTTTAGCCCCTCCCCCTTTTGTCCCCACCAATCACAGACGTGTGTCAAGTTGTTGATTATGCTGATGATTCTCTTTCTAAAGATGAATAATAACTAACATGATGACTTTTATTTTGGATAATTTTCCTTCAGTTTTTGTTTTGGGTGATTTCTGATCATGTCTGTATGATCTCAGGACTTTTTACACAATCCTTTCTAAAGTCAGATGTTTTATGATTTTACTGCATGTTGGAATCATTAAGTGGAGTTCAATATTTTAAGGAGTTATTTTAGCAATTGTGATTGTGTGCTTTTTTCTTATTCTTTTAATCTTTTAACCTTTGAGTTAATATCACAGAGAATCAAAGAAGCACTGAGCCTTCATTCAACGGTCAACACTAGATGAACGGAACTGACTTTATGCATGAATTCATGTAATAAAACAGTTTTTGCTTTTCTCAGTGAGTTTTGTTTTTTCTTTTTTTCTCTTTTTTTGCATTCAGAGAGACTTCTGCTCCTGTCTGCAGCTATTCTGCTCCAACCATTTCAGCTCTGAAGGTTTCTTCTCCAGATGTTTCATCTTTTGTCACAGATGTTCATCAGGATGTAAATTCTTAGGACACTTTGGAACACTCCATTGTGTTCATTTTTTCATCTGTGTTTTTGGATCCTTGTCCTGTTAATAAATCTATGAAGACTGAGATCAAACGTTCTAACACCAGCCTGGAAGTTTGGCTCCAGATTGATTGGAGGTCTGTAGACGTCATTCACCGTCACAGTTGTCAGTGTTATTACTGAAAACACAAGAAAATATGAAAACACTGATACAAGAGCCCACAAGAGCTCTGCAGATGCCTGTCCGACCTTCTATGTTATTTAGAATTGGTTGCCCTGGTTACAGGAAGAGTTATGAATCTAACAGATGCAGGGTCAATAGTTAATAATACACTTGTTGCTGCAGACATGGAAGTCTTGGTTCACAGTTCCTGCTCATCAGTTTGTATCCCAAACTCCCTCTTTTTTGTCAGACATCTCCTTCTATTCTGAAGATGTAGAGAAGAAAACAATCCCAACACAGCAGCCTTCAATGTGTAGGTCAACAGAGTGTGTCAGATGCAGCAAAGCAGCCCAGCCCAGACCATAATTAAGCCTCCTTCATGTTTCACAGCAGATATAGACTTCAACAAGTTTTCTCATGCACTTATGTCATGCGTGAAGAGGTGTCACACCCACCAAACCGTCCACTCAAATAACCAAAAGTTGGACATCATGGACAGAAAAGGCTGTTTGGCACAAAAACAGTTTTTTTACAGGGTGACTGAGTCTGAGTCAGAAACTTGGTGATCCTTAACAGCAGTTTCGGTTCAGACCCTCCAGCCGGGCCTCAACGGCTTCAGCTTTTCTTGCACTTACGGGAACGACCTGGATTTCAAAATAAAGTTTCTGATAAACCATAGAGAAAGGGGGGGGGGGGGGGGTAAACAGGGCAAAGGTCACATACTGTCATGATTTTAATGAGTCTGTATTTATCGTATTTAAGTATTTATCGTTATTATTTTTTAAACAAACATTCCCTGGCTTTGCACCAATGACTGTTTATGAGAAGAGTGCAGTTGATGCTTTGCACCAAAGTTTCTCTCTGACATGTTAGTCCCACATCAACCAGCTTAGATGGTCCACATCTGAGGACTGCATCCCTCCAAAGACGAGGGCTGGGTCCTTCATCCACTGGGTAGACCAGATGTTAGCAGCTGTGAATTCCAACAAGGCTGTGCAACCTGAGGCCCTGGAGCCACATGTGACTCTTTCCTCCCTCCATTGTGGCTCTCTGGTGAAAGAAAAAGGAAATGTTATTAATTCTAAAAAAGAACAAATTTATTTGGCGATAGGGCAAATCAAGTAAAACAAAACAGTTGAATAAATGAAACTTTATTTGGACTTACTCGTCCAGGAGGATACAGACTACAGTACCCATAATGCTCCATCAATCCATCAAGTGATGCGACTTCGTCTTAACCTTTTGATTATGACGAAGTGTTTAAAAATCTTTTGACAGATTTTTAAACGCTGTGTACCAGAAAAATGGTTTGAGGTCATTTAGCACAACTAGAATTCCAACATAAGGGCCTGGATGCCAGTTATGGTCCAAAAAATATGTCTGGGTCACTTTGTTAGATCTAGTTTAATTTTTATTTGTTAGGTTTACGAGTTTATGGTTAAGGAGCACCAACAAATACAAGCTGTAGAGAATTAGTTGTTTTTCTGTAATTACTGCTGACATTACATTATGGACGACTACATTTGCTGCCTTTGGATGTGTGACACATGACAGAAACTATTTCATATTCACAAAAAAGGCTATTTTCTCTTTATATTTGTGTTTTCTTTATGCCAGAAATAAACAACTTAATAAACAACAACTTTCACAATTTGTCATTTTTTTGTTCAGTTTTATGGGACACACAAACAGAAGAATGTGATCTTTTGTTTCTATTGATGTTCATTCATGAAGCCAACACAAATGTTTTTTTTTAACTTTATTAACAATTGAGGTATGATACAATTAATAACGAACAATAACCCTGTAATCAACATTACCTCGAAAAATAATCACCATTGCCAAAAATAACATTAACATAGAAAATAAAGAATATAGGAAAAAAAAAAAAATCAATGAACATGACACACAAATACATAAAAACAAATAAGTTAAATAAAAATAAAATAAAAGAATATAGAACCAATCTAAATAGTCTACTACTGGTTAGGGGTACTTGTGAAGTTTGTATTTCTGAACAAAACTAAGCAATTTCAAGCCATTCTTCTTTTTCATATAATGAAGTGATTGAAAGTAAAAACCTTCTTTATGAAATGTGATAAAAAGGGGTTTGGTCTTCAAATATTTATTTTTGTGTATATAAAACAGTATTTTCTGGTATATTATATGATACCTGTGTCCTGTGACAGCACAGGCAACCATAGGCTGATTTTATGCACATAAATACACAGAGCCATTGCATCACTTGCTTCCCGCCCATATTTAATACATTTGCCTGCTGCAGGGTGAGAGCTAAGAGCAGATCGGATCGGAGACGGGACACGTTGCTGGTTGCTGACTCTTCTGGCTCTCCCTTTGCAAAGGTTGGAACACTTGTGCAGACTGTTGTGTGTTTTGTTCTCTTTCCCATTGCACAAACAGGCTCTCTGAGGTCCTGAACCATCTGAACCTGGGGAAGCCGCAGGCATTTTTACAAGCAGCGAATCTTAAAAACAGTCTCCAATGTTCTCAAGTTTAAGCCAAAGTTGGAATCCAGAAAATGCAAGAGCTCAGTGTGTGACCCTCAGTCGTGTTCAGCTTGGATAAAACACAGCTCGACATGATGGGGTGTACTTTTTGTTAGGGGTATGGCATGTGTCGGCTTCAGTGTTACAGTTTAACATCTGTGTTCTTGGGGTAAATGTTAGGCCGTCTTAAAGAAAGCCCAAACCCCTAAAAACACATTCAGTCAAAGCCAAACTAAGGCAGCACATTACAGAACCACAGCCAAGCAGAGAACTTCAACAAGAACCACCACAGTTTTCCAGCTCTCCCTGCACATAGAAAAAGTCTTTAGACAAGATACCCTAATGAATTTATGTTTTGAATAACAAATGTATTACTGCCGTATAAATGTGGTTGCCTGGCTTTTTTTAACCTGTACATTACACTAAAAAAAAGCCAAACAATTGGGGAACTTCATTAAAGGACTGCATAAGTAGTGGTGACGGCACAGCTGAGGCTCAGCTGACTTTCTCAGAAACGCAGGTGAGGGGTGTGTCACAAGGATTTCCCCTTCCATACCCACAGACCGCGAATGACAACTCCACACGCAGATTTGTTGAGATTGAGCCCAACGACATTTTCAGACACTGAGTGCTTTGACTGCAAAAGGAAGAAAGCCACTGTGACCAGTTCCTTACAGGATCTGGTCAAGGTAGATCTGAGCCTCTATTGCTCTGGTGCTCAGGGTTTGTTCCTGAGCTGCCAGGATGAGTGCCTCAGTGCTGCCCTGCCAGCCCTTTCTAGCCATTGGTAGGACTTCTTGATATCAGCCACTTCAGTTTTGGTCCGGTGGTACATCCCATGCAGGGGTTTGTCCTCCCATGAGGATCTGTCCTCCAGCACTGTATCCTCTGCTCTCCATTGCCTGAGACATTCACTGAGCACACTGTCAGTTTTATATAAATATTCTGAAAATTATCAGTCATTAACAGAAACTGGATATTGTAACTTGAAGAGAATCTATCAGATCAGAACCGGATTACAAAAACTACGTAAAACTATAAAAAGGACTCAGAAGGGGTGGGTTTTATATAAACTCCTTTCCACTGTTTTTCAAGCAATAAATGAAGCTCTACTTGACTTTAGTTAATGATCACTGTTTTTAATAAAGCAGATGTGATGAAAGCGTTTTTTTTCTCGTTTTTTTTCCTGTTTTTTTAAATCTATGCATTTAATAATTTCTGTAAATTTGTGTACATTCTTTATTACTTTGACTACAATGTTTGAGATCAATCAATCAATCAATCAATCAATCAATCAATCAATCAATCAATCAATCAAAAAAATTCCTTAAAATATACAAAGTGATTTTCTGACCAAATCTTTGTTGTGTTGGGAGGATAGGGTCAGCTTCAATGAAATATTTCCTCATGATATGTTTAAACAATCTTATTTATTTTGGTACGTTTTCGTAAGAAAAAGGATTTCTAAATTATTCTGTGAATATATTTCTAAATTTGCCAAACGTCTAGGTAATGGTTTTCTCTTCACTGACCTACTCTATGATCATTATGTTTGGGGGGGGGGGGGGGGGGGGGGGGGGGGGTTAATGTATGGAAAGGATGCAAAATGATGATGAAAATGTCAGTTATTGTGTTCATCTGAAAATTGTTCCTCCAAAATTAAGAAACTCTTTTGTGTTTCATCTCGTTTTGTGTGTTCATTCTTTAGTAACTTGACTAGTTTTCAGAATGAATTGTTGCAACGTTGTGTTGATCACCTGGCTCAGGTGTATTCAGTCGGAGGGAAGCGTCAGCTGGAAGACAGCAGGGGGGGATCTGCATGGAGGATCAGGGTAGGGCAGCTCTGGTTTACAGACTGTTGCTTAGGCTGCTTGAGAATATGCCTTAAATCATAACTGCTGCTTATTCATGGTTTAGTTAGACATTTCTGAAAGTGTTAACAGTTCCTTAAGCGGACTCATTAACTTTCAAATGTTGCTGTTTATTTACACAAATAATGACTGAATTACTTCAAGTGACTGGCCTCTTGGACATCCTACATTTAATAAAAACATTTACTTTAATAACAATTTCTGATAAACAATTATGCACATGAAAACCACAGCCTTTTAACTCACCTCAGACCTCTCAGCTTGTCATAGAACTCTTGAGAAGGTCAAAGGTTTCTGTCCAACCATGGTTATAAAGTCACTCCCATTATATAAACTGACAGTGATTCTGTAGTTGAGACTTTGTTAAATGGGCAGTTGGGAAAGTTAAATGTACATGAAGTCATGATCTGACCCTGAAATTCCTGGAATTCTAAGCGGTAAGCGGAAGCGTGCCTGTTTCTCATTACAGTAGTCCTCTCTGTCTGCACCTGTATTTGTGTTTTTAAACTGTTATTGGTGTGAAAAAATTTATATTTCTTTGTAGTGTGAACTTGTTGTTAGGTTCTCAAATATGATATGACATTTTCATCTATTTACTTGTACAGACGTTTCATCTGAAGTCAGGTGAATACGTGTTTCATTAAAATCAGAATCAGCTTAATTGGCCAAGTATGTACAGGGAATTTGTCTTTGGTGTCTTTGCTCTCGTACAAACTAGCAAGGTATAAAGAAGTGTAACGGGGTAAGACAAAAAAAAGGATAGATAACAAAAAATAAAGTAATATAAGGTAGATATAGGAATAAATAAACACACCTAAACGAGAAAAATGACTAAGTAAAAATTCAGCAGTAGTTCTGGTGTGACAGTTTCTGTGGTTTTGTTTCGTGTTCTTGAGTGGTCAGGAGTCAGGAGTTCATCAGAGTGACGGTTCGTGGTTTTGGTGCGCATTGTTCTAAAGCGCCGCCCTGACAGGAGGAAGCTGAAAAGGCAGCGTCCGGGATGAGAGGGGTCTTTTACGATTCTGCCAGCCCGCTTCCTGACCGTGGATCACTACAAGTACTGAATGGAGGGAAGGCTGGAACCAATAATCCTCTCAGCAGATTTGATGATTCTCTGCAGTCTGTTCCTGTCGTGTCTGGTAGCTGATCCAAACCAGACCATGACAGATGTGGTCAGGACAGATTGGATTATTGCAGTATAGAAGATGGTCATCAGCTCCTGAGGCAGGTTGAACTTCTTGAGTTGTTGCAGGAAGTACAACCTCAGCTGAGCCTTTTTCCAGAGTGAGACAATGTGAGAGGTCCACTTAAGGTCCCGTGAGATGGTGGACCCTATTCAATTCAATTCAATTTTATTTGTATAGCCCAAAATCACAACAACAGTCATCTCGATGGGCTTCGAAGTTGTGGGGACAGTCAAAGGCGCGAGTCGAGCCGGAGACAGGAACCACAGCCAGGAGCAGGAGCAGAGACGAGGTACTCGGTCAGGTACAGAGCAGAGACGAGCCAGAGATGAGCCAGAGACAGGAACCACAGCCAGGTGTAGGAGTGGAGCAAAGGCGAGGTAGACGGTCAGGAACTGGAGCACGGATGAGCCAACTGGAGTCTGGAAGCACTCCCACTCCCCAGGAGGGGAGAGGAAAAGAGGGACAATACATGAATCGCACTGTACCAAACAGAGGCATGGAGAACTAAATGATAAATAATGATCAAGAATGGAGGAGAGGAAGGGTAGAAGTAGAAAAGAAAAGAAGGCAGAACCCCAGTGCACCATAGTTACCCCAGCTTCAACTTCTAGCAGCCTTTTAAAAGAAATAGTTATGAAGTTTAATTTAAACAACTTAACATTAAGTTAAATAATCTCTGAATACTAACTAGTCTGACAATAAGCCTGTCCAAAGAGGAATGTTTTCAGTCTAACTTCAAATGTAGAAACTGAGTCGGCCTCTCTTACATGAGCTGGGAGTTTATTCCATAAGACAGGGGCTTGGTGGCTAAACGCTCTACCTCCAACCGTACTTTTACTAATTCTAGGAACCACAAGCAGTCCTGCTTTTTGCGAGCGAAGTGTTCTCATTGGATGTAAGGGACTATGAGGTCCTTAATATAGGACGGGGCCAGTCCATGTAAGGCCTTATAGGTTAACAGGAGGATCTTGAACTTGATTCTGGAATCAACTGGGAGCCAATGGAGCGAAACTAACACAGGAGTGATGTGATCTCTTCTGCTAGTTCCTGTTAACAATCTAGCTGCTGCGTTCTGAACAAGCTGGAGATTTCTTAAGGAACTCTTAGGACACGCTGCTAACAAGGAGTTACAGTAATCCAGCCTCGCCTGCATCAGAGGATCAGCCACTCCACGTCTCCTCTGTATGCAGACTCATCATCGTCCCGGATGAGCCCAATGACTGCGGTGTCGTCTGCCATCCTCAAGAGTTTCACAGAGGGGGGTCCTGATGTGCAGTCGCTTGTGTGGAGGGAGAAGAGCAGAGGGGTGAGAACACACCCCTGGGGGGCGCCAGTGTTAAGGATCCGGGTGCTGGATGTGGAGCATCCCAGTCTCTTAGGAGATCTAAACAGGGGTATTGTGGAGATGAAGAGGGGTTCCATAATATTTTCTATGATATTTTCATTATGTATTACAGGGGTTCTATCATATTTTCTATGTTCTTTTTACTATTCATTTAATGGATTTTATGTATGCATGGATATTGTATTGCAGTAATATACTTGATTCCTGTCCTCAGTAGCAGATAACATGTGCTAAGGTCATTAGTAGGACTGTTCATGACTTTTGGTCTCTGTTTTCTTTCTGTACTGGAGTGTTTATGGAGCCACGACACCTGCAATGCAGACTAGACAAAAACACACCAGTCTAATGACGTATTTAGTATGTTTTCATCTTTCCTTACTGAATAATAAAAAAGCCTTTTTGCCTTGAGGACGGAGAGAGCTGACAGCCACAAAGCCTAACAGGTCGTGTTTTTCCTGAATTGGGCGACAATTAAAAAATCGTTGCCGTCTCGTCCGGCCTTCGCAGATTCAGGACGTCCAAAAATGAAATGTGCAGTTTGGGAAACAAATAGACACACAACACTATGCATGAATTTTCAAACCTTTTTCAAAAGGGGAGAGGTGACCTCTATAATACCTCTGTTTGGATCTCCTAAGAGAAGAAGCATGGTTTGTTGTTGAATGTGCAGAAGGTTTTGGTCTGCACACACATGTCCTCACAAAAGCTGATGTAGGATGTCACAGTGTCAGTGAGTTCATCCAGGTCTGAGGCAGCAGCCTCGAAGACGCTCCAATCAGTGCAGTCAAAGTGGGCTTGCAGTTGCATCTTTGACTCATTCGACCATCTTTTTACAGTCCTCACAATGGCTTAGCTGATTTCAGCTTTTGCCTGTAGGTTGGGATGAGATAGACTAGGCAGTGGTCGGAAAGTCCCAGGGCAGCGCGGGCATCAAAGCGATATGCGTCCTTTATTGTAATGTAGCAGTGGTCCAAAATGTTCGAGCCTCTGGTGGGACAAGTCACATGCTGTTTGTAGTTGGGTATTTCGACCTTGAGGGTTACTCTGTTGAAATTATTTCTCCACACCAGGCATTCACAGACGCAAATGGTTCTCATAACGGGTTTATGTGGTCTCTCCAAATCCATCGTGAAAACTGCATTTACAACCATAATAGAAACTTCTTTGACGATGAAGATACATTGTAAACAGACAGTTAAAACAAATAAATAAATCACCTTGTTGGCTGCATGTCGAAATGGGAGTTACTCTTAATGTCCTCTCATCCACATCTGGTATTCTTTGCATACAAACGTGGTGCTCCTGCTTCCAGCGTCTCTCTTCTCTGTCCATACAATGTGCGCTAAGCAAGGTAAGCACTTCCGGTATTTTCAAAATAAAATTACCTTCAAAATAAACTTCTCATAATTTAACCAACATTTATCAAACAAAACACGACAGACTAATAAATGACCGTTACAGAAATCGCTCTTGCTGTCCCAACGCAAAAAACAGTTCAGTGTATTCTAATGTACGGACAAAGTTATAGGGCTGCATCTGTCATTGGTAAATGGCGTATACTTATATAGCGCTTTCTACATTCTTTTGAGGCCCAAAGTGCTTTCCAGTCACAGTCCCATTCACCCAGTCACACCCTGATGGCGGCTCCGCCGCCAAACACTGGCGCCAACCTCCCACCAGAGGCAAGGTGGGGTTCAGTGTCTTGCCCAAGGACACTTCGACATGCAAGGCAGGAATCGAACCTGCAATCTTATGATCATGGGTCGACCGCCCTACCGCTGCACCACGGCCGCCCAATTAGTCATTAACATCTATGCATGGTATTTGTCTTTTTGCAAATGTTTCCACATTCATAATGACATTTTTTATCACAGATAGCCTCACAAATGTCCTTCATTAGAACAGTTTTGTGTTGTTCACGGCTAAATACTTAAATAAACTGTTGGATCACGTTTAGATTCCAGTTTTCCAAAAAAGTGAAACTGATGTCTGAATGACTTCATGACTTTATGATCAGTCTGTTAATATTTAACAAAGAAGTTTGTTTTCTTTAGATATAAAAACATCTCTTCCTGATTGTAGATCACAATTTTATTTTAGTCACAAACTGCAAACAATCCTGATGAACAGGAAGGAGAAACTTCTGCTGAGACTCTGTGAGCATTTCTGTCTTTAGATGCTTTTCAGCAGGAAACATGAGAGTATTGACATCATCCAGAGTTGTTTGAATTTGTGCGCACTGCCGTTACAGGGGTCAAGGATTCAGGAATGGGATTTGTGCTTTAACACAGCAAATAGAACTTGCAGTTGGAAATACAGAGGACCAGAAGAAGGGCACTTCAGGGAATGAACTGAGAAACAAAGACCGACGAGGCAGGAGAACTGACTGAGAAGGAGCAAAGATTATTTTTCAGGGAACTGAAGGCGTGGATCAGAAACAGCAAGAACGACCAGAAAGAGAACGGACAGATTTCCAGCTAGGACTGACAGGAGCACCGACTTTAAATCCAGGTGAGCACAGGTGAATGATGGGGAATATGGACGGGACTGCAGCAGAGAGTGAGAGCCCCAGAATTCAACTGTTCAGCCCTAGCCTCCTCCTAGCTCCTGCATTTAGTTCAGGTAATAGAAAAGAAGGTCATTGAGTGGATCATTTTAATCTGAGCTTTCATTGATTCTACATTTGAATGCAAGAATTGTTGTTATCAATTCCTAATACATTAAACCTTACATTTAAAGAGTGGTCTTTTATTTAAACTATTTTATATATTATATACTGTATTATTACTGCAACAAACAAAATAAAATATTTATCAACAATATTCATGTCCTTTGTACGTAATTATGTGGATGCACACTGACAGTCCTTAGACTGTAAATTAGAACTGGACTGAGTTACTCCTCCCCCCTGACGTTTCAAACAGGAAGTAGCCGCTGGTTCCAAGAAGCTAAAATCCCATAGACTTCTGTAACCCTTGTGCTATCCTAGGCACTTTAACGTTGGGTCATCTAGACCCACTAGACAGTGCTCTGACCCTTTTTTCTTCAATGATTTGTGATCTTCACTGGTGTCCATGGATTACATGAAATCTTTCCACCTTTATCCACCTTTGACACGTCAATGTGTAAGGGTGGGGTCATCTAAGATAGCACAAGGGATAAAGCAATAAACAGCTGTTACTCAGTCATTTTATTGGTCAGAATAACTGTTCTTCTGTCCATATTGACTTCATTTGGTTGAGGTTGTCATGCATGTCTCACTCACTCTATCCAATTCTGTTTTACAGCTAATGCTTCACACACACACACAGACAGTCACTTATATTCTCTGACATTAGTGCTCAAAGCAACAAATATTTACTTTTCAGACTTTTTTCATTTGAACCCTGACATCAGAGAACAGGAACCTCCATGGGTTTAGAGGAAGGCCTCTCATCCTGTATGCAGAATTCCCTTTTCCAGCTTGTGTCATGTTATGCTGTTCAAGCTGCACTTTGGCTTTGTTGGTCTAAATCTAAACCTATTTAAATACCGTAATTTCCGGACTACAAGCCGCTACTTTTTTCCTGCGCTTACAGCCCTGCGGCTTATTCAGTGACGCGGTTAATTTATGGATTTAATTAGCGGCCGCCATGTACGTACTATCGAACTCAGTGAAAAGTTTGAATTCTCTATCTAACACCAAGCACAAGGCATTTATATTCAACACACCTCTAAGCAGCCAAACAGCATGGAGTTGACTTCAGGTCTTAGACACTTCAGTCATGGTTCAACAAAATGAAACACGCATGCCCGGCCGCATCCCAGAATCCTTTGGTGCCATTAGACCCAACGTGCACCAGATCGCCGCTACATTATGATGAAGCTTTCAAGTTAAAAGCAATCGTTAAAAGCAGCGTAAAAAAGTCCACCGTCACCAACGGGTTTGGAAAAGCCGGTTTGCTGCGTGACGGAGAGAACAGCGCATGGAGTGAATTTACACTCCATTTACGGTTTCTAAGGAAACCGTAAAAGCGGAATTTTGCTTTGAAAAACTCACAGCCTCCGTGTGAGCTGGAGACATCTTCTCCTGCTGATTGAGCTGCGGGGCCGATGGCAGTCTGAAGGCTCCCACACGTAACAACGCATCCGCCCCTCATACACAAAACGTACAGTATTAAGTCTGATTGCTTTGCACAGACACGATTTGCTCGGTCCACCGGCGCAACGGGGACGAAGTGCTCCTCCCTGAAGCCGCCTGGCCAGAGGTGTCGGAGTAGATAGGAAGGGGAGACAAGGAGCGCGCGGGGCGTCCGTGGAGCGCAGAGGCGTCCGCGGAGTGCAGAGGCTTCTGAATTCTGACGCACGCGCCGCACTGAGGCGCGCGTATCGCGCTGAGGCGCGCGCTTTTCAGTCGCCGCTGCTGTATTTTACCGGTGTGTTTTTTAACCAGCCCTGTTACTCCCATAACGCTGCCGCGACACAAGCGGAAGGAGAGCTGTACCCGTTCACCCCTCCATGCACTGCTGCTACTTGCTCATTCTTAAACACGTACAACAGAATGGCGAGCCGGGCATTGGCCCCGCCTTTAGCCCCTAAGACTCATGGGAAATGTGGAATCGCGGATGTAAATTTCCTCATCATAACTGAGGGATGTAATGTTGATTATATGGTTACTGTTCGTAGTTTTATGTATGATACCTAGATTGTCAATAAGTAAAAAAAAATGAAATAAAAACACCATAACTGAGGAACTTGTGAACAGAATAGAGGTCCATGCTGTTTGACAGATGTTGATTCACTCAAATACATGAGCCAGAGGCAAAGCTGGCTACACCCACAACGGGCTAATGAATTGCACTCACTCTGGGATGCTGGCCGTGATCGGTCAGGATGACAATATGGCCTAGCCTAACATATGCGCGGCTTGTACTCTGACGCGGCTTGTGTATGTATAAAACTAATTAAACACGTGAAAATGGGTGGGTGCGGCTTGTAATCGGGTGCGCCGTGTAGTCCGGAATTTACGGTAGTTTTTTCTTTTTGTGGGTTGAAGAAAGAGCAATGAGCATTTCTGTCAAAGCATTTGTTCATGCAGCAGCTTCCACCCACATTACATGAGAAGCTTTTTCTCAGCTCCTCTCTGCATCCTGAAATTAGTCCACTACAGCCCAGTTCTAAATTTACTCAAAATAGTTCTGTACCATTTCAAAGCTAGTCACCAGCACCCCTCTATTTGTATTTGACCTCCTCCACATCACCGTGTCCTCAGTCCACCTTAAAGTTCCACTCTGATCATCTGTTGTTCTATTTGCTAAGCCTTTTTGTGGAAGCATTTGTGTAGCATAATTAAAAATAAAAGTCAATATCAGAAATGCTTTTTCATTTTCAAAATGAAGCTGTGTGTTGATTCAAAAATAAAATGAAAAAGCAAACAGCTTTTTCATTTTCTTCTTCAACACCGCTCATTCTGTCACCTCATTAAAATGATAAAGAAAACTGTATTTGAGATTTCATTTTCAAAAAGTTCTCTGATAAATGTGTAGCAAAATTCAATTAGAAATATCTAATTTGATCATTAAAATGGATTAACAGAAATGGTTTTTCCTTTTATACAATGTAACTGCATCAAATGAAACAAATAATATTAGAAATCAATCCTCCAAAATGTTTTTTTTTTCATTTTCTACTTCAACTCGACTCATTGTGTGACATAATTATAGCGAAAATGCAAGGAAAGGATTATATTTTAGTGTTCACATCCTCCTTGCAAAATGTGTGGTTTAATTCATTTGAAATACTGTACTCAGAAATGCAATTTAAGCTTAATTTTCTTTAAAGAGCTTCAGCAAAATGCTGAAGATTTCTATCAGAGTGGGCGTTTGAAACCATGAGGAGCAAAGCAGCAGAAATCTCTTCTTGAGCTTTGAAACATCAGAATCATTCTTTTCATCAAATCTCATCTACTTGAATCTTTTGTCAATTCTGTCTTTTCTTTAGTCTGTTTATCCATTCATCTTCAGAACTAATTTACTTTTGTGGTCATGAGGTTGCTGGAGCAAATCCAGCAACTGTTGGATGAGGGCGGTGTTCACCCTGTCCAGGTTTCCAGTCTGTTACACCTATACACCTAGAGACGATTAAGGATCATCAATTAAGCTATGAATCCTGTTTTTGGAAACTGAACTTTCTGGAGTCAAGTTAGCTTTATTCATAAAGTCCTTGGCTGTGTCCGAAATTACCGCCCTAACCCCTAACTACTAAAACCCTATATAGTGCGGCACTATATAGTTCTCTATATAGTTCTCTGAATTTTCAAAGCAATTCGGACACCCGTGCTCACTAGTTTTCTCTTTCGGGTTTTTTCAAATGGCGCTTGGCACGGAAACAAAGTGGCGCATTACCGCCACCACCTGGTCTGGAGGGGAACTACTTCTATTTAACGCGGAGGAATGACACCCATTTGTCAAATTAAAAATATAATAAATATGAACATTTTATGAAGAGTATTTATGAATCTGCTGTGTTCTGATCATGGAAAATGTGGCTGATTTATAAATAATAAAATTACAAACACATTGGTGTAGACTTTATGTATTTGTTGATAAATAAACCCCCATGTTATTACTCCATGGCAATATTTATTTTTGTGCCGCTGAACGATTTACGGGCTCTTGCGAGGAGGCATTTTTTTCTGTAGTTTTCTCTTCTACCTTACTGAAAATAGTTTTATATATGAATCTGTCCGTGTTCCTGGCAATAATTCAACCGTTTTTCATGGGATCAAACCAAAAACGAGCAGATATGCAGCATCACAGGGCGGCAAGGAGAAGCAGACGTCTCCGAAGATTTCCTCTGGATGCCCTGACCAGACATGAACAACTTGTGAGTTAAACTTAAAGTTTTTTTTATTAGTTCAATTTAAGCATTTGTCACTAATTGTGCTCAAGGTTACACAGTCTGCGTAAGAGTTTAAAATTCTTTTTCAACACTGGACTCTGAACTGTATAGTCTAACTTCATGAAACACTTGTTAGATCAAAGTTTAGTATTTTTTATTCAGAGTCAAACCATATCACTTGTTTTAAACAAAAATACTTTAATTTTTAAATATTTATATAAAAATCCAAAAACCCAGCCAAAAAAAACCCATGAGATTTTCCAGCATTTATAAATACGTCATAAACTAAAATGTAAGACATCAGAATAAAATGAAACATTCAAAAAAATCAGATTTAATTTTCTCAATGAAATAATTATTTTTCTATTTTACAGGGTCTTCCACATCTCTACTGCTTTGCCAACATAAAGGTGTCTGTCGTGGCCCTTTACGCTGATGGTCAGTCCGACACAAAACCAGACCGGCAGACCCGCAGATCGGTTGACCCGCAGGACCATTGAGCATCTGGTGGAGCAGCTTCGGGTTCCTCACACTCTGGGGGGGGGCACAGGAGACTGAGGTCCTGGTGTTTCTTTTCTGGCTGGCATGTGGCACATCTTACGGTGTGGTACCCAGAGCCTTTGACATGCCACGGTCCACTGTGAGCGGCAGACCGCATCCTCCAGCTGATGAGCAGGGTCACCCAGCATCCAGTGGGAATGAACTGTCATTAGTCACCTCTGGTTTTATAGCAGCTTGCTTGGTCTTTCACCTTCCAAAGGGTCACAAGGAGCATTGATGGCTGCCACATAAGAATAAAGGCCCTAAAAGAAAATGCAGCTTGTTATTTTAACAGGAAGCTTTTTTATTCCATTCAACTGCAGGCTGTATGTGACTAATGCCAAATTTAGAGATATTTTTGTTGGGAATCAAGGATCAGTCCACAGTTCACAGGTTCTACGTAAAAGCCCAATTTATGTAAATCAAACATTACCCACCTGAAGGATCTTTTTGGGTGATGGTGGGTATCCCTGCATTGCTCATCCCATCACGCTGCTGACACCCTACATTGAACCCATGAGGAATGCGGTTCAGGCCCGTTACAACCAGCACCACGCCAAGGCACACTCTGTGGTGGAGAGAGCATTTGGCATTATGAAGATGAGGAGGAGAGCAATACTTCTGGGGGCACTGGAAGTAAAACCAACCTTTGCATTGAAAATCATTGCCTGCAGTTCAGTTCTGCACATTCTGTGCATCAGCGAAGGGGACTGCTGGGAGCCACAGATGTTGAGCCACACCAGGAACCAGTAGGACGGGTAAAGAGGCGTCCGTCTGCGAGGACAGATCTCTGCTTTCCTTTTAGCTCCAACTGTGACACACATGACTCTAGAAGACCAAGATTATTGTTAAGATGTATAAAAATAAATGTTAACATATAAAACGTAAATGTAAATATGTACATTTGATATTTATATGAAAATCCTTTTGAGATTGTTAAAATGGCTCAGATTTAAATAATACATGTAAATAATTCATTTTTGTTCCTGCATTTATTAAACAAATGGCAAAAACAACGACGACGTTACATTTTGTGAACAATATTTTAAACTCAAGTAACCTTAACAGACTCTCCTGTCACTCTTTGTCCCTTCTTGCTCTCTCCTCCTCTCCTCTTTCAACAACAACCTTTACCCCAAAATGACAACGATTACAGTTTAATGATAAATAAATACAAATCTGATCAAGTGTCTCTCACTCCCATCCGGCACGAGCTTGCCTGATAACAAACAGGCTCTTTCTCCATCCACAGATGGATCAGATTTTCCTCATCCTCGTCAGTCCCCACATATATAAACACATTTTAAAAATGTGTTAATAACTTATGACTACGGTTAGAACTCACTGTTTTTTGATGTACTATCGACAGCGTTTGTTTTTAGCCTTCAATGCTAATTCGCGCTAGCGTTAGCTTTAGCATTACCAAAATTGATGAGCTTCAAAACAATGTAGATAGTCGATTGAGGAATAAAACATATTAAACACATCATCTTACGTATTTACAAATATATTTTCAACATATACAAGATACTTTTAAATATACTTACATTTTTAAGTCCTCTTTCTAGCGCAACCGTCCGCCATCTTTGAATAATTCAAACGCAGTGTATCGTGGGTCACACGCAATGCATTCTGGTATGAACGCAGTGCATTCTGGGCAATATTCGCCGATCGAGTGAGCATCGATCCACACTGGTTTTTCGTAGAGAATTCTGGGAAATTTCTAGTGCACATGATTTTTGAACTGTAGATTCGGACAGCACTACAAAATGGCGACTGCACTATATAGTGGTTAGGGCGGTAATTCGGACACAGCCCTTGTAACCCTTGTGCTATCCTAGGCACTTTAACAATGAGAGTTGGGTCATCTAGATCAGTGTTTTTTAACCTTTCCTGAGCCACGGCACACTTTAACCTTGACAAAAATCCCGCGGCACACCAGCATCCAAAAAAAATATAAAAGGAGAAACTCATAGTCTGTATTCATCTAAAGCCCCTCCACAATCTCACATGCATTTTTGAGATAATTGTTGCAGAAAAAGCTGGAAACTGCAGCTGTTTTTTTCTAAAAGATGCAATAAAAGTTAAGTTAGAAGATTTAAAAACGGTTTAACGTGTGTTTGTTGGTTTCAAGACGTTTAACAACAGATCTCCTTGTGCACTGTCACTCTCACAACCCAATGCATCATGGGAGATGTAGTGCATAAAACGGCCGGAGATCGCTTTTCGGAGCTTCATTGTTTTGTTAACTTATTCCACGGTCTGATACCGGATTCTGTGGAAAGCTACACCGCTAAAGACGAGCTTTAGCTGGTATTTTTGTTAGAACTGAGCGACTTTGCGAGCTAAATCGGGAAAAGGAAGTGAAGACTTTAACCCTTTCTGATTGGTCAGACTGATGACATGTGATTAAGCTCCCCAAGAATGATTGGTGGAGACAGTTAAAGGGACGGGACTTTTCCAAAATACAGCCGAAGCTGCAGCTGAATCTCGGTACCGTCATTCTCATCAAAATGTCTTTAATAAGATAAAATAAACGCAAAGAAAAAAGTATTTTACGATCTTATATATTCCTAACTACTCAGTGTTTTATCAGGGCCTGTTTGTATGAACAGAGAGCTGAAATCCTGGAGATGGAAAATGTTTTTAGATCAGTTAATGAGGGCAATTTCCCACGGCACACTTGGCCATCTCCCACGGCACACTAGTGTGCCGCGGCACACTGGTTGAAAAACAATGATCTAGACCCACTAGACAGTGCTCTGAACCGTTTTTCTTCAATGATTTGTGATCTTCACTGGTGTCCATGGATTACATGAAATCTTTCCACCTTTATCCACCTTTATCATGGTACGAATAACACGTCAATGTAAGGGTGGGTCATCTAAGATAGCACAAGGGTTAAAACAGCAGAGGCTGACCAAAGTGCTTAACAACGTAGGACAAAAACAAAACAACAATCTAAAACAAACAACATAAAATCAATCAAATCAATAAAAACATCAACTCTCACTGAGTTATAAGCCAGGGCGAAAAAGTGAGTTTTCAACTTGGATTTAAAAGCATTCAGTGAACAGGCCTGCCTAACCTGCATAGGGAGTGCATTTTAAGAAAACACACACATGTATGAGGAGAACACACAAGAACCTAGCTGGGATTTGAACAAAGACCATCTCACCGTGGGTTAAGAGTGCTAACCACTACACCACCATGCACCCCTTCATTTGTTCTGTTGTTTTTATTTTAAATAAAAGGCATTATTGTTCATGAACAACTGGTGTTGTCAGAGCTTTACAGAATTTCTTCACATGAAGAAACTAAAGAACCTGAACCCGTTTCTTCTTGATGGATCTCCAGTCTGTGTGCACAGATCCTACAGTCACTAACATGACCTGCATTTTCTCTGTCTGCTGCAGGACGGCTCCACGTCGCCAGAATCAGACGCTCGTCTTTCCAAAGCAACACATCAACCCTCAGTCAGGACTTGATTCTGGTTCATCTTCATTCACCTGAACATGCAGCGGCGAACAAACAGGAGAAAATACCCCGAGAATTATGTAGAAAAAAGGCATTTAAAGCTGCCTGAGTTGAAGGAGGCTGCTGGAGGATGTCGTCTTTCTAACTCGTACATCTACAGAGACAACATCCCAGCATATCCTCAACCAAAGTTCCAGGTCAGTTTTCTGAAACATGACACAACACGTGTGGGCTTGGAAGGAATCCGGCAGGATGAAGGCTTTAGGAATCCATATGGTGAATCCATGCTTTGGTGGAGCCTGCATGTGAGAAAGGAGGATGTGAAAGATGCTGAGAAGCAGCTCATGGAGGAGACGTACCCTAATATGAACGGGAAGATCGACCTGCCGAGATTTGCGACCTCCCCGGCCTTTTCATCAAAATCCCGGTTGGGCAACTTCCGCTTCAGCTTTCTCCTGGATGAGGTGTTACAGGCCTACAGTCAGCAGGTAAAGCTCTGACCCCCAAATCTTCTAGAATGATCTATAATACAAATTTAAAAAAAATGTCCTAAAAATTGTCCTTTAAGATGAGAAGTCTGTAATGTTCATCATGGAAATTCTTCAACTGTGAAAAACAGAATAACAAAAAAAAAATCCAGGAAATAATAATAACAGTTCACCTCAATACTTTGTAATGTAAGCCTGGTTTCTATGACAGAGGTCAAAGGTTTCCTGAAGGTCTTCAACGGGTTTGTATCAACGACTATATAGTGTTTTTCAACCAGTGTGCCAGGTGTGTCGTGGGAAATTACTTATTTTCTCTAAAACTAAAAGATGATCATCATTTATCTTCACCAGAATATCAGTTCTTCAAAAAAAGGCTCAGGTTTCACACTGAGTACAACGCACATGCAATTAAAAAACATCAGAACTGCTGAAAGAGTCAGCAGATCACTTCACACACTGATGCAGCAGGCAGAATATCTGCGGGAGTCTGAGAAACCAGCTGTCAGAAATCAGAACTCTGTCTCCCCCTCTGATCTTCAGCGGGATCTCCAGAGTTCTAACCTCACCACATCTCCCATGCCCAGCACACACTACCTGACTCTCATTCACTCAGTCAACCACAGCATACTTAAGATCTGTACTGAGTCAAGCTCAGTGCGAAGTGTTGTTTGTGTCCCTCTGCATTCATTACCGAGTGTTACATTTCGACCTGATCTTCTGTCTTCTGACCCTGACTCTGGATCCCTGGATCCTGACTACCCTGTTTCTCCTCTGATGAACTTATTGGCTGTTATCGACTCCTGCCTGCCTAACCCTCATTTAGCTTTGTGTACTTTTAGCTGAGCTAATAAACCTGCTTTATTTGGATCCAGCTGTCTGCCTGTTTTTGTGACACCAGCACACCTCCCACTAAAAGCAATCCAACCCCCATCCTACCTTAGAGGTGTGTACAGCCTCCAATAACAGAACCAGTGTTTCAGAGAATCCAGTACCACAGCTGGAGTACCAAACATCACATCATCATTGTATTTTGTTCCTACAACACACTGTCTGTTCAGTGGGCCTCTTATTCAGACTAATGAGAACTTCTCTATCTTCTTCCTCAGTTCTGTGCTGGTGGTCAGCCGGTCATGCGGGTCTTTGAGACGGTCCTGTACAAACAGGAAATTATGTACTCAGTGTTGGTCCACAGTCCAAATGGTCCAGAGGACTTCTCCCATTATCCTTTGTTGGCTGAAGACCAGAACGCCGTCTGCTTCTTCAAAGACGGCAGATTCATCTGGAGGTCAGAGGCCATGTGTGGGACGCACAGGTGAGCCTGAGGAACAGCAGCAAATACAGAGATTTTGTGTATAAATAAAACCTATCAGGCCAAAGAAGAACATTTTAGAGCCTATGTCTCCCTTTTTTTCTGTTTTTTCCCCCAAATATTAAATATAAAATCTACTGTAATCTCATAAGTTTTGGATCTGAAGACAAGACAAAAAGAAATAGTCTTACTGTCAATTATATTTTCAGCTCAAAACTGTTCTTAAAAATTATCCATCCATTTCTAAGACCTTTCAGGATCATGTGGTTGCTGGAGCCTATCCCAACCACTTTTTGGTAAAAGCGCAGTACATCCTTGATAGGTCACCAGTTCATTGCAAGGCTCTTAAAGTCATCTCAAAGCTAATTTCTTCTCATCTCTAACTTATAAAAGTCAAAGGCTCTTTAGAAGTTCACAAGTTTTTGAAATTAACTTCAAATGTATTTTCTATTCATCTCCCACTCTGGAAAAAACAGAAATATTCTTTTTTTTTTTTAACTTGTCCTGTCCAACAGCTGGGCAGACAGATGAGAGCTCAGGGCCTCTTGTGTTCGACATATTTTACTTTAACAAGAGGGGTTATTAATCTTCAGACAAACCAAAGGCATGACTGAATAAACCCCTTTTGTAATTGAGGCCAGAAATACAGAAATATTCTTAAATTGATAAACTCTACAGCAATGTTTTCTCAAATGACTGTAAAGTTTATTGCTTCCATGTTACAGCTGCTTTGCTTTGGGACCTGTATTGAGAAGAGATTTGGTTTAGAATGAAAGACAGTAAACAGCAATCTAAATTCTTTTAGCAAACAATCATACTTCAAACTGGACACATTTGAGGTAAAAAAAAAAAGAACGTAAAAAAAAGAAAAATCATGTATTTACTTTGGGATTATACTTAAAGTTGCACTCCAGCTATATATTTTTTAATAGATTTTCAAAGTGTTCCCCATTATCTTTTAACTTGGATTGTGCCATTTTTAGCTCAATTTAAAAAGCCTGTGTCGTTTGCATCTCCTGAGCAGCAGGTTTTCATTAGAAAGCACATACCAGTACACATACCCATTCCACAACAGTGGGTACAGAAGGTCCTGGCTCAAATGCCTTCTTAAAATGAGAAGATTGTAATTGTGCTAAATCCATTGTGAAAATAAATGTAATAATGCAAAAAGAGCTCCGCTGTTGACAACACTGTTGTGGACATCCATTGCTACCGTTAGCTATTTCCGCAAACAGTGACGTCGTTCACCGTTGAGTACTATTCTGCGCATGCGGGTCAATTCTGGGTCATTTCACATTCACACAGGAGATCACAAAAGTTTGTATTTAACTGAAAATGTGAACGGCTTGGAAAAAAAAAAAAAAAAACGAATTTTTTCAAAACATCGGAATTGAGCATTAAGCGCTGCAGTGTGAACGTAGCCAAATTACATTTAAGTTGTGTAAACTTAATAGTTATGAGCCAATACAGCTGTTTGGGTTTACAGTGTGCACTACACTTGCACACACCTGAATTACATCATATTTTTCAGTTTTGGAGGACCGCCCATAAATCTATGCTACCTCTTTCATCTTGTGGTTACTGTGCTGTTTTTTGACATTTTTGTGACTTTAGGTTGAATTTAATTACCGTATATGCTTAATGCAGCTAATGCAATGCTGCACTTGTCAACTTAGCTCCAGACTTTTAGGAGAGCTCACTGCTGAACTTCTGGTTCTTGAAAGAGGTTTTTAACACTGCATCATAACTCTGCTGCAGATCCGTGTCTACACAGTGCCTCTCTCTGCTCGGTGAACATTTCAACATCCGCGCTCACATCTTTCAATCCGACCGATGTCAACACGGCAGAGTGTCAATGAAACCTTGGCTGAACAGTTCAGTTCCAGCATAAATTCAAGTTCTGCGCCACGCTCGCACCGTTGGGTTTGAAAGACGTTGCGATTTTTGAAAAGCTCACTGCACGGACAGAAGCACTGTGTAGGCACTGATCTGAAGCAGATCTTCTGGATGATCTCCATACAGCTCATTAATGACAACCGCACGTGTTTCTTTCACTCCACCTGCACACGACACCATACTACGTATACATTTTAATCCATAAAACTGTCATACCCCCTGTGAGTCTAACCTACCCTGCTGTGTTTACAACCCAACTTCCAAACCATTAGGTCATTCATATAGTGTTACGATAGAAGGTTGAGGAAGTACCCAGGTGCAGAGAGGATGCAGGAGGTTCCAGGAAACAGGATCTTTAATAACTAAATGAAACAAACCAAAATACCACTGCTGAGCAGGACTGAAACACTCAAAAACCTGAATCACTAGAAAGACACTGAAACAGGGAACATCAAAACTATGCAGCAGCACAGGAGGAAGGGAAAGACAGGACTTAAATACATACAGATAAACGAGACACAGGTGGAAACACTCAGGGCAGATGGGGACCAAAAGCTAAACTCGACACAACAACAAAACTGGAAACCTTACAAAATAAAACAGGAACTGAACTCAAATTCTGACAGAAACAAAAGATTTCCAGAACACAAAGGTAAAGAAACTAAAACCGTGACATGTCGCCCTACAGTAGGTAAGATTATCTGATAATGTAGGACATTTGTAGCGCTTTCTTAGCTTGCTCTGACCTACAGAAGATTTGTTCGACTCATGGAGCCAGAGTGTGTGGATAGAAAACGCAACACAGGGATAAAGCAATCAATTGACTGTATTTAAACAAAGAAAACAACAAAACAATAATTTGAGACAGTGGAGAAAGGAGTGTCCAGGGATCCACAAGGATATTTTTCAGTCTTTGGTGTTCAAAGTTCCTTTTTCCTTTGGGTATGGCGTCTTTTGCGAAGTTCCTTTTTCCTAGGTTCGTAAATCAAGTTTTTCATTGAGAGTTCGTGGGTAGCTCGCCATGCACCATTCCTATATGGTGCAGATCAAAAAGTTCTTCCCATAAGGATAGAAGTGGGGGTGGAAAAAAAAAACCTGACCTAAACAAGGTCAAACAAATGATAGATTAGACACATTATTTACAACACATACTATTTACAAGACATTATTATTTACAACACATACTATTTACAACAAGTACAGTAGTCAACTGTATGTCATTGTAAGAAAAATAATCAAATAAGGTCCTAACAAAATTCGTAGGAACCTTTCAAATTCTAGGCCTATAAATTAATGGGTTTCAATGGGTTCCAATGGTTTCAAAAATAAAGTGCACTTTTAATCATTTAGCTTTAGCATTCATCAATTCAGTATAAATCAGGAGAAAAAACAATAATGATATTAATGAATGAATTCAAAACCAAAATGGCCGACCAAAACGGAAACAAGTTGAAAAGTCCTAAAACGGACAAAAAACTGAAAATTATTAACTGAAATATTTCCAATTTCAAGAGAAAAAAAAAAGACTGATCAAAAATCTGTATGTTGTAGCCACACTAGCATGGCATTTCTGTGAGGTAGAAAGCCTTTGAAATACTGATGTACTGCTATGTGTGTGACCCGATCGCATAAACTCACCGAAGAGTAGTTAGTTCAAGGTGTGGTTGTTCGAAGAACTAGTCCAGTAAGATGTTACAGAGTTTTGTTTCAAGTTTAGATAGCCGACAGCTATAGGAGATGCAGCCAGCCACAGCAGATCAGCAACAGCCAGAGCATGGATGACAGGAAGTGGCTATGTGACCCGGATGTTAATATAGGGAACTGGCCCCACCAAAATAAGAGCGCTCAGGTGTTTCAAATCTGGTAATGCAAGTGGGGCACTGATCCGGGTTACACGCTCCCCCCTTGTTCACATGTACGTCCCTGTACATGGTTTGTCTTGTGAAATTTCCCCGTCGTCCTGAAGGGAGAATAAAAATGCAGAGCTCAAACCTTGCAGAAGTGTTTGGATGCTTTTCAGAAGTGGTTTCCCAGGATGTGCATATTGAAGGCGATCTGGTTGGGTTCTGGTCCGTAGTGTCCGCCTGAGAGTTGGCTGTTCAGGACTGAGAGGTTCGGACACAGATGGTGAGGGGGGTTCGGCATGGGGTTCGAGTTGAGGTATGGGATCCACAGTCTGTGTAATGGCATCTGGTATCCCAACAGGGTCAATTGGTTCTGATTGAGGCTCTGGTTTCATAATTTCCACAGCCAGTGGTTCTTCTTTGGGTTCTGTCACTTCCTCTTCTGTGTTGGTCGGTACAATTGATTCAGGTGACAGTGCGGCAACAGCAGGTATTGAGACAGCGGGTGACTCGACAGCTTTTAAGTTTTCAGCAGGTAAGGTTGTTTCTGGTGGCTCAACCCCGACATCTGGTTGCTGGATGGCAGGTGTGTCTAGAGTTGTGGAGCTTACTGGTTCAGATGAGACTTGAATGTACACATCATCGTCCGGAAGGTCTTCCTCGATGGTAGATGTAGGTGCAGATACAGAGGGTGTTCTGGTACGCTGCTTGGGGAGTTTCTCTTGAGGTGAGGGTAGGAATCCACAAGGCAGTAATAGATCCCTGTGTAAGGTACGAAGGGGTTTGGGCTGGTTTTCCGGTCGGACTGTGTAAACAGGGAGGTTTTCTGCTCTCCTTACAACGATGTATACCGTTGACTCCCACTTGTCAGCCAATTTGTGTTTACCCCTCTGGCGCACATTTCTGACGAGGACCCTCTCTCCGATGTCCAGATCTGCAGTCACAACATGTTGGTCAAAGCGGGTTTTGTTGCGTTGCATGATTTTAGCTGCGTTCTCAATTGCTAATCGTTGATTTTCATCCAGGTGTGATCTCAGCTCCTGGACATACTCCCTGTAGGAGGGTGATCGGGCCTCCTTCAGGGGCAAGCCAAAAGCCAAGTCCACAGGCAACCGAGGTTGACGGCCAAACATCAGTTCGTAGGGAGAGAATCCTGTAACGTCATTTTTGGTACAATTGTATGCATGGACAAGGGGCTTAAATTCTTTCCAGTGTTGTTTCTCTTGTGTGGACAAGGTTCCGAGCATGTCTAACAGTGTCCGGTTGAACCTTTCCACTGGGTTGCCTCTTGGGTGATAGGGCGTTGTTCTTACTTTATGAATTCCTGCCACTGCGCAGAGTTCACGGATGGTTCGGCTTTCAAAATCCGTGCCTTGGTCACTGTGAAGCTTCTCCGGGATGCCGTAGTGAACAAAGAAGTTGTCCCACAGACACTTGGCAACAGTACGGGCCTTCTGGTTAGGAGTGGGCACGGCGACAGCATACTTTGTAAAATGGTCTGTAATGACAAGGATGTCCTTCGTCTTTCCATCCGGTTCAAGAGAGAGGAAATCCATGCAGACCAGTTCCAGTGGATGAGTTGTTTTGATGTTCACTAGGGGTGCAGCTCGTTCCATAAGCGACTTGTGCTTGACACATCTTTCACAGGTTTTTATCTTATTTACAACAGCTGCTGTCATCCGGGGCCAGTAAAAACGGGAACGGACTAGGTCTAGCGTCCTTTCAATCCCGAGATGGCCCATCTTGTCATGAAGATGGTATAACACCACAGCTCTGAACTCCTCCGGTAGCACCAGCTGGTAGGTGATGTCCCCTCTGATCTGTCGTCTTCTTACGAGAAGGGTGTTAAGGAGCTCCATTTTGTTTACTTCCCTTAGAAGGAAGGGCAGGTCAGGGAGTTGGTCTTTCACAGCTGGTGGTGGCGTGAGTCCGTGTTCAAGCTGGGCAATGACATGCTGGATTGTAGGGTCAGCACGCTGTTTAGCTGCAAGATCAGATGTGGAAATCTGGGGTAGTGCAATGGTCGTGAACTGAACATCATTTGTAAACCCATCGGGCAAACTGTTCGCATTATGGGAAATGGACAACACAAGAGCTTGGTCTGGAGCTGGTAGAGTACTCAAAATTATATGACGGTCACATATGGCTCTGGTGATGGCTTGATCAATGCTAGACTGGTCACTGTTGACATGTTGGGTGAACCTCTGAATACGCTCTAGCTCTTTGTTGGAGACAGGATCTTCAGAGGGTTCACCATGTGGTCGACGGGACAGTCCATCAGCATCTGTGTTCTGTTTTCCAGCTCTGTACTCAATTTTAAAATCAAAAGTGGACAAAGCAGACAACCATCTATAACTGGTGGCATCAAGCTTTGCACTTGTGAGCAAGTAAGTGAGGGGATTACTATCTGTAACTACCTTGAACGATGCTCCGTACAGGTAGTCATTGAATTTTTCTGATACTGCCCACTTGAGGGCAAGGAATTCCAACTTGTGAGCTGGGTATCTGGATTCACTTTTGGTGAGGCCTCTACTGGCATAGGCCACCACTCTGTTCTTCCCCTCATGCTCCTGATAAAGGACTGCACCCAGGCCGGTGGAACATGCATCTGTGTGGAGCAGATAGGGCTTTTGGGGGTCCGCAAATGCCAGGACAGGAGCAGAGGTGAGCTTCTGGATGATGGTGTCGAAGGCTTGTTGACACTCTACCGTCCAACGACCCCCAAATGGTTCTTTTGGATTGTGGTATTCTTGTTTCTTGATCAGGGGTTTCTGTTTCTTTTGAGAAGGTGGGTATCCTGCAGTGAGGTCATGCAACGGCTTAACAATAAAGGAATAACCTTTCACGAATCTCCTGTAGTAACCAGCGAAACCAAGGAAAGAACGTAGCTCCTTTAGGGTTTTGGGTACTGGCCAGCTGGTAAGTGCTGAAATTTTTTCTGGGTCTGTTCTTACGCCGTCTTGGGAAACTATATGGCCTAAATATTTGACAGAGGTCTGGAAGAAGATGCATTTATCAATTGAGAGTTTAAGACCATACTCCTTTAGTTTGTTTAAAACTCTCAATCTCTCTTCATGTTCTTCGAGGGTTGGAGCAAAAACAATAATATCGTCAATGAAAACAAGTACCTCCCTCAGGTTCAGTTCCCCCATGCACTTTTCCATCAGGCGTTGAAATGTGCTTGGGGCGTTGGTAATACCTTGGGGCATGCGATTGAATTCCCAGAACCCGAGGGGGCACACGAAAGCTGTTTTTTCCTTGTCCTCTTCTTCCATCTCTATCTGGTAATACCCAGACTTTAGATCCAAGACAGTGAACCATTTGGACCCAGAGAGGGCAGTGAATGTGTCCTCCAACTTTGGCAGAGCATATGCATCCTTTATGGTTTGTGAATTTAGTTTTCTGTAGTCGATACAAAGGCGAACACCTCCATCCTTCTTACGCACAACAACAATTGGAGATGCAAATGGTGAGGTGGATTCTCTGATAATTCCGGATCCTAGCAGATCTTGTAAATGGTTTCTGACGCTATCCACATCTTGGGGGTGAATTGGTCTGGGTCTCTGCTTAAACGGCGTTGGATCAGAAAGTTTGATCTTGTGTTTTACCTTTTCAGTTTTTCCAAAGTCGAAATCATGTCTTGAGAAGACTTCAGGGATGCTGTTGAGTTTGTTAATTATTCGTTGTCGCCATTCTGGGCTTATAGGCGAGTCTTTGAAGTTGTATTGTGAAGTTGGTTCTGTTATTGGTCCAGTGCTCTGCTCTTTTGAAATGACATGCTGATAGTTGCTGGCTTCAGCTATTGTGACATCTGCAGGAAGTTGGATGGTATGGCTGGACTCATTGCTTACCACAACAGGCAGGTGACATGGCCGGTGTTGTGGCAAGTTAACGAGACAGCTTTTAACTATGAGCCCACCGGGTAAAGAGCCAGACTGGGGATGCTCAAGGAGAACAGTTTTTTCGCCTTGCAACCCTTTGACCAGATGTCCATCCAGAACTGTGGTTTGACCTGCCTGGATGATGTGTGGCTGCCCTGACATTAGTGTGACAGAGGCAGTCTGGGCTTCTTTACTGTGGTTGAAACGGTGTTGGAGGATCTTGTAGACAGCAACATAACCAGGTGCAGTTGACTGAGATTTGTCTTCTTTCTTTACATGCTTTGAGTAAGCAACATCAAGGGTGTTGGTACCAACAAGGATCTGTTGTGGGGACTGGTTGTGATCTGGTACAACCAATGCCAGTGAGTATACATTAATGGCAGAACCAAAAAGGTCAGGTGGGAAAGTCAAATTTAATTCGATGTACCCCAAGTATGGTACAGCTTGTCCATTTGCTCCTTCAATCTCCAATAGGTCAGTGATAGGATAAATTTCAAGGTCTGAAAGGTAAGTGTTGTAGAATGAGTGAGGGACAGTGGTCACTTGTGATCCAGAATCAAGAAGACAGTTAAACAGTTGTCCATTTATTTCAATCTGACCAGTACTTTTGGCTCCAATAAGACCTCTTGGCAGGTGTGGCATCCCCTTCTTGGGACTTTTGTTGTGAGCAGCTCCTGAGTGTCCCACCACAGGAGCAGAGTTTAGTTTAAATGCTTGTATTTAACATCCCATGCCTCTTGTTTTTGACGTAGGCACTTTTTCTTCTGCTGGACCAGAATTGGATTGGATCGGTTACTGCAGGTGGAGGAGACATGACCATCTTCACCACAGTTGAAGCAGTACCATGGCTTTGGCCTGTTGGCGGTGGTGTTACAGGATTGCTGGGTTTGTGTTGACGCGTTGTGAGTTGGGAGTCAGATGTGGATTTTCTGGATAGGAGCTGTGACATCTGTTGCTGAAGTTTCTTTACTTGTAGCTTCATCTCCTTCAGCTCTTCATTTGCATGAGTGCTGTGGTCACAGGAACAAGTGCTCTGCGACTGTATGGTGACTGTTTGGATGTGCCAATATGTTGCTTCATGAGAGACTCTTTGGCAGTCTGTCGGTCTTCTTCCGTTCGAAGTTGGAGCAGCAACTCAGGGAATGGTGGAGGGTTGTCCTTGCGTTGCTCCAGTTGTAGCTTGGTTATTAAAGCATTGTCCCAACAGCCACGACAGAACTGCTTCAGGAGATGTTTGTCCACTTCATTTGCTGAAATTCCACCCTGTCTGACAACAGAGCAGATGGTGTGTTGCAGTCTTTGAAGGTATGAGGAAGACCTTTCACCAGAGTTTTGAAGGGTGTTCAGGAACTGGGCAAATAACTCTTCCCCGTCTTGGACCGTTCCAAAGGCTGAGTCAAGCACACTCAAGAAAACAGAGGGCAATGCGTCTGGGTTCAGACCTTTTACCACATCAGCAGCAGGTGACATCAAGCTCTCTATGATTCTCCGAGTGACACTGAGTGCTGAAAGAGTAGGATCTGCAAGGAGAAGATTTATTTGAGATCGCCAGGATTCATAGTCCACTTCATTACCTGGTTTTGGACTTCTTCCAGACAAGGAGCGAAGACGCAGCGAAGTGGCTGTGAGGTCTGCGTTTTTGACGACATGCTCAACAATAACCTTCTGGACTGCTGGTGGGTTTAATTGATTTGTTGACAAGGAGATGTGTTGTGATGTTCTACTTTGATGAGGGCGTGGCCCCTGCAGACCAGCATTTAAAGTGGGTAAAGGTGGGGAGGATGCTGGCATTGACCGGGCTGATGCACCATCACCTTCTTCCTCTTCCTCTTCCTCTTCCTCTTCGTTCTCAGTATTGAGTGTGGTTCTGGAGTAGTTTTTGAGAGTTTTACCTGCTGTATCCAGGTGCTGGCCGATCTGGGTCATCAATGTTCTTAGAACATCTTCAAAACTGCAGCCGCTCCGGTCTGCGAGTCTTTTTAATTCGACTAGGTAATCAGGGGGTTGACTGCTGCTGTCCACTGTGGTGGCGCACTCTGAGGCTAACGCGGTCACATGGCACACAAGGTTAGTAGTGGCTGAAGTGTAAGTGTATGGTAGCAATGGTTTTAAGGCAGAAAACGCAGCTGTGTCTGTAAACTCTGCGACCAGGTTTTTATCAAAAGAACTGTTGGGATCGTTAACATAAAATGTGCGATTTAATTTTCCATAACTACGCAACCAATCAAGCACCTCATCATGTGATGCGTTTGTGGTGCCCGAGATTACGACAGAAACAGAAACGTCAACACCAGATTGAGTTATAAAATCCATGGTGTTGGAAAAAAAAAGAAAACAGAAAAATTGATATCCACACACTCAGGCTCCTAGCTAGCTCGCCACTTGTAGCGCTTTCTTAGCTTGCTCTGACCTACAGAAGATTTGTTCGACTCATGGAGCCCAGAGTGTGTGGATAGAAGACGCAACACAGGGATAAAGCAATCAATTGACTGTATTTAAACAAAGAAAACAACAAAACAATAATTTGAGACAGTGGAGAAAGGAGTGTCCAGGGATCCACAAGGATATTTTTCAGTCTTTGGTGTTCAAAGTTCCTTTTTCCTTTGGGTATGGCGTCTTTTGCGAAGTTCCTTTTTCCTAGGTTCGTAAATCAAGTTTTTCATTGAGAGTTCGTGGGTAGCTCGCCATGCACCATTCCTATATGGTGCAGATCAAAAAGTTCTTCCCATAAGGATAGAAGTGGGGGTGGGAAAAAAAACCTGACCTAAACAAGGTCAAACAAATGATAGATTAGACACATTATTTACAACACATACTATTTACAAGACATTATTATTTACAACACATACTATTTACAAGTACAGTAGTCAACTGTATGTCATTGTAAGAAAAATAATCAAATAAGGTCCTAACAAAATTCGTAGGAACCTTTCAAATTCTAGGCCTATAAATTAATGGGTTTCAATGGGTTCCAATGGTTTCAAAAATAAAGTGCACTTTTAATCATTTAGCTTTAGCATTCATCAATTCAGTATAAATCAAGAGAAAAAACAATAATGATATTAATGAATGAATTCAAAACCAAAATGGCCGACCAAAACGGAAACAAGTTGAAAAGTCCTAAAACGGACAAAAAACTGAAATTAACTGAAATATTTCCAATTTCAAGAGAAAAAAAAAAGACTGATCAAAAATCTGTATGTTGTAGCCACACTAGCATGGCATTTCTGTGAGGTAGAAAGCCTTTGAAATACTGATGTACTGCTATGTGTGTGACCCGATCGCATAAACTCACCGAAGAGTAGTTAGTTCAAGGTGTGGTTGTTCAAAGAACTAGTCCAGTAAGATGTTACAGAGTTTTGTTTCAAGTTTAGATAGCCGACAGCTATAGGAGATGCAGCCAGCCACAGCAGATCAGCAACAGCCAGAGCATGGATGACAGGAAGTGGCTATGTGACCCGGATGTTAATATAGGGAACTGGCCCCACCAAAATAAGAGCGCTCAGGTGTTTCAAATCTGGTAATGCAAGTGGGGCACTGATCCGGGTTACACATTTCAACAGCTATTTCTATAATTTTGTGCTAGGAGAAGGAAAATTTTCACGAGGTTAGACAGATCGTAAGAGCAGCAGGCGTTAAGGGAGAACAGCTGCGTCCAACTCTTCGTCTGGGTCCCAATCGAAAAGGCACTGCGGGGCGACCCTGGCCTCAATACACACCCCTGGGGGCCTTAGTGGTCTTCCACCTGTAGTGGATTTCCGATGGCAGAAAGAATTTGAGCTCAGTGTATTTAAGAGCGCATCATGCAGCGACGTATGGATCAGAGGATGTTCGATGAGCTGTTATGTCAATAAAGTTACGTACTGACGAGAGGATGATGATGTGCTGACAGATTTAAAAAAAAGTATTTTCATTTTTTTGGTTATTTGTCTTTGATGGTCTGATATCTACCCTCATGTTCTTCGCCGTGATCAACAGATGTTATGAGCATCCCTGGTGTGAGGAGTCATGATATGTCAAAGGGAAATGTAGGTTTTGACAGAGACATGTCCTGCGTTAAAGGTATAAAATTTAATTAAAAGGGTACCTGTTAGGGTCGCCTTTTAAATTAGTCATTTTGAACAACAACAAATACAATTCAACCAAACTGTGGGGTTGGGGGTATGTGACATGAACTTCCAGTTCCAGTAAAGGGCTTCTGGTTCCGGCTAATGATGTCTGTGCTACCCTGTTGTCTGCAGCCAGGTCCTCTTAAACAAATGGCCTTCAAGCATCTTTGCAACAGAGGGGAAATACTGAATCATTTTTTTCACACCATACCATAATGTTTAACAAATACATTCTGTTAATTCTTCTTTAATACGTTTTTCTTTCTGACAGTGTCAAGCTCATCCAAAATGACAACAACTTAACAGTTGAGGGGATCCCTGACTATTATTATGTCTGGGACAACGTTGCCATCGCTTTCCACGTCGGGCAAACGGTACCTTCAATGTCAGAGCTGCATCTCCATGCCTCTGAACCCTCAGCCTGCAGTTTTCCTCATTCCAGTTCCAGACTAACAATTACTATCATTCTGCTTAGCTCTAACTGAACATCCTGCTGCTCTGCATCCATCTCCTTCAAAGCTTCATCTCTGCAGCTTCTCTTCTCTGTACAGAAGACTAGAACCCTCTAGAACAGCTGTCCTTGTCACAGCTGGACTTAGCTGACCTCAAACTGTTGCAGAATCATGTTGAATCATCAGGATTCACATGAACTTGTAATACTTGTTAACAAGTATTACACACCCTTATGCTGCAAAAACCTGTGAAACCTCAGGTTTGATTCTCATGATTCTCCAATCATTTATGAAAACCAGTTGGTATAAATATTCTACAGCCAGCTGTGAAGGACAGCAGCTCAACCATGAGGTGTTAGAGCACAGGAACTGACCTTTTTGCTCAATAATTAAAATGGAGAACATTTGAACAAACCTCCAATAAAACCCTAAAGCAGTTCTGCCTGGTCCTGGTTCTCCACCTGTCTCTGTTTTCAGCTGAGTGATTGAAAGCTTTTCAACATGAGATTTAAACTTTGTCTCTACTGCTGTTAACAGGAATACAGTAAAAGTCTGAATAAAACAGTTTGTCTTGTTGAAATAAAAGTGAAGCTAACTAAAACCTTTATTTTGAAAAGGTGCTGAAGTTTGATGTGAATCAACTCAGGCAGAACCTGAAGTCCTGTAAACGAGACTCTGTGACATACAACTACAGAGAAGATCTGACTGCTGAAGATCCTGAAGCAGTGATCAGGAACTTATGGCCAGAGGAGGAAGAGGATGTGCCTTGTCCCTCTAGGTAAGGAAGCTAACAGAGGAGCTCCGCCCCCACGGCATTTTAAACAGTGGGGGCCAACCTATTTGTTTCTTTAACTTTTTGATTACTTATTCTGCTTCTATGAAACCCATCCATCCATCCATCCATCCATCCATCCATCCATCCATCCATCCATCCATCCATCCATCCATCCATCCATCCATCCATTTGTGGGGTGAAGGCTCGGTGCACACAATCACACACACTCACATTCACACCTTGAGACAGATTAAAGTCACCACTCAACCTATGAAGAATGTCTTAACACAGAAAAGCCCCGGCCAGGATTTGACCCGGTGGTAACTACTGCGCCACCATGCAGCCCTGTTAAAAAAGCTGAAAAACTAAAAAACAACACCAGAAAAACTTTTAAAAAAAAGTTTAATTATTGTTTTTTCCTGGTTTGTAAATTACGGGTTAATAAAGCTGAACGAGACCATCAGATACAGGATCTATTTACGTCATACTTTTGCAGGAACAGAATATTTTCTAATCCAGGTGTAACTATAAGTGATGATTGTTGCTCATTAGGATGCAGAAAGCTTTGGCTGATAATGATTTTTTGCAGATAACAATGACAACAACTTTAAAGTGACCTGAGCGGTTTATGAGAGGTCAACAAGTAACCTAAAGATCCAACATTTACTGGTGGATTTCATGGATCCGCTGAGGGTAGAGTTAGTCTTCATGTTTACACTCAGATGAACAGTGGTGGTCGTTCTGTCAGCAAAGCTTTTTTTACTCCGATTACCAAGCAGTGAAAAAACAGGTGAGTTTGTGTTGATCCTCAGCCTCTGAGCAGCTTCATCCTGTCTGTAGACGTTTAGTGAGTGTGGACGGGGTAAACCTGAGTTCTTCCAGACCTGGACACTGCATTTGTATGTGAGGATGTGACGTTTTCCAACTGTAAAATCCCAAACATCTTCTCTGTGCTGTTTCAGAGACGATGAAGCTGCACTTCCTCAGCCCCCCTCCTGAAACCCCCCCTCCTCTGACCAACCTGCAGCTCCTCCCACCTGCGACGTCTTCTGCTCTTAAGCCAATATTTACATTTTCAACTGTTTGCTCTGAAATGCCTGCTTTAGCCCCTCCCCCTTTTGTCCCCACCAATCACAGACGTGTGTCAAGTTGTTGATTATGCTGATGATTCTCTTTCTAAAGATGAATAATAACTAACATGATGACTTTTATTTTGGATAATTTTCCTTCAGTTTTTGTTTTGGGTGATTTCTGATCATGTCTGTATGATCTCAGGACTTTTTACACGATCCTTTCTAAAGTCAGATGTTTTATGATTTTACTGCATGTTGGAGTCATTAACTGGAGTTCAATATTTTAAGGATTTATTTTAGCAATTGTGATTGTGTGCTGTTTTCTTATTCTTTTAATCTTTTAACCTTTGAGTTAATATCACAGAGAATCAAAGAAGCACTGAGCCTTCATTCAACGGTCAACACTGGATGAACGGAACTGACTTTATGCATGAATTCATGTAATAAAACAGTTTTTGCTTTTCTCAGTGAGTTTTGTTTTTTCTTTTTTTCCTACAACACATTAACTTCATAAGTTTTTAACAGTTTCATGAGTCAATCTATAACTAAAAAATAACTTTTAGCATTCAGAGAGACTTCTGCTCCTGTCTGCAGCTATTCTGCTCCAACCATTTCAGCTCTGAAGGTTTCTTCTCCAGATGTTTCAGCTTTTGTCACAGATGTTCATCAGGATGTAGATTCTTAGGACACTTTGGAACACTCTAAATTTTGGTCCTTTTTTCATCCGTTTGTGTTTTTGGATCCTTGTCCTGTTAATAAATCTATGAAGACTGAGATCAAACGTTCTAACACCAGCCTGGAAATTTGTCTCCAGATTGATTGGAGTTCTGTAGACGTCATTCACCGTCACAGGTGTCAACGCTATTACTGAAAACACAAGAAAATATGAAAACACTGATACAAGAGCTCTGCAGATGCCTGTCCGACCTCCTATGTTATTTAGAATTGGTTGCCCTGGTTACAGAAAGAGTTATGAATCTAACAGATGCAGGGTCAGTAGTTAATAATACACTTATTGCTGCAGACATAGAAGTCTTGGTTCACAGTTCCTGCTCATCAGTTTGTTTCCCAAACTCCCTGTTCTTTGTCAGACATCTCCTTCCATTATGGAGAAGAAACTCCCATCAGGAAATGCAACAGAGATATGTTAGGTCTCAAACATCAAGACTCAGTGCAGAGGTCAACTGTCCAGAGTTGTTCTGCTGCTGAACAGTTAGAAATCCTCCTTATTTGGCTGAAAAGCATCGTCTGTCCAACGACCTGCTCCCCAACAGCTACTGTGTGTCAGAATGATCAGTGCTCCTGTGCTTTGAGCAGCAGGAGATTCCACGCTTCCTACCGCTTAACTGGGTTTATCTCTGTGTGAATGTGTGAGAATAGGTGGAAGTTCTAGTTCTGGGTCAGGGCCACAGTGGCACGCTGGTAGCACTCCAAAGTTAGTAACGTCGCAAAAACCAAGCCGACCACAGCTTGATTGGCGGCCCTAATCAGGACGCCAGTCTGCCACAGGGTCATACGTTCACATGCTCACCTAGTGGCAATTTAGACACCAGTTAACGCATGGAGCAGGTTTTAGGGCTGTGAGAGGAAGCCGGAGTGCCCGAAGAAAACCCACACATGCATGAGGAGAACATGCAAAGTTCACACAAAAGAACCCAGCTCGGATTTGAACCAGGTCCTTCTCGTTGTGAGGTGAAAGCACTACACCACCATGCCAGGTAATCACGCAGATGGAACTCCTTCAAAGCCGCTTCACACTCCACATGTCTCAGCTTCATTCAACCTGTTCATCAATTCTGACACTTGTTGGTAATTGTTTCCTTAACCTCCCACCTGATCCAGTCTGCATGTGTCCCAGCCGTTCTCCTCTGCTTTCAATATTCCATACAGCCCTCTGCTCCAAGGTCTGGCCTTCAGATCACGCCTTGTTTTTTTTTTGTCTTCTTTTGTATTTGCAGTCCTTGGATAATGAGTTTGTCTCCTATGCTAGTTATCTATTTACCGGTAAATCCTGCACATCTTGCATTCCTGGTCCCTCAGATTCCTTGCGTGTGACCTGACCTGTACTTTAACCCAGACTCAGTCCTGTGGAGTTGAAGTCTAAAACCTGTTTCTCCTCATTTAATGAGACTGAAAGGCAAGAGCCTAGTTTTCTTCTGCTTTCCCCACAACCATGGAGAAAAACATCTAGGTTTCAATCAAAGGATGGGTCTATTTCCTGGTTTTCATCAGTTGTAATTTATTTTCTCTGGACCTGAGGTCCTCCTGCAGGTTCCCTCCTGAGGTCAAAAGGCCGGAAACCAAGAGAAGATGGATATTTTCAGTCCTTCAGGAGAAACCTAAACAGAACAGAGTTTAGTCAGATTCTTTCACTGAGGATCATGGTTTCTCTGTCCTTCGTTTTATTAAAGAGAAAAAGGAAAAGTAAACATATTTGAGCATCGGAAGTCACTGCAAATGCAAAACACTTTCAAAGATGATGAGATTTATTAGCACTTCAGTTTCCCTCAATATCAACCAGTTGAGGAACAAACTGGAGAAAACAGAAGTATTTGGTTTGAATGAAAGGCTTCTGTGTGCATCTGCGACGTCTCCGGGCTGTGTGTGTGTGTGTGTGTGTGCGTGTTTGTGTGTGTGTGTCTGCGTGTGCTGCAGAGACAAAGTCTTTCTGTCCTCGATGTTTCCTTCATCATAATCAAATCCTTCATTTACCTCCACCAAACTTTCATCTCCTGCATGGTTTTCCACTTTGATCCTGAACTGAAGCTGAACGTTTTTCAGATTCAATCAAGTAAAGATGAGGAGAACAGAATCCGGACGATGACGACAAACTTTGTTTCTCAGATTGAAAACGTCTTCGAGCGTCACATTGACATCCTCATCATCGACGCACAAACACACACAGTGTGCGGCTGGCCCCTCCCCCATGACCCCCCCACCTCTGTCACAGACCCTCACTGTTCTGTTGTTGTGGTCCAACCAAATGCACGCACAGATGCACAGGATGGCTGCTGCGCCGCCACGAACGCCACAAGCCTTCATCACCTTTCTCTTCGTCCTCACAGGTGAGTCATCCTCAGGCTTCAGATAACCTGGTCTAAGTTGGTTGTGCATCACTGAAATAGTCAATGTTAGATTTCTTGTTCACATTTGTGGGAGAATCTGTTGTGAAAGTTGACAAAGAAGCGAAGAGGATTACAGATGATAAACAGGAAGTGATGAAGATGAGATGGGATCAAGCTGACCCTTGACCTGCGGAAACCGACCGTCACACAAAGGAAAAGTTCTAGAGGAAACCGACGAAGATGCAGAAAGTCGTCTGAGTTCAGTTCATCTCTCTGTCTTCACACTTTGATGCATCCACAAAAAAAAAAAACAATTATTTTGATCTTGCTAAGTTGTAACATTTAAATCATTCCTCACAATAGTTGCGGTGTCATGCGTTGTCATGGTAACGGATACAGAGTCTGCATCGACCTTGGTCTGCCGCGGCTGCTGTATGAGGACTAACCACTGGATGAAAGTGGTTCAGAGAGAAAGTTCACCTCTCAGCACTTGTTTCTGTCCAAATGATGAAGCTAAAGTTTGTTTCAAAGAAACAAAGTCCACAAGTTGTTGAGCGGACTAAACCCACAACTTCTCCATGACACCTCTACTCTCCTATCTTTTACCTCAGTCGTGGATCTTGGTGTAGATCAGCTTTATCAAAACAAAAAAAAGGAGGGGGGGATTCTGTTTTTTCCTTTGCCTCAGTCAGCCTGTCTGTGTCAAACAGTCAATTGTCTCAGATCCTGCGTCAGAACCTTTCGCCTTTCGTCAGAGTCCCGAAAGCTTCTTTAGGTCTGCTATGTGGGATTCTGCAGCACCTTTTCAACCAAAGCCTGATCCAGAAGAAGGTTCTGCTGCTATGGAAGACATCCTGCCCTGTTTCAGTGCCCAGGAAATCTCATCCATCTGACCTTCACAACAACAGACCTAGAGCCTTATCATCACACATCATTAAAGTCCTGGAGAGACTCATTCTGGTCCAGCAAACAAACGAGCTCCTTTCAGGACCCTCTGCACTTTGTTCATGTTGGAAACATTGGAGCGGATGATCCATCATACACCTGCCATGGACCAGCTTGCTTCCATGTGGAATGAACTCCAGGAAACCCTGGTAGTTGCATTGACGGTGCTCTGTCCCAGAGCCTGCACGTCCTGCCAAGCAGCTAAATGGACCAAAATAGCAGCTCCAGTGTGTTCAAACCTGCTGAAGACCTACAGGAAACCTTTGACCTCTGTCATTGAAACCAGGGTTACATTACAAACTATTGAGGTGAAACTTTATTTTTTGACCAAGTTCTTATTTTTCTATCTATTATACAAATGAACTCTTAAAAAATCAAACAATGTGACTTCCTGGATTATTTTCTTACACTTGGTCTCACATACATGACATTTTTGTGTGAAGAAGAATAGTTAGCTGAACCCATTGAATCCTGACGTGTTCTTGAAAAAGTTAAAAACAGGGATTTAGAAAAAAATCTTAAAGTTTCTGTCAGTTTCCTATTGAGCTACAAGAAGTTTAAGTTTGAGGCTGGAGAATAAAAGCAGTCAAGACAAAGGGAAATTCACATGAACATGTACGGCAAGCCAAGCATATCAAAAATGAGTGATGTGATCACTGTATTATTCACTGCACCTTTGGAGATATTTGTTTTAAAATGACTGAATGAAAAAAATGTTTTATTTTTTACATTTGATCTTCCTAGCGAATGTATCTTAATTGAAAACTATAATCTCATTCTCACAGTCACTGATTTCTTGTCATCACTCTGAACCCTTGTCTGTCCTTCTTGTTCAGGTGGACAGCTGTCGCCCGTTTCCTCTTTTAAAGTAACTGAGGGGGGCGTGGCTTCACTGTCTTGTCAGTACTCGGTGAAGCGCTTTGGTCTGAGTCGTGTCTGCTGGGGTCGAAGCTGCGGGACTTTCTGGTGCAACAACATCCTGGTGCAGACGGACGAGAATGGCATTGTGTCAAAGGTCGGTTTAGCTTACAAACATTCCTGCATTTACATCTAGAGGCAGGCTTTTATCACAAAGACTTACAGTTGAGGTCAATGTGAGGTTTAATGTCTCAACCAAAGATACAGCGGCCAATGAGGCCATTTCAACAGAAAGGATTCTTCCTGAGTATAACAATTTGTAAGTCACAGAAGTTCTTTAGAACAACTTAACCTTCTCCAAACTACAACAACACAAAGGTAGTGCAAGAAATTTTAAATCTGCTAATAAACAATGTCTACATTTCTTGAACTGGCCGACCCTGTGGCACTGCAAACACTGAAAACACACAGATGAAAAATGGTCTGGAACTTTTCACAAAGGTTTCTATTTTGTTGCTACTGTTTTTTTTCTTTAGACAATTTTGTTGGCAACAGATAGATTTGGCCGTGCAATGGACTGACCAACCGTCTGAAGTTTATCCTGACTTTGCTCAACAGTAGCTGGGATTGGGCTCAGCAACCCAAAAGTAATTTCAATAAAAATGAGGTGGCATACAATCAAGAGATTGGGTTATGCGCCTGTAGAATAAGAATAGAGATTTGAAATGTTCATTATCTGAGCTCATTACCACAGAGCAACTGCATTTAGATCGAGCAGTTCTTGTAAAGGAACTGAAGTCCTTATGAAGCACTACTTCACATTTCCTACAAAGCAGTTCAAATTACCCACCGTTTGCTTTCACGAGCTAAAGATCTGTTGTGAACAAGGGGGCAGAGGCAAAGAGGCAAAGTCAGGTAGAGATTCTCTAAAATGACTGTGTGTGTGTGTGTGTGGGGGGGGGGGGGGGGGGGTAACCAGGAAGCTTTTGCTTTCCAATGAGTTCCTACTTGGGTAAGTGAATGTTGCTTCCTGAACCATCTTTATCTAAAAAAGTGTTTTTCAACCTTTTTTGAGCCACGGCACACTTTAACCTTGACAAAAATCACACCAGCATCCAAAAATTAAAAAAAAGGAGAAACTCATAGTCTGTATTGATCTACAGTTCCTCTGCAATCTCACATGCATTTTTGTGATAATTGTGGCAGAAATAGCTGGCAGTTGCAGCTGTTTTTTCAAAAAAATGTAATAAAAGTTAAGTTAAAAGATTTAAAAACTGTTTGATGTGTGTTCATTGTGGTTTCAAGACGTTTAACAAGGACGACTCATTGTGCGGTGAGACGCTGTCACTTTAACCCAATGCATCATGGGAGATGTAGTGCAAAAAAGCCACTGAACGCCAGACAGACTCGCTTCTCTGAGCTTCATTGTTTTGTTCACTTGTTCCACGGTCTGATACCGGATTCTGTGGAAAGCTACACCACTAAAGACGAGCTTTAGCTGTTATTTTGTTGGAACTTAGAGACTTTATGAGGAGAATCAGAACAAGGAAGTGAAGACTTCAACCACTTCTGATTGGTCAGACTGATGACATGTGATTAAGCCTCCAAGAATTATTGGTGGAGACAGTTAAAGGGGCGGGACTTTTCCAAAAACAGAGCTAAAGCTGTGTCTAAATCACGGTACCGTCATTCTTATCGAATTGTCTTTAATAGAATCAAATAAACACAAAGAAAAAAGTATTTTACGATCATTCATATTCCTTACTACTACTAAGATTTTAGATCAGTTAATGAGGGCAATTTCCCAGGGCACACCTGACCATCTCCCACGGCACACTAGTTAAAAACACTGATCTAAATCACCAATTAATTCAGTCCAGCACAGACAGACAGACAGAAGCGGGGGCTCCAAACCCAAGAACAGACAATAAAACAGTAAAACACGAACAAAGGAAGATAAGTTCCATACCAGTGAGCAGTTGCACCATTCACCATTCACTCAACCAGGAGTCAAAACACTTGAGCCACAACAGCATTAAGCCGTCTCACAGAGTTGGACTCTGGATTGTGTCATCCCAGCGTTCCTGTGCTGCAGGTGGACGAGCGGTACCATCTGACCGGAGACATCCTGGATGGACAAATGGACCTGGACATCCTGAGTGTGAGGCGGACGGACAGCGGGCCATACTGCTGTCGAGTGGACGTGGACGGCCTCTTCAACGACAAGAAAGTGATCATGAACCTGAGGGTGGTTAAAGGTGGGCTTGGTTCCTATTTTACGACCCTAAAGGACAAACCTTTGGCAAGGCCAGACTTAAAGATGACAAACTGAACCAAAACTGAAAGAAAGCTTGAGGGAACAATTTTCTGACTTAGGATGTGTTCTTTAGTGTACAAGAAAATCCCTTTATGCTCGACATAAAAGTAAAAAAACTAATCCTGACAGAAGTAAAAATAAACATTTACTGAATATTAGCCAAAAACGTCAGACATGGCTTGTATTTGTAATTCAACAGACCATGTGACCATGAGGACATGACACATCCAGGTGTGTCCTCTAATAAACACATCAGGTTTAATCACACCACAGATCAGACCATCTGCCTGATTGACAACAGTCACAGTTGTTGTATGGTGAATCCCACGATGAACATGGACTACAGAAAGAGAAGGAGACGGATCCTCAGAATGTAAATCCCAATGCAGCATGACTGTAATGCTGCCCCAGGCATGGGATGCATGTTCTTGAATGCGCATTTAGCCCCCAGTGTTCAGATAGGAAGGGTAGGGAGGAGCTTCTTCTTTTTTTATGTGGTACAATGGTGCATATCCGTCACCTACAGTGGGAAGAGGCTCGGTGCTAGATGCCAAAATCTTGCTCTGGGCTTTTTTTTCCCACAGCTTTACTCCGATATGAAAGATTTGGAGTCACAGAATTCTGGCCGGGCACAAACCAAACTACGATTATGAATTTCTCCTTCATGGTCCATTTTCAAAAGCTTGGCACTTACATTAATTAAAAGGGACGTCATCCAGACGTCGCTACTAAATCAGAGTTCCTGACTGTTCAAAGTTCAACCTGGTTTAACTTTAAACACGCGCGCATGCACACACGCACGCACACACACACACATACCCACACACAGACAATGACTGTGCGTTTTGTACGTTGATCCTGAAAACAGTTATGGAGACTTGTGTAGCAGTGTGTGAACGATAGAATTTTTTAACGTGGAAACCTGAAACATGTGTTTACACGCGTTTACTGTTATTGGAAGTGGCCGCTTGAACATGCGTTGCTGAGGGCGGTGTGAATGTAGCTCGAAGGAGCTCAATGTTCCTGTGGTTAAAGTGGCTGATTATTCAAAACGTATCCACAAGACAGAAGACTACCTCAATGGACAAAGCGGGAAACCAAAGAGACAAATAATACCAACGGAAATTAAAAAACTCAGAATGACCTTCTCTTCTTCAACAAAGTCAAATTAGTGTTCATTATAAGAAAACACAAGTGAACATGGGAGGGTCCCCATCAGTCACAAAAATCTTTTCACTGTGTTTAAAACTGATTTTTTTGTCACAGACAGTGAAATATGATGAATAGATATTTCTGTCTTCCAGACATTTGGTCAGCTTCAGTCTTTGGCTCTCTCCTGAGCGCATGGGATGAAAAGTGAACACCTTGTAGTGAATAAAACAGAGCTACATCAAAACTAAAAGAGAAACCTTTTTTTGAACACAACAGAGCAGTAAGGAGACGTTTGCCCAGCAGGAAAATCCCTCCCAGATCATCCTTTGATCTACTTTCAAATCATTCCCAGAATTATAATCATGCAGTTTTTAGACAGAATCAAAAACCTTTGTCATTTTCTAGGACATAGTTTCTGCAGAGCGGACGGAGCTTGTTAGAAATTTACCTCTGAGTTGTGGGCGGGACTGTTGGCGCGGTGTAAGCCTGCACTGATATCCCAGCATCCCTTTGTTTACACGCACTCCCGTTAGCTTACAGCCTCTTAAACCCCAACCTAACATTAGCGGTGCATCAAACATGGTGATCCATACCAGAGCTTTTCTGCTGGAGCCAGATTCCAGCTCAGACGAGGAAAACAAAGACGTACATGGATGCATCATAGTAGAGCAGAGCAGGGAGCTTGTGACATGCTAATTGCAGTTTGTATGTAACAGCTACAGGCCTCTTCTACTTGCTTTTTTTCATCTGCTCCTGATTCACAATGATTTGAATAAAGAAATACTGATAAATGCAGTTTTAAGGTTAATTTTCTTTATAAATATCCTCCATCTTTCAAAAAGAAAACAACAAGCTCTTGTTAAAAAAACACTACCTTTATTGGAGTGGGTCATCATCTAACTGATGGTGATAATGAGGATAGGAGTGGCATCTGCTGCCACAGAGCTAGGGGCCGAGTATTTCAAGCTAAAGTGCATCTGCCCTTTTTTAATTAGCAGAGCAACTAATAAAAACACTACAACAGAGCTTCAACAGAACGATCCGATTTAAGGACCTGAAATCATCTGGTCAAAGCAAAGACCTCAACATGACTCAGATGTGCTGCAAAGAAGACGGATGCTAAGTCACGTCCTTTTACTGGGCTTCCAGGTTTTTTCAGGAGGGACTCAGGTGTGTCTGTTTTTCAGCTCCGGCCAACAGTCTTCCTCGCCTGACAACAACAGCAGCAATGACCACAGAAGGCGTCACCGAGATGGCCCCCACCTCGGTCAAGTCAACAACGGGTAAGTTCCTGTACAACCCAGAGCTGCTGGATGGTACTGGATCAAAGGTACGACCAGAGTTGTAAGGGCCAGGGGTTCTTCATGAGGTTCTGTGTCCCTGCAGTGAACTGGAAGAGCCTGCTGTCCTCTGAACTGGACCTTCTGAGGAGGAACTCTACCTTGCTGCGCTCTGACACTGTAACAGTAAGACCCCCATACCCCACCCAATTTAAACCCAACTCAACTGAAATAAACCCAATTGAACTGAAACTAGATGTAATTACCCAGTATTTTCTGGAGTAGAAGCCTCTGGAATCCGCTAAGCTTGGTGTGATGCTGTGTTTACACCAAACATGATTAATGCGTCAAATTCACGTCCGCTGCCTCTTTTGATACTTGTCCAAAAATGTCCTCATAAACTAGACAGACTAGACAGACAACTCCTGTCATGTGTGGAAAAAGTTTTGTCTACATAGAAACATTGACTGTATATTTCATTTGCAACACTCGAAAGACAGATGATGTCCAGAGATCAGTTGCGTTTATTTTGAAGAGGTCTATATCGGTGATCACGCCTCCATGTCTGGGTTCATGATATTTTTCAGTCTTTTTTTTTAAAAAGACGATCGTCACCTTTTATACAGCAGGAGCTGCATTTGAGTGGCGGCTGCTTACTTCCATGTATATGTAACCCAGTTTGATGACTTGCTGTCTCACATTAGTCTAAGGAAGGTAAAAATAAAAACAAGAATAATGATGTCTCGATGCAAATAAGAAAATAACATTCAGGGGCAGAACAATCAGAGGCCGTATCTTAATTCCCATCCTAACCCATAACTACTAATAAAGCTGGTGTCCTGAATTTTAAAAGCAGTTTTAAAAGTAAGTAAGTAAGTAAGTAAATTTTATTTGTATAGCACCTTTCGCAGACAAAGGTCACAAGGTGCTTCACAGGTTAAAATATGTATACATACACATATAAAAACATAAAAACATAAAATATAAAAAGCATAAACTATGTAAAACAATCATCTCAAGCCCAATAAAAGTAGTTTCAGTTAAAATGCTTTGCAAAAATAAAAAGTTTTTAGTTGACTTTTAAAAGAATTCACAGAGTCCAGGGAACGTAGCGACAATGGAAGTTCATTCCAGAGTTTGGGAGCAACAGCCTGGAAGGATCTGTCTCCTCTAGTTCGGAACCGTGTGCGAGGGACCATCAACAGGTTCTGATCCGCAGACCTCAGTGCACGAGATGGTCTGTAAGGGGCGATCAGATCACAAACATATGGAGGAGCTTGGGAATGAAGGGCCCTAAAAGTCAAAACTAGAATTTTGTATTGGTAGCGGTAAGCAACCGGGAGCCAATGAAGAGCTTTGAGGATCGGGGAGATGTGATCTCTTCTCTTGGTGCGAGTCAAGATCCTCGCAGCAGAGTTCTGGATCAGCTGCAGGCGAGACAGCTCCTTCTTATTCAGACAGGAAAACAGACTGTTACAGTAGTCTAGCCGTGTAGAAACAAAGGCATGAATAAGAAGTTCTAGATCTTCATATGACACCATCTTCCGTAGCTTAGAAATGTTCCTCAACTGGAAGAAACAGTTCCTGATCAACTGCTTGGAGTGCTGCTCCAGCGACATATCTTTGTCAAAAATGACACCCAAATTTCTAAGGCTGGGTTTGACATCCTGGCCAAGAGAACCCAAGTGCTGCTTAATCCCTGGTATAGCATCATCAGGGGCAACAACTAAGGTTTCTGTTTTCTCTGAGTTTAGTTGCAGAGAGTTTTTACAGAGCCATTGTTTTATCTGCATCAAGCAGTTCATCAGAGAATCCAGCTTGTGTGTCTCGGAGGGCTTAAAAGAGCAATATAGCTGGATATCATCAGCAAAGAGATGGTAGGAAACATCACTGAAATCCTGAATGATCTTTCCAAGAGGGATCAAAAGTTCAAATCTAATTAATATGAGCGTTTTGTGACAATTATTTATGAGTCCACTGTTTTCTGATGATAAAAATGTTGATGGTTTATTAAAAAAATACATTTAAAATGCATTTTTTGGCAAAAACTGCTCCGACACAATGCATTACTCCATTTTTGTTTGGGACAGCACTTCTTCTGTGTTGCTCTCAGTAGTAAATACGGATACACACAGCTTCAGTGACCTCTAGTGGTTGTTAGTGGGAAAATAACAAATATATGAGTCAATATTTCTTTTGGAAAAAATCACATATAAATTGCTTCTGAGCAGAAATCACGACCCTGGCAAACCTGTACAAAAAAAGCGACTTATACTCCATACAGGATGTCACTGATGGAGCTATTAAAGGTCAGAAATGATCAACAAAAACAAAAAAGTCCTTTCTGTATAGATACTATGCAGAATGCAACGTGAATGTTCTGAACAAAACTGTAAATAGAAATATGCAGATGATCATGTTGTGTAATAAAGGGGTGGGATCACACAAGATTTATCTTCAACCCCCTCCTTTTCAAGCACTCTGTTTTGTTTTATCTGTCTATTCTAAACTCTAAACTCTTGTGTTTTTTTCATTTGTGTTTGAAATAAAGAACATTGAATTAAAAAAAGTATTATTTGTTCATATCTTCATATAAATTGAACTTACCTTCACCTCTGAAGGTCTCTGAGTTCCATCAGAGGGAGATATTATCCTTCATCAGCCTCACGTGTTTCCAGATTTCTCTGTTTTGGGGCTTCTAGGTGAAAGCAGCCTTTTCTCTCTCTCTTTCCATGCCAGGTGGAGGACTCTCACCCCTCGCTCTCCCTCCAGGTCAGCGCTCCAGTTCTGGCTCTCTCCATCACTGCTCTCCTGGTCATTGCTGCAGTTTTTCTTTTTCCAGCCTTCAAGCGTACGTCACTCACCTTCACTTCCTGCTGTCATGCATCACTGAAGACACTTTTCATTTACAATTATCATTATTATTGAAAACTAAACTAATCAAGTATGTTTACTCACAATCACGGAAGAGGACACCACTGGTGGAAATTCCTCTCAGCTTTTCTGTCATCAAACCACTTTGCTCCTAATTTTATTTCAAAGATCATGTTTTTGTATCACTACTGCTCTCTGTTGATTTCTGTGGTCCAATCAGTCTCTGTCCTGCAGGTGGACTTCACCGAAGAGCCTTCAAGAGTGTCTGGTGAGTTGCAGTGTTTCTTTCCGTGTGAGATCTCAATGTCATTCATGAACTCAAGCTTGTTTCAACAAAAGACAAGGAGCTGCAGCGTGATGAACTTCTTTCTCTTCCAGTTTCTCCCCAGAGGAACCTCCCCACATCATCTATGAGATCCGCATGAGGAGGCCAGTGCAGGAGAACATCTACACTCTGGACTAGAGCGCCTCCTCCAGGCTGGGAGATGCGTCCCTTTGTGCTGTTGCTGCTTGTACTTGACGGTTTTATTTTATATTAAAAGTGTATGAAAAGCATTCCTGATCCATTTTCTGGACCCGTTGTATCACGAAGTTGCCTAAGCCTATCCCGGCCACTGATGGGCGAGGGCAGGGCAGGGCAGGGCAGGGCAGGGGACACCCTGGACAGATCGCCAGTCTGTCGCAGGGCCACATCATGCAGCCATGTGTAACGGCGATGGACAGCGACGAGCAGCCGTCAGACGCAGGCAGGACCAAGGCGGAAGAAGACAGACGGTGTAAACAAAAGACACGAAGATAGCCAGCAGGAGGAGGTTCGCAGGCCGCAAGCATAGGGTTTTCGGAGGCGGGAGCGCGGAGGCAGCGACAGCCCCATGATTTCCTTGTGATTCGCTCTGGTAATTCACCGGCTGTACACCATTCTACAGGAGAGAAAATACTGTTTTCTGTTTGCCTTATTTTTGGAGCTGAGAGTTCAGATAAAGCTCTCAGAAATCCCTCCAGGTCTTCTTAGAAAGCAGACCAAATCCAACCAGCTAGTTGTCCTCACTACTTGAAGGTGGCTCCACTGATCTTTCAGCTAAATAGTTTCTCAGATTTTGTATATTCCTGCAATACAATATACATGCATATATGTAATCCATTAAATGCATAATGAAATACTGTAACCCCTGTTATGCATAATAAAAATAGCATAGAAAATATAATGTAACCCCTGTTCACCTCCACACTACCTTTGGTAAAATGAAAAAGGTTTTGAAAACACACACACACACACTTAACTGGACAAAGTTTCTAGTTTAAAGACGTTCATCTCATCCCAGCTGTTATCCTCACCGCTGGAGTTTCAGTCCTCATGTCCAACAATGACGGGAAGAAAAAATTGAAACTTTGTCCTTTTAATTTTATTTTTACTTTCATGAGACTTTAACTTGTGTTCTTGTGTTTTAACAGCGATCGGATCTAATCTGGCTGCAAGTTTGTTGTCGTTTTCTCTTCCTGTAAAATCTTTACTACTAAGGCGATGTGGAAACAGCGCCCCCCAAATCTAGCTGGTGGTGAAAAAGTGTATTACATCCGTAGTGTTAAGAACTACCATAGAGAATGAATGGGAAAAGTTAAGGTTCGGGCCTGACATAAATACCTGTAACACGAAACAGCCAATCAGATTGTAGCTTGTGTAGCGCTGTCCAAGGGGATAAAATCCTTTGGTCCCGAGTTCGAACCCGGTTAGAGTGAAGTCAGTCAGAAGTTATGGTTTAATAAATGTTATTTATGTTAAGCTGAAAATGACATTTCACAATTATAATTTTCCACTTCTATCCTGTCTTTGCTTGTGCCAAATAACAGTCATGATCTGTTGCTCATTTCAATTTCAACCATGCTTTATTAACATATTAACATGTAATAAATAAAACACAGTAACACAAAACGTATGATGTTCTGAGGTGGGTTACGCCACAAGGAGATCATATTCATTGCAGGCCTCACAGGTACAGACCCAGGCCACAGTCCTAAGGCTTCCATCTGTGTTTTCATCCAGATCCTCTGCTGTGGAGAACAGTTCCAGCTGCTAACATCTTGGTCATAGCATGGAAGTGGTGGAGCAGCAGGCGTTGGCTGAAAGTGAGCAAGAGGAGGAGCTGCAGACTGAGCTAAGGTTCTTCCAACGACTGCTGCAAAAATAACATGAGTTGTTGTTAAATAAACAGCATTATCACAAAGTCCAAATGAATACAGTACTTAGCATTTTTGTCAAGACTTATTGCACTGACTGCAGGTTTTATCCTGCACTCTTCTTAAAAACTGCACCGTTCTACTTTGAGACAGTTCCAAAACGAGCAGCTCTGGTGGTTCTGGCAGAGGAGTCTTCACTGGAGCAGAAGAAACTGGTGAAAAAAGACAGTCAGAAACAGACAGGATGGTATCAGATCTCTGATTTACCATATTGGAGTTTCAGTCCTCATGTTCAACAATGACGGGAAGAGAAACATCTTTAAATTAGAAACTTTGTCCTGTTTTTTTTTTTTTTTTACTAACATGAGACTTTAACTTGTTGTGCTCTTGTGTTTTAACGGCGATCGGATCTAATCTGGTTGCAAGATTGTTTTTTTTTTTTTTCTCCATCTTTATGCTCTCTTTCTGTAAAATCCTTACTACTAAAACGACGTGGCAACAGCGCCCCCAAAATCTCGCTAGTGGTGAAAAAGTACATTACATCCGTAGTGTTAATAACTACCATAGACTATATATGGGAAAAGTTAAGAGAGTTAAGCTTAACCATAGAAGGTATGGTCGCAAGCAACATGACATCCATAGTAACTATCATGGAGAGTTCAATAAAAAGATTCTCAACAAGACCCCTATCTGTTTCCGTAGTGTAGTGGTTATCACGTTCGCCTCACACGCGAAGGCCAGCCGTATATACCTGTAACACGGAACAGCCAATCAAATTGCAGCTACTGCAGCATAGTCAGCCAATCAAACTGTGGCTTGTGTAGCGCTGTCCAAGCTGATGAAATCCTTTGGTCCCGAGTTCGAACCCCGGTTAGAGTGATGTCAGTCAGAAGTTGTGGTATAATAAATGTTTTTGTTAAACTGAATATGACATTTCATAATTATTGTTTTCTACTTCTGTCTCTCCTTGTTCCAAATAACAGTCATGATCTGTTGCTCATTTCAATTTCAACCATGTTTTATTAAGAAATCAACATGAAAATAAATAAAACACAGTATTTAACACAAAATGTACCAAAATGTTCAACCATGGATTTACAATTGAAGGGCAGAAGGGTTTAAACAGGCAAAACTTTAATACAAGTATTTTAAAGGTGTAAAATGAATTGAGGAAGTAGTAAATATGTTTGCTTTTTCTATCAAAACTAAACACTAATAATAAATATGTAAGAAAATTGTATTCACAAAATAGATTTCACAAACTAAATTACAAATATTTTCACATTGATAGATAACATCACGAGTTCTATCATAATCAGTGTGTTATCAGAAGAGAACTTAATACAGGCAAACATATAGACAGGTTTAGCAGAGATTTTGACGTTTTACACTTATTTCTCATCCAATATGACAAGCTGAGGTAAAATGAGACAAAAGTGGTCAAAACAGCAACATCTTTTGATAACAAATAGAACAGACATAAAAGCTATCTCTTTCCCTCTTCTGCTTGCCGGCCAGCAGCCCACCTCATCTTTTCAGCCTCATAAAAAGGAGACTGAGAGAACTCCTCCCAGGTCATTTCTTGAGTCATCCCATTTGCCCGGTGGAGGGACAAGACTCTGGCAGGACAGTAAACATACTTCCCCACAACACCAGGGAACCCGGTGTGTATGTGTGGACTCTCTGGACCTTGTTTCAGTGGTTTGTGGCAGAACCTGCACAGACGCCCACTGGGATGCTGCTCCCTTGCCTTTCTTTTCTGTCGGTCCTCCAAAACCTTTCTGCATTGTGCAGACCTCTGGTTTGCAGCCTTTAACTCTCTCTCAAAAAATGGCGTGGCAGCAAAGTCTGCAAATGGCATCCTGGGGTTTGTAAGGCCTTCTGCTGCATAGATCTGGAGTACTTTTTTGGAGCAGTAGAAGTATCTCACATCCCCAGACTGATAAAAGAAATGAACAGAAGATCCATCACCAAGGTAACGAGACTTTGGCTGCCCACAAGCAAGACAGTTCCTTGTCATTTTTTTTTCAGGTTTCTGCTGTTGTTGCTGCAGACCTACAATCTCCTTCACCATTTTTTCAACGTCAGTCTTCGTTAAAGGAGCTTCATCTGGTTTAGAGCTGGGGGGGTTCACTGGAGCAGGAGGGAGAGTCACAACTGGCACAGTGACAGTTTCACTGCCTTCAGTGAGTTTATGCCACAGCTGCTGGGTTTCCAAAAGTTTTTCGGGACTAGTGTTCATAGACGAACTTCTGTTAATCATCTTCGCCATGTGCTTCACGTAGCGGGAGATGTGCTGTTTAGTGGTGGGGTGGAGGAGGCTGTTGGGATTCCTGGAGGCAGTTTGAACAAGGGCGGCATACTCTGCGTCTACCTTGCTCAGAAAGTCCTTTTGTCCATGGTGCTTTGCCAGAAGGACATCAGTGGCATCCCTCATTGGATTTGTCCAACGAGAATGGTCCAGGACAAAAAGCAGACCCCCTGCTTTGATAGGACCAGTGCGAGCTGCGCGTGGAGAGGCAGCAAAAGGCAGTGGTGGTGGTGTCGTTGAGACATCTGATGGAGAGGAAAAAAGAGAAAAGTTAACCCCTTCTCACTTCTCTTTCCTTGAATGCAATGCACAAATAAATTAAAAAAGGCTGAAAATTTGAACTAAATTACCTTTCACTTCAGGGGCTTGGGTCATTGCTAGTGAGTCATCAGCAACCACACCTAAGACATTATCCTGAAACATTGGACCATTCAGTTAGTTTAAACTTGTTATGTAGCTGCAGTTTTATTGTAATAGAGTGAGGATGTTTGTTACAACAAACTTACATGAGCAGAGTGTTCTTCTCCATGTTCTTCAGGCAGGTCGATGACTGTTTCATTGGAAGGAGGTGGTTCTGGAGACAAACGCTCTTCTTCCTCAACAACCGGGTCTCTCTGAGACTTGTGTTTGTCCCAGTGAAGAGGAACCGGACGGCAGCCAGGCTCCACATACTGCAGTCCAAACCTTTCCCCAGTGTCGGCCTGTGACAAGACTAAGGCAGGGTACTTAGCTTGTCCTGTCACTTCCTTTGACAGTTTGTTCAGCTGTACAATCAGAGCTGGATTAAAAACTGAAGGAAGCTTCAGACCAGGTTGCTTCAGGCTCACAAGGCGCTGGAAGTTCCACCGAGCTACTCCAGTCATGCCTTGGGCCTGGAAAAGTTCTGTCGAGACCTGATTTCCTGTCACCCATTTGGACTGGTGGAAATGAAATCCCTCCTGCTGGGATGTTCCTCGCACCGGGATCCAGATCGGTACCGCTGCCGCTTCCCCCTTGATGTGGTTCAGCTGTAACGTGCCACCGTGTCTGTAGAGGATCCCGTCTCCCACCTCCGGGTCGCTCAGACAGCCCCTGAGGATGTGAACGCGCTGAATCCTCCACACTTTCAGCATTGTTGCCTTAAACAGTGGTATGCCATCTGGATCCGATTCCAAAAAGAACCTCTTCAGAACACTCTCCACCCGCACCAGCAGCTCTCTGGGTTCTGGGATCTTGGTGCGGCAGTGCTCCCTGATGTGCTGCTTTGTGGGGTTAGCTGGCTGGATCCCACAGAAGGTGTAGGCCTCCTTCAGCCTCTGAAGATCGGTTTGGTCCACCACACAAAAAGCTGCCGAAAGGAACTTGCAGAAGGAGCTGTGAAGTGGATGATGCTCTGAGATGCACTCCCTGGTGAACCGCCGCATGCAGTGAAACAAGTCCAGCTTGATGCTTATTTCTCTGTTGTATTTGGTACGGGATGCACATCTATTGGTGAAGTCTCCAGATGTTGCTTCACCCACTATAGCCTCTGTGGTCTTCCAGGAATCCCAGAGAAGATGCTCCTGAGGCTGGGAGTTTGGGATCCTGAATGGAGAGCAGCAATCCCTGTCCATGCACACAGGTAAAGCACCTTTTAATTGTTTATTGTGCAAATAAAGGGATTGTTTTTAAAACAATATTTACTTATGTTTTTCACGTTTTTACTGTTGAAACCATTAAATTAGAAGTAAAATGAACAAAGTTTTGTCTCACCTGTCAACCCACTGGTACTTTGCTTTTGGCAGCGCTGCAGAAATGTAACGCCGGGACAGCCCGTCGTACATTGGCTCCAGAGACTTGTCGCTTTCTGACTGCAGCATCACCCAGGACAAAATCATCCAGTTTTCATTCATAACTGCATAAGATGACATTGTGCCTGATGCCAGGACAACCTTCCGTGCCACCTTTCGGGTGTGGTCAGCCCTCAAGACCTCACCAAAAGTGCCTTGAAGGAGCAGATTGAGCGTGCCCTCCTCCCTATGGTACTCTTGTATGAGGCAGTCCACCAGGTAGTGTGAAGTCACTGTTACCCCACACCAGCCATCTATGTCTGTATACCCACCAAAAGGATCTGGTGTAGATATTTTCCTCATTGCCCCCGTGATTGTCTGCTGGCCATATAGTCCGCTCTCTCCATCCAGAACATTCTTCACTGTTCCCAGATAAGCCAAGTGTGCACGCTCGTATCTTAGGTGAAGAGCTTAATTTAGCTGATTGGCCATATAACCTGGAGACTTTGCTGTACGCCGCAGCTCATCCATCACAGTCTTGCATACTGCCTTTTTGTGGGTCAGGAAGGCTGGAAAAATCTCCTGAAAACGACGAGGCAGCATGTCCATCCATGAAGGTTTGTCTGCAAACCAGTGCTTCTTGCAGACTTTACAGGTCAGCCGAGAAGCAAGTATGTAGTACTGACCACTTGTGCCAATAATGACACGGGGCCGACCTGTTCCAGAGGAGACCACGAGGGGTTTTGGGCAGCCATGCAGACACGGGAGGGGGTAGTTGTTACGCACTCTTTCCATTATTGCATGGTCTGGTTTCCAGATAAAAAAAGGATGGAGGTGAAAGTACTTTGGGGATGGTAGCTCATAAATTGAGTCAATGAGTTCCGGCTGAGGTGGGTTACGCCACAAGGAGATCATATTCATGGCATGTCTTACAGGTGGAGACCCAGGCCACAGTCCTAAGGCTTCCATCTCTGTTTTCATCCAGATCCACTGCTGGGGAGAGCAGTTCCAGCTGCTAACATCCTGGTCATAAGATGGAAGTGGTGAAGCAGCAGGCGTTGGCTGAAAGTGAGCAGGAGAAGGAGTTGCAGACTGAGCTGAGGGTCTTCCAACGACTGCTGCAAAAATAAAAAAATACCTTGAGTTGTTGTTGAATAAAATATTATCTCAAAGTCCAAATGAATACAGTACTTTGCATTTTTGTTAAAGTTAATGCACTGACTGTAGGTTTTATCCTGGACACTTTGAGGCAGTTCCAAAGCGAGCAACTGTGGTGGTACTGGCAGAGGAGTCTTCACTGGAGCTGAAGTAACTGGTGAAAAAGACAGTCAGAAACAGACAGGACGCTGCAGCAGAGTAAAGCTGACAAATGATCCTCAACACTCACCTGCATGTGTGGCAGCAGGACAGCTGGACCTCTCAGGATAGTCTGGATTCAGATCAACAGAAATATCCATCAGTAATGCCCAGGTATTTAGAGTTCTTTGTTAGTAATTGTGCAAAACACTCAAAACCATGCAAGAAAACATGCTCAATAGAACAGGTGTGGTATGAAAATCAATAAATTAACTATTAGTTTCATTTTTTTATCTTTTGATTGACCAGGAAAGGTTCCATTATGATGTAATAATCCATGTGTAACCACTTTACTCTGATGTGTTAAGACATGTACTTTTGTTGTAATTCTGCTTTTTAAGACTGGTTTCCTTCAATCATTTTCATACCAAACCTATAACCAAACCCATGCAAATAACATAAGTCTGTACTTACCCTCGACGACGAACAATGAATACCTTCAGCATCATAAAAGCAGTCACACAAAACACCTGCATTAGAACAGGCCTGAACGTGGCCAACCAGCAAACAGAAGAAAAGAAAAGGTGATCCTGGTTTACGACAGAACCATCAGGTACCAGCGGCGGCGGTGGCAGTGGCAGCAGCAGCATCTAGACCTTTACTCAGTGAACCTGAAAGAAAATAAACCAATGAATATTCTTCTTTTTGAACAGACACATTTAAAAGTGCTGAGTGTAAAGAAAGGACTGATCTAAGACTAACATGTAGTCTAATATCAGTTTTTCAACTACCAGTACTACTACTCCACATACAGAAACATAATCAACACGTGATGCATGATGTGTGCACGTTGGTGCTGCTCACTTGGTTGGGTTGGGATTGTTTCTAAACATGTTGGTCCTGTCATCTTCTTCACTAAATGTCTCTGCTCTTTAGTAAAAAAAATAAGAAAACAGGTTTGAATTAGAAGTAGTAATTAACACTCAGTGTGTACTTGTGTGTGATTTAGTTTTACCTTAAAGGGAGGAGTTTGGATGGAGAGACAGAAAGCATCATTCTCTCCAACTCTTCATCATCTTCCATCTCTAAGGAAGATACTGAAAAGATGGGAAACATCATTTCTACCATGTTTCCTAACGTCAGCATGAACGTCTAGTCTGCCACAGACCTGGAGGACTAGAAGAAGGTTTAGTAAGAGCAGGTTCTGAAGAGCTCTGAGTCTGAGCCTCTTTCTTCTTCAGGTACTGCTGGAGCAGGAACATTTTGCTGCCTGAAACACACTGTTTCCTGAGGATAAATGATGCATATCCATCTTCTCTTTTCTCCCAGACATCCTTCCAGGTCTTCTTAGAATGCACACCAAATCCAACCAGCTGGTTGTCCTCACTACTTGAAGGTGGCTCCACTGATCTTTCAGCTAAATAGTTTCTCAGATCTCTGATTTCGTGAAAGTGTCGGGTATAATCCAGAAATGAAAAGAGACTCTCCTTCTTTGGTCCCTCGGCATTAAAGAGTCCAGCTCTCTCCTCTTCCTCAACCTTGTTAATTAAATAAATGGTGTAGCCAATATCATTTTCTAGCAGCCACCGAAAGGACTTCCCCTTGTATTTGCCAAATTGAAGAACATACTCCCCCAACACCTCCTGCCTGTCAGATGTATCTCCACCCCTAATGAAGACTTTTGACAGGGCGTTTTCCTTCACTTTTTCCTCTCTCTGGGGAGCAGACTTGTCCTGGAGCTCAGGATTATTTTTGATCCTCTTGGCTTCATCTGAAGGGTCCTGCCTGAGAAACCCAGTTGGGCCTCGTCTGAAGCTCACGCAGATTTTTCCAGGAAAAATTAATTTCCTCTTCATTCTGGAGATCTATAACCAAAGATACATTTATTGTCGTTAGTGGGTGAAGTAGCCCAGGTCTACTGTAACTCAAAAATAGTAAAAAAAAAAACAACAACATACAAATATATATATATATATATATATATATATATATATATATATATATATATATATATATATATGTGTGTGTAAATGCACATATAGATATTATTAAAGTTATCTACCTTTGGTAAAATTCAAAAGCTTTTGAAAACACACACAAACTATCATGACTAAGTTTGAAGAGGTTTTTCATCTCTTACGAGTAGCCGTATCCTCACCGCTGGAGTTTCAGACCTTTCATGCTCAACAAAAAATAATGTGAAGAGAAATGTCTTCAAACTAGGAACTTTGTCCATTTTTTTTTAACTTTTTACTTACATCAGACTTTAACTTGACTTTAACTTGTTGTGCTCTTGTGTTTTAACAGCGATCGGATCAAATCTGGCCGCAGGATTATTGTTGTTTTGTCTTCCTAAAGGCTCTTCCTGTGAAAACCTTACTACTAAGACGATGTGGAAACAGCGCCCCCAAAATCTCGCTAGTGGTGAAAAAGTATATTACATCCGTAGTGTTAAGAACTACCATAGAGAATGAATGAGAAAAGTTAACGACGTGGCAACAGCGCCCCCAAAATCTCGCTAGTGGTGAAAAAGTACATTACATCCGTAGTGTTAAGAACTACCATAGACGATATATGGGAAAAGTTAAGAGAGTTAAGCTTAACCATAGAAGGTATGGTCGCAAGCAACATGACATCCATAGTAACTATCATGGAGAGTTCAATAAAAAGATTCTCAACAAGACCCCTATCTGTTTCCGTAGTGTAGTGGTTATCACGTTCGCCTCACACGCGAAAGGTCCCCGGTTCGAAACCGGGCGGAAACATCTTTATTTTTTTTTTTAATTAACAAGAAAAACGCCTCTTCATCAATAACTTTTTGGTTAAATTATTTCATCAGATGAATATTATAAACGAAAAAAAGACTAACATGTTTCAGCCTGGAGTTTTCATATTTATCTTTTTTCTTTGATTTCTTTTTTCCAACAAAAGTAAATCAAAAGTTTATTCATCCAGTTGTGTTTTTATTGTCTTTAAAAAAGACAAAAAAAAAAAAAAAACATTGTTTCCGCCCGGTTTCGAACCGGGGACCTTTCGCGTGTTAGGCGAACGTGATAACCACTACACTACGGAAACACATAGGCAGCCGTTTTGAAAACTTTTTAAAGTGACTGTCTTGGTTCAACCGATAAGACTTCACTTTCAGTGCGAAAGGTCCCTGGTTTGAAACCGGACGGAAACAGTTTATTAATTTTTTTTCATTGAACATGATTTAAAAATACGACTAGATCAACAACCATTTTATTAAAGGATCTATAAACGCTTTGAGTAGAGGCGTTTATAGATGAAAGTAATTTGTGAAATAAAATAAAAATAAGATAAAAAAAGGGAGAAACATGTTTTGCCTGGTTTGTCTTGTTTAATAAAATTCCTTCCATAAATTTTTGGGTTTGTATTTAATACACACGATCAGCTTTACAAAAGTTATCATCGAACTACAGATCTTCACAGATTACACAGAAACCTCAATTAATGTTTAAAATACTCCATAGAAATGATGCTAACGGTAACCTATCACGTGACCAAGAAGAGCGCCTTGGCCTGCATCAAGAGTGACATGGACGGATGTAAAAGAGAATCAGGGAATTTTTCAAAATAAAACATCTTTCAGATTCAAAATAAATAAAACAGAAGTAATGCAAATTATTTATGTTCTCTGTGCGGCCCGGTACCAAATGACCCGGTTGGGGACCACTGGTCTAAGCTAGCGGTAGAGCACATAACCAGGCAGCAACTCCACCCCCTCTTGATAATTGTTTCACGAGAGCTAGCCAAATTTTATGTGGCTGTTTTGAGATCCGCTCACAGCCTAAGAGATGGCCCTAAAACAGGGGTGGCCAAATATTTTGACCCGCGGGCCACATAGGGTTTGAAAATCAGATAGAAAGGCCGAACCAGGGGCAGATGCGTGGAGTGAGGAAGAAATAACATGGAATCTGGATGAAAACATTTGGATTGAAAATGATCCTTCTGCTGCAGCTACGCATATATCTGCATTACCTTTTCACTAGTACAGGGTCCCCTCGTCTATTGCAAATTAAAAATAACCCGTGATCAGACATACAATTTTCTCACACAGAGATGAAGTCAGCAGATAAACTTTACAGTTTAAGGAGATCCTCAGCCATAAATCCACAAATCTGACTCAATAACTTAATCAATGCCTGGGGTTACACAATCTCAGAAACTTGCATCAAAACAACAATCCAAAATACAGCTTCATGCATGATCAGCACTTTCATTCGGAAGAAACCAAGCAGAACCAGCAGGCCCAAACCCATCAATAGGCAGATTCACACACAAACACAAAAAAAAAAAGAAAAAGAAAAAAGAAAAAAAAAAAGAAAAACAACAACACAGAATTCAAATAAAATCTACCAAATAGAATAAATCAAAACATGCAGGAGTCACCAGTAACAGTCAGTGTGAAGACAGGAATAGATTAATATGAGGTGCCGTGTAGGACATAATTCAGAATTAGCATTCACAAACACATATGAAATCTCTCACACACACTAGTGAAATGCTTGTATACATACAACTGAAAATGTATTCATTCACATACACATGTAAAATCTCTCACATACACATGTGAAATCTCTCACATACACATGTGAAAATGCTCTCACATACACATGTGAAAATGCTCTCACATACACATGTGAAAATGCTCTCACATACACATGTGAAAATCCTCTCACATACACATGTGAAAATGCTCTTACATACACATGTGAAAATCCTCTCACATACACTATCCAAAATGCTCTCACTTACACTACTGAAATTTTCGACAGAAACGGAAGGCATTTCAGTAGAAACGGAAGTTGGCTGATTATCGCGAGATAATCATTCGTCTGAATCATTCGAAAATGGCAGCCGGTTGCGCAAGGAAAACCACCGAAACGTGTAAGTATATTAAAAAATATCCAGTATCTGTTGTAAAATATATTTGTAAATACTTAAGATGATGTGTTTAATATGTTATATTCCTCAATCAACAACCTAGATTGTTTTGAAGCTCATCAATTTCAGTAATGCTAAAGCTAACGCTAACGCGAATTAACGCCGAAGGCTAAAAACAAACGCTAGATATTACATCAAAAAGCAGTGACTTCTAACCGTAGTCACAAGTTATTAACACGTTTTAAATGTGTTCATATATGTAGGGACAGACGAGGATGAGGAAAATCCGATCCATTTGCGGATGGAGAAAGATAGCCTGTTTGTTTTCAAGCTAGCTCGTGCCAGATGGGTAGAGACACATGATCAGATTTGACTTCATTTTAATAAACGGTTAATCGTTGTAGTACTGGGTTAAAGGTTTATGTCAAAGAGCCAGAAGAGAGAGGAGGAAAGGGCTAGAAGGGAGGAACAGCGACAGGACAGTCTGTTAAGTTTACTTGAGTTGAAATTATTGTTCTAAAATGTAATGCAGCCATTGTTTTTCCAATTTGTTTAATAAATGTATGAACAAAAATGAATAATTTACATGTATTATTTAAATCTGAGCTATTTTTAACAATCTCAAAAGGATTTTCATATAAATATCAGATGTACATATTTAGAATTTCGTTTTATATGTTAATATTTATTTTTATACATGTTAACAATAATCCTGGTCTTCTAGAGTCATGTGTGTCACAGTTGGAGCTGAAAGGAAAGCAAAGATTTGTCCTTGCAGACAGACGTGACTCTGCTCGTCCTGCATGTTCCTGGTGTGGCTCAACATCTGTGGCTAAGCAGTCGCCTTTGCTGATGCACAGAATGTGCAGAATTGAACTGCAGGCAATGATTTTCATTGCAAAGGTTGGTTTTACTTCCAGTGCCCCCAGAAATATTGCTCTCCTCCTCATCTTTATCATGCCAAATGCTCTCTTCACAACAGAGCGTGTTCTGGAGTGGTTCTGGTTGTAACTGCCTCAATGGCATTCCTCATGGGTTCCCTGTAGGGTGTCAGCAGCATGATGGGATGTGCAATGCAGGGATACCCACCATCACCCAAAAGGATCCTTCAGGTGGGTTTGTTTGATTTACATAAATTGGGCTTTTACGTAGAACCCGTGAATCATGGATTGATCCTGGATTCCCAACAAAAATATCTATAAATTTGGCATTAGAGTCACATACAGCATGCATTTTAATGGAATAAAAAAGCTTCCTGTTAAAATAACAAGCTGCATTATCTTTTAGGGCCTTTATTCTTATGTGGCAGCCATCAATGCTCCTTGTGACCCTTTGGAAGGAGAAAGACCAAGCGAGCTGCTAAAATCCAGAGGCGACTTATGGTAGTTCATTCCCACTGGGAAGCTGGGTGACCCTGCTCATCAGCTGGAGGATGCGGTCTGCCGTCCTGTGGACAACATCGCTCACGGTGGACCGTGTCATGTCAAAGACTCTGGCTACCACACTGTAAGATGTGCCACACGCCAGCCAGAAAAGAAACACCAGGACGTCAGTCTCCTGTGACCCCCCAGAGTGTGAGGAACCCGAAGCTGATGCTTCAGGACCATCGACCCAGATGCTCGATGGTCCTGCGGGTCAACCGAAAATCCAGTCTTGTGTCGGACTGACCGTCAGCGTAAAGGGCCAGGACAGACACCTTTGTGTTGGTAAAGCAGTAGAGACGTGGAAGACCCTGGAAAATGCAACATTAATTATTTCATTGAGGAAATTAAATCACATTTTTTTAATGTTTCTATTTATTTTGATGTCTTACATTTTAGATTATGAAGTATTTATTAATTCTGGAAAATCTTGTGGTTTTTATTTGGCTGGGTTTTTGGATTTTCATTTAAACTTTTAAAAATGAAAGTTTTTGTTTTGTTTTTGTTTAAAACAAGTGATATGGTTTGACTCTGAATAAAAAATTCTAAACTTTGAACTCACAAGTGTTTCATGTAATTGGACTACACAACTCACTTGAAAAAGAATGTTAAACTCTTACCCAGCAGACTGTGTAACCTTGAGCATGATTAGTAACAAAGTTTAAGTTAAAGTTTAAGTTTAACTAAAAAAAAAGCTTTAAGTTTAACTCACAAGTTATTCTGTCTGGTTAGGGCATCCAGAGGAAATCTTCTGAGATGTCTGCTTGTCCTTGCCGTCCTGTGATGCTGCATATCTGCTCGTTTTCAGTTTGATCTCACGAAAAACGGTTGAATTATTGCCAGGAACACGGACAGATTCATTTTCAAAGCCATTTTCAGTAAGGTGTAAGAAAACTACAGAAAAAAATGCCTCCTTGCAAGAGCCCGTTAATCGTTCAGCGGCACAAAAACAAAATAAATATTGGCATGAAAAAATAACTTGAGGGTTTATTTATGAACAAATACATTAAATCAACACCAAAGTGTTTGTAATTTAATTATTTATAAATCAGTCACGTTTTCCATGATCAGAATAAACAGCAGATTCATAAATAGTCTTTGTAAAATGTTCATATTTATTATGTTTTTACTCTGACAAATAAGTGTCATTCTCCGCGTTAAATAGGAGTAGTTCGCCTCCAGACCAGGTGGTGGCGGTAATGCGCCACTTTGTTTCCGTGTCAAGCGCGTTATGAACAACACCCAAAAGAAAAAAGTACTGAGCACGGGTGTCTGAATTGCTTTTAAATTCAGAGAACTATATAGAACTATATAGTTCTGCACTATATAAGGTTTTAGTAGTTAGGGATCAGGGCAGGAATTCGGACACAGGTTCATTTCCACTGAAATGCCTTCAGTCGACCAACTTCGTTTCTAAAAATAAAGTAAAAAAAAAAAAAACGTTGTTTCTACTGAAATGCCTTCCGTTTCTATTGAAATTTTCACATGTGTATGTGAGAGCATTTTGGATAGTGTGTGTGAGAGCATTTTGGATAGTGTGTGTGAGAGCATTTTCACATGTGTATGTGAGAGCATTTTGGATAGTGTGTGTGAGAGCATTTTCACATGTGTATGTGAGAGCATTTTCAGTAGTGTGTGTGAGAGCATTTTCAGTAGTGTGTGTGAGAGCATTTTCAGTAGTGTGTGTGAGAGCATTTTCAGTAGTGTATGTGAGAGCATTTTCAGTAGTGTGTGTGAGAGCATTTTCAGTAGTGTGTGTGAGAGCATTTCACATGTGTATGTGAGAGCATTTTCAGTAGTGTGTGTGAGAGCATTTCACATGTGTATGTGAATGAATACATTTTCAGTTGTATGTATACAAGCATTTCACTAGTGTGTGTGAGAGATTTCACATGTGTTTATGAATGCTAATTCTGAATAATGTCCTACACGGCACCTCATAGATTAAAGCATGATTTACCAACATAAAAATGTAACCAAACGTGTCACATTTCAGTTAAAATGAGCAAAGGAATATGAAATAAAAACATTGTAGAAAGTTTGATTTGTAATTAACTTACAAATCCATGTGAACTCGGGACATTTTAAAACACACAACATACCCCAATTTAAAAATGTCTTAAATTTTAATGAATTATTTTAATATCTTTAAAAAAAAAGAACGTTTTATGCCTCACCTCTTCGACAAAGAAAGACTTTGAAACAAAGCAGAATATTTTCATGTGCATGTGTAAACTTTTGTTTTTTGAGCTGAAACTTTATGCAATTTAAGAAATGTTTAGCTCTAACTGTGAATCAAATGCCATAACAATACTGGTTGAACAACAGTTAGATATATTATATATAATCACTGAGCAACAACACAAGCAAATAGACAATACCAATAAGCAATAAAGCAAAACTCAATTTTCACAACAGCAGAAATATAAAGTGCAAGCATTTTCCATTCAAATATACTTCTTTGTTCAGGTCCATACGACTAACGTTCGCTAGCTTTCTTTTCAGGAAGAAAAAAATAGGCCATCCTTTGAAGTTAAGCTAACCCCAACAACACGAGGCAAACGACTACTAAAATTAGTTACACAAATGCTACACTCGTTTTCAAAACATCAGAAGAAATATAAAGCAAACGCATTTTCATTTCAAATAGTATACGTCTAAGCTTTTAAAAACGCTTACCTTATCCTCCTAATGAGAAACTGAGCATATGGCATATATGGCGTCCTGAAGAAGAGAAGACGAGAAGAAGAAAAGGGTGGAAGGGTGACAAAAATGCAGAGATAAAGTTAAATCCTGTTTTCGTCCGAGTCTCAGGCAGTACAAATCCTTCTTTGGGGAAAACCAGTCGCTCTTCTGAATTCAGAACCCTTGGAAAAACCCTTCTCACAGAAGTCTGACAAAACCGCCCGTTGCTCTGTCTAAAAGGGGGAACGAAATAATCTACCCAGTTACAGAAAGTTCAACGTCTATGGACCAATCACAGACAGCCACACCAAGAAGTTTGGACCTGATTGGCCGTAACGTAGAAAACGGGCGAAACCATTTTGAGTAGTTTTCCATTAGAATATCATAATACTTTATTATCAACAAAGTTTTAAACACTGAATCAGCATTACTTGCTGTTTGCAGAAAAAAGAGTGAACCTGTGACCTAAATTACAACAATTACAATGCTTTTATATAATAATGTAGCAGCATTGATTTAATTCCTTTGAAAATTCGTCTGACATGGCAGCTTCACATAATGGCTGCTCCCTAGTGGAAAATAAACAAAACACACAATATATTTTGAATGAATGAGTCTTTTGTGACATTTCTAAGCAATGCAAACTTATTTGACATAAAAATACACTTTTGGGAATGGAAAAGACGTTTCTATCATACATTGTTTAGCAGAGAGCAGTATTTTTTTTTACTGGTGATGTCTTATGAACATGTCCCACAATAGTTACCATTTATTTACATTCTAAAGGGGACAAAAAAAACCACATGTATCTATGCTTTTCCCCATAAAATCCTTATTACTATTTTCAATTTAAAGAAATAACCACCTGTGTATGTAAAAGAGAGAATTATAGACCTATTTTATATTGGTTAAATTTGTTTCCCTAAAATTTGGATGACTATTTTTAAGTAAAAAGTATCTTTATCTCATCTTAAGAATACCCACTTGTCCAAATTCAATGAGGATGGACTACTCATTTAGTTATCCTTTAAAAACTGATGGTTTTCTTCAATTCTCGCCCTACATTATGTTTTTAACATGTTCACACACAGAAAGTTTTTTGAATTCTTAAAAAAAGTGTAAATTGTTACCACATAAGTATGTAAGCTATATGATCTTTTGTGAGTGTTACATGTTTATTATTGTAGGATATGGGAAGCATTCAAGCATCTTAACTCAGTGAGAAAATGACAAAATACCACGTTGACTTGATTTATTCATATCACAAAGAACACAGGTTTCAGTGACAGATAATTTCTTTTCTATCCCGTCTCTGCTGATCCTCACAGCATCTCCTCATCAGCTCATTCATCTCCTGCTCCAGCTCTTCCTGAAGACCTTTGACCCGCCTCACTTCAGTTAGCTGTTGGAACCTGATCTTGTTCTTCACTTCACCTCTTCTCTTCTGGATGAGACGGATCATCTCAGTGAAGATCATCTCACTGTCCTCCACGGTGTGATCCACAGGTTCATTGGTGGCCTCCACCTGCCGTTGAAGCAGATTCACCTTCATGTTTCTGTCCTAGATTCTCTGCATGATTTGTTGGTGATTCTCCTCCAGCTCTCTCTGCTGCTCAGGGCTTTCTGCTGCAGATGAGACGGTGTTATGTTCTTCCACAGATCAGAGAGAACAGATTCTGATCAGTGCGACAGAACCTCTTCATCACCTCGTCATGACTGGAGCAGATGTTCTCCTGGGGGTTCTTGGAAGGTTCCACCAGCTTATGTTTCTTAAGTGCAGCAACATCCAAATGAGGCTGGAGGTGTTCCTCACAGGAAAGAGTAAGGCAGGTCAGACAGGACTTCAGGGCGTGTCGTTTTTTCCAGTGCAGACGTTGCAGGCCACATCTTCTGCTCCAGCATCGTGATGTTCAGCAGCTTTATTTCTGCAACATTTTTCAGACACAAAAACAAGTCTCAAACAAATATATTATGAGGGAGATGGAAAAGCCACATAGTTCTTAGCTTATAAGTTGGACAATCAGATAGTTGAAATATCTATTTCCTCCAGACAAACCATTCAATACCATCACCAAAGAATGTCAAAGTAAAAGAGGAAGATTTCTTTTAGTAAGACCCTGCCACTTTGTTCTCCTCAGAACAAGGACAGAACTTTAGAAAAGAAAACATCCACAAAGACATTCATGCAACAATAAATCCCATCAGGTGAGAAGGGAAGAGCAGGAAAGCTGCAGGATCAGATGTCATCTGCCCCCAGCTGCTCAGGAACTTTTCTGACCATCTCTGTGATGTACTCACATGTACCCTATAGTACCAAAAGTATTCGCTCACCTGCCTTGACTCACATGAACTGAAGTACCGTCCCATCCTTAACCCATAGAGTTCAAAACGATGTGGCTCCACCTTCTGCAGATATTACAGCTTCAACTCTTGTGGGAATGATGTCCACAAGGTTGACTAGGAATTTCTGACCATTCTTCCACACTGATGTTGGTGGAGAAGGCCTGGCTCTCAGTCTCTGCTCTAATTCATCCCAAAGGTGTTCTATGGGGTTCAGGTCAGGATTCTGTGCAGGTCAGTCAAGTTCCTCCACACCAGACTCTGTCCTCCATGTCTTCATGGACCTTGTTGGAAGAGGAAGAGATCCAGTCCAAACTGCAGCACGTGGCAGATGGTGGAAGATTCTTAGAGGCAGAAACACACATCATGACAGTGACAATGAAAAACACAAATGTCCTCAAAATATCATTTTCTATCAATAAAAAGAGAACAGCAGCAGAGTGTACCTGTCCTCTGGAGCTGGAACAATGTTTGCTGAGGATGGTACTGATCTGTGGGTCCTGGATGGAGCTGAACTCAACTGTGTAGCGTCTGGCCCAGCTGTTCAAATTCCACATCGTCACTCTGGAAAAGTCGACTCTGTGAGAATCCAGCGGCTACAGGTTCATGTGCTTCATCAGATGTTGACTGGAAAAGACAAACACATTTTTCAAATACACGTAATTCAGGTCCGTTTTTCTTTCACTCCTGCTCAAAAACACGACAAGAATGTTAGAATTACTTTTGGTATTTAAAACAAGCCCAAAAATTACTTTGAACCTTGCTGCATGTACATTTACATACTTTTAGGAAGCCTCTTAACAAACAGAACTAATAAAAGTTAAGTTTGATTTTTGATTCAGGAAAAATCTATTTTGTTAAAGCCAGTGTTCAATCAGTCTTAGTTTTACATCACAAAAACTAAGAACAAATGTAACATTTAGCAACCATACAAAGGAAGTTTCCTCTGATCAGTCAGCTCAGACTCAGCCGTGTGGTTGACGAAGAGCTCAGCAGACACATAAAACGATTTCAAGTCAATATGTACAGTTTGGAGGTCATAAGTCTGATCTTATGAATATTATTTGTGGACTCCCACAAGGCTCAATTGTAGGACCTAAACTTTTTATTTTATATATAAATGATATTTGTGATATTTCTAAGTTGTTACAGTTTGTTTTATTTGCTGATGATACTAACTTTTTTTGTTCTGGGGATAATCTGAAAACCTTAGCTAAAAGAATTGAAATGGAAATGATAAAACTCAAAATGTGGTTTGACTACAATAAACTAACTTTGAATTTAACAAAAACAAAGTTTATGGTATTTGGTAATAAAAACAGAACAGAAGTGACTTTGTCCATTGACAACATAAATATAGAACAGGTGTCTGAATTTAAATTTTTAGGAGTTATGTTGGACGACAAATTAACATGGAAATCTCATATATTTTATGTAAAAAATAAAGTAGCCAAGAGTCTTTATGTTCTGAACAAATCTAAATATGTTTTACCATGTCATATTATGCACATGTTATATTGCTCTTTGGTTTTACCTTATTTTACATATCGTATTGAAGTGTGGGGAAATACATATGAAACTAATATAAGGCCCTTAATTCTACTACAGAAGAGAGCTATTCGAATTATTCACAAAGCTAATTTTAGAGATCACACAAATGAACTTTTTATTAAGTCAGGCTTATTAAAACTTAAAAATTTATTTGAATTGCAGACCTTATTAGTTATGTTTAAAGCCAGAAACAGAGATTTACCAGAAGACCTACAAAAGCTTTTTATTTTTACCACAGGAGATGAAAATCATAGGAGAAAATTTGATTTCAAACAACAGATTGCTCGAACAACATTAAAGCAAAAGTGTTTGTCTGATATAGCAGGGGTAAAAATGTGGAATTCCCAGGAGAATCAGTTAAAAAGTTGTCAAAATATTATTCAATTTAAACGGATGTATAAAGCTAAACAAATTAGTTTGTACAAACTTGACTGTTGAATGGAATTTTTGGAATGTATGTATTAAATGAATGGAATGTATTTACTGTGTAGTGGAACTGTACATTGTGAAATCTGAGCACAGGTGATGGTGTGAGAAATGTAAATGTAATGTTTAAAAGGGAGCAGATAATTATAAGAATTGTGTTGTTCAATTCTGCTCCCTTCCAATCATGAAAATGTTCAATATGTAAGAGAAACATGTAAACATTTGAACATCAATTTTCATGAAAGGAACAAATAAATAAATGAAATGAAAATGAATGAATGAAGTCAGGGAAATATGAGGGAATGTTCAGCTTCTTCAAACCTTTAGTTTGTTGCAGCAAACGTTTGGACATGTGAGCAGGATCCAGCTTCATGTCCTGACTAGCAGACAGCAAAGAGCTGCCCTGAGACCGTTCACTGCAGTCAGACCAGCATCCCTCACTGTCTCTGCCGTCCAACACAGCAGCTCCCGCCGCCCCTCTGAGACCACCAGTCTGCTGGCTTTAACGCTCACATCTGCAGACGTGGAGCCCCGCCTTCTCCGTTTCAGAGACCCCCACCTGCCCTGATCCACACGCTTCAACGTCATCAACCCCTCCTGCCAGGCATGCATCGCCGTCACCCACCAAACCCCCAGACACACCCGAATCCCAATACTCTGAGGGCTCCCCCCCCCCCCCCCCCCATCCACACAAACAGTGGTGGAAGCCTGACCACCATCAAACACGCCACTGATGGAGATGAAGCGTGTTCACCTGCTCAACCCTCTCCACAAACAAAACAACGGCTCCGTTCATTCTGGCTGCAGATTTAATCCAAGCATGACTGATAACTTCCCCCACAGCCGCCTCCTCCACGCTGTGCAGGGCGCCGCCACCTGTTTTAATGGCGTGTTTCCTGTTAAGTGACAGCCATGGCGCCACCAGCTCCACACCCACCACAACAACAAACTCACAGAAATCTCCAAAAACACCATAAACCCATTATACATGAACCAAAAATGAATTAAAACATCAATTAAAAAGTGTACATAGGAACACTTTGGTGGGATATGTAAACTGCATGATGCACAATATTGAGTACAGGCTTCAGCCATTTACCTTCACATGGAATGCAGTCTTCAGTGTTCCTTTCATTGTTCCCCTTCATCTTCCTCCAAGTGTGACATCACCATCACATGCCTCCATCTCCTCATCAAGCTGAACCACTGACACATGCTCCTTAAAAAACTACTTCCATTGTCTTTGGATTACTTAACAGCTGTCATTTGATGGTGAAAATTGCTCAGCATCCATAACCATTGGAGTTTCTAGAGACAGAATGCCAGTCATTGCAGGTCTCACCGGTGGAGACCCAGGCCACAGTCCCAAGGCTTCCATCTGTGTTTTCATCCAGATCCTCTGCTGTGGAGAGCAGTTCCAGCTGCTAACATCTTGGTCATAGCATGGAAGTGGTGGAGCAGCAGGCGTTGGCTGAAAGTGAGCAGGAGGAGGAGGAGCTGCAGACTGAGCTGAGGTTCTTCCAACCACTGCTGCAAAAATAACATGAGTTGTTGTTAAATAAACAACATTATCACAAAGTCTAAATGAATAGCTGCAGCAGAGTAAAGCTGACAAATGATCCTCAACACTCACCTGCATGTGTAGCAGCAGGACAGCTGGACCTCTCAGGCTGGTCTGGATTCAGATCAACAGAAATATCCATCACTAATGCCCAAATCATTTACAGTTCTTTGTCAGTAATTGTGCAAAACACTCAAAACCATGAAAGAAAACATGCTCAATTGAACAGGTGTGGTAGGAAAATCAATAAATTAACTATTAGTTTTATTTTTTTATCTTTTGATTGACCAGGAAAGGTACCATTATGATGTAATAATCCATTTGTAACCACTTTACTCTGACGTGTTAAGACATGTACTTTTGTTGTAATTCTGCATTTTAAGACTAGCTTCTTTCAATCACTTTCATGAGAAACCCATGCAAATAAAATATTTCTGAATTTACCCTCAACGACGAACAATAAATACCTTCAGCATCACAAAAGCAATCACACAAAACACCTCCATTAGAAAACAACGTGGCCAACCAGCAAACAAGGGAAAGGAAAAGGTGATCCTGTTTTACGACAGAACCATCAGGTACCAGCGGCAGCGGGGGCGGCAGCAGCAGCAGCTAGACCTGTACTCAGTGAACCTGCAAGAAAATAAAGCAAACATATGAATATGCATCTATTTGAACAGTCACATTTAAAAGTGCTTAGTGTAAAGAAAGGACTGATCTAAGACCAACATGTAGTCTAATATCAGTTTTTCAACTACTAGTACTACTATTCTGCATACAGAAACATAATCAACATGTGATGCACGTTGGTGCTGCTCACTTGGCTGGGTTGGGATTGTTGGTAAACACGTTGGGCCTGTCATCTTCTTCACTACGTATACCTGCTCTTTAGGAAAAGAAAACAGGTTGGAATCAGAAGTAGTAATTAACACTCAGTGTGTACTTGTGTGTGATTTAGTTTTACCTTAAAGGGAGGAGTTTGGATGGAGAGACAGAAAGCATCATTCTCTCCAACTCTTCATCATCCTCCATCTCTAAAGAGATGATAAATTGGGGCGACAGTGGCTCAGGTGGTTGAGCGGGTCGTCCAATGATCGAAGGGTTGGCGGTTCGATCCCCGCTCCCTCCAGCCAAAATGTCGTTGTGTCCTTGGGCAAGACACCTCACCCTCCTTGCCTCCAGTGTGGCTCCACTGGTGTGTGGATGTGTATGAATGATCCCGGTGATGGTCAGAGGGGCCGTAGGCGCGAAATGGCAGCCACGCCTCTGTCAGTCTGCCCCAGGGCAGCTGTGGCTACAACCATAGCTTACCATCACCAAGTATGAATGAGGAGTGAATGAATAATGGACACAATGTAAGCGCTTTGGGTGTCTTGAAAAGCGCAGATAAATCCAATCCATTATTATTATTATTATTATTAAAGAAGACACTGAAAAGATGGGAAACATCATTTCTACCATGTTTCCTAACGTCAGCATGAACGTCTAGTCTGCCACAGACCTGGAGGACTAGAAGAAGGTTTAGGAAGAGCAGGTTCTGAGCCTCTTTCTTCTTCAGGTACTGCTGGAGCAGGAACATTTTGCTGCCTGAAACCTGAGGGATTCCTGAGGATAAATGATGCATATCCATCTTCTCTTTTCTGGATAATGAAATACTGTCACCCCTGTCATGCATAATAAAAATAACATAGAAAATGTAATGTAACCCCTGTTCACCTCACTACATTTGGTTAAATGAATAAGGTTTTGAAAACACACTTAACTGGACAAAGTGAGTTTCTAGTTTGAACACGTTCCTCTCATCCCAGCTGTTACCCTCACCGTTGGAGTTTCAGTCCTCATGTTCAACAATGACGGGAAGAGAAATGTTTTCAAATTATAGACTTTGTCCTGTTTTTTATTTTTATTTTTTTACTTACATGAGACTTTAACTTGTTGTGCTCTTGTGTTTTAAAAGCGATCGGATCTAATCTGTCCTGTAAAATCCTTACTACTAAGAGACGATGTGGAAACAGCGCCACCAAGATCTTGCTAGTGGTGAAAAAGTGTATTACATCTAAGAACTACCATAGAGAATGAATAGGAAAAGTTAAGAGAGTTATTTAAGCTGAACTATTATCGCCAAAACGCGCTACAATGCGGAAACTATAATATACACAATTAGTAAATAATAACAGACACAATCCGTGTTTATGTGCTATGTATGTCATCTGACAGTATATATCAAAGATCATAAATCGACTGATATTCTGCACATCATCGTTTCATATTTACCATACGTCCTTAAGGATCTTTTTCTTTCATACTGATATATCAGCTGTTTCTGTAAAGAGTGTCACTACATCATTGGCCGTCAAAAAGTCTTAAATCACAGATCTTACACTAATAAAATTCAGGCCCGCGTGCTCTGATGCTCTGCAGCCTTCTTGGGAATGTAAACATCGCGCATGCGCAAGCTACGGACAGCGGTGCTGGTTGTAGGTGATAATCATGGCGGAGCTAGACAGCGACAATTTTCTTTGCTTGTCTCCGGAGATTGTGAAAGGTTAGTCCTAGTTCTTTTCTATAATTTCGAGTAACAGTTTACTGGTTAAGTCGTCGGTGTGTTTATTTGTAAGCTAGCCAGTTGGAACCATCTGAGCTAATGTTGACGTTAGCTTCCTGAAGCCAAACATTAGCCGACGCTCCAGCCAGGATGATGGCTAACGTGCTAAGCTAAGCTAGCCGCAGTGGATCCAAGGTCGATGACAGGGAGTCTGCATCCGCTGACTGACGGGCTCTGGTCCGTGGAGAAAAGTGACCAGACTGTCGTCAACTGAGACAGTATTGAACTCAGAAGCAATTTTGGAGACACACCTAGCTTGAACTTCCAGCCTGTAAAAATTCCCTCGGTCCATCGTGTCACTGACTGTCCTGAATCAATGTCCCACATCTGAGAAAGTGAGATGCTCAGATCTTGGAAGAGCTCCATTAAAAATTAAATAAAGTTGAATCAAAATCATTTGTATGCTGATATACTTTATTTCAAGTTTTTTCCCCCTCTTCATGCTGATAATAAGATAATTTTGTTGCCATTACAAATATAACAAGTGGAAACAAAAATGTGCTTTCTGATGAGTGCATCCTTCATTCATTAAAAACAAAGAATGTTCAACAAATAAAAGTGTTAAAATGATTTAAACATGAAAACATTTATCTATAAAACATCCAGCAATCACACAGAATCAATGCAAGTTTCCCAAACATCCAACAGCATAGTTCCAGCAGCTTCCAGCAGCTGCAGATGGGAAATTTCAACATCATTTCTACCTATTATTTAAAACACCTATTTTTTTAAAGTTATCTTTTGATCTATGTCCTTGTTTAGCCTTACATGCATCAAAAGAAAAATTAAAATTCATTTTCCTGTTGTGTTCTGTTAAAATCTCTCTTAATCTTAAGTGAAATGTTTATAATCAAACAGATCTGGATTCAGGATAGACATTTGACAGTTAAGGGCGAGGTTACAGTTAGTGTAATGGTGGTAACGGAACCACATTATAGGGTTAAAATACCATCAGTTAAATGTGTGCAAATAACATCAGCCTTTGGAAAAATATCTTTTATTTTTTGTTTTATTTACTGCATTTCTTGCTGTCTCAGCAGAATCTTTGGATTAAATTACTGCAGAGAGGGAACTGCTGATGCGTTGGGCATAGTTTGGGTATTGCTTTATATTGAGGTAAAACGTTTAAATGAATACAAACAGATGCTTTTAGTATTATCTACAGATGTTTCGTATTAAAACAAAAGAAAACCGAATGCACTACAAAAATATTTTTTCTTTTCTTTTTGACAAAGGACTCGTCTTTGAATAATTTTGTTTTAGAACATTTAAGACCATTCTGATGTTTAAACAAACAAAAAGTTTATCTCATTAATTAAAAGAAGTCTTCCTTTTATATGTTGTGCAGTAATTTATAATCTTTTGCTTTTAAAAGAACGGATTGGACTTTATTGTCACTGCAGCTTCTTACGCTGGTTAGTGATAGACTAACATAGACTTGAAATGTTTTCTTTTTCCTCTGCAGCGCATAAGGCCATCCTGCAAAATGAAGACCTGTTTTCTCCCTCCTTCTGTAAAGTCTGCAGTGCTGTCCTACATTCCAACAAGCAGAGGTGGAGCCATTATATGGTCAGTGCTCCGCTCTTCCTCTGCAGCTCGGTTCTGTAGCTCATTGGCGCCATTTCCAACTTCAAGCTATTATTATACGAGAGAACTTGGAAATCGTTTCATTCCTGGCCATAAGAAAATTGAAAAAAAGTTACATTTAGGACATATGTAAAATAAAAGTGCCAATTTGCTAGTGAATAGAATTTGATTAATAGAAAAAAATAGTTTATTTTAACATTTCAGCTTAAATTTTGGCTTAAATTTTTATTTTACTTTATAAACGTTATATCTTAAATCTATGTTTTCACTTTATGACATCAATAGAGCAACATTAATGATTTAATATGAATATACAGCCTTTATGACTGTATATTTTCATTTTTCATTCTTGTATCCTTGTTTTCATTTTGTGTATTTCCACTTTCAGGGCAGAAAACACGCCAACAAAGTGCGGCAGTATACCTCCCTGCAGAACGAGAAAGAGCTCCTCCATAAGAAGCAGAAAACATCCGAGTCTGTGAGTAAAATACAAACCCAATACTAACAAATCAAATACAGGACTTAGATTTTTTTTTGCAATCTTCTTCATTTCTGTCAGTGAGAATGCCCCCCCCCCCCAAAACAAAAACAAAAAAACCATCACTTTAAAACCAAATGAGAAAGATTTGTAAGATTTGATGAAGGACCAGGATTTTCAGGACGTTTGCAAACTTTGGTTTTAAATTTGTCTTTTTAAAATCAATTTATGGCGTGAAGGCTTCCTCCAGATCCGCTCATGTTGCTGTAAATATTGATGTTCTTTGTCGGCAGGATGAGAGCAATGGCGACTTGGACAGAACGAAGGCCTGTCAGTTATGTAACACTATCTTCACCTCTAAAGCTGTGGCCGAGTCTCACTATCAGGGCAAATTTCACGCCAAGAGGCTGAAAATGGAAATGACCGACGTCCAGCCCGCAGGTGAGTGCTTTCCTTTTGGTTCACCCGCAGCCTCCATCTCTTCCAGAGAAACTTCAGGTTTTCTATACGTTCTTGTTTCAGGCAGAGCCTCCACGGCAGAGGAACCAAAGGAAAAACCCGGAGGGGTTATAGCTACCGTGAAGACGAAGGACGACAACCCAGAACGCTTTTGCTCCATCTGCGACGCCAGCTTCAACAACCCGCTCATGGCAGAGCAGCACTACGTGGGCAGAAAGCATAAGAAACGAATGACCCGGGTCAAACTGATGGAGACGTACGGCTTCTCCTCCGCACAAGGTCAGAACTAGGACGGGTTTCCCTCTGGGGCAGTGGTCTCCAACCTTTGTCTGGCCAGTTTAATGTCAGACAGTATTTTCATTGACTGTCTGTAAAAGGCTAAAGTTTTCCTCCAGTTTCCATCAACTTTCTTCCTCTGTAAAATATCTATAGCTGGTTTAAGCTAATTTGGTCTGCTAGTTGTTGTGTAGGAACCATTAAATTGTGAGACAGAGTTCCCCTTTAACGCATAACTGCTGGATTCAAACTTCAGCTTTTTTCCACTTCAAAGGTGCGACGGATAAATAAAGATCACTGAAACAGTTTTTTCTAAATATAATCATAAACGTGAATCCACCACTTGAGCAACTTTATTAGCGTCCTTGTAACATCAGACAGCCGCTGGCTGAATATTCTGCATTATTATGTTGTGTGGAGCATTTAAATCCATATTTGGAGTAAAGACTCCTGTTTGTTTGTTTTTTTGTTAAATGCAGATTTCTTTTGGTTTGAAGTCAAAGACTCTTCTTCTGTTTCCTTTCCTGCAAAAGGACATTTTCCAAATAAGTTTGTTTTAGGTCAACTTTGCTCGGGGTTTTTACTTTAAGAAAGCAGCACATGGATTTTCGAGACTTGGTTGAGCGATATGACATGCGATAAGGAGGAGTCGGATGTGGTGGATAGAATTCAGTCGTTTTCCAATATAATACTTCGTACAGAATCAGATTATAAGTAAAATGGATCAAATTTAGGTCGAGTTTTTTTTCTTCTGGGCCATGGAACCAGCTTCCCTGTGGACCGGAAGGAATCACATGAACTATTTATATCAGTAATGTAGCTGATTCTGTTTTCAACACAGAAACATTTCAAATTTGTAAAATGGAAAAAAAAGGTTGATAACTAATTAGTACAATGAGGTTAAGTAGTAAAAAATATAACTTGATTGTCCGCCCAAAATTGCCCTCAGTTGTATTTCTAAAACTTCTGTGGTTTTTGTGTCTGCAGCTCCCACATTGCTGAGCTTCAAGTGCGTCCTCTGCAACATCGAGGTCAACTCTATTAGTCAGTACCAGTCCCACCTGAGCGGTGCTAAACATAGAAACCAGTAAGTCTGAACTCAGGTCAAATCCGACTGAATAAAACTTTGCAGTTTGAACGTTTACCGTTTAATAATTCAACTTTAAAAATAAAAAAAATTGACTTTCAGAATGAAGAAATCGGGTGTGAAGAACACAACAGAAAACCAACAGTCAGCAGAAGAAATGCAGGGAGGCAGCAAGCCCAGAGACGACCAGAAGACACCTGCAGACGACGAGTACACACCTGCAGACGACGAGTACACACCTGCAGAGTACACACCTGCAGACGACGAGTACACACCTGCAGACGACGAGTACACACCTGCAGACGACGAGTACACACCTGCAGACGACGAGTACACACCTGCTGACGACAAGTGCACACCTGCAGACGACGAGTACACACCTGCAGACGACAAGTACACACCTGCGGATGACCACAACACAACTGCAGATGACCAGTACAAACCTGCTGGTGACCAGTACTCTTTTGCAGTCGACCGGTACACACCTGCGGACGACCGGTACACACCTGCGGACGACCATTACACACTTGGGGACGACAAATACACAGCTGCTGGTGGCCAGTACACTTCTACAGTAGACCGGTACACACCTGCGGATGACCAGTATTGTTCTGACGAAGACCAGTTCTCTCTTGAAGATGAACAATCTGCAGCTCCATACCAGTACACCCCAGAAAACGGCGAGTTCTCCGAGCTGCAGCAGTACACCTGACACTGGACTTCAGGAGAAACGCCGCAAACAGTCAACAAGCATCCCCCTTTACCGCACTATGGAACCCCAGCAGACCTTCTGTCCTGCAGTTTATCTCCTTCTCCTTTTATTTCTGTGCAACCATCAGAAGTAAACTTCAGAGTGGATTCTGGAAAACAGTCATGGTGTTTCATTTTTCTCACTTTGAGGTTGTTCCAGACTGACCGGAGCAGAGCTCTTTGACAGATGTCCACTGGAATTTCATCTTCATCCGTTTCTGTCCATCGCTTTAATAAAACATGAGAGGATTTTTAAAAAGTAACTGCTCTTGTCAGAATGCACGTCTCATGCTTAGTGCTTGCAGATGCTGTCAATGTGAATCAAAAATACAAAATAATAAAACATGGGATTGTTGGAAAAAACGAGTTGAAGACTTTATGACCTTCTCCGAATGAACACAACAGCCAATGCTTGAACCTTTAAGCAAATGCTGGGAAATGTCGATATGTTTTTTGTCCAGTTTTGGATCCCATAAATGACTGGAAAGGAGAGAACCCTGGTGGTCAGAGTTAGGATTGTATGAATAGGGTTTCACAGCAACAAAGAATGGAAATGAATTGAAAGAAAAGAGCTTTTGTAGAAGTGCAGCTTGATCTGGGTCTCATCTCAGTCCGTCACCGCGGCTGACTGTTTATAATTTAGGATTGTTTTCAGGCTGCTACTGTTCTCCTGGGCTAACAGATGTCTGCTCCTTCATGTATCTGCTGTACTGGTGGAGGAAGGTCCAGATCTTCCTGCAAAGGAAGACTGATGAGATCAGGTAATTAACAGAAACGTAGTAAAGGATTTATCATTTTTACTGTAACAAACTTTAGGTAAATGTATCATTTGAAGAATGTCTGAATTATCTTTCTAACACTTTTTAAACTGAATTTAGTGAGTGTGATGCCTCATCCAGGCTCATTGTTTTACAATCATCTGGTACAACATTTGAAGTTTTTTCATGTTTGGGATTTTTATGCCACAAAATACCAAAACAGATGAAAAGACAAAGAAGGAGAACTGAAATATAAGAGGCTTTTTGGGAGGGGGATCTGAAAGTTCATCATTAGTTCACCTTTGAGATGTTTTCTAAACTGCAGCTCATGCTGACTCAGCAATATCTGTCAAACTAAAAAGTCACTTTCTCATAAAGAAATCTGAAATGACTGAATATTATAACTCTGCCTGTTTTATTTAAGAAGGTGCTGTTTCTGCATTTATACCTGATGTACTTCATGATTTTAACATTTTCTAAATAGGTTCAATACAGAAACGGTGCAAATGTGAGACAATGTTTTCAATTTTCCTTTTTTCACTCATTCACAAAAGATTATCTGGAGAGTAAAATGTTAAAATATAACATAATTGGGACAATTTTTTTTCATCAAATTAATCTCTATTTAAGAAATGCAAAACTGATTTAATAAATCCTTTTTTTGTCTAAAATTGAATTATTTACATTCTATAAGACAAAAACAGCAAAATAAATAGGGTTTAAATGAGAATTTAATAACTGAATGGATAAATGTTTGAGTCACATGGAATCTAAACTCATAAGAACCCATGACATAAGTGTAATAGAAAAATATCAGAAATGGATTCTGTGGTCCACTTGTTTAGTGGTAAAATGGACAATTTTATTTTTAAGAAAAATTGGGTCTGGGTTCTAATGGGTTAAATTGGTTGTAAAATAGAGAAACAAAGTTCTAATAAAAGGAAAAACAATTGACTTTTTTATGATAAAAAAAAAAACCTGAACTGGTACCAAAGGAAAAACTAATCCCAGATGTTTCGCTGAAAGACTCATTCCAATTATCCGATTTAAATGCGTTCCCAGCGGTCTTTTAATGATGATTATGCTGTTTTGTTTTGAAAAAATATAAATTGTTTTATAGGACATAGTTTCAGCAGAGCGGCAGTAATCTATTCGAAATTCACCTCTGAGTTGTGGGCGGGGCCATTTGTGCTTAGCCATTGCTTAGAGCCCAGAGTAGGGAAAAATTATTGCTTTATTTTATTTACCTGTTCAGCTTTTTAGAAATAGTACTACACCTAATATGGTTTAAATAAGGGAGTAACGATTAATCAGTAATCAATGTATCCAACCAGATCGATCTTTCTGTGGCAGAAGATGAACCAAAAGGTGAAAAGACTTGCAATGGCAATAACTCATAGAAAATATTACTGTAAAACTTTCTTAAAATCCCATTAAAGTCATTCAAAAAGCATAGCTTTACTCGCAGTGGATTTATTTTTTGTTCCCTTCAAGGGTCTCCATAGGGAGTGAATGATGCATAAATGTACTTTTAGTCTATGTGTGATCTGGCTTTTTACACTGAAATGAATAAATAGCTTTTAATGTCATTGCAGCAGTACAAATACTGGTACTATAGAGTTATTTCCTGCACTTCCGGACAAAATCCTCTGCATTTACTGAGGAGCGGCACATGCAAACACTGCATTCTGCTTCCATGTAGTTAAATTACAGCTAGGGTGGTATCAAGGTGCAAAATATTTACTTAGCCAGGTGAACAAGTGAGTAACATCAAAACCAAATGTAGACAGACCATTACTACATGGGAGGCCCTATGAGAGAGAAGTCACATTTTGTTCTGCTCTATCGTGTTCATAAATTGTTGTGTATTCTAGTTGTGTTTTACAATAAGGTCTCATTTAATAATGTTTTGGTTAACACCTGCCAGAGCATCCCAGCATCCGGAGGCTTGACTTGAGGGAAGTGACTAGTGTTGGGCTGGGAGTTTGACTGTGTGACATCAATGTGCTGAGCTTTGTAATACAGGCGGTACTTTCTGTCATGCAGGCCTTTTGCTTGAGGAAAGCCCCCCCCCCCCAGGTGATGATGGACCATAAATCACTTCACTTCCTCGTGGCTTTCTTTAAGAAAATCTTCTAGCAATTTGGCATCACGAAGAGGACCTTTCAAACTGTCTTCACTGCAGTAAAGAGAGCAGGTGTCTATCAACCAGTGGACCCAAATGAGCTCTTTCATTGGGCAGAAATGCCGGCCATTTTTTTATTAGCGGTTTATATCTGAATGAAATGCTTTAGAGGCCAGGCGCCTGTGATACTTTGAGGTATTCTGCCTTTGAGAGCTTTTCAAAGCTTTTCTCCTCTCAGAAACGCTTCTGGGCCTCAGTGGTTCACTGAGCAGACTAGGTTTGATTGTTTCTCAGGTCTCCAAATCTCCAGCGCAAGTTTTTCATGAGCAGCATTAGTTAAGAACATGGGACAGGTGGAGAGAAGATTAGTGTAGAGAAGTCCAGCTCTGCTGGCTGATCATTTCACATCCTTTGTGGCCACCTGCACCAGTGTGTTTCTGACAGCAGGGGGCAGTCTCGTCTCAGAAGCAGATTGCCCCCTCTTCCAGTTTTTTAACTTTTATTTCTCACTTTGTCCCGATAAGCACAGATTCTGGTGATCCAGATTAATTGTGAGGTCTGCGGGTTGCTGTCCGCTAGATGAGTTTTCACTGTAAACAAAGGAAAAGTAGCAAATGTGAGATCAACAACATTTAAAGAGGGAAGAGAAAACACTGAATGTAGTAGTATAAGATGACCAGCAGGTACTACCCTTTGCTCATGGCAGAACGTGGTGTATCAAAGCACAGAGTGGAGCTCAGTAATGTGTTATAGGCCAAGAACATAAGGGGGCTCAAACCAAAACCCTGGGGAACACCCGTGAGAGTCATTTGAAAGTTCTGGAACATTTTAAATGGGGTGGCGGGAGGGGGGCAGAAGTTTTTTGTAAGTGGTAGCAAATGAGAACAGCAGAGTGGAAGGCTGTTACAAATGAAAGGATCAAAAACATGTATTTAAAAACAGTTTTATTATTGTTATTAATAAGAAAACAGCAGTTCTTTTAGCTGAGGTCCTACTTCTAAGGCTTAAAGAAGCTTGGATTGGACAACTGAATTTATTTCCAATTATGAAAAAAGGATTTTTGTATTCAACTGCTAAATAATGTTGAGATGGTAAATTGAACAGGAACACATGAAATTGTTGTTGTTGTTGTTGTTGTTGTGTGAGCACAGATGAATGTTGCAAACTCCACTTTTGAGTCTGGCTATTCAGCGATGCTTGATGCTTTTTTACCACCACTGGTCAGTGTCTCTCAGCATCTGTGTGGACTTCCTGTCCTTTTATGGTTGTAAGACAAGTACTCAAAAGGTTTTTAAATCTTTTTATCTTTGCAAAACTTACCTTAGATCGGAACATTTTTGCAAAATGGCCAAAAAAAGGCGATGCAGCACGAGATGGACAGAGGCTGCGTTCTTCCTGGGCTGCATTTGTAGGCTGCTTACGTCAAGTGCTGTTTCAATGACTCAGGCTTCTTTTTCTCGATTTCAAGGATTGGTCTGATGTATCCTTCTATGCTGCTCATATCCCAAGATGCATTGCGGCCAAACCCATGGAGACTATTAAGGGAGACCCAGAGTTGGAAACAATTACACCTCCAAGATTAAGAGTTGAATCAAATAAGCCAGGAACATTTTGAGCTCCATACCTGGTTCAATACTCCTCTCTGTTTGGGACTCACGGTTGCTAGGTGACAGGACATTTGCCGATGTGACAGCTGGAATTATCTAAAAGCTAGACTCCTCCAAATTCCCAGCCACTGACATCCGACCCACTCGCTCGACGAAGGACCCGGCCAACGTCGCCCGAGGAGGCCGTGGCCATTGAAGGACGCAGACCTTGAATTTGAACACCCCCTATGTATCCAAGAATGGGATGGTGTGCCGCCTCTGACCCTTCCTACGTAAAACTAATGCTTAAAAAAGGTTCCTTGGTAAATAAATATATATAAATAAATTGACCGGGAGTGGAGAAAATAACTAGTGTGAGGCAAAAAGACATCTGTCGCCATTAAATGGTCTTTGTCAATGTTGACTCAGAACTTGGGGTGGCAAGTGGGAGGGGAAAGGCTCTCTGCTGGGTTGACAGCTGCCCCCTCTAGCCACCTTGTTGCTCCGCCCATGATTTTAAGATATAGTTCTTCTCCTTAAGGTCCCGCAGTTCTAACATTGACTTATGTTCTCCATTAAAGTGAATTCTTCATTAAGTCTGGCATGTGAGGAGTAAAAACAGTTTCCATCAATTCTTTAGTCATAGTTTTGCGAAATATTTTTTAACATAAGACCAGACTTGGTCTTTGAAAAACATCTCTAAAAATATCGATTTTGCATTTATTCTGGTTCATCCATTCATTTTCTGAATACGTTTTAGCCCTTATGGGGGGTAACACAGCCTCCCAGAGCCTAAATCCTGCTTATAAGTAATTTATTTAAATAATATGATTTACTAAACACATTAAATGGTCTGGTAATGAACCTTTCAATAATTTCGGAAGTCTTGTTTTACATATCTGTTGGAATAAAGCTCCTATTTTTAGCAGAATCACATACATGTTTATGTGGATGTACATATTGGTGTATATATATATGTACATATATGTTTGTGCGTGAGTTTGTGCATATATGTGTCAGCATTGCTTTATTGTAGTTTTCCAATAAATATCTGACTAAGTGTGAGTTGACTGAGAGAAACCCGGTTTTCCCGCCCTGGTTATGTTGTCTGCCTCCTTTCAGATCTGCACATTGCTTTAGCAGGTATGTCAACAACTCACAGGAAGTAGCGCGTCCCCTCTCAAAGCGTTTTAATGGGGGGGCTGCAGGTGGCTGCGTGGTCGCATTATTGCCCCGTGAAAAAAACGCACACAAAGGCGCGCTGAGAGAAACACATGTGCACACAAACACACACACACTCTCGCCCTCCATAACATCTGAAAATTCCTCCGGATTAGTCTTAATTCTTATGACAGATGGACGAATGGAGCTGTGTGCACTTGTTGGTCTGTGTGTGTGTGTGTGTGGGTGTGTGTGTGTGTCCACTAGGGATCAGTAGGTGAAACCTGCATCCAACAAGCTGCTGAATGGGACTCCAAGACACCTGTTTGAAGCAACCCACCCCCACTCCTCCTCCGCTCCTTCACGACACTTGATATGTGGAAAGCGAGAGGGGGGGGGGGGGGGGGGCACAGAGAGTGAAGTGGTGGTGGGGTCGAGACAAATCGAGGAGGACGGGGGAGCTCGGGGAAAAAACAGCTGGATCAACTGGATGTTTCCGTTTTCTGTTTCCTGTCGCAGAACTGTCAGGACGGCTTCGGCAGAACTTCCACTTCAGAACCGCAAAGCTGGGGCTGATTAACACCAGCAAACTGGGACTGCCGCATGACACCAGATGTCCGTACTTTCAGTTGTAACTGACAGCATTTGCTGGAAATTATGAATAAAGAAAAAAAAACCATGTTGTGAATATTGCACCTGGGAAATGAAGGCAGTTGTTTCATATAAATGCATAGGTGCCCCTCCCAACAACCTCTTAGAGGGTTAAACTCAAGTGGTAATCATCTTTTGATCTATTTTAACCCTTGTGCTATCTTGTGGGGTTCAGATGACCCCACCCTTACTTTGATGTGTTACCCCTACCATGACAAAGGTGGATAAAAGTGGAAAGATTTCATGTTTGAAGAAAAAAGGTTCAGCACAGTGTCTAGTGGGGTCCAGATAACCCTACTAGTGGGGTCATCTGGACCCCACAAGATAGCACAAGGGTTAAAAGTGTTCCTAGTGGTATTTTAATTTTGATCATGCTGTTTTAATCTGAGTTATTTTCTAGGACATAGTTTCTGCAGAGCAGCAGTACTTCAATAGAAATTCACCTTTGATCTGTGGGCGGGACCATTAACTCCACCATCACGTTGTTTACATGTTCTCCCGCTAGCTTACAGCCCCTCACAACCACAACCTAACATTACCGGTGCAACAAAAATAGTAAGCAATTATGGAGCTATCCAACCGTCCAGTTCTGAAACAGATGACAGCTCAGACGAGGAAAACAAAGACATACGTGAATCTATTTGTGTTCAAGCGGATGCCTTAGAATGGAGCGGAGCAGGAAGCTGCTACACGCTTTTTCAAACAAAATTTTTTCATTTGCTCCTGATTTACAATGACTTGTTTCATGGAGTTGAGACTTGACTCAGGTCACTTTCTGTTCCCAGAATTTGAGCTTTTACCTTCAGGCAGACGATTCAGAGCAGTCAAATACAACACAAATCGATTCAGATCTTCATTTATTCCAGCAGCGTCACCCTGCTGAACAAGAACTGATTAGTTCTATTTGCAGAAGGAAATCTTTGTAGAGCAGTTGTTATAGAAATAACTAAATTGGTGTTCTCAGTTGTTGTAAGGAGCTTATGGATTGACCATGTTGGGTTCCAGTCCCTGGTTTTAATATTTGTTGTATCTTAATGGAGAGTTATTGTTTTGCGAATTGTTAATGGATTTTACAATTTTTTTTACCAAGGTGGTTTTTTGGGATCGAATTAAACATTTTACAATTTTTTACTTTTTTACTATTCCTGTTCTCAACTGTGTGGGTCAGGCCTGGGGGGAAAATCTGTATACTCTGTTTTTATTTATTTACTATGTAATCGCTTTATGCTCTTTTATCATGTGTGTGATGTGTGAACAATGAAGGATGTTGTACAGTTTGCAGCTCTGTGGCCCAGAACAAATTTCCTCTTTGGGGAGAATAAAGTTTACCTTACCTTACCTTACTTTTTGGGGAGTGTTCGCCCATCTCTGTACAGTCTTGGTTACGGTCTACTGCAACCACAAAATAAAGGAACCTGAACTTGATCGTGTCTCTGCGTCTCCGTGTGGTGAAGGGATGCCACAACACATTTTAGAACATCATGTGGTTTGATTTGCTATCACACTGCACTTTCAGGAGAGGACCAAACATGTAAGTGACATAAACTACATGCTTGTTGGGGGGGGGGTTACTCCCCAAAAACAGCACAGACAATTCAAAAGTGTTTCTGCATGGCACAAAAACTTCACTTCAGTACTTCAAACGTCTTGATTTTGTTTTCATAAAGTAATATTTACTACAGTTGTAGTCCTAAAATCTTTTGGAAATATGTATTTTGTGATTTCTGAGCAGACTCTTGCAGAATAGAAAACAAGAATGAAGAAAAAACCAAACACTTTAGCTATTTCTCTTTCTTCACTCCAAGTCATCACTATCACCGTAATTTGTCCTTCGGTGTGGGCTGGATCCTCTTCCTGGATTCTCACTGAAGTGAACCGTACCGGAGTTCAGCAATGAGAAAACTGACACACTGGAGCTGAAGCGGGTCAGAGTTTGCTGTTGGGTCTGCACCAAAAATAAGGACCTGACGAATAAAGGAAGGAAACAAATTCAGGTGTCGATCAAGAGCATCAAATGTCCGTATTTACCAAACACCTTTCAAACGATTCCACTCTTTACCAAGTCCCAGACTTTATGCAGCTAAAACAACCAGACACCTCTTTCCTCAGCTTAGACTGTCCAGAGAAGAACAGCACTAAAGTTGTGGTCAGACAACAGGTGAGCGGTTACGCTCTCAGGCACGTCTCATTGATATTCTAACCTATTGCTCTTTCCCACAGAGAGGAATCCCCTGTGGAAACGCATTACTGCCTCGCAGCTCCCCTCTCTTTCAAGCTTTGATCCTCACAATGTGCATCAGATCACAGGCGAGGCGGGACGGCTGTTATTCCAACCATCTGAGAGCAGAGAAAGTATCTGTGCGCAAAGAGAAAACAGCTCTGTTCACCTCTTGAATAACGATTTTCATCAATTTGCTTTTATATCCGACACATTTTTTCTCTCTCAATTCCCATAAAACCTGCATATGTTCGTTCAAGTGCTGCTTTGTAATCAGCAGCTTCTTCTCCTCTTCATCAGTCAAACCTGAATAAAAGTGAAAGCTGCGATAAGGAGAGGAGGGGAGGCTCCCAGATTCACGCTGCGCAATTCCAGATCATGAAAGGAGGAAAGTCCTGAGCACACGTTGGAGTAATGGAGCCCTGTCTTCATCCAACACCTCTGTTTTGACTGACCTCTAAGTGTTTAAGGAGGCAGGGGTCACTTTTCTCCCCCACACTGTGGTAGGATGAGCTGCGGATGTGGGCTCGCTGTGCCGGGAATTTCTTCTTCACCTGGGGGGTGGAGGATGTGTTCCAGTAAGAGGGATTATGCATATTGCCAAATGCCTGGAGATGACACTCAGGAAACAAAGCCTGACCTAAAGGAAGACTTCCCCAAGATGAAAAAAAAAGGCTTTTGTGGAGAAATTATCAAATGTTTTCAGAACAAAAACTAAGATTTAATCTAATAATTCATACAGGTGCATATAAAGTTTCAAAAGTAAAACATACATTATCTTGTTCTGTATTTTTTTCTGACTTGTTCTGTCCAGCAGCTGAGCACACAGAAGCTGAAAGCCTCAAGTGTTGAACAGGTTGTGTTGTTAAAACCGGGTTTATGAAATCTTTTGACACAAGTTGAAAAGCTGTATGAACCCCTGTTGTATTTTAGACTAAACTTCATTTTTAATTATTATTTCATTGTGTCGCATTTTCATTCAGGCCGTGGACAGATGAATGAAAAGGAAGAACAAAGGGAGGAAATAAAGAGCAGAAAGACAGAAAACTACAGAAAGACATGAAAGAAGACGAGGATAGAAAATATATACTGAGGTTTATCAATATTTCTAACATGTAAATATTTACTGAACGTACTAATTCCACCTTAAACGACCTATATTATGCAAAATCAACTTTTGAGCTTTAAAGTCTATTATAATTGTTCATTCCTCACCCCCCAAAGCAGCATTTTGATCCATTCCCACCTTTTTGAGTATTCTTCTAAAAAACCTGCGCTCTGAGCACCAGCCCCTCCCAATCCACGATAAAAGCCCCCCCGGGTTCTCAGGGATTTGGATGTTGCTTGTTTTCATGGGCGGAACGCAGAAAGGCCGACTCTTCGTTGACGTCACAAAATGGGCGGCACCCATAGGAGCAAAAGCCGGTGCCTCAGAGATCGAGTCGTCTGGACTGTTGACCCTAGATACATAAAATCCTCCACCTACTTCACCTCTTCTCCCTGTAACCTCACTTTTCCACTGGAGTCCCCCTCATTCACACACGCTCCCCTAACTTTCCTCTCATTTCCAGGGCAAACCTCCTCCTCTATAGCTTTGTCCTCCACTTGTTCCCTGCTCTCGCCACAGATCACAACACCATCTGCAAACATCCCAGTCCACGGTGATTCCTGTCTAACTTCATCTGTCGGCACAGACATCACAGACAATTGTACGTTCCATTTTTTATGATGTCTCTTAACCCTTGTGCTATCCTAGGCACTTTTCCATTGGGAGTTGGGTCATCTAGACCCACTAGACCAGGGGTGTCAAACTCATTTTGGTTCGGGGGCCACATTTAACCCGTCTGATCTCAAGTGGGCCGGACCAGTAATGTAAAGGCAAAATAACAGCTTTGTTATAGTTTTTTACTCAGGTGGAAAAAAATGCCTCAACCAACATAGTAGCCTAATCACTTGGGTCCAATGGATCTCAAATAAAATTAATTTCAATTAAAGAAAAGTTGGTCTATTCAAATTAATACAGACGGAATATTTTACATCTGACACTGAAGCAATCCAGAAACTTTTCTTTATGGTAAGTCCCTTAGTGGTGCTGAATGTCATATTCTTTGAGCACTGCGATGTTGATGACATACAAAGCATTTGGGTTTTGCATTCAGCTTCGTGAAAGAAAGAAAAGACTCTGTCCATTTTTCCTGGAATCTCTTCACTCCACTTCACGTTTGACAACATTTTGGTCATTAGGGTGTCTCTAATGATCATCCTTATAGCAAGATAACAGCGGTACGGCTCATAGGGAACCAAGGTGCATCTTACCCAGACGCAGAGCTGTTATGTTTCGCTTTTGGCACGTGCAGAGATATGTTGTTTCAACTGTTTTGCCTTTCCTCTGCTCCCCCTAGTGGTTGAATTGCACATTTCGGTTATTTCTTTAAAAAATCATAACTCGCCACAGGAATGGACTACAAACTTGCTTTCTTTTTTAATCATCCCTATGATTTTTACTCTTCATGTGTGGGCCGGAGGAATCCACCTGGCGGGCCGGATGTTTGACATCCCTGCACTAGACAGTGCTCTGAACCTTTTTTCTTCAATGATTTGTGATCTTCACTGGTGTCCATGGTACATGAAATCTTTTCACATTTATCCACCTTTGTCATTGTAGGGAAAACACGTCAATGTAAGGGTGGGGTCATCTAAGATAGCACAAGGGTTAATGTGGTGAGCCTCAAACTACAGCTGTGCTTCTGCGACCCAACAACCTGCAGCACCCATAGGGGCCAACCCCCTCATACGGGTGCATTTGACTGAGGCTTTATATGAGCTCAACACAATCCACAAACCATTGACTCCATCACTGACTCCCAAAATAGGTTATTGATCCTATTTTTCACCGATTATGCAATCCTAAGTGCTCATAAAATAGGCAGCAGTGGGAGGAGCCATAAAGATGCTCCTTTTGCTTTATTTCAAAGACAAAATTAATAGTTTTCTGGAATTGTTGATTCTTCAAGTATTCAATTAGATAAAAAGCAAAATAACATTTTTTAGAATCTAGCAGAGAAAGTTGTACTTTGATGCAGAATAGCTCCCAGCTCAGTGGCCACTATGAGATCAGCCGTTTTTCAGAGGTTGTGGACCAGCCGTCTTCAAAGAGCCTCTGCATCCTAGAATAAACAGGAATTTATGCAGCTGGAGTAAAGAACACAGAACTTCATTACTGTACTCTTAGTAATGAAGGAGCAGCTTCATTTTTCTTTTCTTTAGAAAAGACTCCATGTCTCAAGCTCTCCCTCAGAGTCACCATGAAGAGCTTTTGTGTTTCAAATCAGGGGGGGATAAAGGAGCATGTTAGGCCCCAGATCCTTCCTAGAGGGTTTTAGGAATGAAGGGATCTTTTGCCTTTGGTGCTGATAATCGGCAGCTTCTCTCATTTCCCTTCAGCACAAAAAACTCCTCTGTTTGCCTCCTTATTCTCAGAGGGAGAGTGTTCACCTCCCCGGGGTGAGCCTGAGCCACCTGTAAGCCCGGATTTAAGCTCAGGGAAGATGAAGCCGCTGGCTTTTTAGCTTTTCTGGTGTTGGACACTTGTAATCCAGCATCTTTCATCAAACTTTGGTTTCTAGCTTTTACTGTAAAGCTGCAAGCTCAGAAATTGCAAAATATACATTTCTAACTTAATTTAGGATCATCACTGTGGTAAATGTGAATTTATAAAAACAAAATCAAGCTCTTTTGGGTGTTGAAGTAAGTATTTTGTGACATCTTGTCTATGGAGAAGTACATTTTAACTATTGGTGGACATAAATGATCGAAATTGTAAATAATTTAGTCTTACAAATTAATTCAAATTTAGCCATAAAAGATAAGGGAACTCAAGTTCCAGCAGAAAAGACCGGTTATGTTATATTAATCAGGTATCACCAGGTGTGGGGAATATGGGTTGAATAAAATGCACTAAAAGAAAACTGCCCATAAGTAGATATTGATTACTTAAATAAACGTAGAACTGTAAATCTAGAAGCAATAGAACATAACCTACAAAAAAGAAAGGGCGTATAATAAAAAATAAGCTTTTTCTTCCTTCGCTGCTTGTTAAAAATCTGATTTTTCATCAAACTGAGGACTTTATTCCAAGTTCAAAGCTTTTCTTTGCAAAGGACCAGTGTCTGAACAAACCCACCTATATGTGGCATTCAACCCAGAAAATATTTCATTTCACAGTCTAAAACTGTTTTTTATGCAGTACGTTAAAACAAGAATATGCAAAAAAGGTGGGAGGAGATTGTGGGTCAAGCTTAGCCACTCCTTCTCCATCACTTGGCTGGGGGCGTTCCTCCTAATTCTAGTCTTTTGGGTTCTTTTTGTGGCCCAGATAAAGATGTTGTGTTGTAGTCTGATCTCTCTTTTTGAGAAGATACAGAGGTTTGTGCTTCAGTCTATGCAGAAATCACACTGCTGCTTGTTGTTTAAAAGTTGGTGCTCAGTGTGCACAAAGCTGAACAACGGAGCAATGAAGGTAGCTGATTTTGAACAAAGGTTATTTTGTCATGTGTGAGGTTTTTGATTTATTTATTATTTCTCTGTTCCCTCAAAGCGGCAGATGTCTGCTGTGTGCAGAGTCAGAAGCTGCACCCTCTGAAGTGCTCTGTCCCCAGGAGAGTTTGGACTATCCGGATTGTTTTTTCCCCATTTCCATTTTCCCCAGAAATTTTTTTTTTTTTTTTTTTTTTTTTTTTTTTTGCTGTATACTTGTAAGGATGTAAAAGTTTACTTCAGGTATCAGCATTGGCCTTTTAACTCTTTTAGATTGGAGCTTTAGCTCCAGTGTTGACCTTCTTTTGACAATGGTAACTCTTTATGCGATCAACGGGAATTGGTTGATTTTGTCGTGAAGAAAAGCAGCGCTGTTATGCAACACTTTACGTTAGCCCGTATAAAAAAAAAATTCTTTTCTCTGCGCCTGAATCAGCAGATTCCTGTTGATTGCGTAAATGACGAAGATTTACGATGTTTCAAACAACGTGAGTTATTTTGGTGTCACTGGCGAGATCTCTGGTGTTAAAGGGTTAAGGTGTCCTTTGAATTTGGACAGCTCTGGTGTTTGTGTAAAGATTCTGGGTTCAGAATCACTTTTATTAATGACACACTCATTACACTTCAAGCATTTAAAATTCCCTTCCAGATATGTTAAACAACAAAAAGTCCGACCCAGACCTTCTGATAGCCTTCATTGGAAAATAGTTAGTTTAGTTTTTTTAGTTTAGTTTAGTTTATTTTTTCACAATGTGTCAAAAGTAACAAATCCTCTCACAATACAGAATGTGGAAAAAAATGGACATCCTCGAAGCAACTGCTTAATATTAGGGGTCCAGCATTTTAGACAAGCGTAAAAGAATAAGAGATGAGTGGCGGAAGGAAAAGAAAAAAAACAGAAGAAAAGAAAAGAAAAGAATTGCATAAATAAAATACAATAAAAGTACGAGAAAATGATGGTAATATAGTGGAAAGTGTTGGACAATGAGTACAATGAATTTGAACAACATAAACTCAGGCGTGTGTCCATATAAGTGTCAAAAACAAAGAGAAATCACAAACACATTAATAGGTGGTTTTGGTCGGAGCAACATTTGTGGAGTATGTTGACAATGATTGCTATTTCAGTTTCCTTTTAACCCTTGTGCTGTCTTAGATGACCCCACCCTTCCATTGACGTGTTCTCCCTACCATGACAAAGGTGGATAAAGGTGGAAAGATTTCATGTAATCCATGGACACCAGTGAAGATCACAAATCATTGAAGAAAATAGGTTCAGAGCACTGTCTGGTGGGTCTAGATGACCCAACTGTCAACGTTAAAGTGCCTAAGATAGCACAAGGGTTACACATGTATATTGCAGCAGACTGTTTAACGTAAAATACTGGACATGAAATCCTTCCTTTCTTAAAATTCAGCGTAAATTCTGACTCATCTGACAGAAACTTCTGAGTGGATTCAAACTGGAACAGTTTACTCTTTTAGAGTTTTTTGATTCTACATAAAAATCTGAAAACGTGTCGTTGTTGTCTTTAGCAAAAGAACACAAAGAGTCTTGGTTGGCCTGAATACGTCCTGTTCCTTAAAATATTTCTGAAATGCAGTGCTGGTATCGAAAAAGGAAGTGCTTAATCTCTGTGGCCTTGGGCTGTGACTGATCTGCCTGCTTCGCTCCGCTCCACCCGCATGTGAAGGAGGAGACCTACAGAGAGCTGGCGACAGGCGGTCAGGCGGAGGTCCGAGATGTCAGACAGAAGCCGCGGAGGCCGCCGGCAGACAGGCAGACGGTTGGGACTGCAGACAGGCCGGCGGTGGGCGTCTCTCCGTTAACGAGGCCTGACAGTTTCCGTGCAGGCTCATGCCACAGTGAAAGGGCGGATCGGCTCAGATTTGGGGTGTTTGATCTGTTGGCTTGGGGCTGGTGTTTGAAGCTGCTTTTGCCCCTGTTTGCTTTTTGAAGCCCCGTGGTGTCAGACGGCCCCTTTGGGCTCAGGCCCTTACAGTATCTCACAATGCCATTCAAAAACAGACCTGCTCGTTGCTCGCCTACCTTGCTATGATCCTCATGAGGGTTTGTTTTTCTGCTACTTCTGGTAAATCTAATTGAGCAGCCGGAAGAGGGTAACTTTTTGTCTTTTTTCTTTTTTGGCTTAAGCCAGGAAATCCGGGGTTGGCGATTCATTGTCCGGCCAATCACTCACTGCTCCCATTGACGCTCTTTATCCATCTGTAAAATCTAGTTTGGTGGAGAAGTGTGTGAACGTGTGAGTGTGTAAAGATGATGTGGGGGGTTACAGGGGCAGTTATAAAACAAGATGCTACCCCCTCCTTCTCAGTTGAGGCGGGATGGGTAAAAAGGGAAGACGTATTGACATAGGAGGGATAAAACGCTGCCGTGTTTGCTTCCTGTCAGCTTCCACGCTCGGGTCTTGATGGCGCATTTCCCCTCTTCCACTGTGGACGTTCTGCTGTGGTCAACAAGGGGGCAGATTAGCATAACAGCCTCGGCAGGAACCCTGTCAGCATTAAAACACACACTTCCCAGTGGAAGCGGTTTTCTGCATAATCTGTTCCTTCCCCACCAGATTCCCCCTCCACTCCTTAACAGTAATACACCCCATTATCTCTCCCTTTTTGTCTCTCAGCCTAGAAAACAAGCCGCAACTGTCTTTTAGTTTTGTGTAAAGAACAACAAAAAAAAGACAATAAACCTGATTTCATTTCAAGTGCAGCCACTAGACAAACTTATGAAAGACCAACAAACTTTTTTTTTTGTTTTGCATTTTTGGATTATTTCCACTATTTTGTTTTACCAGGTTCCCTTATTTCTGAAGTCAAACTCTAAAGTTAGTTTTCAGTAATTCCATAACCAAACTCAGTTCAGTTTGTGTCGGCTGATGATTCATACAAACCAGGTTTAGCCCTTGTGCTATCTTAGATGAGCCCACCCTTACATTGAGATGTTATTTCTACATGACAAAGGTGGATAAAGGTGGAAAGACTTCATGTAATCCATGGACACCAGTGAATATCACAAATCATTAAAGAAAAAAGGTTCAGCGCACTGTCTAGTGGGTCTAGATGACCCAACTCCCAATGTTAAACTGCCTAGGATAGCACAAGGGTGCCCAAAATTTGATTAAAAACTAAAAGACTGTTTAAGAAAATATTTTTTAACCTGCATGTTGCATATATTAGAAAGAAAAGAATTCAGTGGATAAAACGATGATCTAGAGATTTTTGCATTTACATACTTAATGGTTTTACATCAGCATAGGAAGGGCTAGACCAAAAAAAAAACTTATGGATTACTCAAAGGGGATTGTTTTTATTTTTTTAACTTTTGTAATAACAGCATGGGTGGGACTATAAATTTGCTTCTTTTCACTCATTTTCCAGTAATAAATCAAGTTTTACTTGACTTTTTTTTTGTTTATTTTTACCATTCAATTCATCATTTTTGAAATGAGTTTGATACATCTGTGTGATTTTTTTTACCGTTATTCCTCCAAATAATGTTTGAAATAAACAAATCAATCAATATAATGAAACACATTTTGAGAAACAACAGATCAATCAAATAAGATCACGAATCACACAGACAACAAACCACATCAACAAAGCAATCAAAACATAATAAAGATCACAATGAGAATAAAAGTAGTGTAGCGACCTGGGGGTTAGCCCCGCCTTCAGCCCCTAAGGCTCATGGGAAGTGGGGAGCTTAGGGTGAAACCTTGAGTCAGAGGGCTGGAAGCTGAAGTGACCCTCCATGCTGTTTGGGCTGTATGTTTACAGGAATAAACAGACTTGTTGCTTAAAAGCTAATATTGCCTCTCTCTACGTGTCTTCCAACCTGAGACTGTCCGGGGTTGTGCGGTGTATGGGGCACAGACAGCTCTCCATTGGAACCTCTTCATGAGCAGTTGTATTTGCTTCCCCGCTTAAGTGACGGCCCGGCTGGATCGTTACAGTAGCAACAAAAAAAATTAAATTTTTTTTTAGAAATTAAATCAAATTCCAGGAACCAAACCCCAATTAAATTCACAATTTCAATTTGGAAATTGATTGCTGGAAATTAGTTTTATTTTCCAAAATATTCAATTTCTGTTTATTTATTTTTGTCTTTTGATTTCTGAAGTTTTGCTTTATTTTGATTTATAAAATGTAATATGGCATTTTTCCTATTTGTTTTTTTTAAATATTTTTTTTTATTGTCGTGATCTTTAACATGTTTTTTGCATTGAGTGATTTGCACTTCAGGGCCACCATGAAGTCTTTCAAAATAATTATCCTGTTATTATTGTATATTCCTATGATAGTATGGTGAAAAAACGTAGTTATTTATGATAATTAGTTGTTCCACTTCTTTAATACAAAAAATTGTATTAATGGTTTATAAAACCTAACACGTGGAAAACATTTGCATTCTATTTAAATAAGTTTTTTAACTTATCTGTGTCAAAAAAATTTACTTAAGAAACTTGCATGAGTCTTATAGTATCTGTTCTCTGCTTCAATGAGTTCATTTACAGTGCAGCTCTAAAGGCATTTACTGATTAATCTGTATGCTGCTGCTGAGGTGATGCATTTTCATATAGTTATAACTTCTTGATATTCCTTACCACGGTAAAAAGCTGGAGATTAACAAGTAACTTTAAAGTGAAGCATGATAGTTAACAAGGTATTTATGCAGCTGTTACATTGAAATCACCTATAACTAGAATAAAGAAAAGGTAATCATTAACTGCCAGTTTATCAAACTGAAATGAAAAAAAAAAACCTGTTCATTTTGTTGTTTCCAATCTTTTTGGCTCAATGAGGAAGTGGAAAGTTTTTTTTTTTTTTTATATTAGTGCCAGAGATCAGGAGTACCGGGTCAGCATGTGCTGTCTTTGACAACTGCGGCAACTGATAAGCTTTAAAATGTCAGATGGTGAACCGGGACAGCTTGATGTCTTTAGCAGTTACATCTGCCTGAGCTTTATTTGAGCAGCTGCTGCGTGAAACAGGAGTTGGAGCAGCTAAATCCCATTTCCTTGCTACTGTAAGAAGATACCGTTTGCTCTGCAACCCTAACATTTCTGCAAACCCCAACATTTCTGCAAACCCTAACATTTCTAGTAAACTTACCGTGTTGGCTTTTCTTCTGAAACCTGCAGCATGTTTGTAAGATCTGAGGTCAGAGCTGTTTTTGTGGTTAATCAGTTGCGTAACGGCAGAGAAAAGGGATTGAAGCGGAAATGCTATTTTTCTTCACTGAGTTTTCTCAGTCGAGGTCTTTGTGTCTGTCAAACATGAAATACAGGGGGGGAAAAAGCCAACAAAAACACGTGAAGTTAGCACATCCTTTTGTTTGGGGATATTTGACGCATATCAAGGCCTTTCAAAACCATTCGGCTCTGCCAAATTCCACCACAAAACCCATCCGGAGGGTGAGATGGCAGACTCTTCCGATGAGGATAAAAAAAAACATGATTTGTTTTGCTTGCAGAGTCAGTCATATTCTCATGTTCCCACATCCGGATCAGGAAGCAGCTCTGAGCGCGGGGAACAGGTGGATCCACGGCGCTGTCAGCTGGGGGCACTGATGTGCATGGAAAGGACAGAGAACTGCAAGGCACCTTTCTCACCATGAAAACGAAAATCTGTTTGAATTCAGCAAAGATTAGCATGTTTAAGTTATGAGTTATCATGATGGAAATTCTTTCCTGAAGACCCACACTAATAAGAATAGTGTTTTTAACATATTCTTGTGGCGTTTTTCTGATGATGGAGGACACATGTAAAGAAGATTAAGATCTGAGTCTTTCTTTATTCAAATTGTTGGGAATTAGGAGCAGATAGAAATGCAGTCGAAAAAAGAGCATCATTCTGATGCATCCACTAGTAGATGACCAGATCATGTACCTCGTCCGAGCTGGAATCTGGCTCAAAATTGTACGGCTAGATACTGTAGCTCCAATATGGCTGGCCATTTTCGTTTCACCTGTAGTGTTAGGTTGGGGATGTGAGGGGCTGTAATGGGAGAGCGAGCAAACAGAGAGCTGTCATCAAAGGGGAGGGGAAGGGGGTGAGGGTCCTCCACACAAGGTGATTTTCAAATGAACCCCTGCCGCTCTGCAGAAACTATGTCCTAGAAAACGACTTTGACTAAAAATTGCATCATAATTAAAAGACCCTGGGAACACTTTTACACTAGTTTAAAAGAGGATCAAAGTGAGTCTTTAATAACCAGGTTTGATTTTTCAATCTTTCTGTTTGGTCTTTTGAGGTTTTTACTTTTCCATGTTAGGCCTTTTTTTTATATTTGAACAAATATTTAGTGACTATAAAACAATAAACATGTACATACAGTTAGTAGTGGTTTGTTGTTACTTTGTGTAAATTTTTCTAAAGTAGGTTAATTCCCACCCTCCTTTTAGGTTAAAAGACCGACTCTGACCATATTCAGATATATTGTAAAAGCATTTAGAGTGGTCTTTTAATATTGATTATGCCGTTTTCAGCCAAAATCCATAAACCTGTCTTGTTTTCTAGGACAAAGTTTCTGCAGAATAGCAGAAGTTCACTTGAAATTCACCTCTGAGTTGGTGGGACTATTGGTGCATAGCAACCCCGCCCCCTTACCCGACTTGTTGCCAACGGTTCAGATCAGGGAGGTTGTTGCTCACCCGAATATTTCCTACGTCACAAATATGATCTTTTTTAAACAGCATTTTTTTTGTCTTCTCCTGATTCACATTGATTTGAATAAAGAAATACTCAGATATTCAATTTGGAGCTTTATTTTCTTAGTATATTCAATTCAACTTTATTTGTAAAGCACATTTCCTGCTACAGAGCATCTCAAAGTGCTTCCCATAATAAAATAGACATTATTAAGATAAAAATAGTGGTTAAAATAGGAAACATAGTAAAAATACTACTACTAATAAAATAAATTAAATAAATAAAAACACAAAAAAAGCCCAACGCCTACACATCCCACCAGTACAATCAAAATAAATCGAATTAATTGTTAATAAGATTTATAAAATCAAATGAAAACACAACGAAAAGTAAAAATTATGTAAAGGCTTCACTAAAAGGATGCGTTTTTAAGGTTTTTCTTAAAAACCTCCACAGTTGATGAAGCCCTCACCTCCTCAGGCGAGGCCCACACTGCTGAAATGAGGCGTCATCCTGGGTTTTAGTTCTGACCTTGGGACCACTAGCAGACCTCCACCTGTGGACCTCCACCTATATGTCCTCTGTCATCAGAAAAACGCTACAAGAACATGTTAAATTCACCAAAAAACATCGTTTTTTTCTGCAGAAAAAGAGCTGTTGCATTTGGCTGACTGTTGATTGAGATGGTCATGGGTGGACTCTCCAAGTGGTGGACGGACCGTGCTGAAGGCCAAGGCAGGGGGAAGCAGATTTGAGCAACAGTCGGAATGCACACTGTGGGCTTCAGATTTGGTTTCCCGCTCTTGGCCCAGAGCTCCGGATAGATTTCATTGCACCAACAACCTCAGGCCAAAGTTAATTAGCAAAATATCCACACCAGGATGTCAGTGTCCTATTTCTGCGTGAGGCGTCTCTGTCATCATTAGGAAGCTGAGGTTTCCCATCATGCCTCGGTATTTGCTAAGAGTAACGGTGATGAAAAAGACAACGGCACATGAGTGAGAGTTGTGAGAGTTAAGCAAATTTAGTTTAAAGTGAACTTTAGACTCAAACTATTCATGATGTCACAGAACCTCATGGAAAAAAAACAAAAACAATGCACAGGAACTGAAGGTTTGAGTCAAAAAACCACAGAAAACCTTTATTCCATGAGCTGGACAAAGAAAATGTAAAGTTTGTTTTTAAACTAGATCTAATAAATAGTAAAGAAAATAATAATAATAATACAAATTGAATTAATATTCAGTGTAAAAAATCTACGTTTAAAAGCACAAATTCTTAAGCCAATATTAGATTAAGGAAGAATGCAGCAAAAAAACACCCTTTTCTTTATGTTTTTAATGTTATATCATTTTAATATGAGACTAAAATTTCTTCTGTCTTGTCACCTGTTTGGAAGGGCGTGGCAACAGGAAGTTTGAAATGTTGGGCGTGGCCTGGAAGGAAAAACAGCTGAGTAACGAGTCTGGAGATCTGGAGCAAGACAGTGGGATTTCTGTAGATTTTCCTGAGAAATAACCGATTTAGATTCTTTTCCAACCCATTATTTCATTTTTGAGTTTGATCTTTTTGGACTCTCAGTTGTTGCATGTTGGATTTACCTCTCTGGACCATTTTTTCTCCAGAACCGCGCATCATACTTTGGACCGGCACCTCTCCATGTGACTTCCTTTGGTGAGTTTGATGATTTTGAGCTCTCAAAAGGGGCTTTCAAAAGCTATAATTGCTGGGTTTTGTTAATTGGTCATAGACGGTGTCAATAGAAATGGTGAGCCGCAATAGTGGGTTAAAAAAAACACCTGGGAATTTCCTTATTGTGAAAAACGTTTCTCATCTACATGGAAAGGCTTAACTCCCCATTAAAACATGGTCAGCCAATGGTTGTCAGCCTTACGCCTTCATAATGTTTGCAATTAACCTGAAGGGCAAAGAACAATTACGGTATTTTGGAGTAAATTATTTTAACATACTGCATATTCTTTGGAGATGTCATACTCTTCTGAAACCAGCCCCTAGTGTTTAAGGAGCTGCACAATGTTCTTTTATTTTTAGCGAGTCTCAGTTCACTGAACCAGGAGTGTCTGATGGGGAGCTGGACTCACCAATCCCTCTGGGGAAAAGGAGGCTTCCTTCAGTGTGAACATTTGAAATGGTTTATTTTAAGCAATCACGGAATAATGCACAAAACAAAACAATAGGCATTCATACATTCTTTCAAAGATCACACTTAGGATAATTAGATTTTTAGATCAAAGATTGCTTGAAAGGGAGTGGAAGGAAGCAAACTTGTATAACCCCACCCCTGTTCAACACATGTCTCATGTGTGATTGGGTTCCCGGGTTTGATTCTGTGAAATGTGTGAGCAATATTGTCAATTGTTCAGTGACAGTAGCCTGACTGACCTCTGAGCTTAATTGTCTGTTGCTTCTCACTCTCTTTTTTCTGTTAGACCACTGAGACACAAAGTTCGGCTGTGTCATGTTTTTCTGTTTACTGGTAACTATTAGTGCAAAATGAACATGGTATTCCAAAAGTAAGAAAACAAATACCCTGGTTTAACTTTTTTCACGGAAAAGTACAACAGTTCACCCCATGTCATCACAATAAAACCTGCACAGATTTAGAGTTAATAGTAGCTGCTTAAGATGGGTATTGTGATCTGAAGGACTGCAAGTTGTTTCTTGACTTAGTTTGAAAGAAAATAATCAAATATATCCATTTATTGCCAAATAAAATCCACTGAGGCATTACCCCGATTCGTAATTTTGGTAACAACTGCCTAAAGCTTGTTAGGGATGCAATATTGCAATCAAAAACAATATCTCTTGGAATAGACCACATATCTGTTGCAGGAATACAGCAAGAACTACCAACAAAACGCCATCTCTAATTGATCTAAATTAAAGATCGCCTGCCTGACGCTCCGTACAGATGTGCGTGTTTGTTTTCTCTGTGCATGCATGGGTTTTCTGCGGGTTCTCCGACTTCCTCCCACTGACCAAAAACATGTTATAGGTTAATTAAGGATTTGAAATAGTCCCTTAGGAATAATTGTAAGCGTACGAGCTTGTGGCTTAGTGGTAGACAGAAATGCACCCTGCCTTTGTCCAGAGTGTGCTCCAGGACGCCTCGTGACCTTGACGGGGACAGAGAAGGTGTAGATGATGGTTGGATGGCTGGATGGAGGCCAACTCTTAAAATGTCGAACGCTTTCTCATTGTTGAAACACTAATGAAAGCACAGCAGTTTAACCGATGTCAGTATGTTCGGCAAAAAACGGATTCAAACGTTTTCTGAAGTTACGAAGCGATATCCTTTTGCAAAAAAGGACAGTTAAAAAGCAGAAGCACTAAAAGATTTTTTTTTTTTGCAAGTTTGTATAATTTGAGGGAATAGTTTTAAGAAGAAACTGGTGGCAAAATGTCCAAATTGTGATGCTAACATGTTGAACAACACCAAGAGGAACTCCCATCTGTCTTTCAGGATATGTTGGAAGCTCTTGTGAGATAGGTGCAGCCCCATAAAAGAGGAGCATTTTACTGATGCCTTTTAAACAAGAATACAAACAGACTACAAAACAGTTTGCATCACGCAACCATCACCACACTCAGCAAGCATAAACACACACACACACACAGACACAGGAGGGCAGCTGAGAAGGAAAAGTTACAGATAAGTGGACTAGTTGTGCAATGATTGGAAAACCTGTGCAATAGTTGGATGAGCTGAGCAATAGGTGGACTACCTGTGCAACAAAGGGAAGCACTTTGAGCTGCAACGTGCGTTTTAATCAATAAAGTTTGATTTGATTAGTATGACGGGTAGTCTTTTTGTGTTGTGTTTTACTTGCCCTAATTTGCTTATTACATTGTGTTGTGTTGCTTTATTTTCTGTATACGTGACTAAAATGACACTCTGACACTTTCATTCTGCATGTAAGAGGTCATAGTTACATCATTATTCTATTCTATTTTTTCTTAGCAACAGCTCATATGACCTTAATATCTGTTGTCAAGATGGCGTGCAGCTTCATTTGCGTTTGTGGAACCACGATCAGCACACTTCCTGCCAGTACATGTGGCAAGAAAATGAATTTGGCTTGTTTGTTTGATTGATTTGAAGCACACAAAAAGTTGTTGTCTCAATCAGATTCCTTCACTACAACAACTGATGGTCTTTCTAACCAGTTCTTCAATAAGGAATCCCAAAAAGTGCTTGGCCGTAATGGTGTAACTTTTGGTTTTGTTTAGAAATATGAAACCGAAAATAGAAGAACATTTTGAAAAAGTGATTTAAGAAATTAAAATGTTATTACTTTTGGAAGTTTTGCCAAAACTAAAATAATTGCCATAATTCAGTTTCAAATTATTTTGCTCACACCCAAAGATACATTTTTTTCGTTCAAATTTTTTGTTCAATGCAAACAAATTAAAAATGAGGAGAAATGCAGTTTTCTTCCGGCGTGAAAATCCTTTTCAGCAGACCTCACATTAATGAATCATGGGATTTCTAGTCTGAATCTTGCCTGCAGGTTAAAGGTCAAAGTTTAGCGGCCTATGCATGACCACTGTGATCTTACCAGCAATGAAGCTCAGACTTTAATCTTCACTTGCAGGCGGACAGACTCACATGGTGGGAGCTCTTAATCGACCACGAAAAAACCTTCAAAAAGAGGAAAGCTCAGGTGAGGAGTGAATGAACACGTGAAAACATTGGTAGCCTTTAAATGACAACATACAGAATAAATGGTATTTGTGGTGGTCACAGTTAACAAACTTTGGAGATTTTTTGTTTTTGCGGTCGGCATTTGCAATGCAAAGTGCACACTTGTCAGAGGACAAAGTGCTGCTGCATATGTGAATGTTTGCAACCTGTCGGACAAAACTTGATCCGCGGTCCTCTCACCCGCCTTGTGCTGTTTTGAGCCTCGGGGGACACGGGATCAGTGTGTTTGTCAAAGGTCAAACACACCAAGCTCACCTTTCTCTGTCTAACAGGGACAGCCGCCTGGTGAGCTCCAACAGCAAAGAGCAATTCATGCAAATACAAACAAAAAAATGTATGTCTGTTACGTGTTTTACCTTGACTTTGCACAAAATTTAACTTAATACTTTAGAAATATATATTTATTTGCTCTATATTCATGGTTGGTTTCTAGTGGCTCCACAATAAAAAACAAACAAATGTATGCTTCTTTGAAATATTCAGGGTTTATTAGTTGTATCATTGGCTTGCTCTCTCTGTGGCTCATACTGGGAGTTCTGAAGCGAAAGAAAAGCCCAGCGGGACGGAATGATGGGTGGGAAAGCTGTGTCAAAGTAAAATACCGTTTAGCAGGATTGCACAGTATTAAATCCATTAGCATCAACTTTTGCAATAATTCCATACTTGTTTGAAATGGAGACTTTCCAGCTGCCCCGTGTTGACTTGGGCCTCAAAAGTGGCTTCCAGGGACGTGTGACCTCCAGGGTTCAAGGATCAAGGTTCAGGGAGTCGACACTCACCTTCTGTGCTGCTGAGATGAGGACAAAGCTCACATTGAGTTTAGGTGCTCTTAAAGTGTCTCTTTAAAATTTACTGATTTTCTGTTGCAGCAGGAAAACAACTGTATATTTTATGAGAGTAGGAGAGACCGCTCCTGTTTTCTGCTGCAACATTAGTCAAGCTGTGCTGTTGAAAAATGCCCACACTGTATTTGTTGTTCCAGAAAGGTTCATTTTTGCTACAGGCCTTGATTTGTAATGTTTTTATGAAGCCAAATTTGACAAAAGGGCCTGAAGGAAACCCCAGAAAAGGGCAGAGATTTACACCAGCAGTGAGGAAAATTCACGAATAGAATAAAAACAAGATCATTTCCTGTCATATGTATACGGTGGAGAAGGTCATAGAAACATTAGGGGAATGATGCTATTTATAAAAATGAAACCAAAAACTGCACATTTTTATTTAAAAAGGATAAAGTAAAAAAAAAAAAACATCAAAAAATGTTCTGATCTCAGGAACATTTTCTGGCAGCAGTTTTTTGATAGCTGGCAGATTTTTATGAGTCAGAATCTCTAGGCTGTTGCAGATTTTTGTATTTCAGCCACAGAAGTTTCTTCTAGTGTTAAAATGTTTAAGGTCATAAACCTGCGTCTGAATTAAAGTCCACAGTTTGACTTAAACTCCCCGATGCCTAAATTCTGTTGTTTCTTAAGGTCATTTAGGGACAGAATTCTTTAAATACTAATTCTATAACCAAATGGGTTTAGGTTTAAGGTCTAAAGCTTTTTGGTAATTTTTAAATTCTGCTTCTTACTGTAGTGCTACTCAGACCACACTTTACCAAACTGTGACTTGTTTCACACAAAATACTCTTTCTAGCATTTGTGACTAGAAACTGTTAGGATGTACAATTATAAAGCAAGTGCTGCTATTTACTCCTGTCAGCCACAAAGTCATCCTACATCCCCAACATGCAACTAGTCTGTTTTGCCTTTACATAGAACCAACAGGTCCTTTAATGCATCGTTGCTCAAAGGACATCATAACTAACTCTGTCATGTCTTACCCTCAAATCATAACCGTTTTCAAGTCCAGGGATCGATGCAGAGACACTCCTCTGCCAGCAGACTAAGTGTTCTGTGCTCCTGAACAGAACAACAGACACAAACAAACTTTGCTGCCAAAATGTACTGTGGCGCAGAATAAATGATGTACAGACTAAGTCCCCGATTCTTTAAGCTTTGCTGCTGTCCCAGACTACCAAACTACCACCACCGTGTTTAGGTATTGGTGTATTCTTCTATTGATAAATGCTTTGCTGGTTTCATATGTAGATTCAGATGATAGGAAAGCAGGTAGATAAACTAAGACAGCAGGTTTTGTTGTATGGTTATGCAGAATGTGGTCTAATTACCGAAAGGTCCTGATGGTGTCACCATGATGACGACACATCTGATTTAACACAGACACACACAGAGAACAGAAAGGAGTGGTAAAAACCCAGATTCTGAAATGATTTTATTCATGACGATAACTGATTCAAATGCAGTGCTTGAAATTTGGGACTTTTGCATTCATCAGAAGTTCCTAACCTTTTTCCCAGCCGTCTCAGGAACATCTAAGGGCTAGAATTTGACTAAACTCTGTTGTATTATCAGGACTTTAGTCAATATTTTTTCCTAATTATTTACATAAATTGTAGGGAAATCTTTCACACACTCCTTCTTCAACAGAGTCTTTAATCTAGGCCTTTTGTCCAGGTCCTGACCCACAGTCCTTCCACTCTCAGCCTTCAAAACAACAGCTGGCAGGGAGGAAGGGTGGGAGATAAGAGAGGCCAGACGGGAAGGGAAGTAAGTCCGAGTGGAGAACTGAAAGAGTGAAGTAGATCAGCAAGGATACCTTCTGGAGTAATGAAGATACAAGGGAGGATGGAGAGGGGATTTACAAGGAAGTGGATGACACCGTTAACATCCACCAGCAGGAGAAATTATGGTCCAGATGTGCTACAAAACTTAACTCATTTCCATCTATCCAGGCACCTTCTTCTAACAACTCACAAAACATGTCAATTTTATTTTCAGAAGTTAGACCTTCTGACTTAAAATAACCTGTAGATGTTTTTAGATTTTGGGAAAACTTATAGAAATGTCTTTAAAAGAAACAAAAAAAATTGTTATTTATTTTTTTATTTTATTTATGTATTTATTTATTTATTTATTTGTTTTATTCATTTTTAACATGTCCTGTCCAACAGCAGGGCAAACAGATGAGAGCTGAAGGCCTCTTGTGTTGGACATATTTTACTTTAACAACACGGGTTATTAATCTTCTGACAAACCAGAGGTATGTCTGAATAAACCCCTTTTGTAATCGAGGCCAAACTTTATTCATTTTAATCATATTTGAAAATCTTTTGTGTTGGACCGGACGGAAAAGGAAAGAAGGGAAGAAGAGAGAGGGATGTTAGAGAGGGGGGGGGGGTAGGAGGGTGATAATTTGTTCTATTTTTGTTCTCTGGAATTACTGTCAGATTAAGACATAAACATTTACATAAGAAAAAAAATACAGATTTCTGGTAAACTGGTTCAGAACTACCCTATACTGTATTTTCTTTGATGATTATAATAAGATATAAGATTCTACATTAATCACAGTGAAATTGAACACGTTAAAACAAATTAAAAACAACAAAGACCCAAATTTGAGTCTAAAACTATTCCCAATTATTTTCTTACATTTATTTTTATATTAAAAGTTATTCTTTTGTACAAATTTTAATTTTCTCCGAAAGATAGGAGCTTCTAGAAAATGGAAAATGAGAGTCTTTAATGGAGGCAAGTAAATTCAAAATTCTTCCTTTAGAAAATATACAGCAGGGGCTTTTAGAAGCACACAAAAGCTCCAAATCTTTGTATGAATGTCCATCTTTTTTTCTGAGCTGCCAATGTAGAGCTAAGCATTGGAGCGTGGGGGGTGGGGGTGTCGTAGTGCAATCAGATCCTTGGATCCCTCGCTGTATTTTGTCCCTCTGGCCTGTTTTTCGCTGTCATTACTCCACTTGAGAGAATTAAGAGGAGCCAAGTACCTGGAGTTCAGGAGGTAATAAAGCAGTCAAAGCATAATTAAAGCAACAGAAACACATCCAGTCAGGCGGGTTTCATTCCAGCCCCCAAACACAAGGATTCAGTCATGAAAGACGCATGCGTCCACTCATGACCAAAACAACAATGGCACCCCGCAAGATGTTTCAATCTACGACTATTTATCCTGTTATCTGTTATTTTCAAGCAAATGTTGTCAACTTGAATTAACTTTTTTTCTGTGAGGCCAATGTTTGGTTTTTCTGAGTCGCACACGGTAGTGAGGCTGAGCGTGCTCTGTGTTTTAGGGCTTATTTAATTCTTTCCCCATGAGTAATCTTTTTCATCCGATGCTAAAGCTCTCTCTGAGAGTTTCACACTCCTGTCAGATTCCTGAAAGGCTGACTGTATCTGGGTGGGAATCAGTTTACACCACTGCGTGATTTCTTTTTTTTTTTTTTTTACTGTGAAAGATGGTTTTGTGTGTGTGTGTCTGTGTGGGTGTGTGTGTGTGTGTGTGTGTGTGTGTGAGAGAGAGTTTGCAAGCAAGAGAAACCAGATGTGCAGGCAAAAAAGTTGACCAAAAGTTTAGTTGATGTGTGAAACTTGTAGGTCAATTCGTTGTATCAACAGTTGTATCTAGAAAGCCATATTTCTCATTTTTAATCCTGTCCACCCCAAGGTTTTTTGTATTTGGAACTGATTTATTTCAGACAGTCAGAGGAAAAAAACACTACAAAAGAGATATATATCTATAAATAGATATGTCAAACTCTGGATACCGACTAAAACTTCCAACGTTAAAAATAACCCAAGTTTGGTTGTTTTTAACCCTACTGTGAGGTTAAAAAGGGGCTAACTTTTTTCTGGGTTATTCTAACTTAGGAAAATGTTAAAAAGTCGGGAAAAAAACATTATTTGGGTTAAAAGGCAATCACTATAACCTCGAAAACTTAGTATTGCTCCAAAAAGTAACCCCAAAATATATACGCACATGAATTGGCCCAAGAATTGGGTTGTAGAAATAACCTGAATGCTTTAAGAGTGTAATAAATTGTGACTTGAGTAAGAAATCGAAAAATGAAAAGTAAAAGAAATACACATTGAAAAAAGGTTGGATAAACAAAGGACGGACTTACTTTTCCAACCTAATTTGAACTATTTACAGAATGAGTTTTTCTTGAATAGATGATTTCAGCACCACAATATCTAAAAAAAACACAGCTAACCTACTGTTTCCACTCAACTGGATCAGCCAGTGTCATCAGAAAATGTAGCACTAAAGTGATCTTTGCAAACCTTTGTGGATGACTGGGAGCGAGTCAGAACCCAGGGGATGCTGGGTAAACCAGAGACGGTCATAAATGCAGACAGCCTCTCACAGAGGCAGAAATGTTTGTTCATTATACAAATATCTGAGTGATGGGAGGGGACGGTGAGGTCTCACCACAGAGAACATTCAGCGGTTGAGGAAATGCGCCGCTCAGTTGCCAGTTAAAAATGAGGCCAAGCCCTGCAGTCAGAGTTCATCGTCTCCTGTGAACGGTCAACAGCTCAGAGAAACGACACAATCACTGTTGTGGACCCATCCTAACTCCAGGTCACCTCCTCTTTCACAATGTATTTATAAAACAAGAGAAATACCCGGTTTAACAGTTTAAAAATGTAAAAAAATTTCAACAAAGCTGTCTGCAAAGAAGCAAATCTCTCTTTTTCTAAAGTGTTTTTTTGCCATCCTTTGACCTTTTGAGCGGCTGCAAAACCTTTGAAGCAATCAAATCCCTTTTTAATGGAGCACATTTGGTTTGATTTGTTTGGCACTTTTGAATCCCTTCCTGAAGTTTGCTGAAGATCAAAAAATCCAGCGCTGGTCTGTTTCAGAACAGGTCTCGGCTCACTCGCTAAAATACTCTGCTGTGGATGCTGACAGGTCATCCAGAAGGCCAAAGGGACGAATATGTGGGGCACAAAATTACAAGACAATTCCACCACATTTAGACATTTCTTACCATGTGTGCAGAATTTATGTGGCTTTTTTTCAGTATTTATTACAAATAAAGAGTTATAATTCACTAAAGTTCATTGTGTCTACAAATTTAACTGAGTTCGTGTATATATATATATATAGATAGATAGATAGATAGATAGATAGATATATATATATATTCTTTTATCAGACACGGTTTGTTTTTGTCAAACGTACCTTACATGCTTCAGCGGAATACCTTCTGCCTTCGTCAGAGTCGTCAAAAACAAAAAATAAAATACACGGTTAGTTCAGGAATGGCTGGACATGATGAATTTGACATTTATAGCCCCCGTCTAGCATTTGTTTGTGTGAAGCTTCTGATGCTCTGACTACAGCTTCAGTCCACTCTTTGATGCTCCTCAAATTCCTGAATGGATTTTGAGATAATCCTCTCTAGGCTGCAGTTATCCTGGTTACTGTTCACATCATCCAACCATACTTTTACTTTCCACTTCATCTTCTATTAATCTGCTTGGATACAGCACTCTGTGAACAACCAGCTTGTAATGACCTTCTTCAGCTTGGTGACTCCATAAGTTTGACATTTTTTCACAATATTGGAATTTTCAGAGTCACTGAATTTTGTGTTTTCATTCCCCGTAAACCAAGATTGTCAAATTTAAGCTTAAAATGTTTAGATCTTAAATGCATTGATACTCTGTCATAAATAAGTTTGGCTTATTAAATTGACAAAAAGGATAAAAAGTTATTCACTTCTTGACAACACTCTACTTGTTTTAGATCTACCTATAGATCTTAGGCATCTTTTTCTTCTGATTCAATGTGATGGGAAAAGTATTCTCGTACACTTTAAAAGTTTCTCGGGTTTCTCCAATGTATTTGTTGCTGTTAACCAGCACTAATCTGCATCTTCCTGCATTTCCACTGCAGAGAAACCCTCAAACCACCTGTGCAGGGATGAGGTCATGTACATTTCTGCTTCGCTCCCCACAGATTCTGGGCTTTCCTTTCTGAATGGTTTCCACGGCAATATGGCTTTGTGATGCGAAGGGAGGCAGCTGTGCTCATGAAAACACATTAAATATTCATGAAAGTGAGATTCCACATATAAACAGAAATGTTTATGGGTTTTTGTTTTGCTGCTTAACTCTGAAGAAACTGTTTATGGAAAAAAAATCAAGTTTTCGAACCTTTGTACTCGACAGAAAATCCTTTTCGTCCACTCTCTGCAGTGATGTCCTCTGACGGGCTAAGTTTTCTTTTTTTGGTCATGATTTGCCGGGTAATGCGAGGCAGATGCGCGTAATGCTTCTGTGCGTGGCCTCGGAGAGAACGGGAGTGCTCAGGCCATGAGATAATGCCAGACGAGGCCAGCCTTGCTCCACTGCCACTGCGGCTGCTCTCTGTGTGTGACTGCACACACAGCCACACTAAACCCAGCAGCGGATGTTTAACATCCCCTTTCCGCTCAATTACCGCCTCTCAAGGTCACAGATATCTGTCCAAGATAACTTTGAGCTTTCTCGGCCAACTTCAGGTTCTTTTTTTTTTCTTTTTAGCATCGTTTCGATTGTAACCAAACTGTGAGTCAGAGGCAAGTATTTGTTTCCCCCTATAAATGGCTATAATGAGCACCTCTTCCTTGTAATGACTGGTTCTGAGGCCTTATGCATGTTGTACACATTGCTGTGGCATTCTTGGCAGCATTTTCAGGTCTTTGTGTATCTTGGCTCTTTCCTGATCTTCCGCGCTCTTTTTTTTTTATTGGATTCATGATCTTGCAAGTTTTCCTCCAGCTGTTTGTACCATTTGTTTGCTCATGATTACTTAATGGATTTAATGGGGGTGTGTGCATGAGCGGGGCGAAGCTGAGAGAAAGTGAACGTTAACTGGGAGCAGACTGTGTATTCAGGACCTGTGTGTGTGTGTGTGTGTGGATGTGTGTGTGTGTGTGTGTGTGTGTGCACATTCCTAGCAAAGACTCATCCGGCCTCTCCGGATCTCGGCGCAGTGCGTCGCTCTAATCCTGCCTTCCTGTTTTCCTGCAGGAGAAGTGAGGCGGAGAGGAAGAGGAGATCTGATAATTAGACCGATAACAGTCACAGTCAGACGGGCGAGGAGAAGGTGCAGCAGAAGGACAGTTGGTCTCTGAGCTCAATGGACACTTGAACCTTTTAACTAATTTGTGTTCGTTTTGAAATAGTCTTCATACTTGCCATATAGTGGGTCTTGATCTGATTTTTCCAGCTACGCATCAACATAGTAACAGGTAGAAAAAAGAGTGATTATTGGGTCAAGATAAAACAAATCTAGGTTTTTCCCAAAAAGCGGAGACTTTGCTTCAAGTTTCCATAAACAAAACACGAAAAATAAGTCTCTTAATCGAGATGTGATGCCCAGAGAAGAGTTGCCTATCCAAGGTAACCGCTGTTTTATCTTGGAGGATTGCAAACAGGAGCAGTGTGTCATCTGTGCTGTAGAAATGATCGATCCCACATCAGCAAAGGTGATGTTACTATGCAGAGGTAGAGCGGTTGACCTCTGATCAGAATGTCGAAGGATTGGTTCCTTCCTTGCCAGTCCGTGCGTCAAGGTGTCCTGGAGCAAGACGAGGCTCCACGGTTCCAAGTCGGCGCCACACAGACATTCAGTGTCTGTCTGCATATGGGTGGATGGGACTGTAAAGCGTTTTGAACCTTAAAGTAAGGCAGAGAAGCACCTAGTACAGCATTTACAACCAACGGAGGACCTAAAGTCCAAATCACATCAACAGATCACTCAAAGCAAAAACATTGTAAAGATCACAGCAACAATTAGAAAAGCTTAACGACTAACAAAAAAGCAACGTTGTGCTTTAGGGGACATCACTGATTGGAAAAATGACATTTGTTCACCTTCCTCAACACAAAGTTATTTGGCGAGCTCATATCGTCTTTCTTTAAGCTCCGGACCACAGTCACTGCAAAAGTTTGATGATTGCTCCATTTATAACAGTTCAGGCAAAACGTCCTACTGCTTCATCATCCAATCAATGACATATGATCTGTAAACATGGGCTGTGTCTCCATTCCCTCACTAATCCCCAGTGAGTGCACTTTATAGGGCATTCACCTGTTTACAGAGCTGTCCAAATCTACAATTTAAAAATCAAGTGTCCTGAAAATTTACCAGAAGTCTCTGCGAAAACGTGATGTGCATTGGTGCTAATTAGATTGGAGAATATGGACCAAAATGCATTGTTTAAACAATTTGTCATTTGAAAAAATGTATTTATATTTATTTGATATAAATCATTGTAAATTTATTCATCAGAACACAGTGAATTTATTACATTTTCACATTTTCCTCCCTTTTACAATTTTTTTTTTAAAGTAGTGAGAATGTTTTCGAAGTCCTGCATAATACCTATGGTCTTAGACATACTCATTTTAAAACAGTTTTTTAAAGGAACACTTCCGACTTCTTAAAGAAAGAAAAAAAACTGCCTCAAGTTAAAAATCTTTAAAGGGTTTATATCAAATAAAATCAACGTTTTGTTTATTATTATAATGTTCTTTTATCACACATTTTGATCCATTCACACATTTCTGAGTATTGCTCTGAAAACCTGCGCTTTGAACACCAGCCCCTTCCAATACACGAAAAACGAATGGGTTCTCGTATTGTGATGTAGATAAATGAGGAACAGCCCCTTCCAGCAGCGACCCCAGGCTAACACACCCACTTTCTCTGCAAAGCTAAACGGCTAAACACTTTTGTGAGGCTCCACAATCTGCACATCCATCTATGCAAAAGTTCAGATGTTGTTTTTGTGGGCGAAATGCAGAGACGCTGCTGAGGCCGACTTTAGGTTGACGTCCTGAAATGGGCGGTACCCACATGGAGTGAATAACTAATATTTAAATAAAAAAGTGTTCTTGAGTGTGCCAAAGGTAATATATTATTGATTACTCTGAAAGGCTTAAGAAAAACATGATGTAGGCCCTTCAAATAGATTTACATCAATGTTCGCTTAACCAATTTAGCCTGTTTTTGTTTATCTGTATTTTCAGTTTACATTCAGTAACTCATCAATTATCCAGAGAAACTGTTTTTCTAGTGTTTTACTCAAGAAGAGGAGCAGAAAGATTCAAAGGAGAAACTTCATTTCAGCACATCCTTCCCTCAATGCTTTACCCGCACACATAACACACACCCGCACACACCCGTCTTCCTGCTCATGTCTTGGTGTTCTCCCCTTTTATTTTTGAGGATGAGCAGAGTGAGCCGTGATGGTTTGTTTCTGCTGCTTTGACAGTAATGAAGTGTCTAATAGGGTCCTGTCAGCAGCTTGGAGACTCTGGTAACCTCGAGACACGGCGGAGACACGGTTCATGCATGCAGACACACATCCTTTATACAGTCAGACACACCCATCTGGTGACGCCGGAGCAATTACCCGCCACCACCAATTACTGCAGCGCACACATGGCCGTGCATCTGAAGCTGGTCGGCCATGTGTGGATCGACCTGTGATGTGGTCCACGCAGCACCAACAAACAAGAAGCAGAGATCCTTAAAGCGGTGCTGCAGTATGGGTGTCGCAGCGACTTTTATGAGCCTCTTTGAAAATTTGTTTGCAGTTTAATTTGTGCAAGTCAATTTCATAACTTTTTGTGACAATTTATAGAAAGATCAAAGCAAAGAAAGCGTCGCAAATGTGTTTTTACACTTTAGAAATGATCTGGAAACTCACTAAACTGGCTGGGATTTAACGGGTTACTCAATTATGCCTTTATGGAAAATAAAAAAGTGAAAAGTGAGGTTTGTATATTAAGAAAATAACTAAATTAAGATGTCTGACACTCATGACCAAACGTAAATGGTGAATGTATCCCAATAAAGAACAAATTAGTTTTTTCGTCTTAAACGTCTTACTCCAAAGATGTTTTGTGAAAACAGAAGGCCAAGTAAAAAGGGTTATTTAAAAGTATAATAGATTTCATTATTCATAAAATTACCAAAACAATCCTACAACCCACTCTTTTCTGCATCCTGTTTGGTTATTGACCTTTGTCAGTCAATCTCTTCTGTCATGTTTTCTATTTTAGTTTACTAAATTTACACATAATTTTGTTAGCGAGCAGATCTGTTTTTTCATTCTAATATTCTGGATTTTTTTTTTCCTTAAAGGTTTAACAAACCTCACCCTGACTGTGTCCTGCTGCTGCTTTGCTGCTTTGCTGCATCCTCTGTCATTCTGCTCACCTGGCAGGTGTGGCCAATGATCTTGATCAGCACCTGCCAGGTATTTAAGTCAGAAAGTCAGAGGAGGCTCAACCAGGAGGGCAGGCATGCATGCAGAGAGAGCAGAGCAGAGCGGGAGGCTGAGGAGCATTTTGAGTGTGCCGTGCCGTGCCGTGCCGTGCCGTGCCGTGCCGTGCCGTGCCGTGCCTCTTTTTTTTATTCCCTCTTTGTCCTCAGCAGTCTAATACTGCTGGGTTTTGTTATTTCAGTTTGGGGTTGGACCTTGGTAGTCCTTATTTGCGGGCTTTGTTTGTTTCTTTCTTTAATCTAGCCACAGGGGTTGCAAGCCAGTTACTTCTGTGCCGGTCCCAAGCCCGGATAAATAGAGAGGGTTGCGTCAGGAAGGGCATCCGGCGTAAAAAATTGCCAAAATAACCATGCGAATCATCCACAACGCTTTAGACATACCGGATCGGTCGAGGCCCGGGTTAACAACGACCGCCACCGATGCTGTTAACCTACAGGGTGTCGGTGGAAATTTGACTACTGTTGGTGGAAGAAAGAGGGGAGGCAGAAGGGTCCGTGGCCAGAGAGAGAAGGGAAAAGGCAGGAACATAGGTTTGAGAATAGGGACTCTTAACGTTGGCACAATGACAGGGAAAGGCAGAGAGCTGGCAGACATGATGGAGAGAAGGAAGGTAGATGTACTGTGTGTGCAGGAGACAAGGTGGAAGGGCAGCAAGGCACGTAGTATTGGAGGAGGATACAAACTGTTCTATCATGGTGTTGATAGGAAGAGAAACGGGGTAGGAGTGATTCTGAAGGGGGAGTTTGTAAACAGTGTTCTAGAGGTGAAAAGAGTCTCAGACAGGATGATGAGCCTAAAGTTAGAAATTGAAGGGGTGATGGTGAATGTAGTCAGTGGGTATGCGCCACAGGTTGGCTGTGAGTTAGAAGTGAAGGAGAGATTCTGGAGTGAGTTGGATGAGGTCATAGAGAGTTTTCCCAGAGGAGAGAGAGTTGTTATTGGAGCAGACTTTAATGGGCATGTTGGTGAGGGCAACAGAGGTGATGAGGAGGTGATGGGCAGGTTTGGTGTGAAGGAAAGGAATCTGGAGGGACAGATGGTGGTGGACTTTGCGAAGAGGATGGAAATGGCTGTAGTCAACACTTACTTCCAGAAGAGAGAGGAACATAGAGTGACATACAGAAGTGGAGGTAGGAGTACTCAGGTGGACTACATCCTATGTAGACGAGGTCATTTGAGAGAGGTTAATGACTGCAAAGTGGTGGTAGGAGAGAGTGTAGCCAGACAGCACCGCATGGTGGTGTGTAAGATGACTCTGGAGGTCAGGAAGAAGAAGAGAGGGAAAACAGAAAAGAAGACCAAGTGGTGGAAGCTACAGAATGAAGAAACTTGTGAGGAATTTAGGCAGAAGTTGAGGCAGGTCCTGGGTGGTCAGGATGAGCTTCCAGAGGACTGGGAAACTACAGCAGAGATTATCAGGGAAACAGGTAGGAAGGTGCTAGGTGTGTCATCTGGAAAGAGGAAAGACGGTAAAGAGACTTGGTGGTGGAATGAGGAAGTACAGGAATGCGTCCAGAGGAAGAGGTTGGCTAAAAGGAAGTGGGATGTAGAAAGGACTGAGGAAGGTAGACAGGAGTACAAGGAAGCGCAGCGTAGAGTGAAGAGAGAGGTGGCAAAGGCCAAACAGAAAGCTTACGATGAGCTATATGACAGGTTAGACACAAAAGAAGGAGAGAAGGACTTGTACAGGCTAGCCAGACAGAGAGACAGAGATGGGAAGGACGTGCAACAGATAAGGGTGATTAAGGACAGAGATGGAAAGGTGCTAACAACCCAAGAGAGTGTACAGAAAAGATGGAAGGAGTATTTTGAGGAGCTGATGAACGAGGAAAATGACAGGGAAAGAAGGGAGGAAGATGTGGTTGTTGTGGAGCAGGAAGTAGCAGAGATTGGAAAGGATGAGGTTAGGAAGGCTCTGAAAAGGATGAAGAGCGGAAAGGCCGTTGGTCCTGATGACGTACCTGTGGAGGTATGGAAGTGCCTAGGAGAGACAGCAGTGGAATTTCTAACAAGGTTGTTCAATAGGATTTTAGAGAGTGAGAAGATGCCTGAGGAATGGAGGAGAAGCGTTCTGGTCCCGATCTTTAAGAACAAGGGTGACATGCAGAACTGCAGCAACTATAGAGGAATAAAGTTGATGAGCCACACAATGAAGCTGTGGGAAAGAGTAGTGGAAGCCAGGCTTAGGAAGAAGGTGGAGATCTGTGAGCAGCAGTATGGTTTCATGCCCCGTAAGAGCACCACTGATGCCATTTTTACTTTGAGAATGTTGATGGAAAAGTACAGAGAAGGTCAGAAGGAGCTGCATTGTGTGTTCGTAGATTTAGAGAAGGCGTATGACAGGGTGCCGAGGGAGGAGCTGTGGTACTGTATGAGGTCGTCTGGAGTGGCAGAGAAGTATGTCAGAGTAGTTCAGGACATGTATGAGAGAAGTATGACGGTGGTGAGATGTGCTGTAGGTCAGACAGAGGAGTTCAAGGTGGAGGTGGGACTACACCAAGGATCAGCTTTGAGTCCTTTTTTGTTTGCTATGCTGATGGACAGGCTGACAGACGAGGTAAGACAGGAATCTCCCTGGACAATGATGTTTGCGGATGACATTGTAATTTGCAGTGAGAGTAGAGAGCAGGTGGAGGAACAGCTAGAGAGGTGGAGGTTTGCTCTGGAAAGGAGAGGTATGAAGGTCAGTCGTAGTAAGACAGAATACATGTGTCTGAACGAGAGGGATCAAGGTAGAAGCGTTAGGTTACAGGGGACTGAGGTGAAGAAGGTGCAGGAGTTTAAGTACTTGGGGTCAACAGTTCAGTGTGATGGGGATTGTGGAAAAGAGGTGAAGAGGCGAGTGCAGGCAGGTTGGAGCGGTTGGAGGAAAGTGTCAGGAGTGTTGTGTGACAGAAAAGTGCCAGCAAGACTCAAAGGAAAGGTGTACAAGACAGTGGTGAGACCAGCTCTGCTCTATGGGTTAGAGACGGTAGCAGTGAGACAGAGACAAGAGGCTGAGATGGAGGTAGCAGAGATGAAGATGTTGAGGTTCTCCTTAGGAGTGACCAGGTTAGACAGGATAAGGAACGAGTACATCAGAGGGACGGCTCATGTTGCCTGTGTTAGCGACAAAGTCAGAGAAGCCAGACTGAGATGGTTTGGACATGTTCAGAGGAGGGATAGTGGATATATTGGTAGAAGGATGTTGGAGATGGAGCTGCCTGGCCGGAGGGCAAGAGGACGGCCAAAGAGGAGATACATGGATGTCTTAACAGAGGACATGAAGTTGGCTAACGTTAGGGTAGAAGATGTTCATGATAGAGTGAGGTGGAAAAGGATGATTCGCTGTGGCGACCCCTGATGGGAAAAGCCGAAAGAGAAAGAAGTTTGTTTCTTTCTTTAGTTAGCTTTTGTCAGGCAGCCTTAGCAGGGAGCTGCTGACTCCGACGGTCATGATGGCTGGGTCAGTTGTCTCCCTGACTTATTTTATGTTTGGCCAAGGCTCCAATCCCTCTGTTTTGTCTTTTGTTGGGACCAGCACACCAATAATTCCTTTTTGTTTTATGGGACACAGGTTATTTCTTCCACTCAATAAACTGTGTTCCTAAACTTATTGGTGTCCATCTTTCATATGAATGGCCCATTTGTGATTTCCCCTAGACTGGGACAGGTTTGCCTGTAGAGCCATAACAGCTATCTAGTTGTCCAGTCTTGATCTAGATTCTAGCTCAGACAAGGAAAACAAAGACGTTTAGGGATCTACTTGTCTAGAAGTGGCTGCATCGTAATGGAGCGGAGCAGGGAGCTTGTGGCCCTGTAACTGGCAGTTGTGTCGTTGCTACAGGCTTTTAAAAACAGTTTTTTTTTGTCTGCTCCTCATTCACGACCACTTAAATAGAGGAATACTTAAAAACTGCTAATTTAATCTTAATTTTCTTTTCTGTCCACATGTCCTCCAAAATGAGAACATGCTACAAGAACATGTTAAAAACACCAAAAACACAAGTTTTATTGTAGTGGGTGTTTAAACGAGAGATGATAATGTTCAAATGGAAATATCTGTCTGATAAAATAACATAGTGAGGAGTTTTACAGCCTTAGCATCTGTGATTCTACTGAACTTGTTCTTAGAACGTAACCTCCATGATAGATGAGGGATCACCTGTACATTTAAAGGACAATTAGTTTAATCATAGAAAATAATCTGTTGTCTTCTATGAGAAATCAGATTTTTTTAAAATGGGGACCGAAAGATTGCAACCTTTTGCCCCCTGGCTCCAGAGTTTTGTTTTTTTTTTGTTTTGTTTTTTGTGTAACACTTGGTAATTCCTGGTTTGCCTCCAATTTAGGATGTAGGGCGGGGCTTTGATGTAGTCTCCATACTGAGCAGGATCCTGGTGGACTGTTTGGAGGAAAACGCTACATGAACGAACAGAGAGACACATTCCTTCAAAAACTTTGAAAACAATCAACAAGAAAAAAATTGTAGTTTCAGAAAAAAACAGTTCAACTGTTATGAAGACACTTAACTCATCCACAAACAAACGTTCTTTTAAAGAGAACATTTGGGGAAACCAGATTGGAGCTTTATCTCCTCCGTTTTTTTCCATCTGTCATCGACTGACTCTCTGTCTGAAATTAAGCCCAAGGGGACGGCTGTTACTGCAGGCTATGACAGCATCCTCTGCTAATGTCACCTCACAAACTGAGTCTGTCTGGGCTGTACTGGGGTTCATTGATGCTATTGCACTGAGATAGCTGATCTCAGGAAGCAGCTGACCTTTGCTGAGTGCTGTCTAGGGGATAATTTAATTGAACCTCCTGACCTGAAGCCACTTAACATGGAGCTATAAATTGCAGAAATGTAATATTGACTTAATGTCACTTGGAAAAGGCTGTTTGCTTTGGCGCATAGAGACTGTTCTTGTGCACTGCAACCTTTACCCAATCTTCAAATAATGACATGTAATTTCAGTAAAATTTACATCCAAGCTGTGTACCAAAGGCTGTTATGTACTGCTCGGCTATTTTTGTTGTGCTTTCCTTAAGTCAAAGTCTAAGTCAAAATCGGCTTAATTTTTTTTGTTAATTGAAATTTCAAACTATTTTTGCAAAGGTGAGCAACCACCTGTGCTTGAGTGAGTGTTTATGTTCTGCTGAGGTGAATGATGGAATGTAAAAAAAGAGGGAGTGTGCCCAGTCATCCCAACGTCAAGACCCCTGCCGAAGCAGCAGTGGTAGCCGGGAACCCCCCCGCCCCCCTGCACTGTATAGCAGGAAGATGAAATCTGTCCCCTGGGCAATCACGTCTTACACCCAGACTGGGGCTAGCAGGACCGCCACAGGGGCCCCAAAGAGCGTTGTAAACATTGCCCGACTAGGCTCACCCACTGTTAGAATTTTGGCGAGGCCCAGTGCTCCAGGGCAAGGACCAGAACCAGCACCACAGCAACATGGACACCCCCCAGGCTCAGATGTGATGTGATCCCCGGCTCATGGTCTTGCCAGAGAACTCGGGGATCCCTGTGTGTGGAGAGAGGGCCGCCGGGCCCAGAAAGACAGCACCTAAAGGTGCCCTCGGACGTTCTAGAGGGGCTGGTTCCCCTGCCAGGGATAGGGTAGGGGACAGAAGATCTGAGGTTCTATCTTCCTTGCGAATTGTATGTGTGTGTGTGTGTTGGAGTGTATATTGTTGTGGGGTAAAGGATGTGTGTTCTAAAGGGTGCAGTTAAAATTGGCAGGCAGGGCACTGCTTGCTGGCAGTAATGTCCAAGCGCCCCCCTGCCAAGGGTCCTACATGCCCATGGACCAATTTAAATAGAGAGGGGAGGGGCCCCTTATCCATGCGGCAACCATGGGAGGGGAAAACTGCCAAGTAGCTCCTCCACCCAAGGTGCATCGTAGGGTACCCCACCGAGTCCAGGAGCCCCATCACTCAAATTGCCCACCTCCCCCAGGCCCCGCATTTCCCACCCCACACAAAGAGAGTGGAGTTTGTTTCATATTTAAAGCTGATTTTCTTCTGCAGCTTTTCTGATGAGTTAAACTTTTTAAACTTGTCAAATTCTGAAACAATTACGTTTTTTTAACGCAAATTTATAGCTATTCGAGTTTTAATTTAATTTGTTTTTATGTTGATGACGCCATCCTTTGAGTTTTTTCATCAGGCAAATGTGGTTGGGGTGTGTTGGACAATGTCGCTACCTCAAAGAAGAAATAATTTGAAACTTTTAAGTCAGAACTCATTATGTATTGCTAAAAATGTCTGTCTGTACTTGTTTTTTTTGTCAATAGTACTCTGTTATAGTCACACGCTCATCTTAACCTCTTGGAAGCCTGGTTTCCTGTCTCCGTGCTGCCTGAAATCCGAGCCAAATCAATTAGTCTGAAGAAATTACAGAGCAATAAATAACTAGGGGCCAGTCGGCAGCAGAGGAGTCAAGTAAAGGAGGAAACCAGAGTTATATGGGGCCCCTCCTGTCTGCATGTGCAGCCCATGATGCTGGGGCCTCCAAACTCTTACAATACAACAATACGGGTTTTTATGAGCTTCACTGCATGTTATTTACAGGGCGACCAAATCTGTTGGGAGCATTTCATTTAATGACAGAAACAGGAGACACAAGTTGTGTGCTAGATTTACTGCTTTATTTTAACATTTGAACCAGAAAAGGAGTTGAATGGCAATTCAGTTTATTCAAAGTAATACCAAAGAGTTTCTTCTGTTGAAAATTTTGAATAAAAGGACAAGCTCTTGGGAAACTGTAGATGCCAGATGGGGGTTTGGAGTTGACCCTGCACTGATGTCTGATGTTACTCGATCCAGCTTATAGCAGATTGTCCCAGTCAGTTCATCCGTCTCTAAATCACTCCAGAGATTTAAAATGTGCTTTAACCCTATATAACCATTTGCATCATATTTAAAACATGCATTTCTGAGACCCCTATCTCGTTAGCATGACACAAGCCTACCTTAAAACCCATTTTAAATGATTTGGTTCATGTTTTTTGCCTTGTAGTTCATCATCATTACAATAGAGACAGTAGAAGGACTTTTCCTGCTCATTTCAAAGTTGTTGCTTCTCAAAAACACTTAAGGCGGGACTATTTTTGCTAAATTTTAAAACTTTCTCATGAGAATCACTCCTCTATTGTTACTCATTTGTTAAATGACTGGTTGCTGTTTTAAAATACTGAAAAATATATTGACGATGAAGTCTTTATAACACAGTTACATGTGTGTGGATCAAATTTGAGCCATTGGGTAAATAAGGTGCTTTTTGTCCCAGAATACTCGTGTCAACATTTTTGTATCTTTCCAACTCACCCAACGTATTACATGTCTATTTTTGGGATCTACCTACAAAATGTGCGGCCATTGAATGGGCTTTAAAAGTGAAGCCAGTTTGAACTTTGACCAATCAGGGACTCAGATTTGGTAGTGACGTATGGATGGTGTAGGATGGCGTCCGTTTCAACTCACAGAAGGGTCAACCGTTTGAAAATTGTTCATGGAAGAGAAATTATTAATTGCAGTTTGTGTCCGGGCAGAACTATATTGCAATCATTTCTTATATACTTTGGAATAGAGCTGTGAAAGAAAAAACCTGGAGAAAGACTCACCAAATGTACACGATATCGTCATTTCGCACAAAGCATCTTCCAAATAGATGCATGCACTAGTGTCAGGTACCAACAGTCCAGTGCGAACACTACGGGCTAAAAGGGCGTTCGAGAACCTGCATTCACTGTGTCAAGTGTGCACATAGCTTGAGTGTAGTTTTGCTCCCAAAAGTTTCTGAAAAACTGAGTTTCATCAAATCTAAATTTTAGTATTTACTGATGGGGGGGAAAAGACCAAAATCCCATTATTTAGAATAAAAACAATAAGTGTGTAAAAGGGTTATGACAGTAAGGAAGGCTTGGCTGGACCCATGTCCTCCCCCCTGCAGGCTGTGTCAGCACTGACTCTGCTGTGGACCCACGTGGCTGCTTGTTGTGTTATGGCCGCCTCTCGGCGTGATAAGGCGCTTTTATGTTGTCCCAGTGTTAACTCAACATCCTGCACATACCCTCTTCCTGGCCTTATCACACACTTTGTGTGCAGACAGAATCACAAATACTTCCGGAGGTCAGTAGATAAAGTGGAGCAGCAAATATTGCACACACACACTGACACACACACACAGCTTGACTCAGTTGTGCACGCTGTGTTTGGATAGTCCAGGGTCCACGGTGCTGCAGCAGTTAAAGTTTAAACACTGATAAACTGAGAGTTGCTCCATGCCGACAGTCAGCCTTCCCAAAACCTGTACTGTTTGAGCACATTGTTCCTGCAAAACAGCCCATAATCAGGCAAGTTTATTGGACAAAGTTTATTCCATATGGAGAGGAGAATTCTAGGAAAAAGACACAATTGTGCAGACTTTATAATAGTGTGTGTGTGTGTGTGAATATATATATATATATATATATATATATATATATATATATATATATATATATATATATATTATATATATGTAATATTATATATTACATATATATATATTATATATATATGTAATATTATATATTACATATATATATATATATATATATATATATATATATATATATATATATATATATATATATATATATATATATATATATATATATATATATATATATATATATATATATATATATATATAAAATCACATTTGTGTTTTCTGTTTGAAAAAGAATTCCCACCCATGAGATTAATGTGTAGCAGGATTCTAACATGTCAGGTGACAGGTGGGTCTTCAGGCTGTTGCTCATCCCTCCTGTGATTGGACAGGAGGCTGGGTGCATTCTCAATGGGTCAGGAGTCCATAAAAAACAATCAATCCCATTTCTGCAGAAAATCCAGAATAATCATTCAGCCCTACGTTGGGGACTTCAGAAGTAAACTTTTGCTCACATTTTAGCAAAAACAGTTGATAAATTCATTTGCATTAAGATTTTAGTTTCATTCACTTCTTCAAAGTCTTTATTGCTAAGTTATTTTGTGAATTAAAGCTGTTTTTAATGGTTAAACTGTAAAGATGGTTTGTATGTACTAGGGAGGCCCTTTGTAATACAGTTCTGCCTCTTTCCCTGGATTAGCATGGGTGCACCAATTTAAAACACAGCATTTATTAAAATATCTTATTTTAGTTTTCTAAAAAAAAATGCAAAAAACAAAAAACTTTATTATACTGTCATATTTTTTTCATCTGAATTGATACCAATCCCTACAATTGTTGTCAATAGAAATGTACATCAAGTTAACAGAATATTTAAAAGTTATTTATTTACTTGGGATGTAACGGTTCATTTTAAATACTATTTAATACAATATTTGTGGTTGTCGATTCGATTTACTTTCGATTTTGGTTCATTTTGAACAATCCCATTTAATCCCATTCACTGACCTAAAATCCAGGACATCTTTAGCCAAAACTTCAACCAGTGTAGCTCAGAGATAAATACCTGGTACTGAACAGTGAAGGTGAAGTTTTCCAGATTCCTTGTATTTCTGGCAAAATAATCAAGTGTAAATCAAACATATGTACAGACAAACAAGTCAACAAGAATTAATGTCAAATCGATTCACATTTTACTTTCATAAAGTTCAGCCTAATGTTGTTTTTCCACATAAAATAATCCATAGGAAACATTAGTATACATTCTACCACACAAATCTTTGATAGCGTTTCCACACATTGGACTTTAATGATGGACTGGTCATTTTTTGCTGTCATCACGCATGTGTTGTCCGCTGTGATGCACTTTGTCATTTTTACGTCATAGTAAAAGAAACCTACTGTGTGTCACTCCAAATGGTATTTTCCAATATGGATTTGATTATCTCATTTTGAAACATTTATATAATGTAAAGGTCAATTTGATTCGATTCTTGGATTCGATTGATCTGGTTGGATCATAGGACTAGACATAGATCATAGGACTAGACATAGATTCATCGATTAGTTGTCACATCCCTATTATTTACTAAAAATAGCTGCTTCACTCAGACTTGAGCATTCTCAAACTAAAACCTCTCAAACACTAAATATATATATTGTAAACACAATACACACTGTGCTACTTTGTAAAGTTCACTAAGAACAGATGACAAAACAACTCTGGTATTTATTGATCCTCAAAGGAGTTACAAAATGTGTCTCAAATGACTCAAAGAAGACAAGAATATCTCATCTAGTGGTTTGCAAAAGAACAAAGTAAAAAAACAAAAACAAAGTCAAGATATTTAACACTAAATAAGAGACTCAAAAACCCATCTCCGTTGGATAAAAATGTTGTGATTACATCCAGAACTTGGACTAACACTGATGGGACAGACCTTTAGCATGTAGGACAGAGATAAAAAAAAATGTACTAGCAGTCAAACCTTTTGGTGGTAGGTTGACGGTCTGGGCTACCTTTGTAGATTTGAAACCTGAATAACCTTTCACATTAAAAAATAAAAAAATAAAAATCTGCACTTTGCCACAAATTGTCAGAGAGATTTCTAGCCATTGGTTAATGGAGATCACTTGAGTCATTTAAAGGGTTGATGATCCAACAGGTCCAAACAAAAATCCCAAAGATCACTTAAAACCAAATGTAACAGTCGTTGCTCAACATTTGTTTGCTGCAGTCTTTTGCCAAAATGTGTCTTTAACAGAAAATCTGTGATAAAGTAACAAGTTTACTTGCTATGTGGATGCTCACATACTCTAGATCAACTCCAATCTAAAACCTAAATGGAATTAGCTTCATTTTAAATACTCAACATCCTTTTCATTTTATCTTTAATTACCTTTAAAAAAATGTTAAGGCAAGTTTTCAGGCAATTCTAAGTGCAAGTCTTTACTGTTTGAATTCCTCCAGTGTTGTGAGAACGATGAGTTGAGAAACACAAGACAGACATTGTCAGCAGTTTGTTTTATCTGTGGGAGACATTTTATTTGCTTGAGGATCAAAGCACCTCATCTTCATCCCTTCATAACAACTGTGATCCTTTGATTATTGGAATTTTCTCAGTGAAGATAGTTGCTGTTTGTTCAATAAATTCAGGCATGACTTCACTGAAACTTCATCTGTGTGAAGCTCAGGAACGGATTATGTTTTGACTCACAACAGACGCCATGAACCTCAGCCTCAACACGGTCAGTTCTTTCTTCTATCGGCTTTTCCCTTAAGGGGTCGCCACAGCGAATCGGCTTCTTCCATCTAACCCTGTCTTCTCTACTTAACACCAGCCCACTTCAAGTCTTCGTTCACTGCATCCCATGAATGCAGCTTCCTCCTCTCCTTCTTTGACTGTCACCCTGTCGATGAACAGCACCGATGGCGGTCCTTGCCAACCCGGGCCTCGACCGATCCGGCATGGATATTGTAGGTACAATTCACATATTTGGTTTGGCAAAGATTTTACGTGGCATGTCCTTCCTAACACAACCCTCTGAATTTATCCAGGCTTGGGACTGGCACAATGAGTTGACCATAAACTCCCTGCTCTGTTGCATCCGCTCGTAGACAATAAGATCCATGTACGTCTTTGTTTTCCTCGTCTTAGTTGGCGTCTTGCTCAAAACTGTATGGCTGGATAGCTCCAATATTTCTCACCATTTTTATGGCACCGGTAATGTTGCTTGCTCTGTGCCAATAGTCCCGCCCACAACTGTGCTGGAAATTTCTAATGAACTACTGCCACTCTGCAGAAACTATGTCCTAGAAAAAGACACAGGAGTCTCTCATTGAATTAGTGCAGTCTTCTTGGTTTAGTTTAAAGGCTTGCATTTACACTGTTCTGAACCACACCAGAGTTCACTTGCAAGTGTCCAGGTGAACCAAAGTTGGCTCATCAAAGTTCAGGCGATATTTCTCACCTGCAAATAAAGCTGTAAGAAAAAATTATCTCTGATTTGGGCCAAACAGCTCAATCTGAAAATATCTTCAGAGAATTGATATCAATGTAGACAAGAGGATGAAAGAAGCTGAGAGATGCAGATGTGGTAAGCAAGTAGCTGTTATTGGAAGTTTACTACCAGTTTTTGTAAATAATAATTGCAATGTAAAATGTTGAAATGGCTACAAACTAAGGAAAATGTTTTTATATTTGTAAAAATGTCAGCAGTTCAAACTTATACCGAGTTCTACTTTTGCTCTGAAATAAAACAATCTGTTCATGTCATGTCATTTGAATGACGTGTTAGAAAAAGGCATTGGCTTTAAAATAAAGATGAAAAAATAACCCAACATTCTTGCACTCAGCACCTAAGCACATCATAAAAGTCAGTAAGACCGTTGCCTGGAGGTTTCCGATTAGCCCGGGTGCTGGCTCATTTCACTGAATGCGAACTGGATTAGCTGTCAAACCCCCACAATAAAAACTGGACCCTTGCTGTCTAATCAGGCAAATCAAGGAGGAAGCAAGTCAGCAGATGTGGAACCCACTGAGTCAGGTGCTGCGCTCAAACACAGCCACTCAGAAAACAAAAAGAGAGAATGATTCAAGCGGCTGAGTGAACATATAGAGAAATAATTCAGAAGTGAGTCAAGGCATGAGGACTTTTACAAGATGATGAGTGTCACAAAAACAGGCAGATGGTTGGTTCCAAATGCAGCAAGGTTTATTGGCTCAGCTAAAACTCCACAAAGCTAAACCAGGGTCAGGCAGGAATGGGGGGAAATAACGAGCATGAGAGCATGGGAGAGGAAACTACAATGGTCAGGATCCAGGCGAGGTACGGGACAGGCGGTAGCCAAACGGAGTCACAGACAAAACAGGTGTTTTGAACATGTTTTGTAGCATTTCTTATGATGGAAGACATTTACAGAAAATTAAGATTAAAATGGCATTTCTGATTGTTTCTTTATTCAAATTGTTGTGGATCCGGAGCAGACAAAAAATGGTAATTCTAAAAGCTTGTAGCTGGCGGGAGAGAGTGTGAACAAAGGAGTAATAGGAAATGAGGGGGGAGTCTTACTCTGCACCACAACTAAGAGGCGAATTTCAAATACACTCTGCAGAAACATGTCCTGGGAAACAACACAGGTTTTTTGAATATGGCTAAAAACTGCACATATATATGCATATATTCATAATTAAAAGACCATGGAGAACACTTTGAAAATGGATCAATAGATTATTGGAGTTATATGTCACTTTAGGCTTCAATTTAAGCTGAAGCTCATTTGAAAATAAATGCCGGGTGTACTTTCTTACAAATATGAGCTATCAACTGTACATTTGGATGGACACAGTGTAGTCCCACCATTTGCTTTGAGACTGATCTAAAAACAGATTTTCAGCTACGCGGGCGCCTCCAACAAAAGTTGTTTCTTTGGCGGTACAACAATCTGCACACCATTCTGTCTTATCTTTAGAATTTATCTTTTAACTGCTTTTGGCAGAATCTGGACTCACGGGTGAACACGGTTCAGTAACCAACTGCAGGAGCCCCAAACGAGAGTCAATGGCAGCAGCAATATAATCTGATTTATGAATGCAGACAAAATGTGGTCTTTTTTTCTTGTTTATGTGTGCAGCCCACATGGTTGGCTGTGCTGATTATCCTACAAATCCATCATCTGTACAAATGTGGCTTTCAATTAAAAATGGAGATAAAAAAGTGTTTCTAACAAAATTAGATTTTTTATTTTATTTTGTTGTTGCCATAAATATTTGGTACAATAACAAAAAAGGAGCAAACACAAGTGTTCTTTTTATGCTAAATATGATTAATTTTTTCAAGTGGCTCATATAATTTTTTTATTGTCATTTTTCACCATAAAATGCTTTCAATCACAGATTTTCTTATTGTCATTTTTCACCATAAAATGCTTTCAATCACAGATTTTTAACTTTTTCAACTCTACAGGGAGCAATTGTTCTTGTCAGATTTAAGCTCAGCTTTCAGAGAAAAAGTAGACCACAAAAAGTAGACCACTTTTCTTCGTGTCCACACTGATGTGTGGACACGAAGAAAAGCAAAAGTCGAACAAAATTATGAGGAGAAACGGAGAGGTGGATGACAGACTGAGACAGGAGGGTAGAAGAATGAGGAGATGGGGTGAAAAGTCAAGAGGCGGGTTAAGGGGTCAGCAGTGATCCCAACCAGCCTCACTCTTTCATAATGGTGTATGTGTTTAATGCCTAAATGGTAGATGTGGCTAATGTGTGTGTGTGTTTGAGCATGACTGTGTGTCAGTGTTATCTCCTGTGTACACGGTGTGTGGTCTGTACATGCATGCATGCCTGTTTGTGTGTCTTATCTCCCATGAGCAATAAATCTCCAGAGTCTTGCAGCTCTCCGTGCTCCATCCTGCTTCATCAGATAAAGTCTGGGCCTGCTCTCCGTCTTCATCTCTTAAAGAAATGCTTGGTTTTGAAATACGAAGGGGGGGAATCAATGGATTTTTGGATCTCTCTGTTCATTGCTATATGTGATTTAATCCATTTTTGTTTGTGTATTTCATGTGAAATCGATATAGTCGGAGTCTCATTTCACCTTTTTGAAAATTGTTGTATTGTTGTTTTTGATTTTTATTTTTTTTTTATTTTCTGGGAAAGAAAAAAAACCATAAATAGACAAAGAAAAATCCCTTTTTTCTAAATTGTTTTTTACTTTTTGACAGAGGCTTGCATAACTTCATTTAAAAAAATAAGACATCCTGTGCCACATCCCACTTTTTTAACCCTTGTGCTGTCTTAGATGACCCCACCCTAACATTGACGTGTTCTCCCTACCATGACAAAGGTGGATCAAGGTGGAAAGATTTCATGTAATCCATGGACACCAGTGAAGATCACAAATCATTGAAGATAAAAGGTTCAGAGCACTGTCTAGTGGGTCTAGATGACCCAACTCCCAATGTTAAAGTGCCTAGGATAGCACAAGGGTTAAACAACACGAGTCAAATATGACCTATTCTCTTCCTTCTAGGTCTACTTTGGTGAACTGTCATCCTTTTCCCTACTTTCTGCTGCTGGCAACTTGAGCATAACCTTAAAGTTTTGATAGTATTTGAAATCTGTAGCAACAGCAGAGCGAACAAGGCCTCTTGATTTAATGTGATGTCAGCAGGGTGTACAAAACTTCGCAATTGATCTAACTGCTGTGGGACCTTATCAGCCATAAATGTATAAATCTAACTAATCTATATTGAAAAAAACGCAAGCTGAAACATTTTTAAAACTTTTAGTTTGTTTTTCCTCCCGCCAGAGAGTCACTATACGGGATAAAAGAGGCATATGAAGCTCCAGAGCCTAAGGTTGCAGATCCCTTATCTAAACTAAAAAGCCTTAAAACAGTGTAGCTTTCACAAAGAAAAAGGAAGCACGGAAATAAAAATAAAAAAATAATAAAACAGCAGTTTAACTCGGCTAAAATACAAATATGATGGCGTTAGTGTCATGGTTTGGGGCTACCTTGCAGCTTTAGGACCTCGTTGATTTGACACAATAAAGGAAGAAATGACTTGAGCTCTCTACCAGAGAATCATAGACTATACAAGTTATAGTCCTACTTCGATCATCTTTGGATCTATTGTGAAAGCATTCCCAATGGCATTTTAGTTATGATCATGTCGTTTTTGGTCACACAGAAAAAAAAGCTGTGTTGTTTTCTTGGACAGTTGCTGCAGAGCGGCAGTAGTTCATAAAGAATGTGTGCTTCATCCTTCTTATAGCACTGGCTCCATCCCAACTTGACTAATGCTCACTGAAAACCCCTCCATGTAGTCTGTTGTCTGGATTGAAATAGATGTTTGTCAGTTTGGCCTCATGTGAATGATCTAAAAGCACGCTTGCTCAGTGACAACCCCCTGGTTAAAATTCCAGCTAGGTTGGGAAGGGTCTGTGGGTTTTCTCCCTGCACTCTGGTTTTTTGCCCAGTCTAAAAGCGTGCTTCATAGGTTAATTGGTGATTCTAAATGGTCCTTTAGGCGTGAATGTGAGCATGTATAGTTGTGGCCTGGTGACCTGTCCAGGGTGGACCTCGCCTTCGCCCAAAAGTAGCTGGGATAGGCTCCAGCCTCTTTGTGATTCTGAAAGAGGGATTAAGCAAGTTTGGAAAATGGATGAGTATGATCTAAACTGGAATGGATCGATTTAAAAGATCATTTGTGTAGTTAATGCTTCTTGGCTCTTGTGCAGCAAGGTTGTGAACAGTCGGTTGGTTGTGAACCGTCGCTTTATAAATAAACAGGGTAAAGTTTGTGTTAACAGCTGCTCTTTCTGAAAGTTCTGCCCTAAAAACATTTTAAAAATAGTTTACAGTAGAGCACCACTGTGCAGATGAGAGAGGTCCTGCACCGCAATGACCACAGGCAACTGCCAGCAAGAACATCTGAATATAGAAAACCTAACTGTGCAGCACGGGGGGGTGTATGTGTGTTATTTTTAACAGGAGACACTGAAAGACTGTGACTAAATGAGAGTGTAGCAGAAGCAGAGACACACAGCTCATTTATTTTAAATTATACTTTCTTTCATATAAAAACAAAACAATAAACAAATAAATTAGATATTTCTAAGACGGCTCTCTTGAGGGACGTTTTACAAAGTGATCATTTAGAGTTTATCGGAGGGGGGGGGTGACTTGATAAAAAAAAAAACACTTTATGGATGCAAATTTCAAAGTAAGACTGAGACAACAAGATGATTAACATGCAAGAAATGCAAACATGTGAGGAAAGTAGATCAGAAATACTTCACTGGCAAAAAAACCAACCACTTTTGAAATGAAAACCTTCACTTTTCTCTGCAGGAGACAAAGGTTTGATCTCTTTGTTGGTGCTGCCCAGTTCAGTCTTCAATGCTCATATTTGTTTGGACTCGGATGGCGTTTCCATCCATGGGGGGGAATCAACTACAGCTGGTCCTGATAGCGATGGCAGCTCAGTCAATCTGAATTAAGATTTGGAATTTAAAAAGCTCCTGGGATAAAGAAGAAGGCTTATTACCATAATAAGAGCCTCTTCATTTGCACACAAGTCCAAGCTTGCCCCACAACACCACCCCCCCAGCACTCTCTCTGGTCCACAGTCACACCCATTAAGACTGCAAAGCCTTCATTGTCCAGTTAGACCGTGGACCTGAGGACCCCTCGCCACCAGATTGAGCTGGGTGAAGGGTTACAGCCAGACAATGAGGAGTCCCTACCCCTCCTCCTTTATTTGAAATCAATCACACAGGCTTCCACATTCACAGCCCCCCCCCACCCCCCCCCCCCCCCCACCCCACACACACACACACACACACTCACTCACTCTGTCTCTCTCTGTTTTATTCTTGTCAAAGTGGTTTGGAGTGAGATTCCTGATGTTGGATTCTACTGGATGTTGGAGGATGACCACCTGACCACTGTGTTCGTTCGAACCCCAAAACCGTGGTTTTCCTCCAACAACAATAGCTGGCTTCCTCATTTCATTCATCTGTTTGGACATCTGCCTGCTGAAAAATAGCAAATGGAAGTTGTTGTTTTTTTTACAGGAGTTTAATGGCTTTCTACAACTCAGAGGAGTTATTTTTCCTTTTTTTTTGTTGAAGCCAATTATTCCCATCATCTGTTGTTGGTTTGCAATGTTGGTTTGCAATCTGAGGCAGATTTCTGCAGGCTAATAGATACAAGTGAGGAGTTTTGGAAGGAAGGATGAACAGGAAGCTAGCCTGACCGCTGCCGCCGCTGCTGCTGCTGGTTTGGCACTTTTGGGATTAGATTCCTCCTCTCCTCCTGCCTCCAGTACCTTAATTTTTTGCGTCATTCGGAATAACTTATAACACGCAAACGCCTTCCTTTTATTATTATGTACATATAATTATTTTAATAATCTAATATATTCACAGGAAATCGTCAGTTCAGGCACTTTGTTGCCAACACAGCAACTTAGCATGAGAGATCCTGAGATTTAAGACAGTTTTCTTCTTAAATAAGCAACACAAAAGTAAAATAATCTTATATAGAGAGATTTATATTCAACAATCAGCTTCTTACCTTTTACATAGCAAAATAAATCTTTCTTTCTGTACAAAAAATGTCTTTACGACCGAGGTTTCAAACCCTGGCTTTGGGTCATGTTTGCTGAGGAGGGGTGTGGGGTTGTCCATTGTCTTCCTCTGAAGAGGAGCTGGTGAGATTCAGGGGTGTCTTCTGCCTATTTTTTTGAGGTTCCTGTTCTTGGGCACAGCGCTGACGGTCTGTTTTTGTCCTCCTTTCTTCTGCTGGCTTCCTGCAGTTCTTCTCCACCTCTTGATGAAGCCGATGGCCTCAGTGCTCCATGTGCATGTGTGTAAGTATGAGTCTGTGTGCATAAATGCCTGCTTATATCTAAGGGCTTTAACTGGTGCCGTAATGGAGGTCCTGTTAAAAATAAAAATCTTTAACTTAATCTTTATAAATGCAGCAGCAGACCTTTAGTTTGGCATCCAATAGACGTGGCACTGTACAAGAGAAGCACTGGGCCACTCCAGTGTTGGGTTTGAGTTCCTATCGGAGAGCCGTCTTTGTGTCTATCCGGGAGTGCACGTCCTGGTAGCTCAGGAGGCAGGGATCAGTGGACAAGGCATCGTGGGTAAAAACGGAGTCGTTGTCAGATGAGCAGGAGCTGGACGTGTCCTCACAGGAAGGGGAGTACTGCTCGAAAGGCGTGGACAGGTCCAAGTACTGAAAGAAATCAGAGAAAAATGAGAAAAACGCTAATCCACATCGGTGAAATTGTCCATGCAAATGTATAGAATTTACAACCAATACTTTTTTTTTTGCTATCATGTTCACATAAACAAGCATTTCATGGTCTAGTGTCATTTGAAATGAATGTATGCAGTTAAACGAAACAATAACCAATCACTCAGATGAACCCCTAAGACATCTGCTGATGATTATATCGTAAATATCTGATGCTTGGTTTTTTTGTTTTATTGTTTGATGAACCCGGGAACTGGCTCTGTGGTGTCAGTGTGCATCTGGACCACAGATCGTCAGAAAGCATCTGTGTGCGTGGGAGGCCCACCTCGTCAGAAATGGAGAGCAGAGCCTTGTCCAGCTCCTCCACCAGCTTCTTGAACGTCGGTCTCTGGTTTGGAATGGCGTGCCAGCACTCGGTCATCAGCATATATCTGCAAAGGATCACATGTCACAAAAAATATTTCATCAATCTGTACAGACAAAGAACACTTTTATGCATACTTTCTGTTTCTTTCAGTGCATTTTCTACACTTTAAAAACACTTTCTTTTCCCTGTTTTATCACTCAATTATTCCGTGAACCTAATGCCACTTAAACACAAATGTATTTTTTGTTTTGGTAGACCATTTGCTCTTCCTCTTAATCTTCGTTTAGGTATAATTTGTTTAGGAATCAGACGTGTTCAGCAGCTGTTGCACTTGGACTATTTATTCATTAAACATGTTGCTGTTTGGCTAACACTGTTACCAAAAATGGCATCTGATAGAAATATAGATTAGAAAAATATATAAGCGAAAAAGTCAGCATTAATTAAAAATTAAATAAATATACAGGCCTGTAAAAATACAAAGCTTAGCTATTAGCATGTTACATTAGCTCCACCTACAACAAAAAAAGTAGATCACGTTTAAAGACGGGCAAAATTAACCTAAAACTAAGCTTTTACTCTTTGCATTACGAAGTGATTATATGATCCATACTTGACGGAGTGTTTCAGAAAACTGAGGGACATGGGGAAAATATTTAGTAGTTTAAAATTTTGTATGTATGCGTTTGGGTTAAATTGTTATATTGGAAAAATCCAGGGGAATGTATTCTTCTCACCAGATTTATAGCATTTTACTGCAGAAATACCATCCATCTTCTAAACACGTTTTGTCCCTTTCGGGGTCACGGGGCTGCCAGAGCCTATCCTAACCACTTGTTGGTAAAGCCAGGGTACACCCTGGACAGGTTGCCAGTCTGATGCAGGGCTACATTCACACACCATACACATTCACACACATTCACACACCATACACACCCGCATTCACACCTAGGGACAATTTAGAGTGACCAATGAAGCGTATTTTTGGACGGTGGGAGGAAGCCGGAACCGGGACCTTCTTGCTGTGAGGCAAAAGCGCTAACCACTGCGTGGTCAGAACTACCATTTTAGTCAAATTTGAAGGCAGTTTTTACAGTCCTCTGCATCAGTTACTGAAATCCAACTCTTTGTCAAACTTCCACCTCAACTTTTTGCCTTAAAAGGAGAAACAACACTAAGCTGTTTACTGTTTATTAAAATTTGATGCAATTGAGAAGAGAAAAGCTTCTGCTTACAGTTCATGTGTGCAGTTGGAAGGTTTGTCCATGCGGTGTCCCTCCTTTAGCAGTTTGAAGAGCTCCTCGACGGGGATGCCGGGGTACGGCGAACCCCCCAACGTGAAAATCTCCCACATAAGGACACCAAACGACCACCTGACAGACAAAGGGACAGAAAAGAATTTAGTGCTTCAGTAAAATATTTTAAAAAGCACAAATAAAAAGGATCCCATGAACTTACACATCACTTTGGTGTGTGTAGACTCTGTCAAACAGAGCTTCTGGTGCCATCCATTTCACTGGCAGACGCCCCTACAGAGAGAGACCATGAGATGTTGAGCATTGACAGCTTCACAGCACTCCACGTCTTTTTAACACTTGACTGTAACTCTCCAAATTCTTTCATTTCTGCATCATGATCCTCTCCCTCCCTCCTCATCTGCTGGTTTCCAATTAACTTCCATTAAGCCTGCTGCCAGTCAGAGGAAAACATCAGACATCTATCATGAGACGTTTCCAACTAAAAAGGAATTGGGCAAATGTGGTTTTAGGCAACTAAAACATCGATCTGACAATATGTGCTATCCTAGGCACTTTTCCATTGGGAGTTGGGTCATCTAGACCCACTAGACAGTGCTCTGAACCTTTTTTCTTCAATGATTTGTGATCTTCACTGGTGTCCATGGATTACATGAAATCTTTCCACCTTTATCCACCTTTGTCATGGTAGGGAGAACACGTCAATGTAAGGGTGGGCTCATCTAAGATAGCACAAGGGTTACATGAAGGTGGTTTATCCGAAAAGACTTGAAATGACCATCTGATACTGATTCAGTTCAAAACCAAAGGATGTCCAGCTAAGTGTGCCGTGTTTGTGTCTGACCCTCACAGAAAGCTCTCCAGAAACCGTCTGTTTTTTTTTACTAGAAATTCAAAGGACTGAATTCCTGAAAATGCGATTACACAAGCAGTCACTCACATTGGTGGTTTTCTTGTAGTAGTCAATCTGGTGGACTCCTCTGGCCAGGCCAAAGTCTGCAATCTTCATCACGTTGTCCTCCGTCACCAGAACGTTCCTGGCTGCCAGGTCCCTGTGGATGCACTGCAGAAGGAGACACGAAAAACAAACATAGGTTTCAAACATTTCAACATCAGAATTATGAAAACCTCTTCAGAAGCCAGACAAGTCTGTGATTTAAAGAGAGCAAGTGGGGGGGGAAAAGCCCGGAGAGTCTTAAATCTATATAGAAAAATCCACAAAAATATAAATGTCTTTTTATAGAAATCTCTGAGTTTTAAGAACAAACAACACATTGGGAAGGGGAAAAAAGAAAGCTTGCCTACACTGAATGCATGTCATTAAGTTTATTTTGGTTTTCATTCGAAATAGATGTGGGATTTGTGGGAACGTGCAAAATGAACCATTCTTGGTTTGTGGGTCCCCCCATAATGGAGGGTTACTTTCAGGCTCCGGCATTCTGAGGAGGCAGGAGAGCCAGAAACCTGATGCCAGACGATGTCTCTGCTGCCTGTTTGCTAACAGATTTATGGCAGCGCTTAAAAGGACAAAGCCCTGCGAGCGAAAGGACGGACAGATGGATGGAGAAGAGTAAACAGGATTTAAGCTGCAGCGACTCGCTGCTCTGGAATGCCTGTCTCAGACACCGGCTGGCAGACAAAGACGAGTCTATTAGATGCGCACACAGAGAGCATGCTGGGAAAATGACAGACCTTAAACATGGAGTTGAGGGTGGAGGGGTGAGGCACTGCCTTTGAGATTGACAGAAAAATCAATCTGACCTTTATTCTTCTGGTTTTTATGGTTTTGGTGACAACAAACACTTCTTCTCTAACCCTGGAGCATACACTTAGAAAAGAGATTTATAACAACCTCGGCTCTTTTAAGTGAACATACCCTTTTGGAGGCCAGGTACTCCATTCCTCGGGCCACCTGGTAGGCACAGGACAGCAGGTCTTTGAAGGTGAGCTGTTCCTCTGGCACTTTGGTCACATCAAAGGTGTAATCCATGCCTGGAGGTCGCCTGGCCCGCAGGTACTCCCTCAAACTGCCTTTGGATGCATACTCCACCAGCACATAAAGAGGGCCTGTGGAGGGGGGGGGGGACACACCAGCAGGATGAAGAGTGGGGGCTTCTATTGTTTTCACTGCCTCAAGGTATACATTTTACAAGTGACTTGAAGGCAAAGGAGACGTGCGTCTTAATTTGTGTCAGCCAGACGCTCACCGTCCTGTGTGCAGACTCCCAGCAGGTTTATGATGTTCTTGTGCTTGTCCATCACCTTCATCAGCTCCATTTCAGAGATAAGGTCAGCCAGGTCTTTGTCTGTAGCGTCATCTAAGGAAGCAGCGCTCAGATTAGTAATAGGCTCCTCCTCACACTCGGTAGAAATGAGCACTCTACCTACCTTTGAGCATTTTCACGGCCACCGTGGTGGCCTGCTCCGGGCCGTCCTTGTTGATGCCGTAGGCCTCAGCCCTAACCACCTGACCAAAGCAGCCTTCCCCCAGAGGCTTGCCAAGCGTTAAACTACAGAGTGAAACGGCAAGAAAAGAAAATTAGTACACCCACAAGAAAACTGCACAAATCCATAATTTAGCCTTTTGGTTTCTTGAACTAGGGGGTACACAAAGCTAAAAATGGGCTACAGGCCAGTCTATTTTAAATCTACAGAGCTACAATGGGTTTTGATCTAAGAATTTTCTTTCCAATCAGAGATTTTTTCTCTTTTAGTGAATTTTAAGTTCATACTCAATTCCAACACATCACCTGCCCCATCAGTGATGGTGTAAAGTCTTACTTCTCTCTGGGGAACTCCCACTCTGGATCGTAGGGAAGCTCAAACTCCATGACTCCTGCCAGCATGGGGGAGCAGCTGGACGAGAGGCGAGCCACCCTCATCAGAGAGGCGCTGGACTTCCCTGATGAGTTGGACTCCACCGAGTACTAAAGGGAAATATTTTTGTGAGCATGAATGGAGTTTCTGGCTGCAAAAGCTTTTTCTAAGACCTCTTCAAAAAGTCGTACCTGTCTACGAAGAGGGAATTTGGAGAGCTTCTGAACTGGAAGGGCATCAAACGGCTCTCGTCTGGGCTGGACCTGCATCCGGCACAGCACCACAATGATGACCGCCATGATTAAGGCCAGGAATCCACAGGCGTAAATGACGATGTCCGTGTATTTGGTTTCCATGGTTTCCATGGAGTCAGCTGCTTCTTCTTCTGCATGGACACAGTCAATGAGTCAAAACTGTTTGTCCATGTGTCTCATGTAACAAATAGACCTCCTTTAAATTTTCTTGTCTACAGATAAAGACTTTTTTTCCTGCAATCTTTAATTTCTAACCAACTCGCCAGGTAACCGTAGCAGATTTTGGGTCGTACATTAAAGGAAAGAGAAAATATAACTGCTGGTAAAGAAAATCTGTGAAAGTAAAAGACCTGTAAGAGCAAGAACTTTTATTGGTTCTGGTTTACCTGACAGCACAGTAAGCCAGGCAGACTGGTGGGCGTAGCCAATTGAATTTCCAGCCAGACAGGTGTACTCTCCTGCATCCTCCATGGTAACTTTTGACAGGTAGAGCACCTCCACGTCGGACATGTTCAGACTGCCTGTCTGCTCGACACAGAGAAAAGGAGCTCATGAACATGTGTAATTTTAAAGCCAGAACTGTGGACGTTGGGGCCAACATTCCCACCTTGAGGACGTTTACGTAGGGAACCCCATCAGGGGCGAAGCGACTGCCGTTAATTTCAATGTGCTTCAGCCACTGAATGTGAGGCTGGGCATCGCTGTAGACCTTACAGCGGAATTGAACGTCACTTCCTATCACTGCTGTGGTATTGGCTGGTAGACCCGCCTGCAGAATGGGCCTGTGGGGGGAGCGCTCTGGATCAGGAGGGGAAAAAGGAAAAGGTTGAGTAAATGGAGCTCAGTATTTTTTGAGTAAAATATACAAATCTCGAGACACGATGGACAGTGGAATCAAACTTGTGTTTAAGTGAAGAACAAAAACATGCCGACATGTCAGCTTTTGCCATCTGGCAAACACAATTTGTAAACATGAGTCTTAAAGTAGCCAGCAATGGTCCCAGTGTCTATGTGTTTATGTTGTTGCAGAAGAATGGGAAATGCCATTTTGGGACAGCAACTGGGTCCATTAGCCGGCGCGGCTGTGTTTCTGGTCTCTTTGATCTGTGCTCACAATCACTCTCTGATCTCGTTAGCTGTCTCGTTAGTCCTCTCCCTCCCGTCACTGGGCACGGAAACTGACCCTTCGGTGGACAGCCAGCAAACAAATGAACAAACGAACCGCAAAACTCCTCAATTTCTTGTCACAGATCAGGTAGAAAACGGGAGTGGACACTTGACTGTCTAAGTCCTGATTTTAGGGCAATTGCCAGGGGTCCTTGTCACTTTTTGTCCTTCCTTTCCTGTTGGCCCATCCCAAAAAGTGGTCACTTCCAACAATCGCTGTTCCAAAATCAAATCCTGAAAGCTCCTGTTTAACTAAAACTCTAAAGAGTGCTTTGTGTCTCACCCAGAACATCCAGGACATAGTTATGGGAGATGGAACCGTATTCGTTTTCCACCACACAGGTGTAGTTTCCTCTGTCCGAGGGCACGACGCTCTCCATCACCAAGCTCCAGTGCTGGTGCCGCAGCTAACCAAAAAAGACCCAACAGAATAAGCATGGAAACAAAAAAGCATTGCTAGACCTCAGCAGGTGAACCTCCTGACCTTGATCCCCCCGATCCGATGCTCTCCTCTGAATTCCCGTCCGTTTTTCAGCCAGCGAATAGTTGGGATTGGGGTGCCCATGGCCGGGCAGCGAAACCTCACTGTGTTGCCTGCAGGGACGGCGTACAGCTTCTTCTCCATACGCTGGGTGTGAGTCCAGAAGGGACCTGTGCACAGCAACACCAGCGATTAATACCTAGGTCATAATGTGTAGGGGAGATGTTAGATTTGGTTTGAAACTGCAAACCTCTAGAAAGGTACACTTGGTCATTTTCACTCTCAGCAGATGAATCTCCCAATCCATTGTCCTCATCATCATCTCCAGACCCTAAATAGTCTAAAAAAAATGAGTATAGACAAAAATCAAATATGAGACAGCTTCATGGGTCAAAATTAAGTTGTATTCTGGATATAACAGAAATGTCACATTCTGGAAGCTATTGGAAAATACAGGATTTATTGGAAATGAATGAGATTTCATTTAGAAAATTTAACTAACAAATTTAACTTTGCAACTTCTTATTAGTGCTCATTTGTCTCTTTCACTATAGCTGCTTTAATCCAGTGAGATGCTAGCCAAAGTGCTAAACCTGGTATCTGATAAATCAAGATCAAATGTGAAGTTATTCTCCAGGAAGTTCTTTCATTCTGTAACCTAAAACAATAAATGAAGTCCAGTGAAGGGGCAGGTCAAACACGGGGGATTTTCTTTTTAACGTCCTTGCCTGCAACAGTGATGGTGAAGTTCCTCACAGGGTGTTTGGTTCCTCTAAGCGTGCAAACATAAACTCCTGAATCCTCGTAGGTCACGTCTGTGATCTCCACCATGGCGCCTCGCATCTTGATGCGTGTCGTGGCCAGGAGCCGGACACCCTCCTTGTACCAGGTCACAGCAGCGCTGCGCCGTGTGCTCACATCGCAGCGCAGCTTCAAAACATCACCTGGCTCCAAGACAAGATGCTCTGTGGTGTCCTCACTGAGGTCCTCCAGGACATCTGGAGGAACCAGACGAGAGTTTTTTGGGCGTTCATGGTCTCTTTTCTCTAATATTTTTAGTGTTATTGTCATACGCTCAAACATGCCGCTCACCTAAATCAGCCTCTCTTTCAACTTCGACCTCCTGAACCCATGTGCGTCTTGTTTCAGGATCTAAGGACACAGGGACAATGAAATCCCCATAGAGACCAAAAATCCTGATGAACTGACCCCCTCTTTTTTTTTTTTTTCAAATTTAGTTCCTCTGAGAACAAAGTCCCTCCCCTCCCCAGTCGCTCCAGAAAAGAGGAGGAGAAAAGAAAAACACAGAAGAAGAGAGGCAAAAGCTAATGAACATGTTGCAGTGTGACAGTGGAAGAAGAGGAAACTGAAGAGGCGGTGAAGGTTCACTGGAGATGTAAGTGAGCGAAGAGAACAGGGGAGGAGAGTGTTTTTTCAGCCCACACAGACGGTCACCAGCAGCAAAAATCCCAGCTAATGCATTTGAAAAAATGAAAAAATGAATTGTTTGTGCGGAGAGACCCTCAATAACTCATTTTTTCTCTGTTTCTACTTGTAGAAGAGGGCTCTTGGATCAATTTAGATCTAAGGTCATTGAAGTTGATTCATTTTCTACAGAATTTGTGATTTAAACTGAAAAATAAACTTTTATAAGATGAAGAATTCCTACAGTGAAAAACTAACCTGCTAAAGAAAAATGATGCCACATGAATAGAAGGGATTTTACCTGGAATGACAGTGAGCCAGGCGGTTTGGAAGACAAAGCCCGCTGAATTTTCGGCCCAGCAGGTGTACGCTCCCGCATCATCCGGGCTGACGTTTGACAATGACAACACCTCCATTTCTACCCCGTGATTAGAGTCGGAGCTGCTCGTCTGTGCAACACAAGGCAAGAGAAGAGAACCTCAATTAAATCAAAGTCTAGAAGATGTGTTTTAAGATTCTTTCTGGAGCTTCAGGTACTGACTTTAAGGATCTTGACGTGGGGACGACCCTCGGGGGAGAAGCGACTGCCGTTTATTTCCACGTGCTTCAGCCACTGCATTTTAGCGCCAGAGTCACCGTGGACCTTACACAGAAACTGAGCATCACTCCCTACCACTGCTGTGGCGTTTTCAGGCAGACCGGCCTGCAGGGAGGGTCTTCGAGGGGGGAGTTCTGCTTCCAGAATAAGTGAAAATTTTATGAAGCATTTGTGCTTCTATGTGAGGACATTTACTGAAATTGGAAGGTACCTGGAAGGACATCTGCTGAGTTCAATTCTAAACCTTGGGAAGTGCTTCCTGTTGGACGGAGAAATAATTTAGATTTAGAAAATAAAGAATTTATAATTTCAAATGATCAAAATGACTCACCAGGCAGGACCTGCAGCCACGCCGACTGCATGGCCTGGAGAGTCTCCCCGGCATGGCTGCTCTCAGCCACGCAGATGTATTCGCCTGCATCTTCCAGCGTGACATTGGACAAGTGAAGAGTTTTGGTTTTGGAGGAGCTGCTCTGCAGGGGCTGCATGAGGAAAACATTAAGTCAGCGACAGAAAAGTTGTAAATCTGCTTTTTTTTTTTGTGGTGTGAAGACCTGATCTCACCGTCAGAGCTTTGATCTGAGGCTGGCTTGCTCCTGTGCTGCTGGATTCAGACTTCAGCCATTGCACCTTGGTGAATGCTGGCTTGTGGACTTTGCACAGCAGTCTTGCCTGACCACCCAACTCCACTGTGGTGTTCCTGGGGTAACCTGGCACAATTAGAGGCCTAGACTCCTGAAAATCTACAAAAAGGGAGGATTCCATGTTGAGGATGTCACGTGTGCACCAAGATTTGATCCTAAATTGGTTCCTTTAACCATTAAAACAAGTGGACAGTGAGTCTCAAATCGCCCAACAGAACAAGACAAAAGCTGCTCAGACACATTGAGGAGGTTTCAGTTTACCCCTGAGAGGTCCGGTAACAAACCCTCCATGTTCCTGAATGCTCACTGACATTTAATGCCACCAGGATCTGGTGATAGAGTGCCCTGATAACCCAGCTGTTCTGTGGTGTCACCGGTGCCGTTCATTCTCTGGGTCACTTTCTGCGGCCGACCTGCCGGCGTGCTCTCCGGCCGGAGAGCGCGCTCGCTGCTCAATCACTCAGAACGAGCAATTTTCCGGGGCAATTTTCTGTCTGATTGCTTCCTGCGAGCTCTGAGTGAAAAGGCAATCTGTTCCTGCATGGCAGTGAAGTGCTGCCTTCTTCTCTAATCACCCAGAGTGCATGCAGGTAATGCTTTCAGGAACAAATACACTCTTGCAAACCATCTAAGTGGAAAAATCAGGCATGGTTCCTCCTCACAGCGAGGAAAACAAACTGAAAGACACAGGCTGCTTTGAATCCGCGCACATTCTGAACAAAATATGGAGCCGCTAGTCTGTGTTTCGAAAGGCCCGCGTTGATCAACTCTCAGAAACGCTGCCCTGCAGTTGAACTTGCCACAGAGTGTGAATTGTCACCTAGAGGCGAGGGGGCAAACACAACACAAAACACAACACAAACAAACAGCTCGGCTGCTGAAACCCGACCGGTCAGACAGCCGACCCGTTTGCTGGCACTGGAGCCCCGAGCCGGGACAAAGATGTTCTTCATGTCCCCGAATGAGGCACAGACAACAAATGTGCCCACTCTATCAGATCAGTTGTTCTGCCAGGAAGCTACACAATCCTACAGAAGCGCCCTGACCTGTTCCAGACCGACTCTTCGGAGGAGAAAATTAAGCTTATCGGTGAGGAGGAGGTCAGCCTGCAGCTGTGCTTCACCACAGGAGTTGCAGGTGCGTCCCACAGGAAGGGGATGGAGAAGCAGCGGACTGGTTTCCAACTTGAGTGGCTGCTGGTAAAACACCAGTGGAAGGGCCCTGCCACCCCCTCTCTGTCCCACAGCTGGCATGCAGCCAGTCAGATTTACATTTCTGAGCCTTGGGGCCTCGGAAGGATCCGGTGGCGCAAAAAACAGTTTCTAATTTCGTTTCTCCTTGACCACTGCCTTCACCTGGACTTCTTTTTCAAATACCATCTTTCCCAGAAAGAAAACAATCACAGACACAAAATCTTTCAGTTTAACCAAATGGACACACTCAAACCCAAAAGGTCTACCTGCGATACATTATTAAAATGATCAAACTAACCTTTATTTCTTGTCTCTGCAACCGTTCTGGCTGCAGCTCCTCCCACCAGACAGACCAGCAGCATCCAGAAAGAACAGACCTTCTCCATCTTCAGGAAGCAACGAAGTATCGATTAAAAAGACAGAGCTGGAGCGGCCTCACAAGCCAGTGTCTGGCATCGGCAACCTCAGGAACCCCTTAATCTCTGAAACCTGGATCCTGCAAATGCAAAGGAGGCAGAGGATTGATCTGCTGATCAGAGACTTTCTGAGCTGAGAGGAAAACTCTTCTGCTCACTTTTTCAGCAGATGGCAAAAACACAAACAAATTGCTGCAGACAGAGCCGCCTTTGACTGTGAGCAGCTGTATCCTCAGCCAGATGTCCCGCTTACTGTCTCACTCCTCTGCCTTACATTGTCCAGGCTCTCCTGTTGTTAATGGGAGGGGGGGGGGGTCTGTTACTGCCTGTTGTCAATGGATGGAGCTCGCTCTGTCCAGGGATAATGGGCCCTTACTAGGAAAACACTTGAAACGTGCCAGGAAGCTGCAGAATCCAGAAGAGCGGTGAGCTCTGAGGAGCGGACACTCATCTGTCTGTTTGCTATTTTAGGGTAAAAGTTTTAAAAAAATCCAAAAACTGTTAAAGTTATTTGCCTTAACTGGCACTTTTATTATTCTATTTAGTTAAGAATGTCATTTTTTGATCAACTTCTCCTTGAAAACTATCTTAAAATGGGTTTTGTCACAAATTTGGGTCACACAAAAGAAATAATTAAATGTTTTACTGCCATAGAAGACCATTAAAGTGCGATCGTTTCAAAATTTCATTTTATTTTAGAAAGTAGTTTTGCAGGAAATACGTGACCCGATTATTTCCCATTGGAGTGGAGCTGACTGTGTGAAAGAAAAGTCACCTTCAAGGTGAAGCTGCTGCTGCTGCTGCAGACTGTAAACCCTGACGAGCCGTTAGAGACCTGAAGGGACGTGACAGTGATTTTTCTGTTCCACGCTGCGCCAACTGAGCACAGGCGCCAGACGCTGGTGCGCGCTCCAGGCACCCAGGCGACGCACACACATCCAGCACGCGCACTCACGCACGCAGCCTGCTCGTTTAAAGAAAAGACTTGCTGAATGAATCGTATTTGTCCTCCATTAAGGACAGGAAACATTTTCCTCCATGTGTCCTGCTGCTGCTGCTGCTGCTGATATTTGCGCTTTCAGCTGCGCAGCTAAATCATATAAATCGTTGTTTTCACCTTTAAACCCAAATAAAAAATTTTTTATCTCCATAATAACACATTTCCTCAAAACGCGATAAACTCGAAAGCTGTCAGGAGTGACTGGACTCAGTTTCTGTTGGTCTTCTTGCGCGTGCGCGCTGCTTTCAAGCACTTCTAACACATAAATCAGATTATTAGTTTGGTTTAAAACAGATTAGAAGTGAAATTTAACCAAAAGTTTTAAATAAGGCAAACTTTCAGTGCTTCTTAAATCAAACAGCCCACAACAACCTCTCAAAATCAGAGACATGGATTTCTGATTTTACGCAGAGCCAAAGTTCAAACTCCGCTTTGTGACAGTACGGCCTGTTTTTTTCCCTGACAAATGCTTCCCCATTGGAGCTTCATGGTTGTCCCTTTTTGCCTCAGTGAAAGGCAAAACACACATTTTTGCCGTGAAGCTCCTGTTTTGAGATGACCAGACTTGATTTCGTTGAGTACAATTAAAAAAGGCAACAAACAACGAAGAGACGGGGCTTTTTACGGCCAACCATGAAGATATCCGCAGTTTGCATTAACCTGCTGAACTTAAAGTAACTTTTTTGATACGCTAATCCTCTGTGCAGCCTGAAACTAATGAATGAAAGAGCTGCTTCATGACTGTTCTCACCCGCCTACCTTTCCTCCTGGTCAATCCTCCTGAAGATGACTGGCACCGCGAGAGAAAATCACTCCTCTTCCCGGTCAAAACGAGGGAATATTGAAATCCTCATTTTTAAAACCGGGATGTCATTCTCTTCCAAAACGTCAGGGTCTGATTTGTATCCGGTTGAAGTTAAAAGTCGGTGTTACAAATCCATCCAAAGCAGCTCCTGCGACGTGATCGGCAGCTGCGGGGAAAGAGGTGAGATCCTCGGGGCAAAGTCCTTCGCCTACAGCGCTAATTCCACGGATTACAACAGGGTTCTGAACCCAGAAGATGTCAGAAATCAGCGTCTAGAGTTAAAAAATAAAAATGTTTAAAGGATCCAATGAGTCCACATAGAGCGCCTTTCTTGAATGCTTCTTATCGTGCGTCTTTACGCAGAGACTTTACAGCCTCTCTACTGCAGGATACTGTATTTTAATTTTGCAGTATCTCTCCACTGGAAACTGAGAAGTGAAGCCCAATCTCCTCAGTCCGTTTCCCTTTAGCTGCGCTGAGAGCAGCGAACCGTCCTCCGCGCACCAGACCCGACACAGGCGCTCTGACTGCAGCTCTCCGGATGGCAGTCACAACAACAATGGTCTGAGAGCCGCTGAGGGGGGAGCAGCAGAGGGAGGAGAAAAAGACGGGAGGGCTAAACCCCCGTCACCCCCCATGTACAAAAACACCCCCTTCCCTCCACAGAGCCGGCACACACAGGACCCTCTGGCTCTCCCTTCTCTCCACGAGCGCGCACAGATCAGCTGCTGCCCAAAAACCAAAAACAACAGAAAAAAAACGTTTCCCATTTAGGAAAAACTTTCCCAAAACCTCCCAAAGCCTTATTGTCTTATTTCTGGTTAACTTCGCGCTCAGTGACACCCTGTAATAACACAACTCGCGCCCCTGAACGACTTCACCATGAAGTCGCGCATTTTATTGCGCGTTAATGGCTCAGAGGATGCATTCAATTAAGCCGCTTTTGTGAGCCCGCGTGTGGAATCGCCTCCATGTTTTAATTGCATCAATGAAAGAACGTGATTGAATAATCCCATTAGCTGCAGAATGGAATCAAGATAAATCCTGTGTTTTATCAGCTTAACGCGCTGAGCCTTGTTGTCTACCCTCATTCAGATGGAAGCTTTGTTTCACTTCAACTCCTCGGATATTAAACTATACATTTAACAGAAAAATGAATCCAAGCTGCTCCGACGTGACATTCTGAACTCTTTGAGCAACAAGAGGAAAAATGCACAGAATCGCTCCTCCTTGCCTTAAACTGTCCACTCCTTCCCCCGTTTAAACATCCTTCATCAATAAAAGCAGGAAAACATCAACAGGAGTTGTATCCTTCAGAGTAATTATCAGATTAACTCTAATCCCCCAAATGAGGAGTAGATTTAATACTTTTGGTACAACCCACGATGTCTGTGGGCAGTAACAAGTTATTCATGTACACAGTTACATTTAATCAGGTAACGTCTTCTCAAACTTGTAATGGTAGGAGTTCCTTTCTGGCGCTTGTGCTTATATTTATGATTAAAAAGCACAACGTGTTGTGTTCCTCAACCTGTATTACGACTACAACAAACTGCATGTCTGCAAAGCAGCACTGATGAGTGTGTTTGGGGATAAAATCGACACAAATTTAGGACTTGAATATATATATATATATATATATATATATATATATATATATATATATATATATATATATATATATAGAGGGGGTGCTTGGTGTTCTGTTCTTTATAAAGAAACGTATGGATTAATTATTGGATGTCCACATCCACTGATAGGATTTAAAAAAGTTGGTTTATCATGCATTTATGTATCTTTTTACACATATTTCTGAGCTTTCCTATTTCTTATTTTTTACATTATATGCAAATTTACTTATTTATATGTTTTTTGGTTTAAGATAAATTACTCAAAACATATACTCTTAACTATCTGAGGTACTGCTAATCTTACTAGAGTAAAAGTTTTGGATTATACAACTGCATCTTTGTGTCCCATTTTAAAAGGGAATCTGTTTTGAAAGAACTGCTATATTTTTCTGCATCTTTAGACACTTTAAAGCAACATATTATACAACATAAATGTAAAAAATAAACACATTTTATCCCATTTCATCCTCAGTTGCATTCGAATCATGTCATTCACTAGAAATTTTAGTCGTTCACTAAGAATTTTCTTTAAAGAATTGTTTTGCCTCTGCAGGACATGTTTTTTTTTTTTGTTTTTTTTTTGCAAAAGTCCTGGCCCTCGTTTAGTTTTACCTGCCTAAGATCAATGAAGCACTTGGCCTCACATGGAAATGTCTGAGTTTCTAAACGCCTGCTAAACTCAAAACCAAACAGATCCTGAAACGGTAAAAAGAAGCCGCTCGCTCCGCTTGTGTTTTTATTTGCGGGTCAAACTCCCGGAGTATGAGTGTGCTGGGCAGACATTTATGTGCTGAAATGAACTCCAGATTTGACCTTTGACACCTCGCAGTGCCGCTCCGGTTCAGACGGAGTCTTACAGCGAAAGTCAAAGTACACAAATATGCGAGTTCTAGTGGAAGTCATAAAGCAGATAAGAGCCGTGCTAATGCCAGCCGGCGCTGTGCAGACGACCGCTGCGCCTGTTACGCCCTACCCCTGTGTTTGTGTGTGGGGCTTGAAGTCACTTTACAGCTTCCCGCTTTTCCCTCATTTCTGAGGATTTAAAGACGGTGCTCAAATATTTGAGACACAGACTTTGTCAGTGCGCGTGCTGAATGTGTAAATCGTCAGGTTCTGAGAAACTTCCGCTCATATTTTATTCTCTGAAGTGAAGGGGCACAGCCTGTGCGTCAGTGTGTTTACTGACTGCACAACAGATTCAAGTTGATTTCCAAGTTTGTCTTGAATAGGGTTCAGGCTGTCAGCAATAGACTCCCGTGTGTTGGGAGGGGACGGCAGTCTCTTAACGCCATTGAACCTTGTTGTTGTGCAAATGAAACACAGGTAGGATTGCAGGGGCCTAAATTGCTTCACATTCACACATCACTCACAAGATCCCTGTAATTAAGGCCCACGACACACCCTCAGCCTGAGTGTTTGTAAATAGACCATGATGGGGGGGGGGGGCTTTATTAGTTGAGGATCCAAAGATGTGCCAAGAACTAAATGACTGGACTGTTCCACTTTGATATAGCAGCCCGCGGTCAGCTGTAAAAACTCGATTCAGTTTATTTATTATTGAGAAAACGTAGTTCAAGGAGCTATTCTAAAAAATACCAATACAGGGAAAAAAAGCGAAGGAAAAACAGGTTAAACTAGGATATATGTCATGAGTTTCTCGTGAACTTCTGCCGCTCTGCAGAAAGTCTGTCCTAAAAAACAACAGTTGTTTTTGATTTTGTCTAAAAGTGGAATACGTATAATTAACAGAAGCTTTAACATTAGTTCAGGAAAAGGCTTAGAGTGGGACTTCATTGAGTTTGAGCAGAAACTCGTTTTCTTTTTAGCTTTAATCATCCAACTAGTATTATTAAAAGTAAAACTAGAAAAATCTGATTAGTACTATTGCAATTAAAAAGTAAAAACACTCAAAGAAAAAAGATAGTTATGGTGCAATTTGGTTTTTAAACACATTAACATCCCTTTCATACCCACTTGTAGAAAGAACACATTTGGTTAAAAATGTTTATTAAAAACAGTTAACACAGGTATCAAATGTTGCTAAAATAATTGTACTTTATATTCGAAAACCTCTCTTGTCCTGTATGAAATCATGATTGTTTTAAAGCGTATTTTCTTCAAGCGTCTGCAGAACCAGGCCACAGATACTTTCTATGCCGGATTTTCAACAATCAAGACATTAAGAATAATGTGACTTTTATTTTTTCTGACACAAAGAAGCAGTTAAAGTTTCTTTCTATTTCTTGCAACTTCTTTAGCTTTAAAGATTTTTCTGTACCAGTTAAGGCTCTGTTAACAACTTCAGTTTGCACAGAAACCAAAACGAGAAGAAATCACGAGAGTTTTGATGTTTATCCAATAGTTAGAACTCTGATTTACTCAATTTTTAGCCGTAGTCTCTGCTAGTCTTTTAGCAACAAAATAATCTAAATTAATCTAATTTCCAAGAGAATTTAGGCTCCAAGAGTATTTCTGCCTCTTGAAACTTGAAATATAAGGTTTTTCATCATTAATCCTGGCATTCTCTTTTTTAAATCCTAGTTTACGTCATTATTTAAAGGCTTAGTCAGGATAAAAGAACTTTTTCAAACTTTGTAAAGTGGACCCCCCCCCCCCCCCCCCCCCCCCCCCCCCGGCTCCTTTACCAAAACCCGCCTCTCGCTTTTATCTGATGACATCAGAGTCAGAGCAGATCCCGGTGCCCTCAGGTCCAGATAGCATTGATAGCCTCCTGCATACTGATGGAAATGGGGAATACCAGGGCCGGTTGGTGCCTGACAGCTGATAGCAGATTGGGATGGGGGTGTTGGGGGGTGTTGGGGAGTATAATTATCACTCAGTTGTGGTGAGGTGGTGTGTGTGTGCAGAGGGAAAGTGAGGTGGAATAAAGGTCAGGAAGAATGTGTGAGGTGTGGTCAGTCGCTCATTTGCCTGATTCCCAGCAGGGATGCAACATAGACACATCAGCCTCCATTCATATTTAGATTTCTGTCTGTTTTAAAAGAGGCTCCTGTTCAGGCAAACAAGGGTGCACCATCCCTTTGTTGTGCACCAGGAGCTCCTATGATGATTTAGAAAAAAACATTTGCAGGGAAATGAATGTGATAAATGATTGCACTGTTAGTTTTAATGCAGCAGTGCTCCCTCCTCCTTTATTTTTTAATAATTAACTAAGCTCTGACAAGGGAAAGATGGACATTTATTCAATTTGGACACGTAAATATCCTCAAAGGCTTTCTGAAAGAGTTCACATAACTTTTAGATTCCTTTGTCAGAGGACAATATCACAAAGTCAGTGAAATTACTCATTTAAATGAAGAACTCTGTACAAGAAAATGCAAGAAAACACTGAATCCCGATGAAATTTCAGTTGTTTATTCACTTTTTGATCCATACATGTAGTCATATTCCTCCTGTCAAATGTCCATTCATTTTTCATTTCACAGTATGTCAATAATAATGTTCATAAAACCAAAAACAAATGTCAGAGCTCAGGTCTGCTGTCCAGATTTCCGTTCAGTCCCACTCTGGTTACCTCCTGAACTCCCATTGTTGTGTGTTTACGTTAATCATTACCTGCGATGTTCGCAGCACAATGGGATGATCTGGGAGCAGAGTCTTTGTGATGCAGGGAGTGCTGCTGCCAAAACACAGCAAGCTGGGAAAAAAAACAGGCAGAGGAGGAGGAGGAAGAGGCGTGGATGGGCAATCGAGGAGGAGGAGGAGCATCAAACCTGGTTGCAATCTGCGGAAAAGGCTAATATACTTCACAACCTTCGTCTGGTTTAGTTTACTTTCAAAAACGTTATTCTCAGAAATGAATTTCAGTGGATCAAACCAAGAAACTGTAGTTCTAAGCGCTTGTCCCTTGGGGCGATAATGCCAGATCGAGAAAAGCATAAAGAAAAACAACAGCCGGTTCCACCGATCCTTCCACCGATCCGAAGTGTCTGTAACTCACAACACCACGTTTACCCTATCTCAATTTTGCGTTGTGTGCTGTCATTTTTTCTGCAAACAAGGCCTAAGCTTCAGTTTCCAAACTTTATGCAAAATTTAGTCGCACTTGAGGTGGCAGTTCCTTAAAAGCCCACTAGAGGAAGGCTGCAGATGCCAGCAGTTTGTCATCGACTCCCATGGAAGTCAGATTTTATGTGAAAAAATAAACGTATTTGCGGTGTAATTTAAAAGCCCTTTTTTTATGCTTAGTAAAGTAAGTAAAGTCAATTTTTTTTGTAAATCTTACAAAAAAGCGATTCAAATAGTTCTTGGTGTGGAGAATGGGTCGCATACGAAAGCACCGTTTTTAAAGTAAAGTTTATTGAAATTATTGGAACCAGTGAAACTTAAACTTAAACCTTTGAGAAAGAAAAACTGTAAATTAATGTATCTGCAATACAAGGTGTTGTAAAAAAGGGTGGGAACATACAAGATATTTCTTCTGCCCCCTTCTTTTCAAGCACATTGATTTGTCGTATTTGTTTAATTTTAACTCTTGCGTTTATTTTCATTTTGTGTTTGAAATAAATAAAAAAAAGCGAATACAGCAAATTTCTCAGATCAAATCACAAAGTGCTTCACGATGGAAAAAGGGAGCATGGAAACAAACAGAATACAGTAACAAGAAGTTAGAACAGTTATCACATAAACAGGACAAAAACAGTTTGAAATCAACAAAAAAGCTCTTCTAAATGAAAAAGTCTCGACATCTTATATAAGAGAGTTTATCTGTGGTAATGATAAAGCGAGGAAAATTCCAAGCAAAGGGCCAACCGCTTGGACTGCAATTGATTTTATGGCAAGTTTCAAGGAAAGTTACAAGTTTTCGGTTTGTGGACTTCAGAGGTTATTGCTTATTGCTTCATCTTTTATGAATGAGAACTGTGAGGATGAAGAACTATGAGGATCCATCCATCCATCCATCCATCTTTTGAACGTACCTTATCCCTTTTGGGTTTATGGGGTTGCTGGAGCCTATTCCAGCCACTGTTCGCTGAAGCCCACTTTGGACGGTTCTCCAATCAGTGTGTTTCAGGGCACACCAGGTCCATCAGACTTCCTTTAAGTTGTTCATAATAACCTACGATAGACGGTCATGTCAGTGTGAACGCGCCCTAAAACACCTGTGACCATTCAAGCACATACCATGCAACAAACTTTAATTATAAAATGGGGCTAAACTCTACAACTGGGAGTTAAAACTTTACATGAGGCTACAATGTTAAAACAAAATTCTCGTATCAATATTTAAGATGTTTCGTATTGTTAGTTTAATTTGTTTAATGATGTGAAATGTGCAAAGCAGAAAGACAAGTGTATTAATGTAAAGAAAATTGAGCTCAAAATTGCATTTCTGAGGATTTCTTTATTCAAATTGTTGTGAATCAGCAGCAGACAAGCACATATGTAATGCAGAAAGGAGGAAAGGAGCGCTTTTGCAACGTAGAAAATACAGTGGAAGGGCTGCTGTATGTTCTTAGCAACGGCGAGGGGAAGGGGGAGCGGCCCCCACCCTCAACTCAGAGGTTAAGTTGTAATGAACTACTGCCATTCTACAGAAACTATGTCCTAGAAAATGACACCGGCTTTAGGATTTTAGCTAAAAGCAGAAAGAATGGAAACACTGGAGCTAAAATTACAGTATTCAAGGATTAAATGAGTAACTTGTAAGAAAAAAAACAACATATTAAAGATGAATTTGTTTGATGCAGAAAAGGGTTTTGCAGCAGCCCACTAATACCTACTGTAGCTGTTTACATGAAGACGAATATCAATAACAGCCTCTGTTTTTCCTCGCCTCCTCTCCCTTTCTTCTTTGATTTCTTAATCACATGGGGGGTGGGCCGGCACTCCAGTCCAGCCCTCGTCTCACACAGAAGGCTGAACCCTGCCTGAACCCTGCAGCTTTAATTAATCTCGCTGACTTTGTTAATTATTTGTTTGGTCGCCTGTGAATGCATCGGAGCACATCCCTGCTTTGACGCGGGCGGGACGAATGCCACGGCTGAAACAACCAGGCTGGCACTGATGACCTGGAGCAGATGCACTCCACTCCTGCTGTTTTTTTGTTTTTTCTTTCTCCAATATTTTCATTAGTAAAGATTTCTCACATCTTGTGGCTTGTTTTATGGGAAGTAGCTCTGAAGTTAACACAGAATTGAAGTGACCCCGTAAATTGCTGCTTGGGCCACTCGCATCCAGTAAACAGGCAGATCGACAGCATGTGAGTCAAACGATGGTAACTAACTTACAGACTGTGTGTGGTCTGACTTTTTGAAAGAAAATGCTCATTGTTTGTACTGTGATGGGATACTGTAATCCTGCTAGCACCAATATTTTAGCACAAAGGTTGAAAATACAGAAATACATGAAATAATCTCTAAATCAAACTGTTTCCTTCCAGAAATGAGCATTCTGAGGTACAAATCCCTGTTGGAACAACAAAACAAGCTGCCACTAAACCCCAAAAGGCTTGCTGTAGTGTTCAGTCCTTCTGCGTTACGGCACACGTTTTACCTGAGTTTTACCCTTAAAGTCAAAACGGGTTTATTCTCCACGCCTGATGAGAGACAGGCGTCGCAGATCAGGTTTTTCACCAAACTGAACTCCCAGCTTCTTGGTCTGGTCTGTTTCAAGCTGTCATAGAAGTGTTATCTAACGCTTTTCTTTTATAATTGAAACATCGACAGAAACGTCTCTTGTTGGTTCTGCCGCTAGCGTTCAAACACTAGAATAAAGCGAATAAAACAACAGTTTTTTAAACGAACGGTAGCATTTCATTGAAAACAGTTTTATTAACTCTGAAACTTTTCCATTTGGAAAAAAAGCATTTGAAGCTTTGAGGCTTCAGTTAAATAAAAGCTGGGACATCTAGCGTCAATCTGAATCCAGAGCAAGTCGGACAAACTGACACTGATTAAATTATAATTATAAGTGTTTTTGATCATTTTTATCTATAGACTCACTCTGATTTTGATCTATTGCAAAAATGTTTCCATTGGTCTTTTAACTCTGATTGTGCTGTTTTTGTTTTTTTTAAAGCGTCGTTTTCTAGGACATCGTTTCTGCAGAGCTCCAAGCATTGATTAGAAATTCTCCTCCAAGTTTAGGGCATGACTGTTGGCGTGGAACGACCCCGCCCCCCCTACCCCTCCCTGTTACTGAGAGCTCTGAGCCAGGTTACAAATAAGCTCTTTTACATGCTGCATTTTTGTGTCTTCTCCTGATTCACAATGATTTAAATAACGACCTACCCAGAAATGCAATTTTTGAGGCTAAATTTTCTTAATATATGTTTTCTATCATCAGAAAAATGCCACAAGCACATTTTTAAAGCACCAAAAGCACAATATTTATCGGTGTGAAACTTGAAAACTTGCAATAAAAGTCAAAACTAGAGGTTCTTTCATTACTGCAGCCTTAAAAATGGGTTTATTTGGTGTCTAATTGGTTTGTTCCAAGCAATTAAAATGACAATGTTTGAGTCAACAGAAATAGTTTAATCCAAAAATGCAGAACTAGATAGATACTGTCAACATAATTCAGACTAATTGTCAAAAAAAAGGTTGCAGGGCGGATGTTTTTTTAACTGGATGTTTCTTTTTATTGGGGATAATGCTGTAATCTGTTTACACAAAAACACTGGATCTGCTAACTTTATGTAATTTCAGCAACAAACCCACTGCAGAACTTTTCCACACATTCCTGATGGCTTTAAGCCCTGATCCCAGGATTCTCTGACCCGCATGTTTTAGATGCTTCCCTGCTCCATCTCATCTGGATCAAATGAACCGGTCGGCTTGTGCTAATCTCTGCAGAGGTCTGAAAATGACCAGTTCATTTGAATCAGGTGTTCTAGAGCGAAGAACCTCCTCAAACAAGCAGGTCAGGGATCTTCAGGAGCAGGTTCTTTGAGCTTGTTTTGGGGTGTGGAGCTCACAGCTCTGTGGTGCAGGTTTTGTCTGGAGTCTGCACACAATTTATTGTGTCTTTATGCATTAAGACGCAAATGGAAAGTGAAAAGGTTTCATACAGAAACAAGGAAACCGCTTTTGGCATCAGAAGATTAGATTAAGAAATGGAAGTTTACAAAGCACCATGAGACATAATTGATGCAGATGTGTGTTGTTCCAGAGCAACAACTCAAAGACACTGACAGGGCCCGGATGTTCGTGCAGGCATGTGTTTGGTTAACTGCAGCACTGCGGCTTGAGAGGACGCAGACTCCCAGCTGCTGTATTCAGGAGGAAATCCGGTAACATGTTGCATATGGGAGGTATTCTTCATGATTACAGTTCAATAAACAGAAGGGGAAAGACTGGAAACGGATCTGTGAGCTAACTCTTCCTCTTGACCTCACTTAGCCAGGAATCATCCATTTTCTCCTCTTTAATCCTTTTTTTTTTCCGGCTGAAGATTTTTTTTCTCACTCTTTTTGGACCTCAATGGAGCCTCTTGGTGAATAGAAGCCGTGGATGGAGGAGGACTCGGTTTTTGTGGATGAGGCTTGCTGCTCCTCTGCGATGAAGACATCAAATGTGTCACAGTAGCTTTTTCTAATTGAACCCCCTCCCCACATTAAAGCCACATTCTTCATCCCTCCAATGAAAGACAGAGTCTCTATTTAAGCCTTTTAGCCTCATTAAACGTTTGTCTCTGTCTGCGTATTTGTCTGCATTTCTCCTCAATAGAGAAGTCAAAGAAAGCGTCACTTAGATATTAACCAAAAACACATCGTTTGATGAAAAGTTAAGAACGAATCTGTGACGCTTATTTTAAGACGCCCAACAGTTCACCCTCAGCCTGGGTAAGATTTCATTTCTGATTCTAACAAACGTTAAGACCTAAAATGTTTATACTCAAAAAGATTTTGAAACAAAAGACTGAAGAAACACAACTTGTTCAAAAGCTGAAAAAAGCTTTAGCAAATGAAGTACAACAAAAACTCATCAGCATATGTAATTTAGGGTAACACTTTATAATAAGAGGCCCTTTATTAACATTAGTTAATGAATAATTAGCATTATTTCACTATTTAATAACATGTTAACTTGTTTGTGCATTACTAAGTATATTATCCCACCAACAGACCCTACAAAACAATCAAAAACCTGCATAAATGCTCCAAAATGTCCTTTTTTTGTTAGAGAGCAAATTGATGCCAATGAAAAGATGAAAGAGCTCTCAGGCTTATCATCACTTAAAGCTGAATTTGTGTGATTATCCGTTTTACATTTTTGGATGAAGGACTCCGTTGGTGTGAAATTTCAGTTCACCGTGTGTGGAGTGACCTTCTCATGAGTCATTTTTACTGTACCTCCTCATTTCCCAGGATTCTTCCTACAAACAGATTCTGCTCACGATCAAACCTGACAGCCGCTGATTCCTGCAGAACTTAACTCACGGCAGAGTTTAAACGTATTTCTGTGATACACTGACGGCCGCAGAACGGAAGATTTTTCCTGGATTTCCAGGTTTCCTGTTTCTATAAGTGAGTATACAGGAAGTTTCCCACTTTAACTGCAATGTTATGGTGTAGGCCTAAAGTCAAAATCAAAAGTTTGTTTTTGAGTGAAACATGGAACACAAGTCTTTTCCGCACAATTTATTCTAGGATCTTTTCAAATGTTTACACCAGTTTACATGTAAAAATAATCCCTAATGTAGTTTCCCTTCTTTTCATCTGTCAGTCAAAGGTTACTTCTCTGTGACCTTTCTTTTTAATGGTTAATTTCAAGTCATTGTGAGTTCTTGGTCAACTGTAACTCAACAATATAGTTTTTTAGCTGTGTCAAGTTGTTCATTTTGTTTTTGTTGTACTGAAACAGGGAAACCAAACAGTTTTTAAATGTGTGTTTACCCCTTTAATCGTCCTTGGTTAATGTTTTTTGTTTTTCTCTTGAGCGTCAAACTGAAAAATAATTGATTTTAGGCATTTTAGCCAAAATCTCACAGCTCTCCTGCATTTTTTTTTCCCTCTTCCCTCCTCTACCTCTTAACATCTGTAGATTTAATAATAATCTCATAATCTCATGGATCAGTCAACCTGCCCCCTTCACCCTAACCCTCCTCTTCTCGTTAGATCTGGGCCTCTGTCAGAAAGCCGGGATTCGGGCCCTCATTGTTTGGCCCCTGATTAATAGCTTCTCACTCCCGAGGATCAGACCTTTTACACCAAGAGAAGGAGCTGGGGCAGAGAGAGGATCTTTCTTTCCTTTTTTGTCTTGGGGGGGTCTTATAGGTCACATTGTTGGTAGGCTCAGGGAAGGTCTCTTCTAAAGTTAGGCTGGATTTGGAGGACAATGGGATGTTAGACGATGAGGGATTTGAAACTTAAGCGCATGCTTTCAGGCTCTGAGATCTTTCACTCCTCCAAAGCCTGGAGTTGCTGCAGACTATTGAGAAGTGAACTTTGAAGGAACATCTCAATCACAGAAGGTCTCTGGATGCACTTACACTTTTTTTGGGTCTTTTCTTTTTACTGAAATTGTCACCAGATCTGCTGCTCCAAAGCTGCGTTCACACTGCCCTCAGCAACGTGCGTTTAACCCTTGTGCTATCCTAGGGACTTTAACGTTGGGAGTTGGGTCATCTAGACCCACAGACCCTAGACACTAAACCTTTTTTCTTCAATGATTTGTGATCTTCACTGGTTTCCAGGGATTACATGAAATCTTTCCACCTTTATCCACCTTTGTCATGGTAGGAATAACATGTCAAAGTAAGGGTGGGGTCATCTAAGATAGCACAAGGGTTAAGTGATCACTTCCAATGAAAAGCCTATGTAAGTACGTATGTGTGCACGTTTCAGGCAACCATTGAAAATTAATAATGGAAGAAAAATTTATAATTGATACTTTATCCCACAATGGGGAAATTTTTCTCCGCATTTTGACCCATCCCCTGGGCGGGAACGGTGAGCAGCAGACTAGCTGCGCTCGGGCTAGCGGCTTATGCCCGACTGGAATCATATGACAGCAAGTCCTTAAAATATATCAAAATAAAGCTGTAATAGAAAAATTGTGGAGCAAGATTTGAACCGCTTTGACATTTCACACACAGCCTCTACCAACCGTAGGACTGTTGGACATGCGCTTGTAAACAGTAGAAAAGGAAAAAGACGCCTCTCCCTGCTTGTTGAAGGTGAACACCAAATTCCAAATATGTGTCAACGTGTCACATGCCCCGGTGTGAACGAAGCGTAACTGATTTCTGACTTGAAGTGCTCCCTAAAATCCAAATGCAACTCAGTTCCTTACTTTGTTTGCTTTATACTTTTGAAATGTGCTGCACATCTGCAGTTAGAAAGCCTTTAAATTGTGTAATCTCTTAGAGAAAACGGTTTGTTTTTGACTCAGAAGCTGTCTAGGAGCTTTGCATTTTCTGCTAAAGATCATATTTTTATTTTTAAATTGACTTCTTTTCTTGTTGTTTCATATTTTCACCAACACCAGAAAATATCACTCAGTAGAGACTATACATTTTAGATTTAATTAATCAAATTAAATCAGATGTTATTTCTAGCACTTTTCACACACAAAGTGCTGTCCATATTAAAACATTTTTCTTCAAAATTAAAAGCAGAAAGCAAAAACAAGGGTCTTCACACAAAATATATATGGAAATACACACAATGCCCTCACAGATGACCAAAGGAAGCATAAAATGATTTCTAAGTTAGAAAAAATGAAGTATTTTTTTAACTGTCAGTGCGATGACCAACCGAATTATCTGCTGTGTTACATTTGTTCTTCACTGCTTTCACCAACACTGAAGGGGCGTGTCTTCTGTTGATAAGCGGGTCTATTTAAAGTCAGTGAAAGACTGGAGAAAGTGTTGGATTAAAAAATATCCCTCTGGATTGGACCGGGATGCAAAGGAACAGGGCTTTCTCCTGAAATTAACACCACAGTTTGCTTTTCCCACATGGCCTCTCAATCCCTCAGGAATGCTGCATGTCTCATCTTTCTTTGCTTTCAGGCCTAATTACAATATGAGTCTGAATCTAAATGAGACCGCGGGTTTAATGCCGCTTGTGTCCACATGAAAAGAGACTGTGGCCAATCAACAATGAGTCTTTGAGTTGAGAAGTGAGGACAAAAAGACTATCCTAACAATGAATCTGCACAAATGTTGGCCAACAGACAAAACTGAGTTGTTGACATATTTTTTGGCTTTAATTTGGTATGAAAGTGCAACGTCCGTTTTGGTTTAAAAAAAAATCTTGATAACACTAAAGTCACAGATTTGTTTCAAATATCAGAATACATTCCAAGTTGAAACCTAATGCTGCATTCAGATCAGTTTCTTGATCAGTCTCCATCCGTCTCTATAAAGAGTGCAATCACTTCCCATTTTTTATATATTTTATGATATGTATCATTAAAGTTCGCAAAGAAAATAAATCACAATGAGCTGTGAAATAAGTTTGTCAATGGTCTGTTTGCAGAACATGCACTGCCCCCTAGTGTTTGGGAGTGTTTCTACAGAACAGAGTGGTCAAAAAGGTACAAGTAAAATATACACAAAGTTGGGAGGAGGTCCTGCATGTTGAAGCTCAATCAAAATGCATGAGGGCCAACGGGCACCCCAAACCTTTATTGAGGCCTCTGATTGGTCAGTTTACAACTTGAACTAGCAAGAAAATGTGAAGAAAAGGTAGTAGAACAAGAGTGGTAACTAAGACAATAAATTGACTGAGTAATAGCCGTTTATTTCTTAGTAGAAGGAAATGGGATTTTGACTTCTTGGAGTCGGCGGGTACTTCCTGTTTGGAACGCGCGAGGGGCTCAATCAGTCCAGTTCTCATTGACAGTTGATGTGTGTAACCTGGAGTTTAGTCTATGTTCTTTTTGAGTTCAGTTCAATGTAGTTTATTTGTAATGCACTAATTCAAGCTCAACTTGCCACGAGGGATTAAAAACAAGCAAAAAACATTCAACAAAGTGTCGTTAGAATCCAAAATCATCCAAATCATTCCAAAAATGATCATTTAATACCATCCAGATTAATTCAGCAAGGACCCATTATATCATGATAATGGCTTTATCGGTGTAAATCCCATACTTAGCGAGCAATGGGCGACTTGAGTTTCAAATTATATGTTTAGCAGTCGTGCAAGCATGTTCACCAAAGTGCAAAGCTCCTGCATTGGAGCCAGTACAGTTCCCCAAGTAACCATTAGGTGGTTAGTTACACAAGCAAGTTAGTTTTCAACCACTCCAGTGCAAAGTGGTTTAACTGGTTCTAAAAGCTGGTTTTACGATTTCTTTGTGGGTTTTAAACGGATGAAGATTGCCTAACCCACTGCTGTATGAAGTGAGTAAAACACCAGTCAGTCAATGAAGACCCAAAGATCAATGTGCTCACCTGTGCTCCAGCATCCACTTTTTAGAAATATTTCGAGGCTGAAAATCCTTAAATAAAGCAGCTACCAGCTGTTTATTTCCTTTTTACTACATTACCCAATGAGAATGAGAATGTAAAACCTTCAGCAGATGAAATTCCACACAATGAAATAGTGAAAACTGAAGCACAAGACAGGTTTGGTATAAAGGAAGTTCCTGTGACGTTCTGTTGTTAATTAAACAGTTTATTTCAAACTGATATTTCTGAAGATCTCAGCCGGAGTGTTTGAGATTCCTGTTTGCTTTCAGGCACAGGAAAAGCGCGACCCTTTGGTCAGAGATCAGATGAAGGAGCGACCAGTCAGGGCTTGTATGTGTTGTCTAAAGATCAGATGGTCATTCTGCTGCAACAATGACATTTGCATGAAAACCACTTTGTGGAGACTTCAGTTTAAAGTTTGCTTGTTTATAAAAAAGAACCAGTCGATTTAACACTATGATAAAGTGCCAGACACACGTGGATCTCCTGATGTCATTTTGTGTATAGCTTAACTGCTGGGAAGTATTTTTATATCAATTCTTATGTGGATTGTTTTTTGACATTTTCTTCTGGAAAGGAAAAAAAAACAATTAAAGACCCGCTCCAATAATCATTTGAGCTATTTTAAAACAGTGGTCTTTGGAGGACGTTTATTAGTTAAATTGAAGACCCACTCCAATGAAAATAGTGTTTTTGGTATTTTTAACACGTTCTTGTGGGACAGCTTCGATCCTGTTCACCATTTTTGTTGCACCGAAAATGTTAAATTGGCTGTGCGAGGGCCTGTAAGGTAGCGGGAGAGGTATGGATGATGGGAAGTCATGGGAGACTTACTCCCAAGAGTCCTGTCCTCAAATTCTTGGCGAATTTCTAATGAAATCTTGCTGCTCTGCAGAAACTATGCTCTAGAAAATGACAGGTTTTCTGATTTTACCTAAAAAGAGCTGATTAGAAGACCACTGGGAACGTTTTTATAAGAGATCAAAAGATAACCGGAGTGTGACTTTAAGGTGCTGTTGCAGTATTTATTTATTTATTTAAACAAATTAGCTGAAGCAAAGTGCAAAACTACCCATAAACCCCAAACATGCAATATTTCAAAGCAGAGCGGATCTACATTGATCCCCGACAATACAAAAGAACTTTGACGCAAAACGTTCAATTGCCGTATTTGTTTTGTGTTTCGTCTACGTCATTCTGCAGTAATTTATGTTCCAAAACAGTCAACTGTTGATCTTTTGATTAACGGGTGTAGCTTCTCGCCTACATGTTTACACGAGATTCCTGATTAGGAGCTCTTCAGATTAAATCTCAAAGACTTTCTGCAAGGTCTCAGGAGGAAAGTTAAAACTACGTGTGATGGTCCATGCTGGGATAAGGAGCTACAGAATGTGTTATGTCAACACGCGATGAAGATAACATGCAGGATTCCTGCTCAGGGACAGAAAGACTTGGTGACAGAAGCGGAAACTCTCCTTCCTCTACGTTTGTGTGAGAGTCTCTGAGACGAACAGCAGCCGCAACAAAGATGGAGTTGGTTTCTGTGGATGTTTAGAACTCGGGGCTCAGTCAGGCGTACAACAGCCCATAGAGAAGAAACACCTGTGAGAGTATCAGCCTCTATCAGGCCACCAGGAACCACGCTCTGATTCACCTCATTCTCTGCTTGTATAAGCAGAAGACTGGGACGTGAAGCCCATCAGTGCTGTTGTCAACTGCTAAGCAGAGTCAACTCAGAGACCTGGAGGACCAGGAAGTCCCTCTGATACCAGTTGATCCTTTCCTGTGTTTGAATGAAGCACAGTAAGCAGAAAAGTGATAAAAGGATTTATTGAGCACAGTTGGTTTGAGAAAAGAGGGAAGCTGAAAATAATCCTGAGGATGAAATTTGCAGACCTGCTACCATCATTCAAATGAAGACAAAGATACAGAGGCTGAAAAGTTTGAAAACTGATTTAAAACCAAGCGTTAAAAAATCTGAGGTTTGTCACACAGCACCTGCCACAGGCGGGTCAAATTCTCCCTTTTCCACTCCAATCCTTAATCCTCCCCTTCCAGACAAGTAGATCCATTAACGTCTTCATTTTTTCTCATCTGAGCTGCCATCTGGCTCAAAACTGTACAGCTAGATAGCTCCTATATTGCTCGCCATTTTTTTTTTTGCTAAGCTGTAAGCTTCGGGTTGTGAGAGTCTGTAAACTAGTGGGAGAAAGCGTAAACAAAGGAATGCGTAGGGTTACCTCTGTGCCTACAGTTCCACCCACAACCCAGAGGCAAATTTTCTAATGAGCTTCTGGTGCTCTGCAGAAAATAGCCAAGTCTTAAAAAACAGCAAAGGCTTTTTCATTTTGGCCAAAAACGGCATAATCCTGATCAAAAGACCACTATGGACAATTCTACAATAGATAAAAAATGTGTTGGTGTGGGAATTCAGAATTGGCATGAAGTCATTATTTAGTGATGCATTGCAAGTCCAGGTCTATGTGTTCTTCCACTTAAAGTAATGGTTGCAGGTTTTTTTAGTTTTATGCCATATTTAAGCTTTAGTACTCTTCAACTTTTGTAAAAGACTTCTCATCTCAAAACTTGCTGCTGATGTTTTCTGGCTTGTTTCTGAAATGAAGGGAAATTAGTTGCCATTTTACGGAGCCCGGGATCTGACATGTGTAAAATGAGTAAATAAAGCATTCCCAGAAAATAATATTTCGTTCCCACAGAATAATTAATGCGTGGGAACGAAATAATATTCTGATATATGTTTATCCTGTTGTCTTTGAATGCTCCACAGTTACAGGGACACGTTGATTGGTCGAGATGCATTATGGGATATGTGTGATGCATGATGGGATACGTAGCATGTAGCCTTCGGATGTTAAGTGACTGCTAACGAGTTTGTTCATGAAAGACAAGTCCTGATTATCATTATTTCTATTCGACCCTAAACTACAATATCCCATACCGTAGCTGGCTGTCCGTCTACCGGCTAGCCAGCTGCCCGAATGCCGGCACGACAAGCAAAACAGCTCCGCGCCGGGCTGGAGCTAGTAGCACATAGCTCGAACGAGCTTTGTCCGAATAATTGCTGCACTATGGGGAAGCAGCCAGCTTGGGAATCCTAAATATTATGATATTTGCCTTATTTTCATCGATACAATAATAAAAGGATCCTTCTTGTTTTTATTTTCCCCCTCTTGAACGAATGTGGGTCACAGAGACACGGAAGCAGCGGCGGAAAGCGACTTTTGCGGCAGGACGGAGACCGTACCGGCATGTAAATGAACGCAGTGATAGAGACATGATGTCTTTTGTAGAGCTTTTGAAAAAATATAAATCTGATATCTTAACATCCTCAGTGTCTTCCATGCAATGTCATGAAACACACGCAGACAGAAATGTGAAGGTACCTGCTGTAAATCCTAGTATCGCTAACATCCGTGTTTATGAATGACTAATCACGTGAATAATTCTTTTGTTCGCACAAAATAATTATTTCGAGGGAACGAAATATTATTTTCAGGGAACTGAATATTATTTTGTGGGAACGGAATATTTATTATTTTACCCATGTCAGTTCCGGGCTCAGTACCATTTTTTTGGGGATATGGCCATATTGGAACCAGATCTTGTCAGTAAGCAGTGATTTGGTGTGAGTTGGTCTGAGTTTTCATTTCTAAGGCAAGTAATCTTGCCAATAAGGAGTGAATTTGTTGGAAGGCCACACCCCTACCACTTGAAATCAGTTGAATGTTCCAAACGTTGAACGTGAGATCGCCTACTTAAATTGAGGCATCATATTGGTCAGATTATAAGTGAATAACTTGCACTACAGCAAAAAAGTGGAAAAAAATTAGGATGATCAAGAACGAGTTAAAAAAAGGTATTAGAACAAGAATCGTTGCTCTGAAAAATAGACTGACTAAGTAATAGCTGTTTATTTCTCTATAGAAGTCTATGGGATTTTGGCTTCTTGGGGCTTTCTGGGTACTTCAGTTTGGAACGCGAGGAGGGAGGAGTCACTTAGTCCAGTTCTCATATAGTCAATGGATGATCCTGACACGATTTTTGCTTGAAAAGTCCTGTAACCCAAAAAGTCAGATCATGATCAGATTTTTTTGTGTGTGCATGTAAACAGGTTTAGTGTTCCTCCTGCTTTAATTTGGTTTCATTTTTGTTTCATTTTGGTTCTGGTTTAGTTTTTTAGGTTTTGGTCAGGTATTTCAGTTTAATAAATGATCGCATTTTTCATCAAGAGCATTTTAGTCCTTCAAACCGGTTTAGTTCTGTTATGAAGCTAATGAGATTGAATCAGAAATGAGATGGTGTGAGAATCTGTCCTCTTTGGCCTCACATCACCAAAAAATCCTCCTTCCAGTATTATACAGGACACAAGAACAACAATAACTGTGAGGATCAGAGCCCTGATCCCCTGATGCTTCGCAGGAATCTGCTTTTAAAATCTTCCCTTTCCCAGACAATGAAGTCCATCTCTTCCTTCCATCATAATATCTCAGTTCAGAGGTTGACAGCTCGGGCTTAATTCATTTTCACGCATGTACATATTTGGAATGCATCCCCGTCAAAGACAATTAGGATGGTCCCTGCAGGATTTCGCTCCCCCTCCACTCTCCCCTGTGAGGCGTCTGCTGTCAAAACTGCTTGGATGATTTTCCGGAGTCGGGGTGTTCACATCTGTGCCTGATTAGCACAACAATAAGGCCCAGCACCCCCAACTTAATGAGAAGGCATCTCCAGCCTGGACTCAAGAACATCTTTCACAAAGATGCCATAAAATTACAACACACAAGTGTTTTCCTCCAGATCCATTAAGCTAAAACCTCCCATCGCTGCTAAACAGACATTTGATTAAAGGAAAACCCTTAAAGTATGAAGCTGTACAATTGGCTCTTTGTGCTTGAAATGGACAGTAAAGTAAACTGGAAAATAAAATGAGGGTAGAAATGAAAGAAAATGAAAACATCACACGTTGCCAAAATTAGAGGGCAAACTTACTGTACAGCAGGCTGCTGTGGGGCTTTTCATTTGCACTGCAGCTTTTGATGCTTTGTTTGTCAAAAATCAAAATAGCAGAAAACTTTCCCATCTGTGCAGCCCATTGTGCAGTTTTCCCAAGGAGCCTTTGAGGCCAAAGTTTACATAGAACCACCGTAGCTTCTCACATAAACCCAAAATCTAATATGTGTTCATTTTCTTAGAACCAAACACATGACATTCTACAGCTGTATTGGTCTAATTTTCGTTACTAAAACAGGGTTTTCACCTTTGTGTGGATCCAATGGGTATTTTTTACTGATAAATACAAACTCAAAACAATCAATACATCTGATAACTACTCTTTCTGTAAAAATAAGAACAGTTTTATTAGGTAATCAAATAAACCACTGGAGGAAAAAAATGACCAGATGCTTTTAGCTGCTTAAGCTGATCAAAAGCAGACATGCTTATGTTATAAAATGTTATAAACAGGAGTTTGTTTTTAAAACTATCCATCATTATCCAAATATTGGTGTCATGTGATCAATTTTTTTGAGCGATAAATGAATCATGACCTGCAATTTTTCCCCCAACCTGCTATAAAAGCCTCATTTTTAGCTACTTTAATTTACATTTGTGACATTGTTGTGCAAAGATGCAAAAATAACTAAGAGTGGCTTTTGATTTTATTTTTTTTACTTCCAACCTTTACTTTTAGGGGCGTTTTCTTTTTCTCAAACATTTAAAGGGTCTATATCATGCCAAATCAACTTTTTGAGTATTTTATAGTGTATTATAATGTTAATTCCTCACATAAAAAAAACCCAAAGCAGCATTTTTCCCCATTTCTGCATTTCTGAGCATTCCTCTATAAACCTGATGCTCTGCGCACCAGCCCCTTCCAATTCACGAAAACGAATGGGTTCTCACATTTTGACATAGACAAGTGAGGAATGGTGATAGGAATTTTGGCTCTTAAAGTAAGCCGATCATAAAGAGCCGGCTCTCTTTCAGCTCTTCAGGTTGCTTTGTTACCTTATTCACATTATTAATATATAAGGCACTTTTTAAAAAAAATTCATAGTAGTGTATATTATGTTTATGCCTTTATTCATTCCCTCCAGAAAAAATGTCCTAAAAAGGATTAAAAAATTAAACAAACAAAAAGAAACAGCTCAGTGGCTTTGTGATAGAGTGTCTGTCATGAGACTGGAAGATTGTGAGTTCAAATCCATTGCTGAATCAAACCAAAAGAATTCGGACAGCTCTACAAAATAGCAACGCACTATAAAGCCCACTTGGTAGTGAGCAGTGAGGGAATTTGGACCCAACCATTGTTTCTGCATGTGGCCCCTGGTGTTGCACTGATGCTGTCAGCATCTCTTGGAGCAGCAGGCTTGGACAACAATGACTCTGTTCTGTGTGCGCGTGCTCAAACTCGTCCCTGCAGTCTGAGCAGAGCCATGTTTGTGTTCAGGGTGACACATTCTGTAAGCGTACCTTCCTTTTAGCAAAAAAACTGTAGCATCTTCAATGATGACACGTTGGTTTAGGTTGGCTCTTAATTCCACCATTATTACAACTCTTTAACAACCAGAATGCAGCGCGTGCTTCTCCTTAACCGTGTAACATTCACGGCCTTACAATAAAATCCGACTTTAGTGTTATGAACAATAACTAGTCAATATGCCACAAAAACAATTTTCAGTTTTACAAATATTCACAATTAGCAGTAAATTATTTGTTGTTAATGGAAACGGCGAATTAAAAAAAAACCCTTTTAGGTTGGTTGATAAAGTTTTACGATATAAAAAGAAGAACACAACAACAATACAGATAACAGTTATGTCCCAGGTGAAAAGTTGCTGGAGTTGTCACAAACCTGTTTGTTACTGTCCTAGTCTTTTAAATCTCTTTCTAATGGGTTGCTTAACATAAAAGTTGAATTATCAGAAAAGTGTACATCGTTACCCAGACCAGTTTAAAACTATTTGAGCCTCATATAACCCTTGATCACTACGGGTCGCACAACATCCACAGCCACAAAAAAGCTAAAAGGTACAAACAAAAGATTAATTTGTGGCAACAAAATAGTTAAATACAAAATACTAATCTACATGACCACAAAAAACTTTGACTTAGTATAAACACTTGCAATTATCATTTTCAAATTAAACCATAATTTTCTGGAGATAAAAAGCCCAGAATGACAAATAAGTGGCTTTCTGGCCACAAGTACGACCACACAGACTGCAACAAAACAGTAAACCAATAAAATTTTCTACTACAAGCGTACTAACATGTTTAATGCATTCTTATTATGCTGAGCGTCTAAAAAAGTTCTGATCTCATTTTTATGAGAGCAGAAAAGTCAACAAGTGCAAAGACTTTTCCTCGATTTGTTTGCTGCTTGTCGTCACCTCCAGAATACGCATTTCAAAGGTTCCCTGTAACTGCATGAAAGTCACTTTGAATGTCGGGCCTGCAGGAAATGATCTCCTGTCATTTAGAAGTTCCTGTGATCAAACAGATCATAAAGGAAGTCAGGAGGATGCTTTCCTGTGCACAACAGAGATTTAAGGAACTCTTCTAGCCAGAGGCCAGAATCTCAACAGGATGCAATATATCCTGAGTGGACAACAGACACAAACTTGCAAGAAAACACGTGAATCAGTGACAGTTTTCTTTGGAATCACACTTCTTGGTGTTTTCTTATGATCTTATGGACTTCCAGAGAAAGTTAAATCCTCTCTAGCCTCACAGTTCTGTGACACAAGAGTCCATTCTGTGGAAGAACCCATTCTCCTTCTTATCTTCAGTCATTCCTTTTTCAGTCACCAGTGAGTTTAATGTTATTGTCATCGACCGGCCCGACTTTGGCGTCTGATTTTGTTTTTTAATTTTTATTGTTTCCAGTTTCCCTTAACCTTTTGAGAGGAAAACTTTGTCTTCTTTAAAATATCTGCAGCTGGTTTTAGCTTTTTTGGTCACTAGATTTTGTGCAGGAACAATAAAAATGTGATCTAGATTTTCCCTTAACAAACAATAAAAAATAAACGAATTAAAACAACAGTCGCCAAAACTGGAATTCTGTGAACAGAAAAATAAACAGGAATTCCCAGTTTGAGTAACTTTTATTAGCAGCATCCTGGTAATATTAGACAGCCTGTTATTGAATATAATGCATTATTATTATTATGGTGAGTGGGAACAACTGTCGCAATACATCCATATTTGGAGAACAGACTCTGTTCTACAAAAACAAACTTTCCAAGTTCACTTGGTTTTTGCTAACTTTGCTAGCTTGGGAGTTTTAATTTAGCAGTTCGGCGTAACCCCTTTAAGAAAGTAGTGGATGGATTTTTGACACATAACCGAGCGACTTGCATCAAAAGTGTGTCAAATGTAGTGGGGAAACTCCAGTAGTTTTCCAAAATAAAACTTCCTTCAGGAACCAATTTATAAATAAAATTGAAAAAACGGGCCCGGGGGTCAGGGACCTCCCTCTGATCTAGAGGTGGTCCACTTTCACACTGCATTCTTAAGAATGGACCAAACGATGTGTAGTTACAACAGCTTCTCTTTGGAGGCAATGCAGCAGAACGAGATCTAAACCTGTCTGCATACGGCATTTTCTTTCGAAATTTGAAGTGGCTTCTCACTTTGCTGATTTGTTTTTTTCTCTTCTACACAAACTTCCTGCCTGCTCAATTCCTGCCCTGTTTACGTGGTCCGGTTAATAGTTCAGACCTGGTTTTAGTTCACCGAATGTCAGTATCATCTGGATCAGGCTTTGTTCTCCTCCGTGGGCTTTGACTGCTGCTCCAATCAGATGAAGCCAGTTGTTTTGCATAAAAAAATGATGCCGAATGAGTCTGAAAGGTCTCTAGATAGAACAACCCTTAGCAAACTGGAAAAACTGGCCCTGTGTGTCATCAGATTCAGTCAGTTTTAGTCTTTTCTCAGTTTGTGGAACAACTGTTGTTTCTCTCATTTCCTGATTTTCTTCTTCTCTTTTTGTTGTCGCTCCTCGTTGCCCCACATTGTTTCACATTTGCTATTTCGGGACGCCTCCGACCGTTCAAAGTCAAGCTCAGCTCGTCCAGACTTCACCCAGTCTGCCTCCACCCCTGCCTGTAAATGTTCAATTAATCTAAATCTCTGGGTTTATTGGTCTCCATTAGCCAAATGAGAGGAGGCTTCTCCTCCTTCTCTGGGCTGTAAAACCAAGCATGGAGTTAAAAAAAGAGTCTTGCTGATTGGTGCTGGCGTCCTGTGTGGCCGTGGAGAAGTGAGGGGAAGGTGGTTTTCTCTGTCAGAGGGAGGTTTTATGGGCGCCTGTAATCACCAGGCGTTAAACTCAACAATTAAGAGCTGCTACTTTGTCGCCGGTTTATGGTGGAGGTGAGCACGCTGCTCCATCAGCAGAACAGGGTGGGGCGAGAACCTGGGCTTCATTAAAGCTTAATTAGACATCTGGATGTTTGTTTTTGATAAGGTACAACAACTTCATCCTCCCAAATGACCGAGTTCTGTCACATCGGGGAAGTTTGAAGACGTATCGTTTAGACAGAAGCGCTTTAGTTTAGTCCAATTGAGTTATGAGGTGTAAACTATTTGGATAAGAAATCCTTTTAGGATTTAGATGTTATTCTTTCCAATGGCTAAACTTCTGACTCACTCGAGCTTTTTTGTGTGTGAATTTTTCCTTCTCTAAGGTTTATATTCATGCAGGTTTGTCCCTAAATTGCACAGATGTGAAATGTGTTAACCTGCAATCCCTGTTCGATTTCGTGCTTGGAAAACTTAAACATATCAAAGCAGACCATTTTTAGACAAAGTAAACACAAAAAAGCAATTGTTGGTACAGTTCTGATGTTTTAAAAGAGTTTTTGAACATGAAGTACCTTTCGAAGAACCATTCTAATGAACATGGTGTTTTTGGTGTTTTTAACACCTTCATGTTGAATTTTTCTGATGAGGAGGACACATGTAACCCTTATGCTATCTTAGATGACCCCACCCTTACATTGACGTGTTCTCCCTACTATGACAAAGGTGGATCAAGGTGGAAAGATTTCATGTAATCCATGGACACCAGTGAAGATCACAAATCATTGAAGAAAAAAGGTTCAGTGCACTGTCTAGTGGGTCTAGATGACCCAACTCCCAATGTTAAAGTGCCAAGGATATCCCAAGGGTTAAAAAAAACTCATCTTAAAATTGTATTTCCGAGCATTTATTTATTTAAATAATTGTGAATCAGGAGCAGACAAAAAATGCAGTCCTAGAAAACGACGGAGGTTTTTCTTTTTCTTTGGCTAAAAACAGCACAATCCCAATTAAAAGACCACTAGGAACACTTTTAAATAAATTTAAAAGATGACCAAAGCGGGTCTTTATGCTACTTTATTTCAATCAGATATATGTAGGTATTTAATGTTTTGCTTTTTTAAATGAAATTTCTTTAGTCTTGTTGGGGATTATAAACTATTTCTTAGTTTAATTTATGCAAACCGAGCAAAAATTAACACACACAGCAACAGTTAAATGAAGTAAACATGAAAATTAGACACAAATTATGTAAAAAACAAAGAAACACAAATAATGAGGTTGTTTTTATACTTTATTTTAACACCAAGTTTTAGGTGTTGTACTCCTTTGTTATTTTAAATCACTTGCACATATTGACACTTTTTTCCCTTATATATATATTTTTAGTCTTTTTCTAGTTTTAGCCAAAACATCAAATGTTTCCCTTGAGTAAGTGGTTCGTACTATCTCCAACCAATCCAGGAGGGTCCACTCTCTAGACCATTTGTTGGTCACAGCCTTTTTTGCTGATTAAAAGTAGAACCTTTGTTTGGTATTCATCCAATTTCAAAACATTGTCTTCTGTTTTATCCTCCCAGTTACATAACCAAACTTGATGAAGGTGATTTCCCAGAAGACCCTTTACTGTATTTTCTACTACATTCAAAGAAGAATGTATTTTAGGACATGGCTAATAGATAGGTGGTTCGAAATAAAACTTTAAGTTTGATTTGATTGATAGCTCACTACTGAACAGTCTCATTTAAGATTCATGAAAAAGAGACATGTAATTTGATTTCAGCTTTAATAAATTTTTATATTCAACCTACAAAATCTCCAACCTAATTGTTTTTTCATATTTCTATCATAAGGGAAGCATTTTTGTTTTGTTTTTCTGTAATAAAATCCAACAACTTTCTTATGATTTGTTTTTTTTGGGCGGAGAACTGCTCTGCTGAATCCCCGTTAGGGCTGTGCGCCTTTGCCAGAGCTTCAACGAAAGCTAAGTCTGGACATCTCACTCAGTTCTGGGATTTGTCGTGTCATAGTTCCTGAAAAAATCTGAACGTCTTGGTGAATTTTTGGGGCAAACACAATCATAAAGCCAGGTTGTAGGTTTGTAACTGGCCGTGGTGTCGGACACCAAAATCCATCTCAGTCATTTACCGTCACTGCTCTGTAGAACTCTCCTGGCCTTTCTGCAGTCGCTGTGAGGTTCTGTGCTGAGCGTGGAAATAAGAGGCAGGTGTTCAGGGCCGTCCAGCTGAAGTCTCCTGAGAGGGGCTGGGGGTCAGAGAGGTCAGAGGTCAGTGCGCACGTGTGCAACTCTGCGCACTCGAGAGGGTTCTGGTATAAAGGTGGACATTAGTGGGTTTGTGTGCATCTATGCGCGTCCTGTGCGTTTAGGGGACGTTTTGTCATCAGGACGTACAGCTGCAGAGCGGATGATTGGTCCCACGGGAGGAAAAACAGAGGCTTTTTGTTTTGTCTCAAACACACACACACACACTCACCGTGCCGTTGTGGTTTAAAAACACACAAAAGCTTTCACTGCAAAGTGGAGTCCCAGCATCCTTTCAATGACAGGAAGTGGTAAGTAATTGTCCACCTGGACACAACCCACTATGGCCCCCAAACTGTCCAACTCCAACCTTTTGTTGGATTAACTTTAGCTTTTTTGTATTACAAAAATCTGTAAATATGCATTTTGATTTCAAAGGTCACACAATGTCTTTACAATGCAATAAAAAATTTTTTTTTATTGCTGATGAGAAATCACTTTGTACTATATGGACAAATAGTGGATTTTGGAGAAAAACAATTAAAGTTAAATTAAGTAAATTAAATAAAGAATTAAAAAGGGGTTAAAAATCTAAAGTAGAAATTCTTTTTGCAGCACCATTGCAACTACTGCTTTTTGGGTAGACACAGAAACACAGAAACAAAAGAAATCAATCAGTTCATCACACGACAGCCAAAACACCGGTTAGCAAACTACCCTCAAAGCATGATCATTTGGGTGTAACGATTATCGACAGTGAATTGTATCAACAGCCAAATACTGCATTGTAATGTTAATTGAATTGTTGTTAAAACGAACTGTTACACCCCTGATGATAATCATTTCAATCTGCAGGAAAGAATTGCAGCACAAAGTAAATGAAACGACATATTGGCTCCAACTTCATTCATTTGCCTTCACGCTGCTCAAACAGAGACGGTTACTCACGTCAATAAAAAGGACTTGAGACTTTACATGCAGATACTTGGGACTTGTCAGGATTGAAAGTAGGGATTTAAGTGAGACTGTGAACCACGTTCATTGTGTTTTACCACCTTCAGGAAATTCTCTCATTCATTTCATGACTTGATACGTGTCAGGTCCATCCATCTTCTAAACCCATTTTTGTCCCTTTCAGGGTCACGTGGCTGCTGGAGCCTAACCTGGCAACTCGCGGTCAAATGCAAGGGACACCCTGGACAGCTCACTAGTCTGACGCAGGGTCACAATCACACACCCATATACACACACGCATTCACATCTCGGGCACCTATTAACCTATAAAACATGTTTTTGAGCGGTTGGAGGAAGCCGGAGATCCCAGAAAAACAGGCATGCACTGGGAGAACATGCAAAATCCACACAGAAAGGTCCCCCAATAGTGATTCTGTTTCAGGTCCCCCCAGTCGGGACTTGAACCGGGGCCTTCTTACTATGAGGCAAGAGCGCTAACCAACATTGAAATATCTGTACTATTTTCGTGATTGACGTCCAAACTGGTTATTTTATTGTGACAGTAGAAAACTGACTTCAAAATACGGCCAATGAATTATGGCCAAAGACTTGTAAAATGCAGGTTGTGTGTATCTTAGAGGGATTTGAGGTCACTTTCAAAGTTGCTTTACTCCTCTAAAATCTCAGCAAAGAGTTGTGGACTTGGACTTGGACTTGAGACTTCAGCTATGTTCAGATCGAACTTGATTTGCGTGTCAGGGGCATCAAGTTTCAACGCTGCTGTCTGGCAGCAGCACGTTGCATGGCATCGCAGGAGTCACAGCACATCCAGGGATCAAATTTCTGAACTTTTCCGTCAAATTTGTGTTGTGTCAACCAAACAGGCACTCGGCTTTGGCGCTTGACGTGTTGACGTAGTCAGCGTCAACACGTCAAGCGAGGAAAATCTGATCATTCGCCTCCTGAACTTTATTATATTTTTCATTTTTGCATCGAGACAACAGTGAAAAGGTCCTCTAATTTTATAGATTAGACTAATCTAATCTGATTTCGTCTTATACAAGTGGATGCATCAGAATGGAGCGGAGCAAGGTGCTGTATCTTAACATTGTAGATCCTGCATCACACCTGCTTTTTCAAATGGCATTGATTTGTCTGCTCCTGATTCACACAGGTTTTAGTAGTTTTTAAAATTCTTTTTTTGGACTTTATAGGTCAATGGGATCGAGTAGAGATGACCTGTTGAGCTGATCCTCCCACAAACCTCCACAGAAAAAGAAAATAACACATAGCATCACAATGATTTAGCGATTGTTTTTAGAGCACAGTAATGCCGACACCTGCTGACATTTCTGCTGCAGTCGGCTCAGGTTTGAGTTTGGCTCACAGCCATTTCCTGCCCCCCCCCCAAACCTTCCTGTCTGCACTTTGCGTTTAAGTGATCTCAGGTTTTTCATGCAGTCTTTAACAAGCTGTCCTGCCTGCATAAAAAGGTGTTGAGATCTGGGTAAGAGTGAGTATTTAAGGCAGTGGTGCATTGTGGGATCGCAGGGATTGCAGAGTTTTATATGTTTGAGATGTTTTTAGGTATCTGCAGCATAAAGTCAGCTATCACTTCGGACAAACAGAGGTTTGGTCGAGACCCTGCAGGCAGGACGATTTGACACACACCATGTGACCTTTGGAAGATGCAAATTTAGAGTAAGAATGTCCAAAAAGTTTTATTAGTTGATTATAATAACAATTTATACAAATGGACCTGTTGGAAATAAACGAATTTTGTACATTTTTAGAGCACAAAGGAGTTAAAAAAAGGTTAAGTGGTTGGTGAGGTGTGAAAAATGGGAGTAAGTAGTTAGGTTGCTGCAATCACTTGTAAATCTTTAGGATCAGAGGCACTTGAGGATGTGGGAGGAGCTTCAAAAAAAGGTGCCATAAATGGATCCCTAGATGGCTATTTAAAAAAGGTCCTGAAAGTTCTTGTGAGGTTCCATAAGAAATGATTTAGTTCATTTAAAAAAAATATGAAAAATCCTGCTAATCCTGCAGGAAGATGAAAAAATATGGAAAACCAGAAACCGACTGACTTGTTTCCAAACATTCATGTTACTGCCACTGCTTATATTTTTAAATGATGGAATGATCCAACGTTTTTACAGACCTACTGTGTCAATGCCAGACTTTCGTTAATAAACGTTTATTTTATAGGATTTTCATAAATGTTTTAAATGTTGTGGTTTCTATGCACAGCTGATCTGGAAATAACTGCAAAAAACCAGTGAGAATCTGAAAAAAGCACAATCTGCTGGCTTTTTCTCAGAGCCTTTAGCACTTATGAAAATATAAAATTAATGTTAATGATTTTTTAATTGTGATTATTTTCTTTTTAGCCAAAAAAAAAACCTGCATCATTTTCTAGGACATAGTTTCTGCAGAGCGGCAGCAGTCCCCCTCTAAGTTGTTGGAAGGACTGTTGCTGCAGAGTAAAGCAATTTTTAGCTTAATTCTTTTTATTAAATGTCCTTCATCGTGAGAAAAATGCCACAAGTTAAAAACACCAAAAACCCAATTTTCATAAAAGTGGGTATTAAAAGAAAAAAATTTGCGATCCTTGTTGAATCTGAACATAATTCTCACAGGAGGCACCTGAATGGCAAAAAAGCCACACGGTGATATTAAGTCTAAACGAAGCATCACATTGAGACACGTGAGGCGCAGAGAACAGACCAGAGTTGTTCACTTTAGTAGTAGCATTTGGAGCTGCTGGCCTGCGTGGTGAACCACATCGTTTTTTGGTGCCACGCGTCTTTCCTGTGTTGGTTTATGGTTGTGTGGTGACATAAGTGATTCCAGTCCTGCGCCGTGGAGCCGTGACGCAGATCCAAAGAAAACCCTTCAGATATGTGTGTTTGTTTGCCTAAAAGGAGGCCCTGTAGTTGGTCTTCCTGATTGTGAGCTAATAGCGTTTAAATGTGGATTATTTTTCTGCCCCTGTGGCTGCAAATATTCAGTTAGGGTTTGGTTTTCACATGATTTAGCTGTAAATAATAATCGGAGTGTGTGCGCAAGGAACAAAAGCTGTATGTCAGCCTTCAGTTGAATAATTGTGTGCAGATATCTCTGTTTGTGTGTTTATGAAAAGGACACACGCTCTCTGGTTTTGCCCTGGAATTGCAGTCATTATGTGGATTAATTAGCTGTGAAATGGCTCTCAGACAGAGGAAGGCCGGCTGCATTCAGACTGCCAGCAAGCCATTTGAGTTGGCATTGAGCCACCAGGCAAACTCACGCATGCACCTTTGGATTTTATATTTCAGGGTTATTAGCACATAACCCACATTAATCTGTTTTGACTGCAAGTCGGGGAAATCCTCTTTGGAGCCCAGAATGTGCAACATGTGACACAGAGACGGCGAGGATAAGGAAGCTGCTGCTTTTCCTGGAAAAGTTTAACACAGATCTTTTGGGGGTTTAGTATAGTTTAGGTAATGAAAGCTACTGAACTAGACTGAAAAAATCTTACTGAATAACAGCCTCACTGACTTAATTCCCTTTTTTTGTGACTCAATTTCATTCACAAAGAAAAGCAAGAGAAATATCAAACTAGGCAAAAACAAACATTTTAAATGTTGTAGTCCAATTAAGTCAGCCAGATACTTTCTGGTGAGCACTAGATAATATCTGGAGAGCGCCAAAAACCAGTACTAACATTTTTTTACTTCCACGCCCCTTTAGGGCAGTGGTGTCGAACTCATTTTCACAGAGGCCCAATCAGCATAGTGGCTGTCCTCAAAGGGCCAGATATAACTGATGAATGTCACTAAATGTAATGAAAAATAAATGTACCTACTCCGTAATGTTAAATAACTCATTATTTATTTACTATAACTTTTTAAAGTGACAATTACAGTTGCATAGAAAACATATATTTGATTGTTACTCTAGCATATATCCTTTTACATTTGATTCTGTCAGGTTAGGTTATGTGGATAGTGTTTAAGTCCTAATGTATAGTTGCCCAATCCAATATTTCAAGTCTGATTCCCCCTAGATATGAATAAATACACACACATTTTTTATTTTTTATTCTAAGAAATTAAACACTTTTATGCTCTTGCGGGCCACATAAAATGACATGGGGGCCACATTTGGCCCACGGGCCTTGAGTTTGACACATGTGCTTTAGGGGCTCCGTAAAGTCCAGCTCATTTTGGTTCAGACAATTAATTAAACAACATTTTAATAGCAAAAGATAAAATTGGAAATGGTGTGTCTAGCTCCTCACAGTAAGCCTGAAATTAGGGAACTTTTAAAAGTGAATTAAGGGGAAAAAGAACTCTTTGAAGAGAATTTGAAGAAACAGACATTTAGTGGAACCCCTGACATAGGTTTGTTTTTATTTAACACGTGTTTCCAAGAACACTGATGACAGATAGTTGGGTCACAGAGGTGCATTACAATATCACAGTTGGCTGCTCAGCATTTTCACAGTACAAAGTAATATATCTGCTGTGCTGTCTGGAATACTTTTTATATTTCTAAGATAATCAAAAAATATATATGTAAAAGATTGTTTATACTTGGCTGCAGTGGATGCAGTTCGTTTCTATTCAGTTTGTTCATGTAATTTGCAGAGTTAATTTTTTTTAACAAGAAGATTTTAACATGAAGCTGGATTTGCCTCAAAACTTCACTGTTGCACTTGAAGATACGAGTGTAGCCAACATTAACCCTTGTGCTATCCTAGGCACGTTAACGTTGGGAGTTGGGTCATCTAGACCCACTAGACAGTGCTCTGAACCTTTTATCTTCAATGATTTGTGATCTTCACTGGTGTCCATGGATTACATGAAATCCTCTCCACCTTTGTCATGGTAGGGAGAACACGTCAATGTAAGGGTGGGGTCATCTAAGATAGCACAAGGGTTAATGGGCCACAATCATTGACTGTATTGGGCGTTCTGCATGTCAACAAGTCACGTACTTTCTCAGTGAGTGAGAGGCCACCAGTGTGTGAATGTGTGTGTGACTGGGTGAATGGATCTGTGACTGTAAAGCGCTTTGTCCATATCGGTAGAAAGCGCTATATAAGTATACGTCATTTTCCATTTACCATTTCGATTTGCTGTAGGATTTCTAAATAATATATTTTCATTTTTTGGGTTATTTATCTTTACTGGCCTGCGATCTACCCTAATGTCCTTGAAGATCGACCGGCCGATCGCGATCGACGTTATAAGCACCCCTGTTTTATACAGTCAATGGTTACAGCTCATTAGAAAGAAAAATTATGATGCATGACCTCAGTTAGCAGCAAACTACCATTTTTGCCGTCTTTCTTCTTAACCGTTGTGCTATCCTAGGCACTTTAACATTGGGAGTTGGGTCATCTAGACCCACTAGACAGTGCTCTGAACCTTTTTTCTTCAATGATTTGTGAACCTCACTGGTGTCCATGGATTATATGAAATCTTTCCACCTTTATCCACCTTTGTCATGGTAGGGAGAACACGTCAATGTAAGGGTGGGGTCATCTGAGATAGCACAAGGGTTAAACAGCCCCATAGTTGCTACAGATTGAAGAGGTTTCACCATGGAAAGTTTCACCATGATAATCAGAAAACAGGTTAAGCACTAGACTCAGATCCCACCTGGGAACCTCAGGAAACCTTTAGCTCTTCAAGCCCTTCCAAAGAGCTAAAAAGCACTTGTTCTTCCTCATTCTGGCCGACTCGCAATACATACAAGCATCTACTCAGTAAATATTTACAGACACGCTCACATTTAACTGAAACTCAATTTAACACTTCAGAGTTCAGGAAGCTCATGATGAAGCAGTGTTTTTATGTTTAATAGTTTCATTAAAAGGAAGCGCAGCGTTTGCCTGACGTTACGTAACACTCATGATTAGTGGCTTTACCTCAAGCTCTTTCAACTTTGAGTTGGCTCAGGTATAAACTGAATCGGGGACAAACAAACACTGTGCAGTGTTATCACTGGACAAGTTGCAGGACGATGGAGTCCAAAGAGGCACCCAACAAATGACACTTTCAAACTGTAGCTGCTTTCATACACTTTCTTCAACTTTTCAGTTAAAGATGGTGCACATCACCTTTTTCTTTGATGAATTTTGGTATCCATCATAGGAAAAATGTCACAAGAACATGTGGAAAACACAATTTTTAGGAGTATGGGTCTTTAAAAATCAAGCTTCTGCTGAAACTCCACTAAGTTGTCTAAAATCAAAGAGAGCAATTCAATAAAAAATCAATCAGGTGGTTTGTAAAAGCAGACGGTTTATGAGGATGATGCTGGATGTTTGTGTTGTTCGGGTGCTATCCTCTTATTATTTTAGGAGTGTGTGCTTGTACCACGCATGCCAGTTCGCTGATTGTCTGCAGCTGCTCCAATGGGGCCACTTATCAAAGAGGGACATGTTCCTGTGATGTGGCCCTTCAGGGCCCTTATCAGGAACATAGCTCTGCGGCTTTATCAGGCTGTGTGGGGGCGTGATTGGAGGGGGGGGGGGGGTAATCTGCATTAGAAAACCACATGAGCTGTGTTCCTGCTCTATACTCATTCGTCTCTGACATTCACACTGACCTGTCTTGAAGGGAGGAATCCTTGGCGACATAGCGTTTGGTGGAAAACATGTTTCCTATTCCTCAACATACTTCAGGTTTAGATCAATTGTTGTGTTGGGTAAGATTTAACAGAAGTATCACAAAATGAGGGTTAAGGTTATCTTCCTCCAAACCTTTCATTCCTGGAACAGATTTCTTTGTGACTTTATGTGACAAATTCCTGGACTTTAGCTGCATCAATGAAGTGTTGTTGTCGTGGTAACATCACCTGAAGTATCAGAGTATGTAAAAAAAAAAAAAGGACATTTTCAGTCGCTCTATTTTAGGTTTTACGAAGAGACAAAAGAAATAAGAAAAAGTAGGATTATTGATCGAAGTATATCTGGTATTTATATGTGCTTCTCATTTAGGATGACTGGGATCCGCTTTTTAAAAAGAGAAACAGGTTCTTCAACCGCACATTGGAATGACAATGAAGACTGTCTCTGAAAAGATACAGCTTTTACTGATAAAAGAATGAGAAATGTCAAAATGAATGAGAAATATTTCTACCATATCTGTAAATACAATGTTTTTGTTGTTGTTAAACCTTAAAAACTCGTAAAACTTTTGTTGAATTTAGCTGAAAGAAACCATTTCTCAATTCCTAAAAATGTCTAACCAGACATTTTTAGGAATTGAGAAGTTAAATTATTACAATATTATTACAAATTTCAAAATATTATAATTATAACAAGATGCCTTTTTTTCAGGATAAAAGTTATTTCTTCTTTTTTTAAACAACAAAACTTGTGGATGAGTATTGCACGAGTATCAAGTAAAGTCCCTCTGTTTTTAAGGATTCAGACTTTTAACTCAAAACTGTTTTTTTTGTTAGAATCTTACAAAAAGTGAATTCTTTTCATCTTTTACTTTCTATTTTTATCTCTGGTTCCCTGTCTTTCTTTAAATATTTATTTTTTAAATTTGTTTTAACCTCTAACTATCTTTTAAAAAAGGTTTTTTATTTATTTCTTCATTTTCAGTAAAAGTATTCAAACCTTTTGGTCCAGATTTGTGAAAACTTTTCTCAGTTTTGACAATATTCATAAAATGTTTTTCTGAGAACCTAATTTTGTCTCGGTTCTTTCTGAAAAATTAAGTTTATTTATTTTAAATGTTTTGCAAAAAATAAAATGATTGGGGGGAGAAATCCTTGTCTTTGTACAAATATTCCAGATTTAAAAAAAAAACAGAATACACTTTTAAAAGTTTTAAACCTTTTTGTTTTAAACCGTTGGAAAAATGTTTCAGACAGTTCAACTATAAAACTGTAGGTGAACTTTCCTTTCTTTCGAAAAAGAAGAAAAAATCAGTAGAACCGAGTTCCTCTGTTTCTGCAGAGCAAAACAGCCTTGAGCTGCCACTCGAGATAAAAAAAAAACCTCACAATACACAAACGTTTACCACAAAATGTGACTCCAGAGGTTTCCCTGCTCGATAAACCACAGCCAGGGTGAGGAATTAACCAGGAAGAGGTCTGTGGCTCGCAAAGATAAGCTGTGGCATGTCACGCACCAACTGTCAGTCGTGGCGCTGATAGCACCCGGCCCTTTGATGTGGCTCCGGGGGGGAGCGATTGAGGTGGTGGTGGGGGGCTGATTGAGTGGGAGGGAAATTGAGAGAGACAACAGGAATAGCTTCAGGGATGCTGCTTTGTCACGTCTCCATCTCGGTTCTTATCAGATCACCTTCATCTCTTCTCCTTTCAGGTGAAAATGGACAAAAACTGCAAACTCCATTTTTTTTTTCTTTGTCAAAGGTAATAAATGTAACATAAACCTGTCCGTTTGAGTGTGAAAGAAGTCCAGAGAAGATGTTTGTGAATAAATATGAAGTTACAAACCAAAGTGATGTCTTCACTCCTTGTTCCGGACGCGGGAAAAGCTTCAGACAATTCCCCTGTTCTCTGTTTGGAATTTTCTGCTGTTCCTGCTAAGTTTTTCCATTCATTGTAACCAAACTCTACTCAATCATGGAGAGAGAAAATGTTCATGTTTTTCTGATAAATATAAATGGAATTAATGTGTAGTTTGAGCCTCTAATGATCACAAAGTTCATTCCTCTGAGCAATAAAACTCATTAAAACCGTCGCTCCCAAAGGGTCTCTGCATCCCCACAGGATGTTTGCAGTGAAATTTAAGATTCGACTGGAGAAAGTGGAAGAGGAAGCGAGGGGGAAAGGTGCGTGTGTTTACTTCCTCCAAGACGTTACACTTTGACCTCTAAGGATGAACCTGGACTGAATATGGAGGCTTTGCAGTGCTGCATCCTGACGCTAATAGGATGCCTCTTCTTGTCTCCCGTGTTTGTGTGTCCGAGTGAGTGTGTGTGTGTGTGTGTGTGTAGCTGGAGGAAGTGATAAGTCTGTTCACGTTCACAAGCGTCTGCTTGAAACTCTGGACAAGTGTCTCTTTGTGCTCAAGTGGGAGGAAATCGGTCAGATAATGCATCTCTGGGTGTGTGCCCCGGTGTGTGTGTGTGTGTGTGTATGCTCATGTGCGTGTTTTACATCAACAGTGTTGTGAGTGCCAGAGAACAACACATTGGCGAGGGAAAAAAGTCATTAAATTCAGTTTTCTGGGTTGTAATAGTGAAATATTCAGTTTAAGTTATCATAGACATGAACTGAAACAGGAACAAACCTCCCAGTCTGTTCCCAGTGGTCTGATAATTATGATGTCTTCTTTTGCCAAAATTAAAAAATGTATATTTATTTATTTTAGAATTCAAGAAAAAAAGTCAAAACGGGACAAAACCATCAAAACAAAACGGAGAAACAAAACATTACAAGAGGAGAGATAACATAACTGAAAACAAACTGAAGGTCACAATCCTCACAATTTAGGTATGTGGTCTTTTGATTGACGGATGGATGGATGGATGGATGGATGGATGGATGGATGGATGGATGGATGGATGGATACATGCATGGATGGATGGATGGATGGATACATGCATGGATGGATGGATGGATGGATGGATGGATGGATGGATGGATGGATGGATGGATGGATGGATGGATGGATGGATGGATGGATGGATGAGCTCTTCTTTGTCCCGGCCAAATGCCTTTTCCAAACACAGTAGATCTGTACAGAGTAGATCTACCCGTCCCATTTCAGGCTTCAGAGATTACAGCTCCACTTATGTAAGTCAGTAGTAAAGATACACCCAGACCAGATGGCAACAACTGGACATCCTGTTCGAGGCTGATTTAAAATCAACGCAAGTGAAGCCAAGATATTTTACTGAGTGACCGCTAGGTCACTTGTTATAGTCTCCAACCTGATTCCAAATATCGTTAGCACTTTATACTCATCACAGTTATTATGCACTTAACCCTTATGTGGTGTTCGGGTCTGTGGGACCCGTTTTCATTTTTTATCAAAAGAAAAATGATACAATTAATTAATTTTTCAAACTCAGACTCACTGGCCTTGGCTCATTTTCTGTGAAGAACATATATCAGAATACATTTTTAATGACCACACACCGTATACCCCCCCAACACATTTCTATTACATATAAGATGTTCGGGTCCACTGGACCCGGGGCTAATAGAAGTGTGGAAATTGATGTTTTATGTACCTACAATCTGTCCTCCACCTGTCTGGGCCTGCTGTGTGTGTGTGTGTGTAGGTGTGTGTGTGTGTGTGACCAGTGAGAAAGAGAGAGAGAGAGAGTGGCAGAGAGAGAAAGTTTCACTGTAAATGTGAGTTCTGTTTCTGCACCTGCGGTTCCCGCACAAGGTTGCAACATTGTTAGAATAATTCAAGCATCAACTCTGTTTGCTCTCGTTCTCCCGCACATTTGACCATTTGACTTTCTTACGGGAATCTTTAATATCTCAATCTTTATCAGCTACAAATTGGAGGCAGGACACGTTAAATATAGCTTTGCCAGTGTGGTTTCTTATCACAACTGATCAAAATGGCCAAAAGACTTTCTGCGCAGAGGACCCTGGAATTGATTTTAGAAGAGAGTGACGTTTTTGATGATGATGTAGAGGGAGACGATTCAGAAGAGGAGGTTTCAGAATTAGAGGATCACATTTCTGAAAATTCAGAGTCTGACAGTGACTCTGAAGAAGATGATTAGATTGGGGCGGCCGTGGTGCAGCGGTAAGGCGGTCGACCCATGATCGTAATATTGCAGGTTCGATTCCCGCCTTGCACGCCCATGAGTCGAAGTGTCCTTGGGCAAGACACTGAACCCCACCTTGCCTCTGGTGGTAGGCGGGCGCCTGTGCTTGGCAGCGGAGCTGCCACCAGTGTCTGAATGTGTGAGTGAATGTGTGTGTGACTGGGTGAATGGGTCTGTGACTGTAAAGGGCTTTGTCCTTGTAGGAAAAAAGGCACTATATAAGTATATGCCATTTACAATTTACCATTCAGATTGAGCATCAGCCAGTTCCAAAATAAAGCCATCAGCACCCAGCCACAGGACCAGGCCGTCAGCAGCCAGGACCATGTGTTGTATAGGCCAGTGGCTAGAAGGCCATGTGTTCAATGGAGCTGATGTGTTGTCTAGACCAGTGTTTTTCAACCTTTTTTGAGCCACGGCACACTTTAACCTTGACAAAAATCCCGCGGCACACCAGCATCCAAAAAAACAAAAAAAAAACAGAAATTCATGGTCTGTATTGATCGACAGCCCCGCCCGCAATCTCACGTGCATTTTTGTGATAATTGTGGCCGGAAAAGCAGGAAGTTGCGGCTGTTTTTTTCTAAGAGATGAAATGAAAGTTAAATTAGAAAATTTAGAAACTGTTTGTTTGTTGTGGTTTCAAGGCGTTTCGCAAGGACAACTCATTGTGCACTGGCCCTTTAAGCCAATGCATCATGGGAGATGTAGTGTGAAAACTGCCGAAAACTTGCAGAAAGACTCGCGTCAATAAGCTTCATTGTATTGTCCACTTGTTTCACGGTCTGACACCGGACTCTGTGGAAAGCTACACCGCTAAAGAAGAGCTTTAGCCGGTATTTTTGTTAGAACTGAGCGACTTTATCAGCAGAATTAAGAACAAGGAAGTGAAGACTTTAACCACTTCTGATTGGTCAGACTGATGACATGTGATTAAGCCTTCAAGAATGATTGGTGGAGACAGGTAAAGGGGCGGGACTTTTCCGCAAACTGTCATAGCTGCAGCTAACTCGCAGTACCGTCATTCTTATCAAAATTTCTTTAATAGAATTAAATAAACACAAAGAAAAAGTAATTTTAAGATCTTTTATATTCCTAACTACTCAGTGTTTTATTAGGGCCTGTTTGGATGAACAAAGAGCGGATATCCTGGAGATGGGAAATGTTTTTAGATCAGTGAATGATTAATGAGGGCAATTTCTCCACGGCACACTTGACCATCTCCCACGGCACACTAGTGTGCCGCGGCACACTGGTTGAAAAACACTGGTCTAGACTAATAGGTTTACTCTATGTGTTCAGCTTGTGTTGTGCACCTGAATGGGTTCAGTTTCTGTGTTCAAATAAATAAAAGTCAGTAGTTTTGAAAACCCCTTGTTTCACTTGAAAATTTGTTTCCACTCATATCTTGATTTTAATTGATTTTCTTTATCACGTTTTAGATAATGAGTAATGAATGTGATCTAACAAAGGTTAAGGGCAAATATCAACCAAATATACTGATTGTAATTGGATGAGGTAAACATCTGTCGAGTATTTTAACATCAAAGTGTTTGATTGTGAGGCATTAAAAACCACAACATGCAACGGGTCCACCAGACCCACGAACACTGGCTGAGTAACAACAATATGAACACCACACAAGGGTTAAACCACATTGTTTTCTTCTTTTGGATCTGATGCTCAGATCCTCCTTCAGTTCTTTAGTTACTTTATTTTCCAGCTGTTACCGAAAGACAGAAAAAGACATAGAGGCATTCTTCTAATCTCTGCTGTTGCTGCTAAATGTATTTATCACACATGGTCTTTTAGCCTCCAGCAGCTCTGCTCAGAGAAGCTATTCCAATGTTTACTAGCATAACTAGGGTCTACAAAAGCTTCCTGCAATGATGCGTCCTGATGTTCACTGTTGTTGAATTCTAGTTTTTTATTGCTCCTCTGATTAATCCAGAGAGGCACAGGTGTCTTGTTTTTTTACTCATTCAGGAGTTTCCTTGTGTCGTAAACATGCACGGTATTCTTCTTTTTCATTTTGGACGAAACGTGTTGGTGAGGTACCTCACTTTGATTGTTTTTTTCAAACTTTTCTTCTACTTTTTGAGTCCACAGAAATGCACTCAATCAACAAAAATTCTTGTCTTCTATTGGAGTTATCTTTTTTTTACCTCAAATTCAGTTGCATAGGAGTGGGTGGAGCTTATTTGAATAACCTGTGTTTACATTACATTACTTTTACTAAATGAAAGCGGTGCATGGTGTTGTATTGCTTAGCCTTTTTTTGTCCTTGGTTTTGGAATTTGTCAACACAACAAAGAATCTCTATTTTAAGATCAGAAACAACATTCAGCCATTCTTTAAAAGAATCAATACATCCCATTTTCGTCTGTTTTATTCTTTCCTCCAGCCTGTCAGTCTGCATCTCTGCCCAACAACAAAAATAAACATGACCTCCGAATCCTGTTGAGATGCGACCTCGGAGCTTCAACCTATAAACACACACTCGCACAGACAAATATGTAAACATCAGCGGTGCCTTCAGCCCAGTGCCCACCTAATGATCTTTTACCTCCAAGTTTTTTTATCTTAAATTTGAAGAAAATAAAGGTTAATTTAAATGCGCAGCACCTTTCCAATCAGAAAAAGCTTATATTAAAAATAAGACACTGTTGTGTCTGTTTTAGCTCAATAAGAGATATACAGTTAGTTAATTTTTTTCAGAAATCTCTAAAACTCCCTTGATAAAAGTAGAACTACTATGTAATCTAAATACATCTTTTTGCAAAGATGGTCAAATGTTTAGAAATTTTTGGTGATTTTTTATATTATTTTAATATGCACAATTAAAAAAGAAAAATTCTCACTAAATCTTGAGTCAGAAAGAAAACAATAAATGTAAAAAAAATAAAGTGTTCAATGTTCTAAATGAAAGCCATTTTTTATTCCCCTTAATCCTTTTTGCCACCTATTATCCTCATTTTTCGTTTTGCTCTTTTGTTTATTTGTTAGTCCATGAGACAAACAAATCCTTTGAAATATTCACGGTTAGATAACAATGGACACATTTTTAATGTAATGCTCTGATGGTGAAGAGTTTCCATCCACTGACAGTGGATTTTTACACTCGGTAAAGTCTTCTGGGTGATCTGGACTAAAAACCACCGCCCTTCGCATCTCTAATGGCAGAAAAACTCAAATCATTATGGTTTTAAATGTTTGTTTTCCCTAAAAATATCATGGTGAAATCATCATGGAACATGTATGAACAAACACGAGGGTTATTTTCTTGGCTGGAATGAGAGTTTTTACTGGAACCGAACATTTATTTTGTCCTGAATCTGCACTTAAAACATAAGCAGGAGTATTCCTGTTGCTTTAACACATTATACAGAATATTAAGAACATTCTTTTTTTCCTCTCCAACCTTCTGATGTCAGTTACAGAGTGAGACTCAGATGAAACAAGTGGGAATTGCTGATTTATTCAGGATATTTTACTTAGCAACAAACACCTTGTTTGCAACAATGACCAACATTGAATGACGTACAGTTCATAAACTGTGGCAATGGATATATCTTTAGTGTGATAAGATACTGATCTTTACTGAAAAGCATCCTGTCTTTACCATTCTGACTAAACACAGAGATAAAGACCCACTCCAATAAAAATTGTGTTTTTTTGGTGTTTTTAACATGTTCCTGTTAAAAACACCAACGGACCAACATCTATGGAAGAGATAAGCTAGTAGGAGTGTAAACAGAGAGCTCTCAGCAGGGGGAAGAGAAAGGGGAACAGGATTGCTCCACACTAATCAGTCGCGATATTCTAATTAACTCTTGCCGCTCCACACAAATTATGACCTTTTTTTATTATTATTTTGGCTAAAAACGGCATCATTAAATGACCACCGGAAAGGATTTTACAATAGCTAGAAAGATCTGGGACTTTTAAAATTTGTCATATTGTGATGCAAATGGAACAAACACATTTCCGTCTGTGTGATAGGAAGGAGTGGAGCAGGAGAAGCAGCAGCAGGAACACATGGTCCCAATTTCATGGTTGTGGACGGAGGAGTGCCGGCGGATGCGAGGAGGGCAGGAACAAACCTCGCAATCTGGAGACATTAAAGCTGCTGTAATAGTAACAGTCAGGTCCATGACCAGGAAGTTCAGCTCGGCTTCTGCTGTACCAGCGTGAGCTTCAGTGTTTATCTTTGTGAGCAGCAATCAGAGTGATAATCTGCTGCTCAGTTAGGATTACATTCAGTTCTGTTTGGTTGTTTACTTTGAAGGTTAATCCTGGAGGTGCTGATAAAAACCAGTAGACTTGCATTTCCACACACACAATCCATAGAACTTTGTGTGTTTCTGTGTGTGTGTGTGTTTATCTGTGGCTCCTTCACTTTCACAAACATGCGCTCACACGCTGAGGCTGAGCAGACCATAACAGCGCAGTAAAACCTGAGCAGCAGGGCAGAGCGGGACGCCAAGACTTCCTAATGCTCCGTGGTTTTTTGGAGCTAGTAATGAGACCTGTTACGGTAAAACCCGCCTCCACTCTCAGACCATGTCCTCTCTCCTTACATTCCACCAACAGGTCCTCCTCTCACTCTGTTTTAGCTCTGTTTGTCTTAAATCCTTACATTTACTCCTCCATTCACAGAAACAATCCAGCCTTTGGTTTTTTATTCTGAAGTTCTGCTTTCAGCAACTGTAAGTTAAAAATTAAAATATGTCATAATGGTTCATGACAAGCAAAACGTGATAAAACATTTCAAAAGTGCTTATGTATGTTAATATAGTACTCTATTTAATGCTCTTTGTTATTGTAATGCTGCTAGCTTGCAGAAAAAATGTCATAACCTACATACATTTTCCCAAATATGATCCATAACAATCAAAGTTAATTTAAATAGTCTGTTTGGGTCAGATTGTCTTAACCAGAGCTTGAGTTGATTTGGTTTACAATTTCAAAACTGTGCTGAATAATGTCAGCAAGATCCATTTCCATTGCAGCTCTATAAAGATCATTCAGATTGCCATTTGTGAATGAGTTAAAGGCTAAATACTTTAATTTCAACTTTATGTTTATATGAAATGTATAGATTTATAATTTGAATGACCGAATTTCCTTCACAGAGTGGAAAGCCACGCCAAGTGAGACCTGCAATTGGACAAAAACTGCAGCAGGAGGGTCCAGTAATGTGCTTTTGAGTGTGATGTCACCCATAGAAAAAACCGTTTACTTCTGGCTCCAATCAAATGAAGTCGATTCAGTCGCCATTTTTTTGCAATATGGACGCACTCATGTTGAAACCAGAGGTGATCAGTAAGCGGTGATTGGTCTCAGAGTCGATCTGAGTCAGCGTTTCTATGGTAACCACTCTCACCAATTAGGAGTGAGCTTTTTAGAAGGCCGCACCCCTACCACTTGAAAGCGAGCTACACAAAATCTGTTTCTAACCTTTGACATAGGGGCCAGCAGGCTCCACCTACTTTTATTGAGGTGTCTAATTGGCGGGTTTATAACTTGAATAACTTTCCCTACAGAAAAAATATCATGAGACAGAAATTGTTTTTTTTAGTTAGGATTAGCAAGAAGACGTTAAAAAAAAGTATCAGAGCACGAATGGTTATTCTAACTAACAGAATGACTGAGTAACAGCAGTTTATTTCTCAATGAAAGTCTATAGGATTTTGGCTTCTTGGAGCCAGTGGGTACTTCATGTTTGGAACACCGGGGGGGAGGGCTCACTTAGTCCAGTTGCTGTATACAGGCTATGATGCCAACTGTATCCAAACTTGAAGAGTGGAATAAAAGAGGGATATTTTTCGGTATCACCGGCCTCTGGAGCTGTACGATGCTCTTTTGGGTAGTTTTAAAACTTGAGAAACATTTTTTCATGGGTGCGGCTTGCCATCAGGGGAGGTAAATGCTGAAGGCCCCAGCAAGAGAAAGGTTTCCATTGAGTGAGCTTTGAATGCCTACAGTGAGACCGTGACAAGTTTGCAATGACAAAGTTGGCCTGCACCAAAGTCTCTGCGTGGGCGTCGCTTTACTTCTCTCTTAATTTCACTAATTTTCATTTCATAGGTGTAGAAGAGTACAAAGTAGTTCCTCGTTTATCGCAGGGCTTCCACTCTAAAAACAACATGCGATAAAGGTGAAATCTGTGAAGCAGGACTATAGATGTTTTAAGGCTTTAAAATCCCTCACTACACACTTTACACACTTTCCTCAGACAGACATGAACATTTTCACACTTTTTTTTCTTGTTTAAACTCTCACAGTTCAACCCCTTTTTTTTATAAGTCCAGTATTATATTATTGAATGAAAACAAAAATCTGTACGCGATTTAAAATTTTTGTAAATGTGGAAACCTAAACACACTGCACAGTAAAATAAAACAAAAAGCATGCACTACTACTCTGCTAGAGAAACTGTTATATAGCGAGAGAACACTGTATTAATACTGTAAACTCAGATGAGGAGTTTAATCTGCAAACAGTGCAAACATTGGTGTTTAAGGTAGGGTGCTACAGAAGATTGACCTCCTGCAGCCATAAACCCCCAGAGGTGAACAGTTACTGACCCACAATGCCTTTCTGTGCACAGAATCCATCCACAGACAGTCGCCAGGAAACACGTTTCCTCCATGCAGATTCAAAGTTCCTCACATCAAATGTGCTTCTGTTCATCACTACCCTCTTGAGAAAGTACCTACTCACTAACACGCAGGGGGGGGTGTAGTTTCAGTCAACACTCTGCCCCGTGTGTTTGACTGCACCGCCTGGACATCACTGGAGGCATTTCATCAGCGTTAGGACGCCAGTAAAACCCTCCTCTGTGGGGCCACGCTTGCAGGAGCCGCCGCCTGCTAACAGGACCACAAACCTGAGGTCCTGCTGAAAGGAGCCCTTAGTGCGTCAATGGACCGTTCTCTGACGGTGACCGACGGTAGAAAGGACGAACACAGCAGCAGTGAAAACAGGAAGAAATGAACCGATTCCTCAGATAAAACCAAAATTTAAATAATGTCGCCTTTGAGTGACGGGATGTCCACAATGTTGCAAAGATGGACAGAACGGTTGAAGGAACAATGTGGGAGGCCAACACATTTTTGAACCACTTCTATTCTATGAGTTTTAAAATCTTTAAAAAAAAAGAGTTATTAAAAACTACAAGCTTTTCATGTATTTACACATGAGTATAAAATTACTATGCCTCTTGTGTTTGATGACCATTTTAAAAATTAAAAAAAAAAAGCCGTCAGTGAACAAAAAACTTCCAAGAAATTGAAACTCCCACTCCGATCATCTTTTGAGCTACTTTAAAAGCGCTCCACGTGGTTTCGTTTTCTTGGACATTGTTTTTGCAAAGCAGCAGTAGTTTAGAAATTTGCCTCTCCCTGTTCCGGACAGCTCAAAGCTGGGAGGCCAGCGTAATTTTCACATCACTAACAAGTTCTTCTTTTTAGACTCCAATTTTTTGTCTGCAATTCACAAAAATTTGAAAAAAGAAATACTCGGAAATGCAATTTTTTTTTTTTGAACTTTTTATTTTTGCTTTCTCATCACAACAAATAAACAACAATTCCCTGAGACACATTTGACCACAAGTCCACATGCAGTAAGGTGTACAATATATATATATATTTCCCAAGTTAAAAGAAAAATTGCATTGAGGAAATATGAGACAAGTAGCTCAGTTAAACAGACCTTATACAACCATGAATAAAGGTACATTTTACAGTTACAACCCCAAATAAAGTTTAAGAGTGTGCCATCTACATTCGGAAATGAAATTTTAAGCTTCATTTTCTTAATATATATCCTTCCAAATCAGAAAAACACCACAAGAAAATGTTAAAAACACCAATAATATATGATGGGGCTGACTATGAATGTTTGTTGTTGTTCTGCAGGATTGGTTTCTACCGTGAGATCGTAAACACGTTACAGAATCACTAAGTGCACATGCACAGACTTTTGTTGTTGTTTTTTTCAAAGGCACAACATTTATCAATATATAAGTTTAAAAGACTATATCATTTAGTTGATTTAGCCCTACAAAAATGGCCTCTTGACCACTGCCCTCTTGGCCATAAATAATACTGTAATTTTATTTTAAAAAAACACTCATTTCTAAGGAAAATGCATCCATCTCCTCTGATTAGATTTATCTGGTTACAAATAAGCAAAATCTCCTAAATCATTTGTTTCTTTCTTGTCTGGTAAAATGAAACACAAAAGATTTTCCTTTTTTGTGTTTAAACCACAAAAGATATGTTTATTTTCTGAGAATAGACTCACCTTAAGCAACCCTCAGCATTACCTTTATTTAAATTCCAAAAGAAAGGAATTTGAAATCCAAAGATGCCAAACTACGTGGGCTTCTAACAGGCAGGAAGTTGGATTTCACATTTGTTCTGGACTGATGTTTTGCTGCTCAGAGAGCAACTTTCAGTAATTTCTGAAGAAATATTTTTTGATTTTGGTTTGTAGCTAAAATTGCCTCTTTACTTTTACCCAACGCTTCTATTTCAGTGCTCATATAATTTGAATCTGGACCACATGGAGCAGTCAGGTTTCTAAAGTTAGAAGCTTCACCATCTTTGCAGGCATAGAAGAAAACGTTATTGTTATTTAAGACCATAATGACCAGTTTTAAGATCTAGATGGAGGGTAAATATAACGTTATAATTGCAGATTATTCATATTTCATAAATTGATGCTTTAATCTCCATCCTTTTTGGTTCACAACCTCACCACCTGTGCTTAACCACACACACTCAGACCTTGGTGTGGTGAACCCTGGACCCGTATGGCTCCTGCACACGGCTGAGTCAGACCACACAATACACACTTTTAAATTCTTCCCTAAAAGGTTTAATACACACTCTTATACACCTCTGGACTCCTACTAGCACTAGAAAGTATTTAAACTTAGAGATTGAATAGAAGAATGGCAGCCATCTGGTTAGTTTACGTAGGGACACTGTTTTTTTGTGTTTTTTTCTTAATAAATACTATTTGTCACTATCAAAATCTGAAATTGTTAAGAAACAAGATGGGTAAATGTTTGTTGTTTCACCTATTGTGATCTTGAAGTGGAGATTGTGAAGTTTCACACAGAAAACACTATTGTTGTCAATGTTAGCATTAGCTGCATGCATTTGTAATACTTCAAATTAAATCAAATTAAAGTATTAACAGTAACACTCTGCCGGTTAAATAAAGACCACATGCAGCTACAAACACAGTGACGACAAATTCAGTGCTAACAAGTAGGTAGATCAGTTAATTCCAGAACAGTCGCTGGCGACACAAAATAACACACACTCTCCAAAACACTATAACTCTTTATGCAATAACTGAAAGGGCTGGTTTATAATTCAAAGCAATTTGGAGTCGCTTTGATCGCATTGGTCACATGGCCATCTGTACCTCGTCTCTGCTCTTTCTCTTGTACTTGGCTGTGGACCTCACCTCTGGCTCGTCTCGCGCTTCCAGCCATCCCCCAACTCCATCTTGATTATACCCATCTGCTGGACTATTTAAACATGTAGTTGTAGAGTTTGATAAGTTAGTTCTTCTCTAGTAGTTCTGGTACATCGCTTGTCCATCCTGGGAGAGGATCCCTCCTTCATGTGGACATCCCTGAGGTTTCTTCTTCTTTTTCCAGAATCCGTCATTTAACCTGAATTTATTTCAAGCGATTAGAGTATTCGAGGACGGAGCAAACTCTGTCCAGAAAAATGTCTTTGTAATGCTGCCGATGATTCGAACTTAATTGAAGAAGTCAGAAAATACCTAACTTCACACAGAGACGCAGAGAAAGACAGACACAACTAGATTGAACATTGAGCAAGTTACTGGAAAGAAATATCTTATATCTTGCACCGCTATATATTTATAATTTTTTCCCCCCTCTGTATTGCCTTCTTCTGTTTAGTGGACGAACACACAACTTCCTCCTCTGTTTTTCATGTACCTTTGCGTTCACAGACACAGTAAGTGTTTGATCAAGATGTCCTTTATGGTATAAAAAACAAAAAAAAAGCTGAAGAAAGGCCAATCATGTCACTTGAAAAGTATAAAGGCCACTTAAAAGTTCTGAGTGGTCTTTGCTATGGTGCCTGCGTGATTGTGAATATGATTGATGCGATGGTTGATCACTGTGAAGTATAAACCAGCCTTAAGTCTAACAGAATCTGAGGCGGAGAAAAAAATGCTTTCCTCTTCGTCAGAGACAGTTAGTAAACACTCGCATATCAGTTCAAAGCTGCTTTTCTCAGCTCAAGAACATGCTGAAATTACGTTGATTGCTGTTGAAGAGCTATGGTAATTCAAATGACTTCAACATTGAAGCTAAAGCGCCAGTGTAAAAGAGTTAAAGTTGTTACAGTTCTGCTGTATTTTTATTTATTGTTCACCATGTTTACATGGTGAACAATAAAAAAAATATGTTTAATATGTTTACTACTTTCTTTAGCTCACTTCTGTTTTTTACAATGGCTTTCAGCTGCACTGTTGTGAATCACACCAGCGTTTGCTTGCAAGTGCACCAAACTGCTTAACATCAGAAAATAATGGAGACGGCTGGGGAAAAAAATACACAAATGTAGGATTCCTATTGTGTGAACATGTGAGAATCCCTCGCTGCTTTTCAAGCATTATGTACCAAGAGTCTGTGGAATATTTGAGCAATAAAAATGAGGATTTCATTCATAAATAAATATAAATAAATAAAGTTCAGAAAGTAAACAGAGAATCCAAATGATGATGCTCTGCTGAGATGTACTTCATATTACCGTTCGTCCTTCAGGTCAATCAAGGTTTCACTGACAGAAGGTTTTTGTTTCCTCCCAAAGTAAACACCAGAGTATTTAAGGACGAACCTAAGAACAACTGGGCCACTGTGGAGCTGATATGTTCCAAAACATTACAGCAAGATTTGTAGGTTGGAGCTGAAAGGCTTGCTGTCTGTGAGGCTTTTGCAAAACCCATTAGTTTTTCAACATCCCTCCAGTTCAATGAACTTCATCAATAAAATAAGTGTTGGGAGGGGATTTATTGATACAAGCGGAAGTGATTTTGGTGTAAAAAGAGAAAGGGATGGTGGAAGACGTCTGGGGTTAATTTATAGCTCCAATAAATCCCCACTCTTTACCCTTTAACCTCTGGAACAGCCAGGCAGCTCCCTAAAATCTTAATCACTCCCCTGTCTGTATCCTCACAGGGCGACAGAGAAAGGACAGAGTGAACAGTGGCCATATTATTCTGCTATAAAACCCAATGGCGTCTTTGTAATCACCTGACTGCTGCGTTAGCCAGACAGGCAGGGCCAATGAGACAGTTTGTTATTCAGAGACATGTATGGCGCGGTGAGTTATTGTGGTACTTTTCGCTGCAGCACATAAAACCTTGCAGATTTATTCCCTGCTTATTGTGTTTATCACCAAAAACTTCTCAGAGCCACAAATGAGTCTTCCGCTGTAAAGGAAAACAAAGCGAGATGTTTTATTGTACAACGGATCTCCTTTTGTTTCACCAAACTCCTTCACTTTCTCATGGAATCCTATGATGACCTTTTTTAAATGTTTATTATTTATAGGAAAGAAGAAAGACTGAAAAAACATCATATTCTTTGGCTAAAAAATGAAATCCCTTGCTTTTGCGTTTCCCTTTAGTTTTAGTTTTCCCCAGTAATAAACTGTGGTGTTTCTTCAGGTTTCCAACTAATTATGCTGTTTTTATATTCATTCATCTTCTTCCGTTTTGTCCCTTTCGGGGTCACGGGGCTGCCGGAGCCTATCCCGGCCACTTGTGGGTGAAGGCAGGGGACAGTTCGCCAGTCTGTCGCAGGGTAGAATGTCCACAATCACACACCCATTCACTCTCACACCTAGGGACAATTTAGATTAACCAATTCACCTATTAAGCATGTTTTTGGATGGTGGGAGGAAGCCGGAGGCCCGGAAAAAACCCACTCGTACGGGGAGAACACGCTAACTCCACACAGAAAGGTCCCCCATTGGTGTTCTGTTTCAGGTCCCCCAGCTGGGCCTTAAACCGGGGGCCTTTTTGCTGTGAGGCAAGAGCGCTAACCACTGTGCCACCGTGCAGCCTGTTTTTATATTCAAGTCAAGAAAAAATATGTTTGAAAAGAAATTCTGTCCCACATCTGAACACTGTAGATATGTAAATGTTAAACATATTTTAGGGCAGTGGGCAGTGGCTAGATCTCGCTTGGAGCCAGTCTAGAATGGAGAAGTAAGATACGTCCTTCCCTCCACTAGTCTGAGGGTTCACCTTGGGCAAGTGATAGCACTCTCTTGCCCTCCTACCTAGGGTTACAGTTGAAGCAAAAGTCTGGCCAACAGTGTACAATGGCAGGAAGAGGATCCGAATCCCAACGGCTAGACAGCGGACGAGCCAGCACCACGGTGCCGACGCAGCTACCAAGGGTGTTGTAGAACCTGATCCAGGTCTGCTCCAGCCAATCGGATCCAGTTGGCTGCATGTGTGCAGACTGTCTTGGTTCGTCCTTGCCTCTGTACTCTGAAAGGAACATGACGCGTGGCCTCAAACGTTGGGGAAATTTGGAAGAGGGAAAATGAATTCAAATGGCGAAATGCTCCTAACAAAGTGTTCTGAACACAAACTGGCTATCACAAATACATTCTTTAATTTCCCAGACAAGTGGTATCACTCCTGGAATCATCCAAGATCCAAGCACCCAACTCTACTGGATTACATCATTACTAGGAGGTGTGATGTGAAGGACTTTCGTACCACCAGAGCTGTGAGTGGAGCCGAGTGCTCTACTGATCATTTCATGATCCACTCTAAATGTAACATCAAACTAAAACTTCCACCTATGTAGAAGAAAGGATTGAAAAAAAAAAAAAGAAACTCAACGTAGTAAAGTTGAAGAAACAAAGTGAGAAGGACAAGCTTGTAACTGTGGTACTTGTGAAGAACAAGAACAAATGGAACTGATTTAGATGTGTCTTTTTTTTTAGAAACTTCAGCATGTTTGATTTGATTTGATTTATTGATTTATTTCAAGCATTGTGGTCAAAACAATAAAGAATTTACACATATTTATCAAACTCATTACAGAAATGCATAGTTCAAAAAGACAGAAAATAAAACAAAACAGAAAAGTCACTTAAATCCCATTTTGCTTAATTAAATACAGTGATCATTAACCAAAATCAAGTAGAGCTTGATTTATTGCCTGCAAAGGATTGGGAAGAAGCAAATTTATATAATCCCACCCCTACTGAGTTAATTCATTTTATAGTTTAACAGTTTTTGTAATCCGGTTCTGATCCGATAAATTCTTTTCAAGTAACAAAATGATTGATTATCTGCAATAAAAAATGTATTCATGATTTCATTAAAGAGTAACCATTATGTAATAATCATTGATTATTATTAAAACACATTATCACAATAAACCAGTAATTATTGCTACACATTGGTTTTCCTACATGTTGTTGTTGTAACAGAAGCAGCTGCTCCTGAACACAAGCTGGAGGTCTGCGTGGGCTTCTGGATGAGCTCCTCATTTTTATTTTCCATTATTTTAATCTTCAAAATGTGACTTTTGACCTTAACATGTATTTCTGTTGATCATGAACTCTCTTTTCACTGTAAAACAGTCATGAAAAGTATTGCATACCACAAGGTTTTGCAAAATGTTGCAATTTCTCAATTGACCACTATAGGCTGGTTTAAGAAGGGAACAATTTCCCACTGAAACCCATATAAACCAAATCTCATTTTACACCCAAGTGTATATTTTTTAATGTATATGATTTCGATAGGCATTTGTAGCTGTACTCCTTGCTCTTATAGTTTTGTTCAATACAGAGCTTTTTTTTAAATCATATCAGTGTTTAAAAAAATAAAAGCACTTCTGTTAATGTAACTTGAGAATCTAAGCTGTATGAGAACTGAAGCCCGTTTTCCCATCTGGAACAAAAGTGCACAAAAAGATAAGAATGTATCTGAGTAATCCCAGCAAGTTATCAGTTGGAACCCAAATGAAAATTATTCAATTAAACTAACAGCACAGTGTATTTCTCCACATTCAAACATGGAAATGTTTAAAGTCTTATCTTGATTGTATGGAGCCTTGCAGCCAGTTTTCTGGTCTAAGAAAGATTTTTTTGGAGGTGAGGACTACAGGGCCAGACGGTGAGAACTCCAAACACCTCAGAACTAAACGCTGTGAAATCTGCCCCCAAAATCTGCCCGAAAATCATTTAACTACTGTGATTGTTGTCTAAGCAAGAGCCTGCACAGATTTTATGTCTGAACAGTGGAGTCTGCACCGTCAGCCCAGAGCACATTAGATAAAGAAAATACCGTCTAATTCACATTTGCTGAGTAAATTTGTTTCTAACATGCTGATGACTAAAATGTGGATTACTTTACTTAACTTGATGACCTGATCAGAAGTTTTTGCCGCAGTTCGGAAGACCTCTAAGGTTAATTCTCACCAATTCTGTTTCATACTGACAATTGGTTGTCTTTTATGTAAGTGGTTGTAGAAGCTCGTCTGAACTTTGAGGCAGAGCAAAAGTGAACCCTAAATATTGCAGTTCCTCCATTGGCCACAGGAGGCTGGTTTCAGAAGGGAACACTTTCTTATTGTCACGCTTAAAAAAAAGATAAATTTTACACCAGAAATATACGTATACGTGTCTAAAACAGTTTTTGTGTTTATTTTAAACATACGGGAGTTGGCAGGATGGATAGGTCAGTAGTTTTGATTTCAGCTGAGCTCAGATTTGGTCGTGATTAGAACTGTTTTCTGATTGCTAGGTGGGTGAACTCCTAGGTAGAGTCAACAAAACTCGCTCAAACTTTACTTCGCCTCAACAATTCCCGCATTTTGTTCAGGTGGGCAAAAGTTTACATAACCCAGTCCTTAACCCTTTAACACCGTATCTAAATAACACACGCACTTTGGCATACCGTAAATCTTACGTGATCAACAGGAATCAGCTGATTCCGCCGCTGTTCTCTGTGACACAACCCGTTAGAATCACATTAATTGCCAACAGTTGAAGAGAACAATGGAACACTGGAACAAAATCTCTGGTGTTGAAGGGTAAATACCTTGTGTGCCCTTTAGAGAAAATTCCAAACTTCGAGCTTCTTTTTTGCCTTTAGAATCCTATGGGTGATATCGACGTCTACGCTAGCAACACAAATCTGCATTCTGTTGTGGATTGAAATTCAATTGAGACAAATGGCCAAGAAATCAGGAATTCTGCCAGGGTGTGTAAAAGTACACAAATACAGTAACATGCAGCTATAAAAACCAAATAAACCAACAATGTCCACCTGACATTTTATAATCCTGCCCGCTGGAATTTACACACACACATTGAGATTGTCCAAAGTCATTGTTTCTGTCATCTTTTCCTTCACACTTCCGATTAAATTGAAAAGGTTCACAAAAACTTGGAGTTTAATTTTCATTCAAATCTAGAAGAAGGGGATCTTAGGATTTGAGCATTCACAATGCAGCAAAATACATCCATGGTGTCACTCTGTCCCACAGAGGTGCGCATTAACAAATAAGATTTGTTGAGTTACATAAAATTGAGTTATGTGAAAGTTTTGCGTCCTTAAAAGACCACATGAAACTCATTTTTTTACATTTTTGTTTGACTTTGTCTTCAATTTTATGTGAAAAAATGCCTTTATGGCAAAAATGATGTTTGATATGCCAGAGTACTGCGGGGAAAATCACTGAACATTGCATTACTGCCCAAAACAGTAATCCATCAATGTAATACTTTGCTTTTGTAATGTGGTTTTTGGCTATTTGTTCATGTCTGCTCATCAGCATAAAGCGGTTTCAGTGGATTATGCAGCTTCCAGCTTTTTCAAAATAGTTTAAACTGAAATAGTATTTTACTGAAATCCAACCAATTGTAGTTTATGAGAATAAAAAAAAACACCCTCTCAGATGAAAACTGTGTTTTTAGCTTTTTTTAACATGTTCTTTTGGCATTTTTCAGATGATGAAGGGCATATAATTAAGCTCAAATTTTCATTTTGTATTATTTCTTTATTCAAATCACAGTGAATCAGGAGCAGATGAAAACATTTAAAAAGTACATAGTCAATACAGTCTCGCCGACAATTCAGAGGCAAATTTCCTATAAACTCCTGCTGCTCTGCAGAAACTTTGTCCTAGAAAACCACACCGTTTTTTTTTTCTTCGTATCTTGGCTAAAAACAACATCATAATTATTAAAAGCCAACTGGGAACGCTTTTAGAATAGATGAAAATAGATCAAAAGGTGATCAGAGTGGGACTTTAAACTTTAAAAGGTGTTAGTATCAATGACATGAGGATGAAAGAACAAAGAGGCTCCAAATGTGTCCTTGGTTTTGACAAAGTGCATCCTGAGCCAGAGGAAATAACAAAGGAAGCATTTTGTTGAATCCTATCGCGGCTGTCACGGAGACACTTCTGGGCCGTTTCATTTGGTTGTCATTCCACCAAAGCAAAATTCTGAAAACTTCAGAGTCTTTTGCTGAAAAAAAAAGGATGATGGTGACTCTGTGGGAGTTCTGGAGAGACAAACCTAAATAGAACCAATGAATGATCCAGAGTAAACTTTACACGTTGGCGTTACTGTACATGGGAGCCAATCTACGTGTACTCAAACCTTACAGTAGGAAACATTTAAAACTTAAGAGATCTAAATTGCTACCTGGTCGTTTTGGGCCATTAGCCGCCCTCTGAAGGAAAATGTAGGTTTGAGAGAAGGAGTTTCACCGTAATATCCTTGCCTTACGTCCGTTGACGCACACAAGACTTAATGACATCCAATCACTCACATGCTTGGGGCTCCATACATCAACAATTACAGGCCTGTTTGGCAGCAGAGCACAGTAATGGTTCACATCATCTGAGTAATAACTGTTAAAAAAACACACTGTTTTCAGATCACAAAGAAAGATTATTAATTATCAGAAGGAATTGTTCTTTGAGCTGAATGCAGGCTTCTATCAGACTCAGATTTTGAACCGTTCACCGTATTCAGTCTGACAAAAGATACTAAACAACATCTGAAAAGGAAATAAATAACATACTATGTGGCGTCAAATTAAGAAAAGTGTGATCGGTTTAAAAAATAAAGAAGCAATATTTTTGTTGAAACTTAAACACTAATATGTAGTCAAATTTATATCTCAATCAGACAGTTTTTATACTAAATAACCACAAGAGAACTTGCATAACATGTTAAACTCGTTTGAGTTTCCATCGAAGAGTCTCATCTGTGCTTTATTTTGAAAATATTTTTGCAGGTTTATAATGAAAGCAAATGCTCTAATGAGTTCTTTTTGGAAGTATTTTTAGTAAAAGAGGCTGGAGGGATGTAAAACCGCTGCCGGTGTGGGCGTTTTGTCGCCTCTTCTCAGGACATTGTGGCACATGAGAGAGTGTTTTTTATTTTATTTTAGGAGACTCCTCCTCCGTTTTTATTGCTGCAAGTGGCTTCCTTAAAGGAAGTGGCTGTTGTCGTTGAAAGTCTGAGTGAGAGTCATATCTTTAAAAAGTGATTTATGAGTCCTTTAGTTCTTCTTTTGTCCTCACAGCCGGGTTTTCCATTTGACTGAGCGTTTCTTAGTCACGGCGCTCTTAAACTCGTGCATTCTTCTCTGAATCTGTCCTTGAAAGTGGAGGATTTAGGCTGGAGGGCACGGGAGAAAGCAGCTGAAGACGTGTTGAAAACATCCAGACACCTGCTCTTCACTTTCCCCACCTCAAAGATGGGATTAGACAAATAATCAATCAAACTCCCTGGTACTTTGGTTCCGTTTTGGTGTTATTTCTGGGCCTACATCATAAATCATGAATCATGCAATCTTGTTGTAAGTCAATAAAAATCAATCGCAGCCAAGATAAAAATTCTACGGATTTACACTTTCATCAGAAACCTTTCCCTGTTCCATGATTGCAAACGAAAATAACTTCCCAGCATTTGTAATTGCTGTGTGGCTTTTAAGCATCTTCATGAGCTTGAGTGGATCAGAGATGGATTGATCCAGTTTTTTCTATTTTTGAAAGATAGACAGTCAATAACTCTGGTTTTCTTTGTCATTTGGCCAAACATTTGGGACAAATAGCCTGACGGATGCTGAGATTTACCTAGTAAGACTGTTCGGGAGTTGAGGATTTGACCCTCAGCTGCCAATCCAAAGAAAACGCACCTGGAGCAATTTGGATTTCAATTTTAAATGAAGTATCAGGGTTTACTAAAATTCACCCGCAGAATAGTTGTTGTTAGAAATGGTTTTGCTAATATTCAAATGTTTGTTTTAAAAGCAAGTTAAAAATCCTTAAAGTGACCCCTTTTTGCATTAAACCACATCACAAACGAGCTCTTAGCAAAACAAGAGGCCCTTTAAATGCAAACTAAAAGTTTTCACTCAACATTTCCTTCCGTTCACCTCAGTTAATAATGGAACATTAAAAAACCCAGCAAAGAAACAGAATTATAGCTGTTTCATTATGAAAATCAAACCTACAGAGCAGCTGACGGTTAGAAGTGGAGGTGGGGTGCATGAAAACAGTGAAGTTAGAGGTGGCTTGTTATGCCACTCTCACTGTTAACCATTTGATTATCTGTTGGTTTTTCACATGGAGGGGGCAAAACAGCAAAAATCAGAGCACAGAGAAGCAGAAAGCTGAGGAAGCCCTGCAGTGGGCATCCATCCTGTTCTAGGAATGTGTTTCTGTTCACTTCTACCAAAAACACCTAATTTGAGCTTTTGAAACACAAATAGTTTCACTTTTAAAGGCCGACATAATGATAGTTTCTCTGTTTTTGTGGGCTGGGGCTTCGCTTTTACTTGACTACTTTCAAATGATCGTAGTAAAACGTGAAGGATCCTGTGGTGTTTATTTCCATCTGAGAGCTTTTTTTGGAATAATTAATACCGAAGGGTAAGATAGACAAAACAATCAACCAGTTTTCATGGATGAATTATGTTTTTCCTTATTAAGCAACTATAATGTAAGTTATGCCATGATTTGACTTTTTTTGTATATACATTTTTGCAGTTTTTGTTTTTTCGTACATTTCCTTCTGATTTCTGGAAATTACTTTTGTATATTTTTTAATGATTTTTCTTTTTTACAGAAACCAGAAAGAGTAGGTACTGTGGGACATCACTGATTAGATGCTGACGTTTGTCCATCGTTTCAACCAAACTTTTTGGGCATGAAGCCATACTATTGGACACCCTCTGCACAAATCATAAAACTTTTAATAGTATGTGGACATTGAAGACACATCCCAGAGTACCTACCTTCCTCATTGTGTTCTGTTTTTTAACATCTCCTTTTGAATTCTAGAGATTACTTTTTAATTATTTTTTTTAAACGTTTCATTTTTATTTCGTTTCATTTTTTGGAATTGTGTTTTGGTTTCTGGAATTTAGTTTTGAATTATAAAATGTAATTTTGATTATTTGCTTTGCTTTTTTACTGTTGTGATCTTTTAATAAATTTATTTTTTTGCTTCTAATGATTTGTTGATGTGATTTGCACTTCAGGGCCACCGTAGAATTCCTTTTACATAAATCATACATCTGTGATCAAGACTTTGTGTATAAATGCATTAAACCACTCTGTGTACCACAATGGGCATCTGTTTTCCTAATTATAGTGGGAATAGTTCATTTTCTTCTGCTCCCTGAAACTATAAATGTGCAATAGTTCGAAGCATGTATTTTCATGTCGAGAAGTTACAAAACACGGCGTGAGAATATAGTTTAGAGTTAATGAAACAATAAGAGCAAATGAAAGAGCTGGTGGTCAAACCAAAGCAACAATGACATTCTTTTCATGGGATGCAGAGAAAGCTGAGGCACTTAAGAAGAGTTACTGCAGGAGGGAAGCGTTTCTCTGTGACAATGAGTCTCTGTAGGGATGCATAATTCATTAAAAATGTAAGAAAAAAATAAAAACTAGCGGGGAAACAAAGACGTCTTCACCCTCAATCCATCTCTCATCAGTCAAATATGCAATTATCAGTCCGGAAGGCAGGCCATCCTCCTGTTTATATTCTCCTTTCCTCTGTGAATGTGTGAGAGTTTGTTTTCTCAGCCGCCTTAAAACATCTTCCCCAGCCACACACACTCAGCAGTTCGTGAGCAGACACCTCTGATCCTCCGCTGATCAGGACCTTTTCCTTCAAGAACAACAGTGCCATCGAGAAGTCACACAAGCGTGACAGACTCCTTGCTCTGCCTCCCATGACAACCACAACCCACATTTTTATTTTCCCTCCCACCCAACAACGACTTACTGTAAATGGAAAAGCAGGCGATGCAGATTTCAAGCTCCGGCGCTGTGGGAACCCTAAAACAAAGCTACAGTATCAAACCACATGAAAGAGAAGACGCTGGACTGAAATAACAGCTCGGACGGTGGGTGGTTTCATCCACAATGTCTGAAGAGACATTTACCACAGATTATGTAAAGGACTTCAGTTCAGGTTGAAACAAATGATGCGTTCAAATACATTCCCTAACTTTTTAACAAGGAATGAAGAAAACATGTTTATAGTTTTCCTTTGTTCCAAAAAAGAAAGACAAAATCTCCATTGAGTTTAATTCGTTTCTTGCTTTTCTGACGCACAGATTTATAGCCATGAATACAGAGGGTGTATTCAGACCGGACACATTTGGTTTGCTTGAAGTGAACCAGAGTTCGTTTCCCCCAATAATCTGGAACTAATTTTCAGTCTGAATTTACCCAACCGGACCGGGAACCGTTCTCTGACCCGTCTTTCGAGATGGTCTTGATTAGTTTCCAATCGGACTGAGCTCCGGTTCACTCTGAGTTTCTTCTGTCTGAATAGGCTCCGTGTTCCAGAGCGGAACAACTGGACCAAAACGACCACCATAACCGGGCATCAGCTGATCAGCCGAGCAACAATGACACACAGCAACTCATTGAAAGGTGGTGGGATGAACGCAGCTTCATTAAAACTATTTGTAACATAATACACATTGCTTCTCACTGTTTTCCCAACAGTATATATGTCATAAGCACTTATCAGAGTACCTTCTTAGCCGTGGTTTCTTCAATAACGGCCCTGGAGCCGCTGTACCTGACATTGATACAGACATTCAAAATCGGTTAGAAAATATAACACTTATCCCGACAAGGATTGCAAAGTGCACAACTTCAATTATTCTCTCTACGGTTGCTTTGCCCCGCCCTGGTAGATGACAGACTGAATACAGACCAAACGCAAGGTTCAAAACTCGATTAAGTGGAATCGGTCCAGACCAATGGACTTTTCCAGTCTGAATACACCCAGAACTAACTTAAATTCTGCCTTTTAATTTAGATGTGTGGATAATAAAGTGTGGTTTCTTTGCAAGACCAGTGTTTTGGGGTGTAAAAAGAGATTATAAAATGCTTTAATAATGTTTTGGACCTTTTTACTTGTATGTTTTGAGAGATTTTCAAAATTCCCTAAAAAACAACAATCAAGACCTAACTTTTTAAAATATTGACATAATGTTCTGTTTTATGATCCTAGGAACTTGACCAAGGTAAGCTGATGCCCCACTTCCATCATTTCTTCTCAAATTTTAGTTAAAATTTAGAAATACCTGAATCTACTGGTACAAATCTAGTGACTGTGCCCTTCGGTTTCCATGTTGAAGACTAGAATTCAACCCCCAACCTTCCCAGATCAAAAACTATGGACTCACATCAACTTTCTGTAAATTAGACCAAATGAAGGCAGCTGCATTGAATGCGTTAAAGGCAGGATTTTGAGACTCACATAAGTGGCTTAGCTCCACCTACCTGACAATAAAACTCTTTAAAAAATGTATTTACTAAAAATGAAAAACCAAACAAAGTGACTTTACATAACCTCTGTATTTACTTGCCCTCAGTGCTGAAGCCACTGTCACTCCAGGATTCAGGGGAGATAAGGATCCCCCCCCCTCCCCCAAATTCCGCCTTGTCGGTCTTTGATGGATGAAGACGAAGCTTGTGTTTTTGCTCGGGGATCAAATCAAATTGAGTGTGGAGGCAGAGCATCCATGTTTGGGGTGTCCTTCCCCCTCCGGAGCATTTCTGAGCGCCGAGGTCACAGTGGGGGTCTAATTAAAACAAACCAGCTTCATTGTTGTACTTAAAAATGTGTGGTAAACATCAGAAGCACTGCGGTCTCTGAAAATAAGCCATCTGCTGCCAGGGATCAGGTCGAACTCAGACTCAAACAGACCTGTGGAAGTTAGGTGCTTTTAGGAGTTTGGTTTTGTTTGTGGACATAGAAACCAAAAGTTTGACTGTTTATTCCTCCAGGTTTTGCTTGTTACTGTCGTGGTATATTTCATTGCTAAAACTGAAAAAACTATTCTTTCCAATTTGTCACTATTCTCTAACAAGGAAGACTGAGAGTTTAACTTGACCTAATCCTCTTTTCAGGTCTTTATTTACAGATTGAGATCCCTGAATTACCAGAGACTCTTAAAGGTGTTTCCAAACAGTGTCAGTTCAGTGAAGCTGAGAAAATGGCTGGAGTCATCAATGGAGGTGTGAAGACAAGAACAAGCTGAGATAACGTCTGATGGTCGTGTTTGTTCCATCGATGACAAATTGGCTCTCCTCCCTCTGTTTGTTTGCCTTTCATCCATAGAATCTCCAGAAGAAGACAAGGAGCAGCTGTTTGGACCACAGGGGAAGAACCTGCAGCTCTCTCACAGTCCTCTAAGTGTGGCTTTAAAGAAATGGATTGCTTTGAGTTCAGGCTAACTTTAAAGTGAGGCCTTTAGGTGAAATTGAACTTCAAAACTCAGGGTTTTTTTAGTGATTTCCTGAGAAAGGAATTGAGTCTTCCCAGGTGAATTGTAGTTCTGATGCTACGTTCACACCGTTGTGACGCGTATTTATCACAGTGAACTACCACTACCCAATACATGTACCCACAGTTGGAAGGGAGTTTGTGCGAACTATTCAGAGGCGGTGCAAATGTCGCGAATCTTGCTTCAGGCTTTTTCTTTCATAGCTCTATTCCGCCATTTGAAAGACATGCCGTCAAATAATTTCAGCCGGACAAAAATCATAATTATTCATTTCTTCCCTGTGATTGTTTTTTAAAAATTTGGTCAGTCCATTAATTAAAAAAAGGATGCTATCCTTACACCTGCACCAAATCTGAGTTCCTGACTGTTCAAAGTTTTATACTTAGAGCCCAAAAACAGTCTTAAAAACATGCGTAACAACGTGTGGACGCAGGAACTCTAAAGGTGGAACTCTGAAAGACTGTTTATGCATGTTTAGATAGACTTTTCATTGAAAGTGGTCACTTGAACGCACGTTTTTTTAGGCCAGCGTAAACTTGACTTGACAAACAACTTAGGATTGAACAAAAAATAACCTCTTAACCAATTTATAATAAATGTATTTTCATTTTAGCCTCTATGGGTACTTTACACACACATTACATCCAAAAATCCCAAACAAAATCCACATGCCAGGCAGTAGATTAAGATGGATAAGACTTTGCAGACACATCATCACCTTTCAGCTGCAGAAGAGGCCTGACTCTCGGTGTCCAAAAAAATCAAATCGATAAAGGTTAAAACTAAGGATGCATCGGAATTATTTATTTTAAGCACACGGTTTGGGAGCTATTGGAAAAAGTTTGGCAGAATTCACATGCGAACCTCTGAAATTTTAATATAAGAATTCCTAAAAAATATTCAGTATCTATGATTGCCAAATAAATTGGTATGTCTGTGCCATAATTCTGTTGTTCAAACACAACATAAGGAAATATTTCATTGTAATTTCTTTGTTTTATCCCGAAGCATTTAGTCTTGGGTTTGATCTAAAATCACCGCCATATCATGCACTTGTTAATTTATCAACGGTCCTTAAGAGACACTACTGGGGATCCGCGCTGACTGACTGTCGAATATCCAACCTAAAACTAACTTCACTGCGGTCCACTCGGCGTGTCAAGACAGGCGCATGTGGTGAACAGAAACTGGTATTTTCCTAAAATAAAACAGAATCAGAAAATAAAAAAGCGGAAAGTATCAAAGTTAGTGTACCGTATGCATTTTTTTCCTGTCTGAGGCCCGGTATCAGTGGTTGGGGACCCCTGATTTAATGGGAACAGGCAGCTGGGTCAACGACCCTTCAACGTTCAAATTCTGCTTTTTCAAAGAATATTTACGTTTTAGTTTCGGTCACATGAAAGAGTTTCAGCATTTCTGCTTCGATTGTCAGATAACGATGTGAGGAAACAGTCATGTCAAAAAGGCCACAATTTTCTCCGTGAAAGCAGGCGAATCCAAACACGGCCTGCAGGAACCCGTCTGTCTCTGAGCCACAGCGAGCGGCGTGGAGTGCGAGACAGTCTGGCGAGAGCCCCGGTGACCGGGAGGCTCAAACTGTGACCGACGTCTGACAACACAGCTACGGGTCAGCCTACACAGAGACAGACAGGGAGACGACGAGCAGGGTCTCCTGCAGAAGACGTTAATGATCCAGAGACAAAGAAACGGGCCAGAGGAGAACACTGTGGCTTCTGTTCGAGGCAGCAACGTTCATTACTCCCAAATGAAATTCATCCCATTAACGGGCAAATGCGCTTCTAAATTCATCCCTGTTATCAACTGCTGGGCTTAACCTGACAGTTTGTGACCCTGCGCCGCTTTGGGAAACACAAATCCAGGTTTTGGTTGTTTGTCTTCCCCAAAGATTGGGCACACTGCTTTTGGTTTGACTTATTTCTGCAGCAAAATGGCATCACAAGGCAAATGTGGTGCCAGCCTGAACCGAACAGTTTGCTTGGATTTAGAGAACAAAGAATATCAAATGCAGGTCTGAGATAAGAAATGAAGTGAAGATCTACCCCTGAATAAGAAGGGGTGTAAAAATACATTCAAATTTGAGAATTCTCACCACAGGACCAGCAGGACAGCGATAAAACAGAATAAAAAGGAAACAAAGCAGTAAGGATTGATGTGGATTCTGACTTTAAACGACCAGATCCTCATCCCTCTGCTGTACGAGTAACTTTGGGAAAAAGCTTCTTTTTTTTGCGTTATATTTTCCCAACAAACATTTCTATCTTTTTTTTTTGCCTTGACATTGAGGTGGAACCAAAGTCAAAACCCATTCTCCAAACTGTTAACTCGCAATGGCTTTATGATTTTGATGTTGACTGTTGTCCATCAATGAACGGCAACAGCTGTGCTGTGAAAATCTTATTGACACCAGCCTGCAAGAAACTAACAACTGTGAGCTGGAAATGTATGTTGCAGGATTGCAAACTTACCGTACAGTGTTTGCAATTAGTGAGATATCAGGTTTTTCCAGAAATTCTGTACCCAAAAAAGCAAGTTTGGTATCTCATTATCACAGTTTATCCCCATTTATATTCCAAAGAAAATTGAAACAATAGGTTGTAAAAAAAAACGTTTTTTTTGTATGTTACCTTATGGTCCTTATTTTTTGAAAACATGTGCATAAGTGCAAAATGTGAATTCATTTGTTTTTATGCATATGTTTCTTTTTGACCTGTCCATCACCAGCAGATGAAGCACCACCATTCAAGCGTTAAACATAACCGCCCATTTGTGCTGGCTGTGTTCTCATTGATTCACTGTTCAGAATCAGCTGTATTTTATAATCACAGAAACCCCAATGGCTGATGGGACATTAAAAAAAAATTATCAGAAAAACTATCCTCTGCAAATTGAAGTGAACAATCGTTTTGTTGTTGTTTTTTTCTGCTACATATTTTTTTGTAAGTTCTTCATGTTATTGTTTGGCCAAAAGTGAATTTGGGACACACTTACTACCATAGTCTTTTTTCATTTCACACAAAATGATGTTTGTAGTGTTAGTCACACATACAGATGCAGCACACAAGACTTCCTGGTCAGAAAAAAACTATTTCTGGTTTTAAAAAACAGTTTTGGGACAAATTCAGCTTCACGTTAACAGAGAAGAAAGTTTTGTAGCTATTTCTAAATGTAGTATACCCAGATTTTAACCTCTGAACCACGTCAATCATAAATTATATCTTTAAATTTATCACAACTCACTGGAATTTTGGTCATATCAACTCATTATACGGTAAAACTTTTTGTCCCCAAACTGAGAAACAAACTAATTAAAAAGTCCCAAAAAAAACAGAACTTCAATTCAGTATAGAAATATGGTTGGAATAAATGAAGAAACATAAACGTCTTTTAGAGCCTTGCATGTGCGTCGAGGTCTGAGCTTTTAAAACCTGCCTGTTCTAGTTAAAGTTAAGTTAAAGTGATATGCTTTTGCATGCCCTTTAAAAGGTAAAAAATAATTTAATAATGCTCAATGCTGTACTTTCCATGTACAGTTCAAAATAAAATTCCAAAACACTTACTCACAATTTTCCTTTTAGCACTTGTAAATTTGGAATTTATTGTTGTTTTTTTTAAAGAATCAAAAGCGAAAAAGTGTTTTTTTTCAGTTAAAGTATCAGACTGAAAGCTTAGGGAAGTTCAAACAGAAGCTTCAGTATCCTCAGTATAACATTATAGTAACATTTGAGCAGCACTGAAAGCTGTAAACAGTTGACGGGGACTTCTAGCTGCTCGTATGCTAAAACGATTAGCCCTTGAAATGATGTGGCTCTCTGAATGAGTGAGTCACAGAGGACAGAATTATACGAGCGTAGGCAGGTGTCTGAAAAAGATCCTGAAAATAGCACAAGACTGTTTCCCACATTCAGGTTCGTGACAACCTAAAGCGAAAACTGGACCTCTTGGGGCCAATGCCAACATTTGTAAGCTTCTAACTCACAATCGAAGTGAGAACAGGTGAGTTCCAGCTCAGCGTTGCTCACTTTGGAAACTCTCCTGCAGACAGAGGCCTTTCTGTTCCAAGGGAGGAAACGCACGCGTCACGCAGCGCCAGGATGTCCTGACAGGCCGGTGGCGGCTCGGACCAATTAAAAGGTGAGACTCGAGGAAGAGCAGGATGTCAGGAGCTGCCCGGTTCCTGAAACACTGGACTCTCTGTGAGATTATGCTGTCCACTACTGGCTTTGCTAAACTGCAAAAATCCACGTGAAATACAACTTGGTTTAACGGTTAATCCTCTGAGAAAAATTATCCTTCCAAAACGTCATACTTCTTTATATTTGAGTATTTCACAGCAAAAAAAATTTGTTTTGTTAGCAAAATAATTAACACTCGATTATATAAATCTGTTAAAAAATGCTTGTGGGCTTTGGCTTGCACAGGAACCTGGTGTTAACAAAAGAAAATAATCAAAAATAACGAAAACAAAAGAGCAGATTGACACAAATATAGGTTTTATAAAGCTCTGCGTGACTTTTCCAAGTCACATATTTCAAATTTTAATGTTTTCTGCAGGAATACTAAATTTGTCATTTAAAGAGTTTGTGAAAGGTTATTCATACCTGTTCTCATTTATAGGCTACCACTTCAAAGTACCACTCCAATCATCTTTTGATCTATCTTCAAAGTGTTCTCAGTGGTCCCTTAATTAAGATTATCCCGTTTTTAGCCAAAAATTTTTAAAAATGTGTTATTTTCTAGGACACAGTTTCTGCACACCGGCAGTAGTTCATTTGAAATTTGCCTCTCAGTTGTGGGTGAGAACGTTGGTGCAGAGCAAGCCCACCTCCACTTCCCGTCAACAGTCTGTTTACACACTCTCCCGCTAGCTGATGATAACCCCACCTAACATTATCAATGCATCAAAAATGAGGAGCAATAATGGGGCTATTCAGCTGTACAGTTAGAGCCAGACATCAGCTCAGACAAGGAAAACAAAGACGCACATGGATCTATTTGTCTGCAAATGGATGCAACAAGCAGTGAGCTTGTGACCAGCCCTGTGCTTTTTTTCCATGCCACATACAGTATATGATCGTTTTGCATCTCCACCATTAAAAGAATTTCCACAAGATGTTACAAACACCAAAAACACAACTTCGAAATGAGTCTTTAAGTTTAGATTACATTTTACTATAAAGAAATGCATCCAGACCACATCCTCGGCATCCTCCAGACTGAAACAATTAACTTCTGAACTAAAACACCCTAATGAAAATGCACTAAATGGACTGTAATTACAGAAACTTGGATTAAAAAAGCAGAATTAATGGAGATTACTTCAAAACAAATTTAGAATTTCAAGTTTGTCGACCTGGGGGAACCGTCACCGTCTTGTACTTTCAGGAAGTCTTTTATGCCTCAAACTGTGCCAAAAATGAGTAAATAAGACATTTAATAAATAAATTCTTTGAATAAAGTATTCTTTTGCAACATCCTAAAATGTACTGTCAGTATTTGTATGTTTTATTCATTTTAGGTGTTCAGTTCAGAATGTCTGCTGCTAACTAAAATACCCCCCATGACACCAAACATCTCAGTGATTATTGTGACCCCAGATTATTCCAGACTAAATAAGATATGGAAACTGTCTTTTTGAGGTGTCATCTTCCTGAGTAACTCACTTTGCCGTCCGACTTCATATGGAAGCTGGTCTTGATGAGAGGCTCACAGCTTGGTTTGAACGTCTCTCCATCAGTTCAGTCCAGATCAGCAAAATGCGACTCGTTGATTCTGGAGCGGTGAGGTGCTGTGAGGCCGAGTTCCTTCATCAATAATTACTGTTTATATTCTTTTTTTTTTTCGTTTAGAGGACCAGACAACAGGGAGGTTCATAGTTGTCTTTTATGAAGGCCACATGAGACCTTCAGCCACATTCCAGGTCGATCTCCTGGGCTCCCACTCACCACATTACTGCCCTGTGTCCAAATAAACAAGGCCTGTGTACAAAGACCTCCTGAGTCCCGGCAGGCCGGGCCGAGACAAACCACCTATGTCAGCCCTGAGGTATGGACCGACCATTTTTAACTCCGCTCACAAAAATCCTTTTCAAAAGCAAGTCGGTAAATATCAACGGTGTAAGCGGCAGTTGTTTATCCTGATGCTCACATTTCACTAGAAATTCCCCTTCAGTGTAAGAACTAAACATATGTTATTGAAGACAAGCCATCAAAACTTGATTTATTATCCCAAATAAATGACAAGTTGGCAAAAATGCACCAGATTCTAACAAATGTGACTTTGAATAAAAGAAAACCACAGCGTTCTTGATTAATTATACTGATGACAAATGTTCCTCTTTATAAACATCAGTCAGTTGAAAAAACAAGTCATATGTGTCAAACTAACTTTATCTTATAAAACATCCACTTGAAGCATTAGCATGTGTGGCTAACTGGCCGTAAGTTTTTATTTTGTTGTTGTGCGTTTAGTTTAATCGACACAGAGACATGAGACTGTTTCTTTACTCAATTCTAAAACCAAAAAAGCTCTAGAATTTGTTTTCTTTATGAATTAAACTTTAGTCATAAAGCCCCTTTTATCACATAACAGCAAATAAAAATAATTTTACACAATTAAGACACTCAGACAGAGTGCAAACTGGTTCCTTTGTCTGCTACAGGGTCACAATTACTGATATACAACCTCACAGTCTCAAAACTGTCATTTATCTAAATTACTATGTTTTATCATTTCAACATGTCAAGTTTTAATCCTCAACATTTAAATCAGCTTTCAGTATAAATGTTGTCAGTGGGTGTCATTTTCATTGACTATGAAATTGTGCAAATTGGATTTGCGATAAAAAATTCACCTAAAAAAACTGGCATTTATTAAAAAAAGGTTTTGCTCATGGAGGATTTGGTTTTGGAGGCGTGTCAAAATTGAAATAATTTGCATAGTTTTTCGAAGTCCTGTGACCAAAAACCGAATGGCAATATGCTTCTTAGTAGGAACTGGCTGCACAGCGGGCGCCATCAGAGGTCCCGCAGAGGGCGCCATCAGCTGTCCCACAGAGGGCGCCATCAGAGGTGCCACAGAGGGCGCCATCAGAGGTCCCACAGAGGGCGCCATCAGAGGTCCCACAGAGGGCGCCATCAGAGGTCCCACAGCTCATCAAAAGTTGGACGCTTCATGCGGAATTGTTGGATCCACAGCTCCTCTTTAAAATCACTAACCACCATGTCCCAAAATTGCTTTGTTCGTAGCCACTCCCTCGTGTAAAGAGCTCGCCGCTCCAGGGCCTGAATGAGACGCTCCTTTGATAGACGATGATGAGCGCTACTGTCGTGACAGAAATTTGATTAAATCTGCCGTAAATCAAAGTATCGTTCAAATCCGCCGCCGTGTTTTTGAACGACTTATCGCCTGAGTTGGTTTGTGTGTATTCACATTATCATGAATTTATTGCAAACAGTTTTATTAAGAAATTGTGTTTTACAAAATTTCTAAAATTTAGATAAAGTTTAAACAACGGTGGTGATTCTTAACAAGTCAGGCACACGTTCTAATATTTTTTCACAAATACAAATTTAAAAAAAATGACAAATATTGTTTGTTGGATCTGACGGGGAAGCAAATAAATTAACATCCTTTACATACTTCATGTGTTAAAGCTCAGCACGTGAGACTTTGTTTCTCTGGCATGACCTGGTTGTTGTGAGGTGTCCTCTGTGCAGACAGAGAGCATCTCAGACTGGTTGAAAGCTACAGAAGTCAGCAACCACAGAGAAGCCAGTCTTTGCAGACTTTCATGAGCTCCTGGCTGCTCTCTGTGTGAGGTTGAGTTTCATATAACAGCCTTCATTTGACAGAAATCTAATTTCAACTCTAGAAACTGACCAATCGAGTGGTGTGAATGTATGGTGATATTTTTTGGGGCGCTTTTAATGAAGAATTTTCACCTTCCGTCTAATAGAACAGTGGAAGAATATTCACAACTTCTTGGTTCTTAATGATTTTTTTTATTACATTATGAAAATGCTCATTCGCAGTTTAAAACAGAAACGGAAGATCCAGTTTGTAGATTCGTTACAGCACCAGTACATTTCCACCAAAAATCAAATGGTTTTCCTTATTGAACGTATTTATGGAGCTGAATTCACTTTTTCCGAGAAAAGAAAAAAAGCACCCAGAGAGAGAATCTGATCATGCAGCCAACTCCTTCTGTTTTGCTGTCTGTCTGCATTCACTTATCAAACACTTTGGCTCCAGTTAAAAAATGCAGAATTCTGAAGGCCCACATGTAGGAATGATGTGCACCAAGGATGATTTGAAATCGTTTTGCTGGTTTGGAGACTGCAGGTTTTTTTCTTATCTACGTTTTTACCAGTGAACTGATTTTTCACTCTGGTCCAATAAACAGTTGCTCTCTGATTTGAAAGCCAGAAATTGGTATTCAAGTCAAGGCTGTGGCTTTAAAACAGCACTAGAACCTGCTCAGTCAAAAACTTTTCAGTGTGATTTATTGTAAAATAAAAGACTCAAGCTTGAAGTTTCATATCCTTTTACCTGAAACAGAAAAGAAAACCTATCTGATAATTGATTATCAGTATCAGTGTCAGTATCAGAGAGTGCGGTAGAGCAGACGTTTGTAAAGATCAGTTGATTCCACTGACGGTGTTTTACAGTGCAGACTGTACCTTGATTCATGCAAAGCATCCACCTTCACTCCATCAGCTTTCTTCAAGCAGCTTTGAATCCCTAATGTAAAGAAAGCATTTTACATTTTAAACAAATGATGATATTTACATGAAATCAGACATGAGGAGAGTGGACAGGAGATGGAAAACATAAAATCAGACAGCCGTGGATGTGTGCTCCTCTTTCACAGCAATTGTCCGTAAACTCCTCTGTTATTCCTTTGGATTATTTTTTATACTGTAAATAAAAACATTCAGTGTTGGAAATATTGAAGTATTCTCCAAGAATAAGTATTCTTTCGAGGTGAACCGTTTGCTTTCTGCCTAAAAATCACATTTTTTAGATTGTAAACCTGCGGATTATCACCTAAATATCTGCTTTCTCTGCTCCATTTTATGCTGTTTTAACTTTTTGCCTTCATGAAGACACAAACTCCTACCACACCGCATCAAGACGGATTAAAATACCTTGGACTTGGACTTGTTATTGCAGTTTTCAAGAAATTTTGATGGAAATTGTCTAAATTGTATTTGCAACACAGTGCTGCTGGTTTTGGGATTCATCATGCTTGTCAAATTTAAATGGCGTAAAACCTTTAAAGACCCCCTCCAGTCATCTTTTGAGCTCTTTTCAACAACAATTTAAATAAATAAATATTCAGAAATGCACATTTTAGCTTCAATATCTTAATATATGTCATTCATCATTTAAAAAAAAGCCCAAAGTTGATGTTAAAATGGCAAAAACATTAGTTTTTCTTGTATTGGGTCTTTAAAGGAGAATTAGTGAAGAGGCCAGTGAAGACAGGAGCTGTGCGTCTCCATGTGTCTGTCAAAGACAAAGATGTCACGTTGTCAGACCCAACAAAGCATCGCATGCAGAGCTGATCTCCGGGAGACAGAAATGCTGTCACAAATGGAAGGAGGTGAAGGAGGTCTGAAGGTGAAGCTCCATCACCTCCTCCTCCTTTGAAGAGGTAACCATGGAAACTGGATCTTTAGCTCAACCAGAAGCAGACGTTTGGGGATTTCGGACTTTATCATAATGTACAAACGTTTTGAAGACTCAGAATCTACCTTGAATTTACTGTTTTCCCTGAAACAAGAGTACTTTTAGAAGATTGTAAATCCACGAGTGATATTTAAAATACTGGGAATTGTAAAACAGTTTTATTAAAACTTTCAAACTCACTGTAAAAATAAAAAAGGTTCAGAGAATTTTTGGGAGAATTAGGAAATCTGGAAAACCACTGTGAGTAAAAAATGTACAAATTAACAATAATTATCTAAAATCTCATTATGTTTATTTAGTTTTTTGTTAATTTAGTTTTAGAGAGCGCAACTCTGTTAAATTAAGCTTTTTGGTGATGAAGTTGAGTCTTTTGTGGGGGGGTTTCACAATTTCATGTGTAGTTTTTTCTCAGATTTTATAGAAAAAATGCTTAAACAAATCACTTATTCAGACACAGTTGAGGATTAGCATCAACCTAAAACTGTTGGTGTAGAGTCTGCTTTTATCCAAACCCTCCATTTCTGTACAAATGCTTTTCTTCATCTCACATGTCAGAAACTTCACTGAAATCTTTATATATTCTGGACATTCACTTTTCTCCAAACAGGTTGGATGATGTCTGGATTCAAATTTCCTCAGTGTCCAGTTTTGTCCTTAACGCAGTCCAGGGTCCGGTCTTGATTGGACCAGTCCGTCTCCTTTTACCGCTCCACGGGGGCGACATTACGGACCAGTGGGGGTGTCTTTTGAAAGCTTTGAGAGAGAAAAAGGGGGTAGATGATTTGGCATTAGGTCATCTCCAACCCCTCCTGCTCCGCGTCTGAGGGTCTGACAGGTCTCATCATGGAGGGGACCTGCCGGGCAGATTGACAACTCAATGAGGCGACCAGCGCCGCGCTTTTACAAGCACCATTTCACGGCCTCTGCCTTTGTATGACAAACCCAATATACCCTCAGCTACCATCCCCAAGCTCACATTTTTTCTTTCTTTTCTTTCTTTGCAGGACCCCTCCCTACCACTGTCCTGTCTGTGTGCTGCTTGAGTTTGAAGGTTTTTAAAGTTCCTGTTCTTCTTCTGAAATAGCCAGAAAGCTTCTTAGTGCTTGAACTCAAAAGGCTTTAGTCGTATTCTTTAAATCTAAAAAACTCAAATAGGTTGCTGGAATGCTTCAGTATTGCTGCACATTTTATTTTTGTTTTTGCACACTAAAAAGTGCAGAGGGATTGCAAAATGAGTGTTTAATAACCTGCAGAGCCACAATTTGTTTTAAAATGGAAATTTAAGACAATGTATTTCGAAGGTTTCCTTTAAAATCCTACAATAATCTTTGCTGAAGACGAGCAAGAGTGTCTAAAAATGATAATACTGTATTTGTCAGATACCAAGCTGAGACGAAAGAAGAAGTCCAGAGATGGAGGGAAAATAAATTCCCTCCCTATCATTTCATAGGGACGGAATGAAGAAGGGAGGGAAAGTGGGAGGCTTGGACGGGTGGAGATACCGTTACGCTTTGCTGCTTCTCAATTGAAGTCTCTGCACCAGCCACAAAACCTGGCTCGCTCCGTATACCTCATGTTTGCATGTGAAAGCCCGGCTCCATTGTTGGGGCCTAACTGCACATTTAACCTGTCTGGAATGAAAGAAAGGGGGGATATTTTCCTGCCTGTCCCTCCCCTCAGCCTTTTTTCTCTCGTCTTAACAAACCAATTAGCTGGACATTTCAGCCAAAGAGGGCTTCTTTAAAAACATGTGTTAAATTAGGAATAATCAGCTTCACTGATGTTTCATCCTCAGCCAGAACGGAGAGAAAAAAAGTAGAACTTTTTCCAGCTTTTATGTTAGTTTGAGATCTAAATTTGTACTTTTGAGGTGTTTGAAGCTGAACCTTACACAAATATTTACTAGAAAAAGAAATAAACCCCCCCTAAGAAAACCAAAATGTTCAGCTAGGAATGAAATAATCTTGTTGCTGAATTCAGCAAGTTAAAGTTTAAAAGTAAATAAATGAGAGAACACCGAATGTTTTTCCTCATAAGTTGATAATAATAGTCTTTTTCAGCAGAGGGTTTAAAAACAGCTCCTCCTGTGTCGGAGTCGCGGTGATGGCAGGTTTTGATGCGGCCAGCGTCCACAGGGCCGCCGCTCACGCTGGGACACTGAGTGGGGATCGGTTTTTCTGCCAGAGCCTCTGGCTTTTCTTTGAAATCTGCAGAGGAGTGTGGTTTGGCTCTGAAAAGACGCTGTCCAGTACAATCAAGCTCAAGTCCAAGCGAGCTGTGTGGAACATGAAGTTTGGGAGTTTCTGTTTATCTGTGTCGCCCACAGACCCACTGTTGATGATTTAAGAAGCTTTTTTGATGATTTTTAGCAAATCATAGTTAAATGACCAGTAGTCAGTTCGACTATTTCTTTTGGAATGCAGAATAAAATAACAAGTCTTTAAAAACTTGATTTAAAAACAAGATTTTTACAAAAAAAAAAGAATAAATAAATTACAATTTTTTATTATGTTTACCTTACAGTCATTCTTTTTCTGTAACCAAATGATTTATCTTTGGATAGTTCCATTGTAAATGTCTCTGAATTTTATTTTTTATCTGGATAACACATTTTGTGTTATGAATGAGGAAATTAGGAGAAATTAGGAGCTTTAAGGAGCCGGTGTTTAAAAGGAATTTGAGGTCCAGAATTGGAGAATGTCCAGTTTTCAGGTTTTTTTGTCTTAGGAATTTGCACTTTTATTTGTTTTGTTTTTCAGAGATATCTTTTGTTTTGTGTTAATTTTTTTTTGTTCCCCTGTCACAGTCACAGTGTCTTGTTTTCAGGTCATATTTCTCAGGTCTTTTTCTTTGTCAGTTTTTGTTGTTCCCTAATTTTTCATGTTCAGGCTTATTTCTTAAAGGGGCCCATTTCATTTTTTGTTTACGCTTTTCCCTGTAAATTGTATTCATATGATAATGCATAACCATTGGCACACTAAAGAAGGATTTTTTTTAAGGAAATGTGGGTTATTTTCGCAGCTCATTTTGCTACCCGAAGACATCTCGATCTCTGAGGCACCGCCTTTCGCTCCTGGGGGAGCCGCCCATTCCATGATGTCATTCCTTAGCAGCGTGTCTGCATCCCACGAAACCAAACAACATCTGAAATATTGCAAAGATACAGGTGCTGATGCTGAGCATCGCAGACTCTTCCACGCTCAGTTGTATGAATGTGAGAACCCGCTTGTCTTCGTGGATTGGGAGGGGCTGGTGCTCAGAGCGCAGGTTTTTAGAGGAATACTCAGAAATGTACGCATCAAAGTACTACTTTGGGTTTTTTTTTCGTGAGCAATGAGCATTATAATTCACTTAAAAGCTCCAAATGTTGATTTTGCACGACATAGGCCCTTTAAATGTTTAAAGGGCATTTTGGGTCCTACACCCCTAGGTTCTCACACTTTTGTAGAACCAGTCCCTAACTTCTCATCTCTAAACTTTCTGACAGGTCTTTGAATTTTAGTCTTTGATTTTTTTCGCGCAAAGACATTTCTTTAATATTATTTAATATATGAATCATGGATTCAGGGTGTCTTTGACCCTCTTCTCCTTAATGTACTCCGTTTGGTCTTCTTTAAGGTACAGGATGATCTTTGTTCCACAGTCAATGGGCTCGCCACTGTCAACCCTGACTGTAGGAGAACACGCAGCAGAGGACTCTCTGGCGTACTGTTCTTCATCGCTGTGCTTGGTGACAACAACCACCTTTTCAGCAGCAAGGTAGGCAGAGTAAAAACCCACAGGAAACTGACTAATCATGGAGATGTCAGCTCCTGCCTGAAGGGCCTCCATGAAGGCCTTTGTGGCAGACATGAGCTCAGTCGTGAAAGGGAAAAACAGAGCCCCCCCCCATGCTCCTCCACCTCTTCAGGGAGGACGCCATCTCTGTACCTGTGAGGACACTTCAGGCGGCCCACTTGGATTCGTGTCAGATGAACCTCAGCCCCAACCTTGCGTTCGTGAGGCTCAGCTGAAGGGGCCCGCTGTAGGAGCCGGGGGGCCAAGGGGCCCGGGGGCTGGCAGGTCTATAAACCTGGCGCTGCAGGGTCCGGCAGTGGCAGCTGCATCTCAGCATCCCTTCAACACTTCACACATTCCTTTAATCAGACATTTACTTAATTAACCCAAGTGAAGATGACATCAGGGTGCGCTTCCCTGCAGTGAAGGAGAACTGGGATTGAAATATTTTTCTTCGTGTCTGCAGCCAAGGACGTTTGTTTTAAAGCAGGTGGATTTCTTCCAGTTTATGTCACTCTCATGGCGGGGCTAAGACTTTAACAGGTTTGAGTTAAGGACAAAAAGAGGCAAAAAGGATACAATTTCTGACTTGTAATGGATGTGAAAATTAAATTGATCGATCAGTTTACTGATTAAGGACAAAAGGATTTTAGTTCTGTTAAAAATTAGAATAAAGACACGAAGCAGGTTTGATTTTGAATGTGTTATATTTAACAATTTTATCAATATCTTCATTTAAGACTCTTCTGTCATCGACATCACAGTTTATGTTAGTTGATATTTTATTGAAAAAAATACCAAAATGACAGCATTCATTTACACTGAGTGAGGAGTTCATGTGTTCATGACAGAGCCCTACAGTTGGACGAGGCTTGGTGTGAAATGAATCTTGCTCCAGGCCTTTACTTTCACAGCTCTGTTCCGATATATGAAAGACTTGGTGTCCTGCAGTTCAGAAACCGCAATTATTAATTTCTCCTTCAAGATCATATTGGTACTTCTTTGTTTTAAAAAGGACGCCATCCACACATTACTTCCAAATCTGACTCTGATTGGTCAAAGTAAGCTGTCTTAGCAGTCGAAAAGTCAACTGGTTGAAATTCCAGCATGCGATCAATGAATACTAGATCTGTGCGCAGAGCTGAGAACGGACTTACAAATCTGAGTAGGAATGCGTGGACGCCAGGGTTTTCAACACAGAAGTCCAAAACAACGGTGTGCATGCGTTGACATAGACTTTTTTTTTTGAAAGTGGCCGCTTGAACCTGTATTGGGCAGTATGTACATAGTAGCTCTGATGATTACTGTCTAAAACTTGGTGTGAAGACATATGTGACTCAACCAGAAGCTCAAATAACCAAACAGGAATGATGTCATACATAACCAAGAAAATAAAACAATAACAAGGCAAAAAAAACTGAAATTAGAGATGTTATTTACAAAACTCCATTTACATGTAAATTGTTTCAAAAGTGTTGTTTTCCCATGAAAATGCTTGTTCTTTTGCGGTTCAGAGAGTTCTGGCTCTTGTCTTGTCTGCAGTGATTTCTCTGCATGGGAAAGCCCAACATCTCGGTTTAGAGGAGGCAGGTGCAGCTGTAAACGACTTGTTAGCATTTTTGTGCGGCGTGCAGAAGGTGGCAGGTTGCGATCCTGCAGCCCTCTCCTCATACACATAATGCAGCGGGCAAGCAGGCCCCTGCTCTTGTTGAATGTGATGGTGGTTTGGGGGGGGGGGGGGGGGGGGGGAAGCACCCCCTCAGCACCCGGTTACCGGGGGCCCGTGGGCGCAGTGAGAAAATGAAGACCTCTGCACCCCTCTAAATCCCCAGGAATTTCTCATTAAGCGCAGGTCCTGAGCCGCCGAGGGCCTTCTGGGCCGTCACCCGCCCCCTGTGAGGGGTCTCCCTCTCTGCCAGGGAGAATGACGCTCTCCACTCCACTTTGTGCTGGTCGTTGTCCACCGAGGCCTGTTATTCACCTTTCCCTTTCTCAGTAGCACAAGGGCTTTCTCCCAATCAGGCTTTGAAAGCCCTCAGGACTTCCTCTTCCTTTCACGCCGTTTTTACACAAGTGTGTGTGTGGCATCCCAAAAGAGAGAAAACGGCATAATTGAATTTGACATTTTTTAATGGTATCCTGAGATATTTTTGTCTGGAGGCACCAAAGCAGGGATGAAGCAGACTCCCATCACAAAGATTTTTTTTTCTCTTTTTCACACATTCACCATCACAAGTAGGATTAATGAGGATTATGTATATGAGGAGAGGTAATGAGTTTTGATGAGAGTAGAGAGGATATTTAGCGTAAGATTTCAAAACAGCTCAGGGGAGTGAGGCTCTTTCTGTTGTTTTAATGCTAAGGATTTCTAAATACATGATCTAAATAGCGGTGATGAATAAAAAGAACAAAAGGTGGAAGCGCGCCTCTTTTTGTCATTTTTCTTCCTGTGTATGAAGACAATTATAGTCTGTGTGGGTTTTACTAGTGTCATGCAGGAACATATGTCACCCTGAAATGAGTTAAGATGGGTTTTTACATTGTTAACAGAGAGATGCCTGTTCAAGACCATTTTCTGTAAAAAAGGTTATTAAAAACGTGTTCATCAAAACAGAAAAAAGACATTTATTGTGTATAATTGACTTGAATCAATTAATAGTCCTACAATCCAACCAGATCGATGTATCTGAAGCTGTCAATCATTCGACCCATTCCGTTCTAAAATTGTCTCATTCATTCATTCACTCATTCAACTCCTAAACACGTTGTGTCCCATTCGGGGGTTACGAAATAAGTAAATAAAATATGGATATTGGAAAATATCATTTGGATTGAGGCACCGTATTTTTACTATAACGTAAAAACAACCAAGTGCATCACAGTGGACAACACACATGTAATGACAGCAAAAAAATGGTCAGTCCATCATTACAGTCTAATGTGTGGAAAGACGTTGAATTTAGAAAAAGAAAATGTGACGATACAGTGTGGTAGAATGTTCTAATATTGAATTATTTGGATGTGGGAAAAACAACAGTGGGCTGAACTTTAAGAAACTAACGTGAACAGATTTGACATTAATTCTTGTTTACTAGTTTGTTTGTACACATAATTACTTTACACTTGATTATCTAAATTAAAGGAATCTGGAAAACATACCAGGTATTTCTCTCTAAGTCAAACTAGTTGAAGTTTTAGATGATTTTCAGAAGATGTCCTGGATCCATTTTAGGTCCATCAATGGGATTCAGTCGTATTGTTCAAAATGAACCAATACTGACTATGGAATCTTATTACCAATCTACATGTTAAAACTTAGCTAGTTTTGAAACTTAAAAATAACTAAAAAAATGATCGAATTGTTGTTGAAATGGCTCAAAATCATCATAATAGGCGGCTGAAGGTGTAGAAAACATTCTGATCCCTGAAACGGGTCCCAGTCGACACATTCCTTCGTGAAGGCGCCCAGAAGCAGGAAAGATTAGGCAATTCTTCTTCACTCCATCATGATCATCTTTTGATCCATTCCAAAATTGTTCCCCTGCGTCTTTTAAATATGGTGATCCCGCTTTTAGTCAAAATCAAAAATCCTGTGTCGTTTTCTAAGGACATGGTTTCTGCAGAGCAGCAGTGGTTCATTATAAAATTAACCTCTGAGATGTGGGCGGGACCGCCCAGCGTGTTTCCTACCTCACAAACTAATTCACAATAATTTGAATAAAGAAATACTTTAATACTAATTTTTGTTATACATGACCTTCATCATCAGAAAAATGCCACAAGAACTTGTTACAAACACCATTTTCCTCGCAGTGGGTCTTTAAGGGCAGATTTCCATGAAGTAAACATGTGCTAGAGAGAAGCTGCGTCTCTGATTAGAACTGGGGAGGACAGACAGGGAGAAGGAGATGTGCTCCTCTGGCCAGGACAGCTGACAGCTGGGTCTGGAGGGGTTAAGAGGTCAGGGATTGGCAGCAGAGGGGGGGGGGCTGAAGTGGAAACTAGAACAACAGTGACACACAAACACTTCCGGAAGAGGAGACGGACGTGGGCGTCCGGATATTTCTCTCTCTCCTTTGCATGTAACAGACAGTTGACTGCAGCTTTGTGTGTGTGTGTGAACTTTCACACAATCCTTTGGAACACAATCACATTTACAAAAGCATAAAAAACAAAAGCAACGTTTGATTTTTTACACGACTTAGTTATGTATAAATTCATTTATTTGTTCTACTTATTGCTTTTTATTAATTATTATTGTTAATTGTTTTATGATGAGTATGGGGTCAAATTAGGATCATCTTAAAGTGAATGAGTGAATCAATTTTTTTTGGTCAAATTTACAGTCTGGATTTTCATTCACTTTAAGCTAATCCACATTTGATCCCATAGACAAGCTGCAATATGTAAAAAATAGCACAGTTTTGAAATGGTCAAACATTTCACAGAATCAAATATTCCACAATGACAGATTTTTTTTAGCATGCATAACAATGTTTTCTTGAGAAACAACATTTTTTAAAGGTCCTTTAAATTTATAATATCAGTTGAAACCTTTTTTTATTGATGCAAACATTTTATTATTGAGTGGTTTAGCAAAGTAAAACAAATAGAAATGTAAAAAAAATTGGAAAAAGGCAGCCAAGTTGTGGGTGCTCAGGAGCACATCAAGGCACTGTACTCTCACCACTTCACTCTCTCATTTACAACTAAAACATAGTCTGATGGTTTCCATCTCAAAAACCAACCAGATAATCCTTGAGTTGTTAAGAGGAAGCATTTTATTGCATGACATCAAAAACAGTGATATTATTTTCAAAACAAGACCACGTAAATGTTTGAAACGATTCCTACACCAGGATACAAGTGGGCATCTCTTAACCTGCCTGAATTACTGAATCCCACCATCCCCACTTTACTGGAAACATGATGGAAGAAATTAAAGTTTTGATCAGAAATCATCAAAGTAAATAAGTAAAAATTAACATTTTTCTCCCCTTTCATTGTATTTTTGCAGACTCCTTTCCTAAGCAGTTTGAGATGGCTGATGGCAAACATTTACATTTTTTAAAAATTCTTCTTGAAATACAGTTTTCATATTTTTGCACGAACAGATTATGCATGCAAGACGTTCTTCTTTCTGAAAAACAGTCGTTGAGATTCAGTAGCTGTTTGGCTCTGGTTATATATGCTGCGCTGCTGCCCTCTTGTGTGAAAACGACGTTCCTACAAGATGAATACTCACGAACCAGGAGGATTTACAAGAAAATCCTGGACAGTGCAGAATCCGTGTGCAGCAACTGCATTCAAAAGGAAACACTGATTGTTGGTTGTGCAACTTGTGCCACGTGTGTACCACATATGTGTACTGTTTTTCAGTTAACTAAGAGTCTCTGATAAATCTACTGTGCTGTTTGGAGTTCAAGACAAATGCTTGCATAAAAATAATGCAGAATTCTTACAAAGGTTTTACACAGTAAACTGTTTTGTTCATGTTATTTGTTTTCTTCCCCCATGGGAATATAAAACTCTCTCCATCGGTCTAGCTACTTTTGGTTCCACTGGAGGTGACTGATGAGGACTCACATGTCATCGACATTAAAAGACTAAGGAGAGGTGAAAAACAGGTGAAGGAGAAAAACATGGATAGATGGACGAAAGGATGGATGGATGGATGGATGGATGGATGGATGGATGGATGGATGGATGGATGGACGAAAGGATGGATGGATGGACGTAAGGATGGATGGATGGATGGATGGATGGATGGATGGATGGATGGATGGATGGATGGATGGATGGATGGATGGATGGATGGATGGATGGATGGATGATGGATGGACGAAAGGATGGATGGATGGATGGATGGATGGATGGATGGATGGATGGATATTCAGCAGGTAGGGTTATCAAGGAAAGAGATGTAAAACATACGACAAGTTCCAAGTGTGATGGAAAGATTGAGTGAGAACTTTGAAGAACTGATAAATGTAGAAATGTTAGAGAGCAGATAAAGAGGATAAAGAGTGGAAAAAAAGTTGGCCCTGAAAATAAACCAGAGATGAATGAAGGTGTTTAGGAGAGGTGGAAGGAGTGTAAGGGCAAAGCTGCTTTTCTCTACTTCATTATCTGCTGGAATTAAGTTAATTGTTTCAAAGGTTAAAGAGTTACAATAGCTGAAAGAATGTCAACACTGGAGCTAAAGTTCTGGTGTTGAAGAGTTAAACAGCATATTGAAGAGCAAAAGGATGTCAGAGGAATGGAAAAATGTTTTAGTCTATTTTTATAAAGAATGGAGATGTGCAGAGTTGTGGAAACTACAGAGGAACAAAGCTGAGCAGTCACACAATGGCATTACGGGAAAGAGCTGTGGAAGGTAAACCGAGGTCAGAGGTTAATATTTGTGAATAAAAACATGGTTTTATGCTAAAGATGAGTCCTACAAATACAATGGAAATCATTTAAAGTTAATCTACTATAAAATTATTATCGTTTTGAGTTTGATTAACATTTCCCGTCATCCACCTGTTACCATGCTCTTCCATTAGCTTACAGCTCTTTACACCCCCAACATAACATTGCTGGTGCAACAAAACAGTGAGCAATGTCTGCGAGATCCAATGGTAGAGTTTTCTGCCAGATGCCAGCTTGGGCGAGGAAAACAAAGACCTATGTGGCAGATGGAGGGCCACTTGGTAAAGTGGTTCCACCTGTTTGCCCCTGCTGCTCACCTGTAGAGGGGTTATCATGGTGGCTTTCCTCTGGTTACCAAAGGTACTATATCACCCTGCTGCTTCTGTGCTGGACTGCCTTGAGCGTAGTGTGTTGATTATGCCGCTTGAGTGACTCTTGTTGATCGTCTCCCTAAGCTGTATGCACAGGTGCCTCTGTTTTTGTGCAGTATTTCCGGCGTCACTGTACTTTTGCACCAGTGTTTTGGGCATCGCTGCTTGCTGCTGTTGCTGGTGTGGCTTTATTGAGCTGCGTCTTGCTCCTGCTGTGGGGCAGCTGCCTTCCATCTCCCCTCCCACTCGACGGAGTGGCGTGGTGTGTTTGGACTTCAGAGATGCCCAATCGGGGCTCCTTTCTTGTATCCCCAACTCACCAGATGCCACCAGAGTCCGTAGTTTTTCCCACGATGGATGAGAATTGGCCGCTGCAGGTGTGTGCTGTGCGCATGGCCAACGAGTGTTGGGACTTGGGCTGAGTCTGGGGTATGCTCACTGGAGTTTAAAGAAGGCTCTGATGTGACCCACCCATCATTTTCAGTGAAATTGTGGTGGTTTAAGGTGCCTGTGCTTGGTGTGTAATTAAATCCTTTTGTATTAAAAAGACTCCTGTTTTTGCAAAATACCTGTCTCAGTTTCCAGTGTTAGATAGTCCTAAATTCAATATAGTTTTTCATTTTCTGGGCGCTGCTCTCTGCAATTTGGTGAAACTATAATGCCGCAATTGAGCTGGACTTTACATAACAAGTGAATATGATAGGATTTCACATTTAGAGGAGCAATTTCCTGTTTAATTATCATTACTGTCAACTCAAGGTGACTGACCAGGAACATTGTGTAGATTGATTTGTGGCATTTTTCTCGTGTGTTAATGCCTCATGATTTTACTGTTTTAAGCAAATAGATTTCGGATGGTCATACATGTGTCACTGAACATGTACTAAGTAAAATACTAGAAAAAACTAAGTAATGCCTTCAACTACTTCAAATTGACATTGTGATCTTTGATGAGAGCTGGTGGAAGAACATCTGTAAAAGTGTTGGTTTGCTCAGGAAAGGAGAGAAATGGACCAAACAACATTTTTAACAACAGACACTGCCTTGAAGAATGGTCCCGCTCATTCTCAAAAAGATGTGTTGGTTCAGCATTGGTCATCCATTAATTAATACTTCATGTTTTGAATGAAAGTCCAACTTTGAATCATTATTAATGAGATTACACTACATCAGTCAAAGCAAAACATAAAATACAGGCTGTTATTAAATGAACTTTATGGTTAACAAATAAAGAACAAACGCAAGCTCACAAGCGCCCTCCCTGTTAAGGCAGTGCTACTGCGGGCCTCACCTGCCTTTTCAGTGCGGTTTTATGTCACATTTTAGCACAAAATAAACAATAGACAAATGCAGAATACAATACTATATGGAAAGTGAGGAAATATAATGAAATTGAATTTTTAATAAAGCATTAGATTTTTAGCATTTGCCAAGTAAACCCTGTGTGCATGGGATTGCGCAATAGTTATTGTACCTACAGAGGCACAGCTCGGGACTGCCTCGCAGCCTGCACTGTCATTGAACAAGGAATATGCCAAATACAGCAATTTTGAAGATAAAAATCATTAAAATTATTAGAATTATACATTTAAATTGTATTTAAAGCACAGATTAGATCACACATTTATTTTCTTAATAGTATACATTTGATCATTTATGATGGCAGGTGAGGCACTGCCTCTCCCTCCCCTGATTGCATATCCCTGATCCTATGTTTTTCCCTTTCGGGGTCACAGGGCTGCTGGAGCCTTTCCCGGCCACTTGCGGGCGAAGGCAGGGGACATCCTGGACACGTTGCCAGTCTGTTGCAGGGCCTAAATCACACACCCATTCACACTTACACCTGTGGACAATTTAGATTAACCAATTAACCTATGAAGAATGTTTTAGGAACGTTGGAGGACGCAGGAGTCCCCGAAGAAAACCCATGCGCACTGGGAGAACATACTGGAGCAAACTCCACACAGAAAGGTCCCCCATTGATGTTCCGTTTCAGGTCCCCCAGCTGGGACTTGAACCAAGGGCCTTCTTGCTGTGGGGCATAAAGAAAGCATATTAGCCACACACACAAAAAACAAATTTAAATATATATATATATACATATGTTCAGTACAGACCAAAAGTTTGGACACATCTCATTCAAAGAGTTTTTATTATTTTCATGACTATGAAAATTGTAGAGTCACACTGAAGGCATCAAAACTGTAAATTAACACATGTGGAATTACATACATAACAAATTGTGAAACAACAGAAAATATGTCATATTGTAGATTCTTCAAAGTAGCCACCTTTTGCTTTGATTATTGCTTTGCACACTCTTGGCATTCTCTTGATGAGCTTCCAGAGGTAGTCACCTGAAATGCTCTTCCAACAGTCTTGAAGGAGTTCCCAGAGATGCTTAGCACCTGTTGGCCCTTTTGCCTTCACTCTGCGGTCCAGCTCACCCCAAATCATCTGGATTGGGTTCAGGTCCGGTGACTGTGGAGGCCAGGTCATCTGGCACATCACCCTATCACTCTCCTTCTTGGTCAAATAGCCCTTACACAGCCTGGAGGTGTGTTTAGGGGTCATTGTCCTGTTGAAAAAGAAATGATGGTCCAACTAAACGCAAACCGGATGGAATAGCATGCCGCTGCAAGATAGCCATGCTGGTTCAGTATGCCTACAATTTGGAATAAATCCCCAAAGGTGTCACAAGCAAAGCACCCCCACACCATCACACCTCCTCCTCCATGCTTCACGGTGGGAACCAGGCATGTGGAGTCCATCCATTCATCTTTTCTGCGTCGCACAAAGACACAGTAGTTGGAACCAAAAATCTCAAATTTAGACTCATCAGACCAAAGCCCAGACTTCCACTGGTCTAATGTCCATTCCTTGTGTTCTGTAGCCCAAACAAGTCTCTTCTGCTTGTTGCCTTTCTTTAGCAGTGGTTTCCTAGCAGATATTCTTCCATGAAGGCCTGATTCACACAGTCTCCTTGTAACAGTTGTTGTAGAGATGTGTCTGCTGCTAGAACTCTGTGTGCCATTGACCTGCTCTCTAATCTGAGCTGCTGTTAACCTGCCATTTCTGAGGCTGCTGACTCGGATGAACTTATCTCTTGGTCTTCCTTTCATGGTGCGATCCGCACGTGAGCCACTTTCTTTGTAGTGCTTGATGGTTTTTGTGACTGCACTTGGGAACACTTTCAAAGTTTTCCCAATTTGTCACTCGTTTTTCTGTACTTAACTGCTTTTTTCTTGCCATAATACAAATTCTAACAGTCTATTTAGTAGGACTGTCAGCGGTGTAATCCACCTGACCTCAGCACAACACAACTGATGGTCCCAAACCCAATTATAAGGCAAGAAATCACTTATTAAACCTGACAGGGCACACCTGTGAAGTAAAAAACATTTCAGGTGACTAGAATCAAAAGGTGGCTACTATGAAGAACCTAGAATACGACATATTTTCTGTTGTTTCACACTTTTATGTCACGTATATAATTCCACATGTGTTAATTCATAGTTTTGATGCCTTCAGTGTGAATCTACAATTTTCATAGTCATGAAAATAAAGAAAAGTCTTTGATTGAGAAGGTGTGTCCAAACTTTTGGTCTGTACTGTATATCATATATGTATTTTAAAATCTTGTATTTGTGTGGCTTATATTATTTTCTGAAGGAGGGGATCCAAACGTATATCCATGCCATATATTAATGACCGGCTCCACTACCTGTAGGTTAAAAATGAGACCTTGAAGGGGTCAATCCTCCTTTAAATTTAACTGTTTTGACAAAATAAATAAACATTTATTTTGGGTCATTTTTATTTGCAATATTTAAATCGAATGTTTATCTATCATAATAAAATAAACAAAAAAGAGAAATTGAAAGAAATCAAAATGTTTAAGTGTAGGAAAATATGTGAGCATTTAAATTCAATTATTTTAAATTAATGGTCAGAAAAACTTGAAACTTGAAATAAAGCGTTTTTAACGGTAAAGTGCGGCTTTGCGGCTCTCGAAGGGTCAGAAAGAAACTGGTGGTTAAGACCCCTGGCCTGGTCTGGTCTAGTCTGGCCTGGGTTATTGGATTAATGCTAGAACGGCCCGTAACAGCCAATGCGTGCCTGAGGGGGGCGCTGTTCTGCGCTGGTCTCCGGCAGCAGGCCCCGTCCTGCTCCGCTCGCCTCTCTCCCCGCTTGTTTTCTGTCAGAATGTTCCCCTCTATGTCTCCACGTCCGACCCAGGCCGGACATCCAGACGCAAGGCGGACGGAGTCTGCCCCTCAGCACGAGGGGGAACCCCCGTTCAGCATGCGGGGAGGGGATGGGGGGTAAATAAACAAACGCACCGACATGCGTTTTTCCTCGACAATGACCCTGCTTGCCGTTTTTTTTTACTTCAACCAGTCCAGTTCCATCCGGGGGGGGGCTGCGTTTACGCCCGTGTCGGCTGGAGACGGAGACTCTCACTCCCACCCCCCGGTGACCGGACTGTTGCGTGCAAGAGGGGGGGCGGGTATTTACACCTGAACATACGCCCTCCCTGTCCTCAATGTCATAACCGTCCGAAGGTCCACATATGCGAGCCCGTTAACGCTCAAACGCGGGGAAAGCTGCTGGCTCGGCTCAGCTCGGCTCTGGGGGCTGCAGGGTTTCTGCAGCTTCCAGCTTTTCCCCTTACGGGGCAAATAAAAGGAAGAACTGCAACAAACAAAGCGGAGTCGTTCGCTGGTTTAAATCCCATTGTGCCGTTGTGGATTGACACACACTTGCACCGTTGCGGTGCATAGAAGCACCACAACACAAACACACAATCGAGGGGAATGAGACTTTTCTATAGTGAGGACATGAGTGAAAGGAAAAGGTTTTTCACGGCGGTGAAAAGCTTTGATGCTTCACTTTTCTCCGAGCAGAGCTGAACTTTAAGTCGAGCATTTATTAACACTTTGTGGCCTGCCCCCCACCCCCTCTCGGTCTCTCTTCTGAGGCTGGAGGACTCCATTTTGAATAGACCGGGTGTGCAGCCAGAGCCGGAGCTGCCACTGCTCTCATGAAGGCAAAGCGTCTGTTGTTCCGGTTCAGACTTTCTGTGGCGGCTGTCTGCTTCTCAGGCGAGCAGCTCCTGGTGTTGGGGACGTTTTCCACTCTGTCTCCAGCCTCTCTTTATCTCCATGATCTGAGCGTCTTCTGAGTGTTGATGGGCAGGAGGAAGATGACAGTTGTGGGCACAAAGTTTGCAATATGACATGTCAGAGAGGTGATCTTTTTATTTTATTTTTATTGATGCTTCTAATTAAGAAGGAGGGCGGGGCCGTTTTTGCTGGAGGTGATGTGTGTGTGTTTTTGGCGGCGGACAGATCAGAATTAGAGTTATTTTATTTTTTTTAGGAAAAATGAGATTTACGGCCCCCTCTGTGCTCCACGCTGTGGACCGGCTGGGGAGGGAGGCGGCGGTGACGCCTGGCAGCGCGTGCAGCTCAGAGACATGACTTTGAAGGAGCAGGCAGACTCAGGAAACAGAAGAAGCGCGCGCATCCATCTGAGGACGGGGGGAATGATAAAGTTGGAGTTATTTTAGAGCGAAAAGGGGAGGGGGGGGGGGTGTTGGAGCGCAGCAGATTTTCAATCCAGGGGCCAGGATCAGGCTGGACCAGGCTTTAGCGCATGTAGGGGAGGAGGGAGGTGGCGGAGGAGGAGGGGGGGGGGGGTGAGCTCTACAGGATACGGGCCTAGTAGTAGAGCCGTTGGGTCTGTGTTCACCCACCTCCAAAAAACTGGAAATTCGCACCCTTAAACGTCAGAATGAGCAGTTTGGAGGTCACGTTTGCGAAAGCCGACACCGGAATGGTAAGATTCTCGCGGCGGAGCCCACGTCACGCGGCATTTTCCGCGTGATTTTCTCGTTTTGATGCACAGACGGCGGAGGGAAAGCCCGTGCACGTGGACGTGTGTGTGTGTGTGACAGTGCGCGTGCGTGAACCCGTGTGCAGTCGTTTGGCGTTTGTGTCACTTTCTGGCGTTAACGCACGCGCGCCGGTCTCGCGCCGGTGTGTTAGCTTAAACAGTTAATTTGAACGTTTGATTTTTTTCTCTCTCTCTCTCTAAAGAGAAACGGCCTCGTTGAGCGCGCACGCGCAGCGTCATTTTACCGGCTGACCTTATCGTTGATGTGATAATAGCGTCATCAAAGGATTTACAGATGCGCGGATTTTAGCTAAAATGTCACGTTAGGAAGACCCGGGCGACGTTTGTGAGTCTGTTTACATGTTTATTTCTGACATCTCCGCGCACCACGCGCGTTTTTGTGTGCTCTGAAATGTACGCCTGTGTGAATGCTACCTTAGCATTGAGACCATCTTCTGATCCCTCCATACGTTACTGCACTACAATATTCAGCATGCTTGCCGCGTGCTAAAAACCATTCAAACTTTAAACATTTTAGCAAACATTGGCATTATTTTCTTGTACTTAGTCTTAGCTTGCAAATAATCCTATCTCCTTATTTATAAAACCATATTAGGTACCAATTCATTGGCTAAATGATTTAGAATCAATCTAATGTCGATTACCTTGTCATTATTGGCCTTTTTATTAGTTTTATTTTGTTTTAATGTAATTTAGCCTATTTATAAGGAGTAAATCCACATCTTAAGTCCATACACAAAAAGTACAAAATATGACATTTATTGTTATTTAGTAAATGGTTAAATCCACATTATTTTAGATTATTTAACATTGTGTTCTTGTGTATTGGCATCACTTTAGGGTTATGCCACCTCTTCCTGGTCCATCTTTAAAAACTTGGGCCTTATCCCAACGTTGACCCTAATCTTAACCTTAGGCAGGGCTGTTGTTGGACACTAAAGCACTGATTGGAGAGACGCGAATGCAGAAGTACCTTAAGTTGGAACAGTCCAATTGAATCCATCCAAGGCCAAATTGTTTCATTGTATTTTGATGTCGAGGTGACCACATGGAAGAGTTGTTGGTGTAGTACCATAGCAAGCAACAGGTGACCGGGGAGAGGAAAGCTGCTTGTCATGCTGCATACACACTGGCCATGGGATGTGTGTTCAAGGATGCACAAAGCAGACATTTTTGAACATGCTTTTAGCATATGCCAATCACACTAGTCTGTCGCTAACCAGCACCAGCACATGTACTCACAGTTAGAAGAGGCTTGATGCATAATGGCGAAGCAGTGCAAATCTGGCGAATCTTGAACAGCTCTATTCTGATATATATAAGAGCCTTGGTGTCAAAGAATTCTGTGATCAATTTTCAAAGGATTGGCACTTCTTTAAATTGTAAAGGACGCTACCCAGACGTCCTGTCTCCCTGATTGGTCAAGTCAACTGGTTTAACTTTAAAGGCGTGCTAAAGTGCCCTGGGTTTTTGTATGAGAACCCCATAAACAGACTTGAAAACTTGCGTAGCAGCACACAAATGCAAGAGGTTTGAACGCGGAAGCCAGAAACGCGCTTATACGCATGTTTACATAGACTTTTCATTGGTGGTGTGAATGTAGCATTGAGAAAGAGACCAGATCAGCTGTGACCAGTCGAGTTATGATAAGACAGGAAGGAGACAAACACAGAAACATGTGCCATAAGACCAAAGGGGTGAGTTAGCAACTGCAGCAATGAGAGAACAGAAAGGAAAGAAAGCAAATGAATGCTTTAAGACAATTTCAACAATTTAAGGCATTATATACATTTCTTTATATGTTTGCCCCTTTTAAAATTCAGTCACGCTTATGTGCTTTTCAAATCCAACTTTCTTTATTCAGCTAATTCAGTATTTAGTAAAAATGCAAAGATATACCTTCCCCATGATTTTCGAGTAACCGATTTGTTTTCTGTTTGAGATGTTATTAGTGTGTTACTAAACAGCAACAACAAAAAATTGCCGGTAAACAAATAATGAAGAAAAACCTTTTAGTTGACTCATACCAATGTAGTAAAACGATAAATAATACATCTTTAAATTTAGCACAAAACACGTTTGACAATTTCAACATAAATGTACTACGCAGTAGGAATGTAACAATTCACTTTTCCCATTGATTTGGTTCAATGGTGTAAAATGTGGTTTGGCTTTAAACCAGGAATTGTGGCAGGCCGATGATTTAGCATTTATCAATGCTTTTTAGCAGGCGTCATTGCAGCCTTTGCATGTATTAATCAGGGTTCTGGATTCACTCTAACTTTTTCAGGTAATTTAGCTTGAAGTAAGTTAATTAAAAGCTTTTCAAATATTTTAGCCTTCCTAATTTCCCTCAGTGCTTCAGAGGACTTCAGCGGCATCTGGAGATGGGTTCAGCTGTCTGCATTCATGCATGCATTTGTTTGAAATGAAATTTCATTTAGAGTTAACTTTTTTTTCCTGGCATTTAAAAATACCAACATCAGTAATGGTTCTTCTAAGTCAGTGTTTTTCAACCAGTGTGCCGCGGCACACTAGTGTGCCGTGGGAGATGGTCAAGTGTGCCGTGGGAAATTGCCCTCATTAACTGATCTAAAAACATTTCCCATCTCCAGGAAATCAGCTCTTTGTTCATCCAAACAGGCCCTGATAAAACACTGAGTAGTTAGGAATATAAAAGATCAAAAAATTAAATTTTCTTTGTGTTTACTTAATTCTATTAAAGACATTTTGATAAGAATGACGGTACCGCGATTTACCTGCAGCTATAAGTGTTTGCGGAAAAGTCCCGCTCCTTTAACTGTCTCCACCAATCATTCTTGGATTCTTAGTCACATGTCATCAGTCTGACCAATCAGAAGTGCTTAAAGTCTTCACTTCCTTGTTCTTAATTTTGCTGATAAAGTCGCTCAGTTCTAAAAAAAATACCAGCTAAAGCTTGTCTTTAGCGGTGTAGCTTTCCACAGAGTCTGGTGTCAGACCATGGAACAAATGAACAAAACAATGAAGCTCAGAGACGGGAGTCTTTCTGCCCTCTTTCGGCAGTTTTCACACTACATCTCCCATGATGCATTGGCTTAAAGGAACAGTGTCTCAGCGCACGATGAGTCGTCCTTGTTTAACATCTTGAAACCACAACAAACAAAGAAACAGTTTCTAAATTTTCTAACTTAACTTTTATTTCATCTCTTAGAAAAAAAACAGCCGCAACTTCCTGCTTTTTCCGCCACGACTATCACAAAAATGCACGTGAGATTGGGGGGGGGGGGGCTCGATCAATACAGACCATGAATTTCTGCTTTTTTTTTTCTTTTCTTTGGATGCTGGTGTGCCGCGGGATTTTTGTCAAGGTTAAAGTGTGCCGTGGCTCAAAAAAGGTTGAAAAACACTGCTCTAAGTAATAGCAGGATTATCATGTTGTCATTATTTTATAAAACATTTACTCTGTATTCCAGTACTTTAGGGCTGCACGATATGAGAAAAAATCACGATGGTAGTGATTAATATTGCGATGACGATATAACTTGCGATACATGAACAAATAGGAAAACAACCAAAAACATAATTTCCATTTTACTGCAATAGTTTAATTTAAATAAGAGTTCATTCATTTCTATGCCGTTTTATCCCTTTCTGGGTCACAGGGCTGCTGGAGCCTATCCCGGCCACTTGAGGGCGAAGGCAGGGGATACCCTGGACAGGTCGCCAGTCTGTCGCAGGGTCAGTTAACATAAGATAATAAGTTAATAAGAGTTAACATAACTTGAATTATACTCCAAATGGCCCTCGTCAACATAGGAGGCAAGCATATGACATAAAATGACTCCATCTGATGCATAAAGGGATTTATTTGATTTGTTAAATACTTCAAACTGCCATAAGATTGTTTTAGCACATTTAAAGTTACCATTTGTTCCCAAAGTTACCACTTTTGTGATAAATTTGCAGTTTATTGTGCAGGCCTGCAGTACTTAAAGCAGCTTGGGTCTTAAAGTATTTAGATAGAAGCTACCAAAGTTTTCCTTGAGAATCTGTTCTTAATTTGGATTTACTTTCATTCTGCATCAGTTTTATAACCTAATCTGTATATTGTTGAATTTCAAAAGAGTCATAATTGTGGGTTTTTTTTAACTCACTCATTTATTCTGAGATCAGAGGTATTTGTGTTGAAGACATTTTTTTAACACAAATTCCTTTTCATGCATTGGGAAAAGTTTGCAGTCATTGTAGTTTATTTTCATGTTCAACCCCTCAGTTTAGTCAAGTATCACGTCATATCGGCAGCGGAGCCGCCACCAGTGTGTGAATGTGTGTGTGTGAATGTGTGTGTGACTGTAACACGCTTTGGGCCTTGTAGGTAGAAAAGCGCTATATAAGTATACGCCATTTACCATTTACATGTGTGCACTAAACGTATGGCAATTCTAGAAAACAGATTTTATTTTGTTTTACTGAAAGGGGAGAAGACTTCTGAGAACTCTGGAATTCCTACTCTTAAGATTTGGGAAATTCACAAAATGTTAAGCATTTTGCTTTTAAAATATTAACGTTTTCATTTGGCGTTTATTCCTTCAATCTTGTCTTCGTGTTTTTCAGGAGGGGACAATGCCATTATGAGTGGGCCTACCTCAGGCCCTGGAAGAAAGAGTCTTCATTCCACCTGCCCTCTGACCCCCACCCGTGACCCGTCCACCCACTCAGGCCCCTCCAGGCGGCACAGCCACAAGGTCGACCTAACGATGTCTGCAGCAGCTTCCTCCCTCAAGCACACGTCCGTCTATGGATTTGCACAGATGGACTCCTCCTCAACGTTACCGTCTTCTTCCTACAGCCCTCTGAGGAGGCTGCAGCATCTCACCACCATGGTGAGCCAGTCGGACTTGGTCCTGCCTCTGAAGGAGCCGGAGAGTGCCTGGAAGTGGGGGGCTCAGAAGAGTGATAGGATGGAGGGGGACAAGAACTCCTGGTCTGATTGCAGAAAGTTTTCTGGCTCCCAGACGATGAGCAGAGAGGAGACACCTGCTCAGTCTGCTTATGGACAAAAGCAAGCGGAGGTTCAAAAGGGAAGATCTGAATCAGACTCTGTACGTTTTACAGATTCTGCGACGGACGAGAAGAGGACTGAAGGTTGTTTCTCGGGCCCACCGAGTCCAGCCTTCTCTCTGGACAGTAACAGCCCCTTTGCAAATGGTTTGCTCCACTTTGAGTCTTCTTTATTTGAGGATGAAGAGAACGATGAAGAGCAAGGGACTACATCTCCCATTGGAGGTTTGAGGGACAAAGAGCAGGGGACGGAGAATGCCTCTGAGTCCTCTCCAAGGAAACTGAGTTCAAACTCCAAGGAAGCGGCTCTCCCCTCAGCGAAAGTGGTCACCCGCTCCCAGTCGTCTGGTCTACGCAGAAGATACTGGGACGGCTCAGAAGATGAGTGGTACAGCGACTCTGAGCTGTTCCTGTTCGATGACAGCTCCTCAAAGCAATCAGTGGCAAGTTTCTCACAATACTCTTAAGTAAACTTTTCAGTTTGTTAAGAAGTTAGTCACAGATGTTCTTTCTTATGCTACGGCTCAGAGACACACATTTGAGCGACCGCTTCCTATGAAAAGTCTATGTAAACGCGCACATGTGTGTTGTGGGCTTCTGTGTTCCAAACTCTCGCATTCTTGCATCGCTGCAAAAGTTTTAAAGTCAGTTTTCGGACTTTACATACAAAACACACGGCAATTAAACGGTCGCTGAAAGTTAAACCAGTTGAACTTTGACCGATAAAACACTCGGATTGGGTTGTGATATACGGATGGGATCCTTTTCAAGACATGGAAGTGGCAACCATTTGAAAATCAACCGTGATGGAGAAATTAGTAATTGCGGTTTGTCCCAGGCTGGAATTAAATGACACCAAGTCTTTCATATATTGGAATAGAGCTGTGATAGAAAAAGCCTGGAGGAAGATTCACGAGATTTGCACCGCTTCGACAATTCGCACCAAGCCTCTTCCAACTGCGAGTACAGGTCTCTGGTTACCCAACAGACCTGTGTGAACACCATATGCCAAAAGCATGTTCAAAACCCAGTGTTCAGCGCATCCTTGAACGCATCACACATACAGGAGACACAGCAAAGAGGAGATTGGTTGACAAGGTAGACAGCCAATCAGGAGACAGAACACAGTTTGCTGTGTAAAACTTTCTTTTAAGATAAGAAATGTGGATTTCTTATCTTAAAAGTGGATAAGAAATTGCTTTGAAAAAAAATAACGCAAAACAGTGAGACCACGGAAGGTGAGCCGCGACATAGGGAGGTAACACTGTACAGCAGTGAGAGAATTCCAGGTGAGCTGTTCAGCATTTGGGTGAAGGTTTTTGGATTTTTATCGGCCACCTAACCAAGGAACTTTAACCACAAAAAACTCTTCTGCCTTTGACAGGCTGAAAAAAATTTAACTGGGTCATGCAACACAACAACACAACAAAAATCTGAGCTGCAACTTGAAAGAAGAAAAAAGAAACATCAGCTTATCAGCTCTTTTAATAAATTGGTGAACTGAAGCAACATAGAAGTAAGTGAACTTTGTCACAGTGCCGCCCTCTTTGTCTCACAACAAGAGCCCCTGGTTCAAATCCCAGCTGTTTTTTTTTCTGTGTGGAGTTTCCATGTTCTCCCCCTGAATTTGTGGGTTTTCTCCAGCTTCCTCCCACTGTCCAAAAGTGTGCATCATAGGCCAATTAGTGACACTAAATTATTGCAAGGTGTGAGCATGTGTGACAGGCTGTCGGACCATCCAGGATGTACCGGTACTCTGCCTTTGCCCAACAGGGGTTGGGATAGGCCCCAGCAACCCCATGATATAAAGAAAGTAGGCAGGTTTAGAAAATGGATGAATGGAGTTGCAAGAGGTGAAAGTGCTTATCTTATTATTATTATTATACGAATTTCAGAAACTGGGTATCTTTTGTAACTGTAAAATGTTTTTAGTGTTTTTTCCACTCAAGAAATGGGTTAGAAGCATATAATATTAATGTGTTTTACCTTTTTGAACCAAGTCTTCTAAGTTTTTCCGTATAAAAGTGAAAGACTTGGCTTCTAAAATTACATGAGAGGCTTCATCAACCAAATATGAATAACCAACTCAAGTTATTAAGTCAAATAATTGCAAGTGTTTACTCAATGTTTACCCCAAAACATGGACTAAAACTCTACTGACAGCTGTAAAAGGTAGCCCAAACTTTACAACCCCATCCAACGCAGTTTTTCCCTCCAAACTGCTCAGTTTTTCTGAAACCTACCAAATTCGCCAACAGCATCTCTGAACTAACTACAATTGGAGTGAGGACAAAAGCACTTTCCATATACTAAAGCATTCTATGACCAGCAGTAAAGGTGAAAGGTCAAGAGGGATATTAGTATCATATTACACCATTGATTCGTCAGTAAACACTTCAGCCCCTCCGCTTTTATTATGACACCATCTACTCTTTTAAACTTGTAATGTTAGTAAGAGATAGAGGGAAGCATTTGAGTTTACTAATAAGTTTTACTTTTGTGAATAATAATAGCAATTTCAGTATTTGCTGTTATTATATAAAGTTGGTTTTCATTCTCTTTGTTTGGCAGAGAAAATTGAGAGAAACACCCACAAAAAATGCCATCTCGCCCTTTTCTTTTCCTTTCTTCTTGTGTTCTTGATATCTCTCATTTAAGTCATTTGGGTTTATGATTTTATCAATGGTATCCAGCTTTATCCGGTTATTAACACACACATTTACTTGGTTTGTCATCAGAGAAAGTTTCTGAGACATCTTTAAAATGACATTGGCTGGTTTGAAATTGCATAATAGTATATAATCAAGAGAAATAAAGAAAGAATGTATCATAGCAGCTGCAAACATGCTGGAGGGGTCCACCCTGCTTCAATGATTTAAACAAAGAAACATTAATAAAGATTAATGTTTGTAAAAAAAATCCACTGTATTACCACTAACTGTTGTGAAGAAATATTGCACAATGTTAAAGTATTCTTTAAAAAGCCTTAGCTGGAGGGAAAAGGATTCGATATCGCTCATTCTTGTATCAGGCGTCCTTGTGCACCCAGTCTATTAAACCATTCACAAAAGAAAGATCAGTCACCAGTGCTGTTTGTACTGCTTTATTTAAACCACACACTTAAAATTTCAGCAGTTATGGAGCAGACCTACAGGTTCAAACCTTTTTTTGTAGTTTCTAAAAGAATCATTGAGTAATAAACACTTTAAATCAAATCTCCTTTGTTCTGCAGCAGCCAAACAGCCTGAAGAAAAACTCTTTGCCGCCTCTGAAGTTTGTCGAGGACGAAGTGGTTTGGGCAAAGTTCAACCGAAGACCATGGTGGCCGTGTGAGGTGCTTGTTGACCCCGCACAGGGAGTCTACCACAAAGTGAAAGGTGGGTGTGTTGAGTGTCCTCACTAGCTGTGATAACCAGTGTTGTAGCTCATTAATACCCGCTAGTTTACCCTTCCCATTGCTAGTTACTTGGATTAGGTGTATTCTACTATTAAGAAACTGAAAGGGCAGAAGCTTTTGGAGAAGTATCGAGATGGTGACCCTTGAGGCCTGTAGACACTTGGGACCCGGCTTACCAGTTATTCTCAGCAACCTATGCAGAAATTGTTTGTTTGGATATTTAGTATATGTATTTAAAATAAAAAAAAAAAAAAAAAAAAATATATATATATATATATATATATATATATATATATATATATATATATATATATATATATATTTTATTTTTTATGATTAAACAATTGTGGTTACTTTCTTATTGTAGAATAATAATAAATATAAGTGTTTATGGTGGTTTCTTTGTTAGATCTTTTTATACATCCACATTGTCCAACATCAAGTGTCTCTAAAGGTGCGGCTGCGTCAACCACTCAGGGACTCAGCTTTGTTCTTGTGACGTTTTCAGGGACTCGATCAAAGGGTAGAAAAATAAATGCAATACGGCTGCTCGATGTGAGGACTTTCGTCCTGAACTTCCACCCATTTTCTTAACCTGCTGGAGCCGCGGGGTTACTGTTGGGCGAAGACGGAATACACCAGCGATCAAGGCCGCTATGACGGCCCCCGCAGTCCGGCTGGACCCTGGGTGGCGGCGTTCACTAGCTCCAGCTCCGTGGACTTATGATGTTTATCTTATTTTCATAAAGGCAATAATAGAAAAAGACCCCCCAGTTTTATTTTTATTTTTCCCCTCTCGAATTAATGCTCAAATTGGACCACAGGCAGATGGAAGTAACGTTTAAAAGGGCCGTAACTCAGGGGCAGCTCTCGCTGCAGGAGAGAAGTGCACCAGGAGAGACTCTGAAGGATCTGGTGAACCCAGACACGGCGACTTGCTTGCCCGCAGAAGCGCAAGCAGCTGAAGAACCTGAAAGGAAACACGTGTAGAGCTCTCCAAAACACGTAGAGCTCTCCAAAACATATAAACCCAGGCTACTCGCTCAATATCATCCTTGTTTTCCATCATGTGGCAACAAACGAAGTCCAGCAAAACGTTGGCGGTTTCCCCGCGGTTGGGGTGTCAAGGGGTCCAGCAGTAACTTTAACGCACGTTAAAAAAAGAGGCAGCATTAGGGAGTTCTAATCAAATGAATCAGCAGTACCACATTGAATTACTTCTTTGCATCACATTGGTTTTGCTTGCATGTTTGTTAGTTGGGACACCAGGTTTTTATTTTCATACTAACCAGTGACATGAAATACGGCTAAGACTTCTCAGGTTTTACAGTTTGACCCAATTCATGTGTTCCCTGTAAGTCTTGGGTTCCTGGAGTTTCTGAGTCACATTTCATTGTGTTTCAGAACCCAGTGACCGGCCTTGTCGGCTTTACCACGTCAGGACCTTCGGGCAGCCAGAAGAGCAGGTCTGGGTCGAGGACAAATCAATCCACACGTTCCATGGAGGATTTGAATTTGAAAGACTTCTTCTTCTGCGCCGGAGAGGGAAACAAAGGGTGCAGAACAACAAGTGCACTGTAATTATTAGTCTATCATTTGCAAGAAAGTTAACGTATGTCTAAATTTAAAGGTTAGTTTTCTGGTGGGATGACAGATAGTCTTCTTAGACGAAAAAGAAAGCTCTTCTAACCATAAATTTGATCGACGGAAAGGCTTTTCTGTAAATTGAAATACAATGTTTGTCTTATCTTTGTCCAGATCGCAAAGCGTTTCCAGGAATCGTGGAAGTTCAGCGTGGCAGAGGCTGAAGCTGTTTTGCCTGCTCGACCAAAAATGGCCTCGATATCTTTTTCCATGGATGACCTGTGCCAGTTCAGCTCCCCACCGGAGACCGAAAAGAAAAGTCAGCCAACTTTGACTCCTTTCACTTTACCTGCCTGCACTCTTTCTGAAACATCGCACTTAACTAATGGATCCCTTTCCTCCCCGATTACACCTGCTGAAAAGCCAAGTACTTTAGGTAAATCCTCCAGCAAGAAGAAAAGCAAATCCTCAAAGGACCCCAACAGTAAACATGTTAAAAAGACACTGCACAATAGCCCTAAAGACACAGACAGAAACAATGAAGAATGTCCATACTCAGACCTTGAGTCAGTCCCTAAAATTTTGTGTCCTAAAGCACTTGAACGTCAAACGAACTCAGTTCCCTCCCAGCCGTCTGTCATGGTGGCCAAAGAGCTGAAGAAACAGCCGGAGGTTCAAAGTGGTCTTTGGTTCAGCAAATCAGGCAAAGACAGACGACCTAAGACTACCAGTCCCATGCCGGACCGCTCTCTCTTCAGTAAGCTGCCCTCTAAGAAAAAGAACTCATCTACTGTTTGTAAAAAGACCCTCATTACTACCCCTTCCTATGTTAGTGGGTCTGGAGACTCTGCACCACTTTTAGATAAGAATAAACCAGCAGAAACCAGTCTGGTACCCCGAAAAACTAGCTCCTTGAATTGTACGAATAATCAGGCTGGTATTAAAACGTCTGATTCAGTTGAAGCTTTTGTGGATCAGCCTGACTTGTTGGACAGAGAGAAGAACCTGCTTTCAGTTGAAGTAGTGTGTTTAAAGGCTAGACCGTCAGCCAGTAAGTCAACTGATTCTGTTTCAGAGCCGCCATCCAGCAAGAGGGAAAGCAAAGATGATAAAAGAGATTCAGAGCTCTCAAAGAATGTCGATTTTGATGGTCAATCGAGCCTATTTAAGAATAAAAAGAATGTCAGTGAAACGAAAAATTCAGTCAAGATTGCTACTAAACCAGTGAATGACACTATTTTTGACCAAGAAAAGAAAACTGACAAGACTATCAAGTTGTGTTTACAATCTAAATCCAATGACTCATTATCAATCCTGGAGAAGCAAACAAGTTTAGTCTCAAAGTGCAGGTTGCCCTATGTAAAATTGATCCGCAAGGAGATAAAGGATAGGAGGTATTTAAACTCAAGCGGGACTGTTTTTACCGCTGGCACGGTTGTGTGCAAAGAGAAAGAAAAGGAACCCAATGGGACGAAAACTTGTCAATCCCAACAGAAAGACAGTAGAACAAGTGCCTCCAAAGATCACAGCGTGGCTGAGCCTGAAAAGGGCTCTGTAAAGAAAGTCAAAACCATTGATAGGTCTGGTAAGCTTCATCTCTCCACAGACCAGTCACTTGGGAATAGGACTGAGGTTTCTAGTGTGTCTGCTGTAGACCTGGGTTCTAAATTAGTAGAAGAAGCTGTTTTAAATTCAAAAACAAGAAAAGAGACTCAGTCAACTTCCAAACAAACACACCTTCCAGAAAGCAAGAATAACCCTGGTTCTGCTGTGCCAAACAAGTCCTCTGAGCAGGAAAAGGGTTCAGAAGAACATATTTCATCCATCTCAGCATCTACTGCAAATGCGCTGCCGGGTCTCTGTGAAGAGGAGCCCTTGTGTGAGGATTACCGTACACCTGAAAGCTTTTGTTCCGGGAAACCCAAAAAAGTTTCTAAGAAATCTAAACGTGTTCGAGAAGTGAATGAAGTCCTAAAAGCGCAACCCGCTCACCTCCCAGCCAGCAATCGGCTGATGACGAGAGCGCTGAGGGCCATGTGCGATCCTACAAAACAGGACATAGTTGGAAAGAAAGCTGAACAAAAACAGATCCTCAAATCTTTCAGAAAGACTAATCATGTTAGGAAGAATCATAAAACCAAACTGGAGTTTTATACGAAAATAAAAGCTTTGAAATCCCACCATCCTGACAAAAGCGAATGTGATCAGGGCAAAATTTCTAGTAGTAGCTCCCCCTCTCTAATGTTTTCCGATTCCAGTGACTTTGAGGATGTCAAGAGTGAAGATGAAGACCTTTCAATATCCTCAACTCCACCGATGGACTTCATACCGCTTACTTCAAAAGTCAAAACAAAGCACGAAGGTCAATCCTCAGACATATACTCGCCATCTCCTCCATCGCCGTTTTCCTTTCTCAGAGCTTTCAAAAACGTGGAGGAGGTTTCCTTCCAGTCACTTGGGGCTGACAGAGGTGGTAAGCCCATTTCTTTCAAGCCAAAGCCAAACTGCAGGTTCAGCACATTTCTCATGATGTTGAAGGACTTGCATGACACCAGGGAGCGTGATGGAGCGCCACTAGAGCTGGAGATCGGACCACCGAGCGCACATGTTAAGAAGGAGCCGTTGGTGATGCCAGGAGAAGCTGCATCTGCAGGAGGGGATCAAGAGACTACATGCGCTCTGACCGATTCAAGTGCAATCCCAGACAAAAGCGTAGAAGCCCTGAATGAAGGAGGTGCAAGTCAGACACCAAAGAAGTCCTCCAACCGAAGAACCAACTCTGGTTGGTTCAAAAGTAAACCCAACCGCAGGGCGCCTTGCTCTCCTGCCAAGTCTGGACCCGGTTTTCCAGGCCTGGAGTCTCTTTCAGAAATGATGCCGGCAGAGGACTCCTTGGAAGCCATGGAGTGGTCATCAAGAGTTGTGGACTTCCAGAGCAGCAGCTGGGATGAGCCAGGTGGAGGGAGTGATGCGGTTGGGGCAGAACAACAGGAGGAGAACCCATGGAGCATGGCAAAGCAGAATCTAACAGCCCCGCTGCTTTTGGAGCAGAGAGAACGTGACACGGCGGAGGAACAGCCAGACTGCCTCGTTTCAGACTTCATCAAGAGAGATTCAAGCTTCGCGAACATCTCTGGAGAAGACGACAAGGCGGTAGGAGGTAAGATCAGCCTGCCATAAACAGACGTTAGGTAGCATCACTGGAGGGGATAGAAAAAAAGTTTTATTTTTAAACAGTTGAAATTTCACAACAAAGACAAATTATTATGACACCTGTTTAATCTCACCATCTCTCTTCAAGAGCTCTTGATAGATATTTTAAAAGCAGCTTACTATTAAAACTAAACACATGTTTTCATACTAAATGTATAAAAAAATTATATTCATGTCATTATAAACAAACCTACACACATGTATACAAAGGCAAACATAAACACTTATGTAGCCATGTTTTGATTTTGGAAACAACAGATTAGATTAGTTCATTGGAATTCAATCTAAATGAAGGCATACTCATCTAAAAACCCAACATACTGATCTGTTTAGCATCTCTAGGGAACTCTTTAAAATGTTTTTATAGCTTACCATTTTTTCAGAGTATAAGTTGTGTTTTATTTCAAATTTTGGCTCAGGGTGCGACTTATATTTAGGTGCGATTTATCTGTAATTTTAAAAAATAGAAATAAATAGGCTCATATGGTTTTTGTTTTCCCTTTAACAAGCACTAGCGGGCACTGTAGGCGAGGATTTGCCACTGACAGCAACGCAGAAGAAGAATCGTGCTCAGTCTGATCAGTGGATGGAGTCCAAAACCAACATGGTGGAGCGTTCTCCTCCTGAACTTTAGCATAGTTTTCTTATTTGTATCAAGACAATAATTTAAAAAAAATCGTCTAACTTTATCCTCATTTTTCCCTCGTCTGACTAATGCGGAGCAGCAAGTCATCAGACTGGGAACTACAGCTGAAAGCGGCTGTCATTCAATACTGTAAAAGACTCAATGATCAAATGAACCCAGACAAGGAGATGTTTCTCTTACAAGTGTGACTCATACATGATTTTTTCTTTCTTTTTCATTATAGATTTTTTTTTTTGCTGCTGCGACTTAAAGTCCAAAAAATATGATACTTTAAACTGTATTGTGCCGAGAAAGATTGTCTTTTCTGTCTTGTGAGGCCTCAGTTTTAAAAGTTAGTTTTGAAACTTAAGATGTGTTTGTACATTTCTGATGTTTCCATCCTAAAGCAGCTTCATACATCTGTGCCTCTTAAGTAATGAAGCATTTCAAGTGCTGTTTACCCAAACATGCTTTGACTTTTCTTCATCAGTTCATTTTTAAACTCTCCAAATGTTCTCTGGAGGGACTGATTAGTTGTCGTCCCCCATTTGCTGTTGCTATGAACAGGAAAGGGATTCGCCAAAGGAAATCCCAAAAATCCCAGAATACGTTGACTGTTTTTGGTCACGACACCTGATCCACATCATCTCTGATTGTAAAAAATAATGTTATTGTGCCTTCAAATGAAAGGGATTTCTAAAGGCTTTAGGATTTGATTTAAACATGTAATAAAAAAGGTGTTTTAGTTTAGTTTTGCTCAGAGGGTTTATGTTGTTTTAAATCTTTAAACTTCTTGGCCGAAATATGGATTTTTTATTGATTTTTTTTTCTTGCCTTTTGGTGTAAGAATTATGGAGGGCAGTTCTTTGTTTTAGTTTTAAAAAGTTTTTTCAGTAAATATTTAAAATAATAATATTATAATAATAATATTATTTTTTTCTGACGATGGAGGACATTTATTAAGAAAATTAAGTTCAAAATTGCAGTTTTGAAGGTTTCATTATTCACATCATTGTAAATTAGGAGCAGACAAAAAAAGCTTATTTGTGACGATTTTGGCTAAAATCTGCATAATCATAATTAAAAGACCACTGGGAACACTGTGAAATTAGATTAAAGGATGATCAGAGCTGTTTTCACAGGCAGCAACATTTTAGAATTGAACCCAAATCCATTTTGAATTTCCACTCAGTGTGGGGCCTTTGAAGGAGTTTGTCATATCAGAAATAAATTAATCTGAACCTTTTTCCTGCCGTCTAAACGTTATATCCTGTTTTTTCAGCGCATAAACGGGTAAGAAAACCCAGCAAGAGGCTGATTGAATGGACCGAAGAGTACGAGCAAATTTTCGGCACGAGGAAGAAAACCAAAAAGCCTCTCCAGTTGATTGGAAAGGTAAAAATCTTACAAAGTAAGCTCTGCTGCAGCGTTGAAGTTCTTAGAAAGTTTGGGACCGTAAGCTCCTTCCAGATCGCTGTGAAACTCACAAGTTTTGTTTCTCAGGCCAGTCCCACACCCGTTACCTCGGCACCAGAACCTCTGGACTCTGACAACAACACAAGCGACCGCCCCCCCTCGACTGCGCTCCCTGAAATACAGACCCCGCCCCCTGAGGAAATCGCTGCAACGACACCACCGGAACTACAAATTCCCAGCAGCCAGCACACCAAACCCAGAGACACTCCGGTGCTGTCCACTGACACGCTGACACCCCCACCTGAGGTGGAGCCCCTGCTGTCAGAAGTGTCTCCTAAAGACAACAAGGAAGGTGAGTTTGTGGACGTTCCTAGCGTTCACATTTTTAGGATCTTATGTGGTTTCAGCGAGTAAAATCTTCAGCTGTTTCCTGCTTTTGAAGCATTCAGTTCAATGCTTTTTTGGAACTGATTGGAAACAAATGTCAAACTTTCAAAGCAAATGTAGCTGCTGGAGCAGGTCACATGAGGTCCTTCCACTTCCATGCGATTCTTTTGGTTTCTGCAAAAGCTGACTACATTAATGAACCGATTTAGGACCAGATTTTCACCTTCAGAACATTCATCGTGTTCCACTGTAATCATGTGGCTCTAACTTTCCACTCGCAGTAAGTCTGCCTGTGCTGGAAAAGAAGCGGAAGAGGAAACCCACTCAGAAGATTCTGGAGTATTGTCTGGAAGCAGAGGCTTCAACCGGCCCAAAGAAGAAGGTACAGTACGAGCTTTTGGTTCATCCGGGACCTCGCAGTAGGGATGCATGCAGGGAAAGTAAACCAAAATGCAGAGTAATAACTACAGCTTGGGTTATTAAAAAGTGGCCTTTTTATTAAATGATAATAATATGTCATTGCTCCAATATTTAAGAATTTGTATATTTGTTTGGCTTTATTTTGAAAGAATTGTACTGAATTCTTAATGACACCACTGCTCAGGGCTCAGCAGGTAAAAAATGAACAGGGTTCTTGTTATTTAATATATGAAATCTTTGCTGCAAAAACATACTTTGCGCTGGTGAATACAGTAAACTTTATTTAGTAAAGATATCAGAGTCTCATAAGGTTTTTCTGTGCTGCAGATCAAAGGACTTAGAAATAATTCAAGTTCTACCGCTCATTCAGGTGAGTTGATGTGCCGGCATGGATGTTTTTAGCATCCTGTACAGTGTTAATTCTGGGCCTCTTTCATATCAGTCGTGTAATTCAAAGTTGTCGAAGGATCTGATCTCCTCAGAACTTCATCTGCTTATTATTTAAATCTGATACTCCTGTCTTCTGCCCAGATTCTGCTCCACCACTATTAAAACTGAAGAGTAAAGCAGCTTTGACCCCAACGCCAACCTCTGAGGTCACCCCCTGCCCACCCACACCCTCCATTCAGATCAATCACAGAGCCGCTCTGCCCCCCCATCCAGCTCCTTCTCCCCCTGAGCCCAGGCAGTTGGAGACAGCAAAGGCAGATGCTCCTCCGGCTGAGGACCAGAACATCCCAGATGACCCTAAGGATGTGTCAGAGGGAGAGGTGAGCCGCCTTTACAGCGACCTCTTCTCTTTGCCTCCAAATGTCAGAACACGTTTATTTCTTCATCCTTAGGGCGACCAGTGCAGCCCGGACCACAGCTTTTCCTCTGCAAAGGACGACTTCGGACTCTGTGACGACTCGGTTTTACCGGCCAGGAAGATCATTGGGGACAGAGGTGGACCGGCGTCCATGAAAGAAACCATATGTCAGGTGGGTTTATCCGGGTAACCAGGGCAAAGAGTCTGGAACCATTATAGGTTGTTGACATCAGTCTATGTAAAAACTCCCCATCATGGACTGGAGGAGAGTTTCACTGAAGCTGAAATTGTTGCTGTTGTTACCCAACAGTCAAAGGATCATTTTCTACCAAAAATAAAGTTTTAATGAAGTGTAACCAGAAATCATCAAACGTGGATCTCTTCAGCCATAAAGCTTTCTCAACGAAAACAAAAGCTAAAGAGGACCAAAAAATGTCCACTCAGTTCTGATCAATCAGGCTGAAGAAACTCCTGACATTCATGTCAGTCATGTTAAAAAGCAACACACTAAAATACTATATTTTGCTTAATAATACCCTAATTTAGTACTTTTACATGTTATTGTGCTAATTGACCAGCATGCTTATTAGCAGCTTCAGAGCGTTCTATATTAAAAATGGACCGATTCCCTAAAACAAAGTTATTTTTACAAACCAGCAGGTTTAATTATTACTTAAAAGAAAAGGTAAAAAGAAAGACGTCTCAACTCCATATTTTTTATGAACAGCTCTACCTGTTTTTAAGAAACACACCCATTCACGTGGTAGTGGCGTCAAATCAGAGCACGGTGCGGCAGTCTGGCAGCACTGCGTTTCGGGCATTGCACTATTTTTATAGCTCAAGTACCTGAACTTTGGCCAAGAATTTGCATCACAACAATTAATCAGGAACTCGGCTTTGGCCCATGACGTGTTGATCGTTGGGTGAAGCCCAAAACAACAAGGAGGAGCATCAGATCGTTCTCCTAAACTTTGTAAACATTTTCTTATTTGTTTTGTAGTAATAATATAAAGTTCCTCTATATATATATATTTTTTTTTTTTTCATTTTTTCCTCCTCGGACTGATGCGGGTCAGCAAGTCAGCAATCCGGGTCACATAGAGATGGAAGTACAGCTGCAAGCGTCCGTCATTAAGACGCGGCTCCTGCAGAAGATGGTGATGCTCGCCCTACGGGAGACATGGAGACGTGATTACTGATGCTTTTGTGGAGCTTTTTCAAAATAAATCAGTCTGATCTCTCATCATCAACAGTAGCTACGTTTGCATGGACAAAAGTAATCGGAAAGAATGCCTGATGGGAAGGAAAATGCGTCATGTAAACACGCCGTTCGGAATAGTCTGCCCCGATCAGACTCGTTCGGATCAAAATTTCTTTCCGATCGAGATAGGTGGGTTATGCCGATTGTTGATCCGATCTTGTTGCATGTAAGCAGTTCATTCCGGTCGTGTGTCACTGCTGCTCTGGTTTAACGTCATGCATAGACGGATGTTTCGCTCCAGAGAAAGCTTTGGAGCTCAAACAGGACCGACCGGCTGCTCCGCAGACGCCCGGTTTGAAGCGCATACGCCTCTGTGCTCCGCCCTCGCCCCGCGGGCTCCTTGCCCCTCCCTTCCTATCTTCTCCGACACCCCTCGCGAGGGGGGCGCCAGGGAGGAGCGCTTAGTGACCCCTGACGTCCGGACCCTGCGTGGTCTGGGCGCGGCTGCCGGTGGACGTAGCGAACCGTGTCTCTGAGCAGAGCAGCCGGACATAAAGTTTTGTGTTTGAGGGGAGGAGAGGATGCTTTGTTACATGTGGGAGACTTTGGTCTGCCATCCGTCCCGCAGCTCTATGTGAACGAGCAGCCGAATTCAGGAGAACCATGTCTCCCGTCTCCGGGCAGAGCTCGGACCGTCAGCTCGCTCAGCGGCTTTGGGGCGGTGTGTAGCAGAAATGCCGCTCAGTCCTTAGAAACCGTTCAAACAATCACGTGGATTTGTGTTTCCAGTCGTGTCCCGACAAAATAAAGGCTGATGATGTTATTCCCACATATTTATGTGCAGCCAAGATGCAGATTGTGGCATTTCCTACATTGATTTTGTGTTCATCAAACAAGGCTAAATGTTGTTAACGCGTGTTAGCCCTCTCCTAACCCTGGCGTCTTCCGGCTCCGTTATTCCACAAAAAAAGCACTGACCCCACGGATTAAAATTAAAACGATGAGCGAACAGGCTGGTCATAATATTCACAACATTAATAAAAGCACATTTAGAAGATCATCTCGTAGATTCCAGAGATGCTGCATAAATGTATGTGGCAGCTCACTTTGTTTACAGTGGAACTCATTTCCTCTTCCGGTATTTTCAACACTACTGCGCATGCCCAAATGATTTATTCCGACCAAAAGTGAGACCATATGAACGTTTGTTCTAATCGGAAAAAGTTTTTCTGGGCCCATGTACACGGTTGAATTCTAATCTGACCATTGATCCGATCAAGATATTTTGCACATCTAACCGCAGCTAGTGTCTTCCATGCGTTATAAATGAGAAATACACTCAGTGCTCCCATGTGGTGATGGGCTAAAAACTTTTGACAGTAGCTCCTCCCACACGTTGGGAGCTTGAAGTTTATAAACATATTTTTGGACAAGCGTCCAGGAATCAGACTTTAGTGGAAATGAAATGATCCCTAATTTGGGCAGATCATAGTTAGCCCAATTCGCAAGTCCTAAATGTTTTAGTGATTTGTAATACGGTATTTTTCAAAGAACCTTTTCGTTTCAGGTGTGTGAGAAGACCGGGGAGCTGCTTCTCTGTGAGGGCCAGTGCTGTGGAGCCTTCCACTTGGCCTGCATCTCTCTGGCCGACGCCCCCAAAGGGAAGTTTGTCTGTCCGGAGTGCAAGTCAGGTACGCTTTGTTTTGATGTTTGTGAGCAGCGAGGGGTGGCGTTTGTGTCTGAGCATCGTTCGTGTTGAAGTCCACGCTTCCAGTGACAGACCCTTCACTTCTGCAGGCGTCCACACCTGCTTTGTGTGTAAGAAGCGAGGCGAGGACGTGCGCCGCTGCATGATTCCTGTGTGTGGGAAGTTTTACCACGGAGAGTGCATCACAAACCACGCCCCAACCGCCCCCGTCAACCGAGGTTTCCGCTGCTCCATCCACGTCTGCCTCACCTGCTTCATCGCCAATCCCAACAGCTCGTCCATCTCTAAAGGTAGCTGGAGCAGAAAGCCGCTCTGTTCCCGTCCTCAGGTGTGCGGCTGCAGCTGTGAGCCCTCTGGTGTTTGTCTGCAGGCCGCCTGGTGCGATGCGTGCGCTGCCCAGTGGCCTATCATGCCACAGACCTGTGCATGGCGGCGGGCAGCGTTGTGCTCTCCAGCAACAGCATCGTCTGCCCCAACCATTTCACCCCTCGCCGGGGGGTCAAGAACCACGAGCACGTCAACGTCAGCTGGTGCTTTGTCTGCACAGAAGGTGCTTCCCAGCCCCACCACAGTCCTCTAGAACGGTCCTGTTTCTCCATCAATGCTGCATCATTTGTCTTATGTTGGATTGATAATTGACCAGAATCTACAGATGATTATATAAGACTACAAATGTTGGTATGAGATCAGTGTCACTGATAGTGTTGTACTTCGATGCTCTGACTGGACAATTGCAAGTTCAGCAAAGGGAGAAATGTATAAGACAGCAAAGCAAACCTGACGTGTTGCAGATCGGTCACCACCACGGCGTTCCTCTGTTCCCTCCTGCAGGGGGAAGCCTCCTGTGCTGCGAGTCCTGTCCTGCTGCATTTCACCGGGAGTGTCTCAACATCGAAATGCCTAAAGGCAGCTGGTACTGCAACGACTGCAAGGCTGGGAAGAAACCACACTATAAGGACATCCTGTGGGTAAAGGTCGGACGCTACAGGTCAGCGACCAAAGATGAAAGTTCACCCTCACTGTTCTCTGTGATTCATTCCCAAGTTCTCACAAAACCGGATTGCACTTTGGTTTTATATTTCAATTTAAGGTCACATTTGAGAGAACGCATCTTTACATTATTGTGATGTAAGATAAAATGGCTCAGATATCTCTCATGTATCTGCAGTAGAGCCACTTTTCGCTAACAGCTGAGGATTTATGGATGAGTGAACCTCTTTTAAATACGCTGCTAGTGAGCTAAATCCTCATGAGGCCAACTTTTAATTTTTGCCAAACATTAAGTTTATGCTTTTTTCTCTGCCAAGGTGGTGGCCTGCAGAGGTCAGCCATCCCAAAACCATCCCAGAGAACATCCAGCGGATGAGGCACGATGTCGGCGAGTTTCCCGTTCACTTCTTCGGTTCCAACGACTACTTGTGGACCTACCAGGCGAGAGTCTTCCCCTACATGGACGTGGACGCCAACAGCAAAGAAAAGATGGGGAAAGGCGTTGACACCACCTACAAGAAAGGTAAGCTGGGATTCAAGGCAGACATTCTCGTTGATGTGGGGAAGTTCTGCATATCAAGGCTTTTGTCCTCCGTCAGCTTTGGAGGAGGCTGCTGTGCGATTCCGTGAGCTGCAGGCAGAAAAGGAGCTCCGACAGCTTCAGGAGGACAGGAAGAACGACAGGAAACCGCCACCGTACAAACACATAAAGGTTTGGCAGAGCACCTCTGCTCTCTGTTCAGGGACATGCTCCTGTTATCTGGAGTTGAATTATTCAGTCAGGCTCACTGCTTCTATTAAACTGAACCTCTTCACTTCTAATCTGTCTGTTAGAACATTATTTTCATATCAACCATTTTCCAATTAAAAACAGTAAAAATACACAGATTTATTAAATGTATGAACAATATTGATTCACAAATTGATTAGTAAACTAAAGAAAACCAAATTATGCTATCGTCTTGACAGTCTAGGTGCTCCTAATCATAAACAGACTTTCATTTATCCACACCCATACACATTTAATTTATCAAATATTAAGTTTGTTAAATAGAGTTTGATTTATTGATTAAAAGAGAGAGGGATTATAAAAGCCATCCCAAATTGTTTGTAGATCAATAGATATATTTAAAGGTAAAGACACAAATTATCTCCTGAAAAAGGATTGTGAGCCAAGCATTTTTTTTAAATAAGGCTTTTTCAGGCTAGAAATTGGACTTTTTGTGGTGAAAAACTTACGAAAAAAATACATATTTTCCATGAAAGAAACATTTATAATTGTTGTAACCCCTTGTGCTATCTTAAGCACTTTAACATTGGGAGTTGGGTCATCTAGACCCACTAGACAGTGCTCTGAACCTTTTTTCTTCAATGATTTGTGATCTTCACTGGTGTCCATGGATTACATGAAATCTTTCCACCTTTATCCACCTTTGTCATGGTAGAGAGAACACGTCGATGTAAGGGTGAGGTCATCTGAGATAGCACAAGGGTTAATAAAAAAACAAGGAAATGGTGGTGGACTACAGGAGAAAAAAAACTGTCATTCAGCCACTGTCTATTGGTGGGGATTGTGTGGAGAGGGTGGCTGCTTTCAAGCTCCTGGGCGTCACCATTGAGCAGGACCTGACCTGGAGCGCCAACACCACTGCTCTGGTGAAGAAGGCCCAGCAGAGACTGTATTTTCTCAGGCTTTTAAAGAAAAACAAACTGAGTGAGAAACTGCTGGTGTCCTTCTACCGCTGCTCAATAGAGAGCATTTTAACGTACTGTGTCTGTGCCTGGTTTGCCAGTTGCACAGCTGCGGCTAGGACAGCTCTCCAGAGAGTCGCCACAAGAGCCCAGAAGATCATCGGCTGCCCTCTCCCATCCCTGGAAGAACTGTACAGTTCTCGCTGCCTAAAAAAGGCTCAAAACATTCTGCTGGATCCATCACACCCCGGACATTCTCTGTTTGAACTGCTGCCCTCAGGCAGAAGATACAGGACAATTAAAACAAGAACAAACAGATTAAAAAACAGCTTCTATCCGAGAGCCACCGTGGCCTTAAACGCTGCTAAATAAAGTTTATTTATTAGGGAAGTGTGCAATAACCGGAGAAGGTGTAACCTCCTTTTTATATTTTGTTGTATATTTTTTAACATATCTTTCTTATATTGTCTTATTTCGCAGTTTTTAGTTTTCTATTCTTACTTGACTTTTTATTCCACCGGAAAAATTGCACTGTAATTTCGTTGTACATGTACAATGACAAATAAAGATATTTCTATATTTCTATTTCTAATATTAGGTTTTGCTAATAACCAGAATGTAAACCCATATGTAATATCACTTAAAACCTGGACTTGGGGAAACCTTGTGGGGGAAAAAAGAATGTCGTCTATTTGTGAATTTAGCTCCATAATGTGGATGTTAGGTGAGAATTAAAGCTGTTTGTGTTGCCATTTATGCTAACTTTAAATACATTTATAGATTCTGATTATTGTGGAAGCTGAATTTGTAACAGAATAACAACGCAGAGCTTTAGAGGATTTACGTCAAAAGTTAACGAAATATTTATATTGTTTTTTTTTTTACTTTTCCACTAAATATTTATGAGATCGTCATTGTGTTATATAAATATTGATGTCATCTCGATAATCCATGATTGTGCTGCGAATTTTTTAAATGTATCATATGATCTTACTAAAGCACAAAGATGTGAGTTTGTTTGTTTGTTTTCTGACTCCTCCAGGTGAACCGACCCATAGGAAAGGTGCAGATCTTCACTGCAGACCTGTCTGAGGTTCCACGCTGTAACTGCAAGGCAACAGACGAGAGTCCATGTGGGTCGGACTCAGAATGCATCAACCGCATGCTGCTGTACGAATGCAACCCGCAGGTACCACACCCTTTATTTCATCATTCATAAAAACACATTTATCACCTCTGTAGCTCTATTTATTTATTGCTATACTCTGTTTTATCCCTAATAAATGTGTCAATCTCAAAATGAGACATTTTATTGCGGTTTTCTAATATGAAAACTTTATATCAAATATATTTCGAATAAAATGAGTTTAGTTGCCTCTTGTCTGCATATTTTATTTTCTCAGTGAGAGGTCAGTAAAAGGAAACCACAAAAATAGATGGTTTAAAATAAAGATGTACGGTAGTTTTACAGCTGCAGCTCTGTTTTAAAAAGGAAAAGTGGACGTTTTTCACGGTTATTCTTTAGAAAACACAGTTGAGCTGTCTGAGCAGAGCGTTTTCTGGATCTCTAAATCTAAGAGCCGTCTGTGAACTCACAGGTTTGCCCGGCGGGGGAAAAGTGCCTGAATCAGGCCTTCACCAAGCGTCAATACAGCCAGGTGGAGATCTTCAGGACGCTGTCCCGAGGGTGGGGGCTCCGCTGTGTCCACGACATCAAGAAGGTAGTTCCGGGGTGCTCCACACTGTTGCAGGACGTCCCGTTAGAGGCTCACGGGTCTCCTCTGTGCTCCGTCAGGGCCAGTTTGTCAGCGAGTACGTGGGGGAGGTGATCGACGAGGAGGAGTGCAGGTCCAGGATCAGACATGCGCAGGAGAACGACATCTGCAACTTCTACATGTTAACTCTGGACAAGGTACTGCTGCGCCGCCCGTTTCTCCCTCCTGTCTACCTCACGAGAGTTTCACAACCACTTATTGCCAAACCTTTTCAGGACCGAATCATCGATGCCGGTCCGAAGGGGAACGAGGCCCGTTTCATGAACCACTGCTGTCAGCCAAACTGTGAGACCCAAAAATGGACGGTGAACGGAGACACCCGGGTGGGGCTGTTCGCTCTCGTTGACGTCAAAGCAGGTCCGTATCTACCAAGCACAATGCATTCGGGCTGGCAGGCTTCATTTGGGGTCATGGTTCGATTCCTTGGATTAAACACGTGAATCCTGAAAAATGTTAGCTTGCACTTCAGTTTGATTCGCTTCTGAGAACGAGGTGTGTGAACGCAAACCAAACCAGAACCGAAACATTCCGCAGCCAAGGAATCTGAACTTTTAAACCCTGCTGAAACTCTCCTCTGCCCGTGGTTCAGGCACGGAGCTGACCTTCAACTACAACCTGGAGTGTCTGGGAAACGGGAAGACGGTGTGCAAATGTGGAGCTCCGAACTGCAGCGGCTTCCTGGGTGTGAGGCCGAAGGTGAGGCGCGCCTGCAGCAGAGCGCTGCTTCAAGGGAAGAGTCGGCGCTAACACTGCTGTGTGCTCCCCCCCTCAAAGAACAACCCTCCCTCCGATGATAAAGGCCGTAAGATGAAGAGGAGAGGCCACGGCAGGAGGAAGAAGAAGGTGGTGTTGGCCAAAGAGCGAGAAGACGAGTGTTTCAGCTGTGGAGATGGAGGGCAGATGGTTTCCTGCAAGAAACCTGGATGTCCTAAAGTCTACCATGCAGACTGCCTGAACCTCACCAAGAGGCCTGCCGGTTAGTGGGCTTTAGAATATAGACTTCTGGAAATGCACACTGTGACAAACAAAGCATGAAAAGTCAGCTTGAAGACAAAAATACTGTTGAACAGTTGACACTTGACATTATTTTTTATTTAAACTCTTCAAGAGCTACCGCCGGCATACAGGAAATAGAACGTTCTTCGAATTATTAACCATTTAATGTAATTCCAATTCCAATAGATTCTGCAGCGCAGAATAGAAGCTTGGGGCACACATGGAACACTGTACCATCGTAAAATGTTCTACCAGAATCAGTGGGTTCATGATAGATGCCTAAAAACGTAACTATTGTCAAATGTAGCATGTCAGAATCTGTTAAAAGTCCTATCTCATGCTTTTCTTAAGCCTTTCAGAGTAAACTATATCCATTTATATGATAATGTATTACCTTTGGCACACTAAAGAACAATTTTGTTAATGAAATATTAGTCATTTTTGCAGATAATTTTCGATCTCTTTGGCTCCGCCTTTCTCTCCTTGTGGGTGCCGCCCACTTCATGACGTCAACCTAGAGCCGGCATTTGCAGCTCGTCTGTGTTTCTCCCATGAAAACAAACAACATCCGAGATTTTGCACAGATAGATGTGCATATTGTGCATATATTTTTTTCAAAAGAAAAGGCGGTTTTTGCAAAACACTGCTAGCTCTGTGGAGAAAGTGGGTGTTAGTCTGGCAGCGCAGACTCTTCCTGGAAGGGGCGGTTCCTCACTTGTCTATGTCAGAATTTGTCTACTTTGACTGCTTGAGCTTCAAAATACATTGGAGTTACAGTCATTTTGTAAACAGTTGAAGTGGGACGGTAGTTCGAAGAACGTCCAAACCGGAGTTAAAGCTCTGCTGTTAACCCTTGTGCTATCTTGTGGGGTCCAGATGACCCCACTGCCAACGTTAACGTGGTTAACGTTGGCAGTGGGTCACAAGATCACAAGATAGCACAAGGGTTAAAGGGTCAACGTTGTTCTTTAACTGCAGTGGAAAGCAGAAAAAACAAACATCCATCACCTTCACCTGCTTTGTCCTATGTGGGTCACATAGTGGATTTTTCCTGTGTGGGGGGGTCTAGTGTGGGTCACAGATTTGCTGGGGCCTATCCCACCCACTTTAGGATGAGTTATCATTAAAAAGATTCTTTTTTTTTTTAAATGAACAGATTCTCTGACTGCTTTGAACCAAACCTTCACTTTTTTATTGGAAAAGTAAAAAGTGAAGCAAATTATTTGTTTGAATGATTATTGTGGGTTAAATGAGCCTCATTATTCATGTATATGAATTCCAATAATCAGGAGCAGGAAGCCAGTCTGATGACTGTGGAGCACAGGGGTGGCAGTATCAAAAAGGTTTTTTTGTTTCTGCTTGAATAGAAGAAATAAGGAAGGGGGGGGATTCTGTGCTTTTAGGATGGATTTTGTGAGTCCTAATGAAGAATCTGTCAGATATTTTCAGTTCATCTTACAATTAATGGTTTCTTATATTTGCTTCTTCTTTTTTATGAATCTGTTGAAGTTAATCTGCACAAATCTGCATTTTGATGTGATTCTCTTTCATTTGCCTCAAAGCCGATCTGAAGGTCTCCTGATGGTTCTCCTCGCAGGTCGGTGGGAGTGTCCGTGGCATCAGTGCGACGTTTGCGGGAAGGAGGCGGCGTCCTTCTGCGAGATGTGTCCCAGCTCGTACTGCTGCCAGCACCGCGACGGCCTGCTTTTCATCTCCAAGCTGGACGGGAAGCTGTCCTGCAGCGAGCACGACCCCTGCGGGCCGGAGCCGCTGGAGCCGGGGGAGATCCGCGAGTACAACCCCGCTCCCAGAGCCCTCACCTCGGGTCTGGGCATGGCCGTCATCCCCGCCGCCGCCGCTTCCAGCTCCGCCAGGAGCCTCCGCCAGACCGACAGGGGCGCCCACGAGGGGGGTGACGGAGGAGGCGCCGGCGAGCCTTTCCCTCCTTTCTCCATCAAAGTCCCCATCACCATTCCAGTCGCTCCTCCCGCTGCTTCGCCCCCCCACACCGACACTCCCAGCAGCCCCTTCCACCTCCCGCACTACTCACCCATCTCCTCCTACGAGGAGGAGAGGGATGTCTTTGAGGAGGACGAAGAGGAGCTGCTGGAAGACTCCCACGATGACGGAGAGGCGGTGATGGAGGAGGAAGAGGAGGAGGAGGAAGGGCTGGACTACTTGGAGCTGGAAGAGGAGCAGGAGGAGGATGAAGATGAAGAAGAATGAACAAACCAGTCACCACGGCGGAAAGGATGACGCTGTTGTGGCGTGGATGTTCAGAGATTTTTTTCTCCAAAACTAATTTATTTAAACAGATGAATTGTGAAGCTTTTAAATAAAAACATAGTTATTGATAAACTGACATAAATATAAACAATCTTTTATTTATGCCGCTCCTAACCTTTCCTTGTTGCACTCGTGCAGCTGAATCCTTGACGCTCGGATTTTAGGCCTCATTTTACTCATTCATGTCTGTGCGGAGGGTGGGGGTCATCACCTGAACTCACCCCCCCTCCAGCTGAGTCCTCCACACTCGTGCTGATGCTCTGAGCGGAGAGTCTGTGACTGCTGGGAAACTCCGCCCTCATTTGTCTGGACTGTTTGATCATTTCACGCCAAAACGAGGAGAAGAGGAGGACTCCGTGTGGGTCAGAGTGGCAGTGGGCTCAGTGTGTGCGGTGCTGTATGCTCCTTATTTATACGCTGTACTGTGACGCACAATTTGTGACGATGGCGAGCCGGCGCTCCTTCCTCGCACCTCCGTGGAGGAGGAGCAGAGTTTTGCACTGCGGTGTGTTTTTTTGTTTTGTTTTTGTTGTTGCTTGAAGCTCCATGTTGTGTCTCCTGGAATGTTTTAAGGGAACGATCCAGCACCACACTTCCTCCCAAACGCATTTTTACTGCCAGCCCGTCCCTCCAGTGTAACCCGGACAGCTCTGAAGATCCGACCCATTCAAATATCTCCTGTAAACGTGTGTGAGAAGATGAAAACGATGAAGAAGCACCTTGTAATAGCATCTGTTTTTAGATGTGTCTGTCCGACATGAAATGACATAACAAAACATCCAAAATAAAGTTAAATATGGAAAGAAATCAGAGTTGATGTTTGGAGAAACGCGCAGGAATTTATTCACAAAAGTATTCAAACACATAAATGCATCAAAAGTTTGCACAATAACACTAAAATAAGTTTAAACGAATTTGATGATCACTTATTTGGCTAAAAAAAAATGTTTTATTTCCCATAAAGCCACAGTGGAGGGGTGAAAGAGCCACATTTGGGTCTTTTACCGCTTCACTGTGGGTCCATGGATAAACACAATATAGTAAAATGATATTTTATTCAAAAATATAACATGTATTTTTTTAGATCCACTGTGGCTAAAAAGATATCATTAAGTTACATTGTTGTTTTTTTTAACCATAGGCTCTTTTACCTTTCCACTCTGATTCCATGGCTAAAAAAAAATACATTTGAATAAAATATATATGTATATTTGCCAAAGAGCCATTTTGGAGGGATAAAAGAGCCACATGTGTTTTGGGTCCATGGCCAAACAAATATAGTAACAGTTTATTTTCATAAAAAAAGTAATGACATTTAATTTTTTAGTTCAACTGTGGCTAAAATTTTATTTTTTAACTGTAAAGCCATGTGTGGCTCTTTTAACCCTCCACTGTGGCGTCACGGATTAAAAAATATAATAGAATAACACAAAAAAAAGGAATCTTATTCATTTCAACCATAGTGTTAGGGTAAAGGAGCTGCATGCTCCATGGCTAAATAATTAAAATGTTTTTAAAAGGTGTTACTTATTTAGTATAAATCCAGTTTTAGTTTGTAAGATTTATAATGTACGGTATACTAAAGTGTTTCTATAACAGTAAAATAAAGAGTGTTTGTGCTAACAAAGTAAATTTAAGAGGTTTTGTGTAAACAACCAGTGAATGGAGAGATGTTGTATTAATAACCCTTGTGCTATCTTAGATGACCCCACCCTTCCATTGACGTGTTCTCCCTACCATGACAAAGGTGGATAAAGGTGGAAAGATTTCATGTAATCCATGGACACCAGTGAAGATCACAAATGATTGAAGAAAAAAGGTTCAGCGCACTGTCTAGTCCCAATGTTAAAGTGCGTAAGATAGCACAAGGGTTACAACTAAAACTTTGATCAAATGTTTGATCTTCCGTTAGTTTAGGTTATGATTGGAAAAAGTTGAAAGTACATATCTGAGTTAGGTGAGAGGATAAAGACACACCGATGTATACCAAGAGAAAATGATGCCTTGTGTTGTATGAGGTTTTCATTGGAGAGCATTTTGATTTGATTTTTTTTTTAAATTTGATTTGAAATGGTTTCTTTCAAGCAATCAAATAAGAAGAATACACAAAAACAATACAATCATCAGTTATACATTCATACAATGATGAATCAAACTTAGGATAATTAGACTAGATTAGATTTTCTGCAGCAGGATGATCATAAGTTGCACAGTGTCTTTTATTTTAAAAGGGATTAATGTCTTCATCAAAAGTCGACATTTTCATGATTAGAAACAAATATATACATTTCTCTTAATATTTCTGCTTTTATTCTTGGCAAATATAACAAAAGTTAATTGATGTTACATAAAAGTAACAGACATGTTTTTTTAGGCTTTGGGGCTTCATCTGAATTTTGGTCAGAGAAATTGTCCCTTGTGGCTCTTTTAGGGGTTGAGGTTGGCAGAACATTGACTGTATATGAGAACTGGACTGAGTGACTCCTCCCCTCTAGTAGTCCAAACAGAAAGTAGCTGCTGGCTCCAAGAAGCCAACATCTCATAGGCTGTGTCCGAATTCGAGGGCTGCGTTCTTCCTCGGCTGCATTTGAAGGCTGCTTACGTCCTAGCGCCGCGACAAACGCTCTCCAAACTCAACGACTGCTTCAAATGCGGAGTGCATCCCAAGATGCATTGCGGCGATTTTCTGACATCAATGGTGGACTGTGAAGCGGGACCCTGAGTTGGAGATAATTACACCTTTTTATAATTACACCTCGAAGATTAAAAGTTAGATCAAATAAACCAGGAACATTTTGAGCTCCATGCCTGGTTCAATACTCCTCTCTGTTTGGGACTCACGGTTGCTAGGCGACAGGACATTAACCAATGTAACGGCTGGAATTATCTAAAGCCTAGACTCGTCCAAATTCACAGTCGTAACATCCGGCCTACCCGCTTGACGAAGGACCCGGCCAACGTCGACCGGAACCTCATTTGGTTAGAACTTGAAGCAGGTATTTTCCATGGGTGACATCACACTCACTCAGTCCAGTTCTCATATACAGTCAATGGTTTGGATCATCCTGGTCCAGAACCGGAGTCCTTTGAGCTCATGGTCTGATGGCTGGACATTCAGGACTTTCTAGAAGAGTTAATGATTCTAACAATCAGGTCCTGAAGCTGCAGGAGCCCCATAACATCACACTACCCCCTCCATGTTGTCCTTCCTCTTCTGTGTCAACTATCCATGGAATATTTGTCCAAAAGTTTAGGGAATCAGATGTTTTTGTCAAATGTGAGATGAGTCTATGTCTGCTTGTTGCTCTGCAGTGTCCTTAAATGCTCCCATCTTCTCTTCCTTATGATCGTCTTTTCTGATCTCCTGATGGACTTCCTGATGTGTTTTTGGAGTCATTGTGGTCGTTCCGTCAGTCCTGCGATGGCGCTGCGCTGTCAAACTTAGTTCTTGTTGTGGTTCTCTGAAGTTCCAGTCTTAGAAACGTGTCCTATAGACTGCAGAGTGTCGTGACCTTAGTCTGTCTATTCTTTCTATAGATGGAAGCATTCCAAGCCTGAATGTGGTCAAAGGAAATCCTTCAGGAAGTGAAGCCAATAACTTTCACACAGGATCAGGCAGGTTTTTCACCATTTCTCTTCTTTATAAGGGAAAAAAAAACTTTTTGCACAAACTCAGATCATCTTTGTGTTTGTTCTAAATCACTTAATCAAATGGGAAAAGGAGATTTTCCACATCATTGCAGATAAAAAAAAAGTCATTGCGCATTGTTGTTTTCCCTCATTATCAATCATTTATTAAAACTCCAGATCGGAAACATTCCAGATTTATTTTACACATCAATGTTTCACAGTCTTCAGTAAAAATATTTTGCATCAGAAAGTCCCAAATGTCCCAAACCCAGAAGCGAGCGTCTTATTTCCACTGGCCTGCCTTAAACCATCTTGGCTGAAGTTTCACTGTGGCTCCAGATGTTGCTGTTGGTTCCACATTGCGACACGTTGCTCTGCTGTTTGTTACCACAGACAGGAGTAACTTCAGTTTGTTACTTAAAATCCTGCTGCCGCTCAATGATTACAACCAAGTTTCGTAAAGGTTTTGCCGCTCTTTCATAACTGAGAGAAAAAAAAAGGAAACTGAGTTTATTTCAGGCCATGCAGAACGCAGAGATCTGGAATTTGAACCGGCAACTGTTTATCCCTCTTAACTGAAGTCACAGATGTAAGCGGCAGAGCTTTTGAGTGTTTTTCTGGGAGCTGAATTAGTGTCTTCGTGGTTCTTCTTGAGAACCCATCTTTAAAGCAGGCTTTGTGTCTGTGATTGAATACTTTCGTGCGCTAGAATACATCCAAATCTGTCAGGAAATGAACAGAGACGCTCTCAAAGCCGCTTCTGTCTGGAGGGAAGGCCTCTGCTGATGTTTTTGGCTTCGTTTCATGAAGCTCCTCCGGGTTCGTGGTAGTGTTTTGCCCCTCCCAAATACATTTGTAGTCCACAGCAAACGAAATAAAACACAAACATCTGTAAACGTCTGCTGCACTCGCTCCTGTGAACAGCAGCGCTCCCTCGTCGGCCTCAGATTCTGCAAGTTTTCCCCTCTTAGATGAGATACTTGGGAGGAGTGGACATTTATTCTGGATTAAAGTCCGTCTCTTAATCCCTTGTAGGAGCAGATCTTTGCTGCAGGCCTCAGTTTGTTATGGCACACACGAAATGAAGGTAGCTTACAGTTCTGTTCCAGCTTTAGCCGCCCAGCGTGTCCAGGAAACGCGACGCCCCTGTTTGCCGTCCTGCTGTCCAGGAATCAGTTACCGTGGCAACAGGAGTAGAAGTTGGAGTTTTTCTTCTGATCCAAGTTGACGTTGGTGTCTTCTGGCGGAACAAAAGCAGAGACGGGGCCGAGTTACTGCAGCGTTTGTGTGTCATTCAAGCGCACAGCGACTCCCTCCTCTTCCTCACAGCTTCCTCTTGCTCCTCATTACACAAATGGAAAACAACTGAAGGTTGTGTAGTGATGATCCAAAGTAAATAGTCGCTGTTCTGTTGAATTTCTATCCAATCTGACATCAATTAGAACTAAAAATCAAGTAGACTGTAGTTTATGTGCAGCTGTTTAACAACGTTTTCCCGGGCAACAGTTCCTACGTTTGGGTAACATGTAGAAAAACTACAGACAGAAAAATGTTACGTCTACAAATCTATTTCAATTGACTAAAATACTAATGGAATGATTTACTTTCAAGGACTCAATAATGAAGTATTATTGGCAATTTACAGCTGTTGGAGTCTAATGATAAACTGCATCAGATGGACAGTTTGAACGGGAACTTCAAGCAGCTGCGTGGACCTTCAGTTAAACACCTACGGTGGCCCTGAAGGGCAAATCACATCATTAAGTCACTTCACGCAAAAACCCCACGACGACAATGTAAAAAGCGAACTAAAAAGTAAAACGCAACATTACATTTCAGAAATAAAAATCCCAGAAACCCAAAATGTAAAAAAATTAAAACAAACTTTAAAAAAAAAAGAAACAAAATAAAAAGTTTCGTAAAACAAAAGTGAATTCCAGAAATCAAAAGGAAATATTAAACTGTAAAAGTAATCTCAAAGAAGAAATCTCAAAAAGTAGGCGTTATGGGACATCACTGATTGGAAGATGACGTCTGAGTGAGGAAGAAGAGGGAAAGCAGAAGGATGTTTTACCCAAACTGTGGTAAAGACTTCAATGAGCAATCATCACCCAACTGTTGCAGTGGTCAGAAGCTTAAAAAAATGACTTCTGTCAGAAGATATCGCCAAATAACTTCCTGTTGAAAAGGTGAACAAACATCATCATCCAATCCGTGATGTCCGTTAATAACTACCTACCTTTTCTGGTTTCATATTGTGTTTCATTTTTTCTAACATATCATTTGGATTTTTGGAATTTTTTATGCTTCGGTTTCTGCAATATTGCTTTGCCAGATGAAAACACATTCAATGATTATCAGAAAAGACTGAAATAAAAGGTGATTTTTCAAAAAGGCATCCTTGTCATTGTCACTAATTTAAAACCTGAAGCCTGCGCAGTTCTCTTTGTAACCACTAGGGGCGCTTATCCCAAAGAATGAACCCCATTTCCAATAGCCTCAATGTAAAACAGCCAACAATTGGTTTCTTTGCAGAATTCAGGGTAACTTGAATGGGTCATGTGACCACAAGGCATCTGGTTCTGTTTGGATCTGTCCCCCTGAATGCATACAGGTGTGTAACGAGGGTTAAAAGTGCACAACCATGAAGAAGTTTTTGTATTCATGAAGGTGAAGGAAGCATAACTGGCGGCTGGAACGCTCACCTGTCATGTACTGGAAGGCAGTGCTGTTATAGTCCTCTGCAACCTTCTGGAACATCTCGTCTGGAAGACAGGAAGAAGGAATCAGGGCGGGACGGGAACCGCTTCAGGACTGACGAGGAGCTTGTTTCTGTCCGACGCTCCATCGGTTTTCATAGATGCCAGAGACGTAGAAGTCATCCTTCATCTCTACGCTGAGATCCAACCAGGAGATCTCAATATTCTGTCTCACTTTAATATTTTAGAAAAAGTTGGGAAATGACGTTCATAAATAACCTTTTTCAGGACAAGTAATAAAAAAAACTGGTTGTAATGATAGTTTTCTACCCATCCTGGATCACATGGACTCCATCTTTCCCGCCTCGTTATCTGTTTCTAATGGGGCGGAGCTTCACTGCCACAACACAGAGGTTTCACAGTGAACAATATGGGATTCAACACAATTTTAGGTTGATGCTTTTTTTAGTCTAGTTTTCATCCTAAAACTAATTTGTTTGCAACTAAATGACCAGTTCTAAAAGTTAAAAACTTAAAAAAACAAACGGTCAAATCAGGAAAAACTAAGGAACATTTATAAAAACAAGAAATTGTGTAAAAAGAAAATCAGTTCACTCTGTTGAAAATTGTGTTTTTAACATGTTCTGGTGGATTTTTTCTCGTGATGGAGGACAATCTATGAAGAAAAGTTAATATTTTCTGAGTTTTTCTTTATTAAAAAAAATGCCGTTTGAAAAAGATGTTTTTTTGTGACACAGAAAATACGCTGGGCGGGCCATAAGCCCCCTGCTGGGCAGTACAGAGCGGAGCAGGGAGCTTGTGGCTTGCTGTAGTAGCTTCTTCAAGCTTTTTGCAACTCAGAAATGCCATTTTGATCTTTTAATTATCTTTACATCATGAGAAGAATGTCACAAGAACAAGTTAAAAACACCAAAAGCACTATTTTCATTTAAGTGGTTCTTTAATCTGTTAAGCAGGAAACATTCCCTTTTCATGCCAGCCCAACAGCTGCAATCAAACTAAACTTACCCACATTTTTTCCTGTTTTACTGGACGTCTCAAACAGCTGCGCTCCGATCTCTGCGTGTGAACAGGAAGGAAGATTGTTGGCATCCGTCGTGCACCCGGCCGAACTGAGCTCGGCCGTGGAGCCGGATGACCTCACCTTCAGCAAAGTCCTGAGCATCGTGGAAGTCGATCTGACGCCGGCTGCGGTCGGCCTCGATCAGGTCGCTCTTGGTGCCGCACAGGTAGATCTTACAGAGCTGCAGGACACGACCGGAAAAAGAAAGTGTAGACGCATTAATGAATGAAGATATCGTGACTAATTTAACTGAACGGTGACTAACGAGCCTTTACCTCCTCACAGTTCTGCAGCTCCTTCACCCAGAAGCGAGCTCGCTGGAAGCTGCTGCTATCAGTCAGGTCTGAAAAGCAAAAACAACCTCAGGTCCTCAAAAAGATCAGAAGAAACCCAAACCAAGCATTTGTTTGAAACCAACAAGACGTTTCAGAGAAATAGGATCGCTGTCCTCATCAACCTGAGTTTTAATTGGACACATTTAACTTGAGGAGAAATATTTCTCTTCCTGCCAACAGAGGTGACTCAACTCTAAACAAAGATGAGAGACGAGGAAGAAGCAGACGGTGCTTGACTCAGCGTGACCACGTCCACCGGAAAATCTGTTATTTTCAATACTTCCTCAAAACTCTGCATGCAGCTGCTTTTGCATTTTCCCAAATCCAAGTCAGGCCAAGTCTGACGTACTGGATCTGCGACAGAAATGTACCAAAAAATAAATACAAATGAACAAAAAGTGTTTCAGTCAAAACTCGAGTCTTGTTGGGACTAATCAGCAAATGCAGAGGGAGTCCAGGACTCCTCAAGGATTTAGCTGTTTGGACATTAAAGAACTGAACACAGCAGAGCTTAAAGCCTCTGCTGACAGACAGCTGAGGTTTACCGTAGCAGATGATGGCGGCCCGAGCTCCTCTGTAGTAGATCCGACTCATGGCTTCGTACCGTTCGGCTCCGGCTGTGTCCTGACGGAGAGCAGAGGTTTAAACAGACAGATTTAGAAGGATGCATCCTTTAGATGGTCTGATCATCGGATCAGCGTGGATCTCAGTCAGGGACTGAAAGAGACTTTGCTCAATCAAGCGGCGTCGACGTAAAATAAAATAAAAAACAGTCGTCAAACTGAACTCAACTCAGCTTCACCCTTTCTGTCTCCATGACAACCAGGAGGAAAACCTAAACTGTAAACCAATCATGGTGTAAAAACTGTCTCACAACTTAAAGCTGTGGGACAGCCTGTTGACCAGTGAGGTCATGTGACCCAGTGGGTAGTAATGGAGCCATTTAAAGCCATTTGGTTTGTTTACCGGGCAGGATGTGACATCACTGAAACCATTCCAATAACAGCAAAACAAACGAGACAGGAAAGGCAGACAGATGTTGAAAATGTCAAATAAATTGGTCCTGCTCATGGTCTGATGACAAATGGCCGAAAATGAAAGAATATGCCCTTTTTTTTTTTTGGTAGTACAATCTCAGATATGAATAATACCACACAATCCAGACTGTGTGTTTGGTGCACAGTCGAGTATTTCAGTAAATAAGGAATTGCTTTCCTGCAGATCAGTCTCCTGGTGGTGATTTGATGATCTGACCTACCTCTAGTTATTTGATTTTAAACGAGCTTCAATCCGGAAGTCAATGTGTTTCTGCTTTTTTTTTAGATTTGTTATTGAAGCCTGGTTTGCTGAACCAAAACGAGGTTAAAGGACGTTGTGCAAGTGTAGTGTGTGTGTGTGTGCGTATTATGCCCAGCACACTATGAGGACTGAAACAGACTGAACCTGACAGCGTCAAGAAATACATAGAGCCGTGTAAACATGAATGTTTAGTTTGACTGTTTTGTATTAGAATGAAGGACACAAACCTGATTTAAACTGATTAAAGTCCATATTTGTGAAGAATGCAACTCACCCAGATTCCCAGTGTTATCACTTTCTCTCCCACCTGGATTGGTTTGGCAACAAAAGCCGCCCCGATAGTCTGAGGAGAGGAGAAAACCAGAGAAAAAGACTGACTAGATGGCTCTGTGGGTTCTCAGTATGAACTGTGAACATTAGACCAACACAAGAATCAAGATGTGCAATTTTATAAATACTGTACAGTAGTCAGAATGAATGGCTGTGATTAACCTCCAGACAGAGTGATGTTTGTTGCTCTATAAACTGGCTAATTTAACAACAAAGTTTGGGTTTTTCACTGGGTACAGACCAGCTTTTCACACATAAAGAAATTCAGCTTAAAACTACATTTCTGTGTGTTTCTTTATTCAAAACATTGTTAGTCGGGAGCAGACAAAAGAAAAAGGCGTATGTGTGACGTAGAAACTACACTCGGCTCCCCGCTCCGCTCCATTCTGATGCGTCCACTTGTAGACAGTTAGATCCGTGTCCGTCATTTGTTTTCGGGGCATCTGGCTGGAAAGCTCCAATACTGCCCGCCATTTTTTGTCTGCGATGATAATGTTAGGTTGGGGGTGTGAAGAGCGAGCCAACAGATGATGGTAAGTGGGGGCGGGCTTGCCCCACGCCAACAACATAGAGGCAAATTTCTAATGACATACTGCCGCTCTGCAGAAACTATGTCCTAGAAAATGACAGGTTTGTTGATTTGGGCTAAAAACTGAATCATCGTGATTAAAAGAACACCGGGAAAGCTTTTAAAATTTGATCACAAGAAGAATGGAATGGCTGGTTAAATGACTTTCCATTTAAAGGTTTAAGAAGAGTGAGGAATATGAAGTCAAACCCAAAAATGCTTCTGTCTAACATGACATCTCCAGAGACATTCCCGCCGTCTGTGGTTCACTCTGAGAGTGTTTTGTGACAAAATGACCACGAACCAGCGGAAACTGCCCCGGGGCAAAAGCATAAAGTAACAGCTTTTGATGGGAGGCGCAAAGACGGGAGCGGAGCCCCGGTTTGAAGCCGACATGGACATTAGAGGCGAGCAGCTGACACTCACGTTCTGGTAGGGATGCAGGAAGCGGTTGTGGACGTATCTCTCCACCAGGCTGGTTTTGCCCACACTCTCCTTTCCCAGCATCACCACTTTGGCGTCCACACGGATCGTGCTCATCCTGATCCCGTTTGGGGCTCGGGAAGAGCCTTGGGAATATTTTCCAGAGAAACCTCTGCTGAGGATGCTGACCGGAAGACAAAAGCAGTTACAACCTTCATCCAAAAACTGAAAACTTTATTTAAAACGTGTTTTTTAACAAAGCATTCTTTGGTGTTTGCATAAACAAATCATTTGAGATTTACAAGCAGGTATATACAAACATGAAAGTGAAACCAGTGATTTTTCAGCCTCACCCTTTTATATAAACACCTCTGTCCAAACATGCCTTCAGTGTTTAAGAATTGACTGAATCAAAACCACTCAAATATAACTATTTAAAGAAAAAAATAGGAGTATTGTCAATGGTTTTACCACAACGGCTCCAAAACGGAACCAAACGGCCCAAAGGCAAGGGAGTTTTCACCCATTTACCCACTGCGCACAAAAAAACTGTTGAATTTTCTAAATAAATTATTATTAAAATGTTTTCACCACTAAATCAGCTAAATAAACGGCCATGCCTTACATTGAACCGTCTTTGTTGTTGTTTTTCTGTATAACACGTGATGTTTTAAAATCGTCGGTAATGTCAGCCGTTGAAACCATGACACAGCTAAACTCAGGAGCCCCGCAACTGAACCACGTATCTGCTCCGGGTCCGTGAGACCCCCCCCACCACGGCACAGCCAAACCCGCTTCTCTCTCTCACACACCTTTTCACGCGCCCCCGCCGGCGAGCGAAACCAGACTTTACGATTCTTCCCCTGACATCTGCTTCCCTCCGTCGACACCCGCCTACCGAGCTGGACACGCAAACGAGACGGCGGACAGCTCGCTTCGCATCTCCGCTCCGCCGTACGGAGCCGCCGGGCGCTGACTGGAAGTAGCAACCTAGCGGCTAGCGCGGGTAACGTTACAGCCCGTGTTGCACAACTGGGGAGATTACAATCTGCCGGCGGCTATTATACAATTTAATTATTTTTTAAATAATAAAAAACCCATCTTGGATATGTCATCACTATAAAAAATTTTTTATTAATAATACACTCGTTAAAAGTATACACATATATATATATATAAACCTACAGCTAAGCTTTTGTTATTTGGGCGGAACCATTGATTTTCCAGGAACAAGAGGTGACAAATTTACTTGTTACACAAGATATAAATATTTTTATCACGTTTTTTGTCTGTTGAACCCTGTTACATTTGGCTTTTTTGCCAAATGTAGAGAGAGAAAAGGGGAAATACTTAACTTTTATTTTGCCGCATAAACCGTTTATCATAAACATCAATTTTATTTTTCTCGTTTTGCACGTTTATGCAATATAGATGTTGCTGTGTCAAAAGACACATTTTTCAACTAGGGCTAAGCTTATTTTCCTACGACATTGTTGATATAAGTCTATCATCAGAAACTAGGTCTAAACTTATTTATTTAATTCTATTTATTTATTCGAGTCCCCCCCCCCCCCATATTTATTAGAGTGTGGCTTCAAATGGGTGATAACTGAATTTCTTTTCTTGCAGTTGATGTTTTAACTGTTGTCCCTTCATGTTGGTTGATATATTTGTGATTTTAAGTTTCTTTGCTGTTTTCTACGCTGAAAACACGTGTTGGGAGGGATGTGGTATTAATATTTGTAAACTACAATGGAACAAACCCTTTGTACTTTTGATTAACTTTATGTTTTATTTTTACTTTTGATTAAATTGAGGACAAAGTTAGATATTTTCGGAGAGGATTCTGATTGGAGTAAAGAAGTGATCATGTGATCGTAAATCTGAGAAATTATTGGCCGATGTTCACGGAAATTGTTCGAGAGCAACGTTGCCAGATCCGTTCATTATCAGCAGCACAGTTTGGTTTTATTTGTTTTTAAATATATGCCACTCCTTGGCACTTTGTCAGTGCTTTGTTTTTTATAATTTCCCAAATAATATATATTTTTACCATTGCACTTTATTATTATTAGAAGAAAAGTATTAATAAAGTATTTAATCAAAACTATATATTCAGAGACTAGTGTGTCGTGGTCTGAGAGTAACACTCCCCCATTAGAGTTCAGTTGCGTATTTTACAAATCTGGCAACACCGATTGGTAAAGACAGACGCAAACATGGCTGCAGAAGAGGCAGGCGAAGTAACTTCTGCTGGAATTTTTCAGGAAATCTTCACCTCTCCGCTAAACCTCACGCTGCTCAGCCTCTGTTTGTTTCTTCTCTACCAAATCTTCCGCGGGGACAGGCAGCCGGACTTTGGTGAAGTGGAAACGCCGCTACCTAAACTGAAAAAGAGGGATTTTACTTTGGCGGAGCTGAAGCCCTACGATGGACTCGAGAATCCTCGAATCCTCATGGCTGTCAACGGGAAGGTGTTTGACGTGACCAGAGGAAAGAAGTTCTACGGCCCAGGTAAGAAGACCGTTTTATTTACTGACACCTCTCTCTTTTGTTCATTTCTACCGACTGGGTTAAAAAAAAGTGTTACATTTAGTTGTTTGGCCCGCATAGTTGACTTTTGCAACTGGAATCTGGCGCCACACCCCCTCCGCGAGGCCCTTTATATGTCAAAGGGCTGCAGCAGCCTTTAGGTCAGAGATCGTATATATGAACAAGCTGAACTCTCTTAGGAAAATAAGTTTCTAGTAGATCAACTGAAAAGAGTTAAAAACTTCTACATTTTACAAGTCACGATTTTCTCTGGTGATATTTCTGACCCCCCCCCCCCCCCCCCCCAAAAAAAAATACCAGTTTAATGTAAACTACAACTAGGACTGTAGAATTAGTAGAACACGTTTTGATTTGTTAATTGATCATCCATTTGTAATATTAATGTTTAGCTTTGTAGAGTTGTTTGGAATTATCTTTTTAAATAAAGATTACCCCCAACGTTTAATTTTTAGTCAAAGTTTCCCTCATTCAGACTTTGTTTAGAGACTAAAACATTTGGTTCATTCTGTTTTTGTGTATCCAAGCATTTAATTAGACTGAACACATATTTGTGATGTAGATCAAATTTGAGTTTGGATTCCCGCCTGACTGTAAATGAGCAGCTTATTCCAAACGGTTTGATTGGGTAAAAACATCATGCAGGAAAGTTTCCCACATTCCCCGGCGGTTTGGTTTGCTCTTCATAGACCGGCCAAACTGCCTGGAAATGTCAGGCAAGTAAAACATTTGTTTTATTTTGGGGCATTATTGGCGACCAACCACGTGGGCAAATATATGGTTTCTGCTGTTATCTCTTATTGATAATCACCTTCCCCAGTTCAGCAGTTTTATTGACTTTTTTTTCCTTTATTTATTTTTTTACTCCCTCTCTTTATGCCACTTAGTGGTTTCTTGGCAAATTGATTAAATTATTTTTAAATTTGAAATAAACTTCGTTAAGTATTCTCACGTTTTTGAATGTGAAAGCTGCTAAATTAATCGACTTCCATTTGAAAAATAAAGGTTTAGCATTGCTGACAACTATTTATCTTGAAGTTTGATGCCCAAAGTTATGATTAATTCCACTTGTTTGGACTGAACGTTGTTTTAATTTTTTTTCTTCTTCAAATGTTCCAGCTCTGGTTGTCATAGCTACCCTGTATTTTCTATGTACTGGGCTTTTGCCTCATCCTGAGGTTAAAACAAGGTATAAATTTAAAAATTATTCCAAAGTTGTTGCTATATTTGGCCTTCTAACGGCATTTAGATCATTTGCAGGACGCAGCTGTGAGGCAGCAAACCCAACAACACTTGGTGTATTTATTCAAATTCTCATGAACAAACATTTCCAGAAATTTATGACCATTCTGTTTTTCTCTCTGACCAACAGAAAAGATATTCTGTTTGAATTGGGCTGTTTTTGTTTTCAATCTACAGTGAAAGTCAGAAAAAGAGGCACACATGATCAATCGCATTCATTCTTTCACAATAAAAGCACTTGAAGGAAGTGGTATTTTGTTCTTGTTTGGTCAGGATTTAACGTGATCTTTCTGTAAACAGACACAGAGAGAGGAGAGGCGGCTGTTTGACTTCAGGTCTTATCGCAGATATTAACCTCTGCTGCGTCTAACCTCTGACCGACACGTTTGCTGCTGACGTGCAGACGCCTGCTATGCTCTGCACACGCACGCAAAAAGAAGCTTTCAATGAAGAAATCGGGAATGAAAGCATCAATATTTACAACTGAAGGATTATTGATCCATTTAGAACTCAAACAAAACATGTCTCACTGAAAGAAATGTAGTTATTTCCTCAGATGTTTTCTGATTTGAGAGATTTGTGTTTAATTCTAAAACAGAAGTCATTATTTTTGTAATTGTGAAGACTTGATAAATAAACAAAAAAAACTGTCTCGCCTGCCTAAAACAGTGCTGCAAACCAAACTACCCCCAGACCATGAAAACCCCCCAGACAAGCCCCTGCAGCCTTCAGCAGCAAAGCAAGCCAGGGACAGTCTTTCAAAAATAAAAGCAGAGTTCACTCTCGCCTCATAGACGTCAGTTTTCCAAAATTTAAGCTGTTTCCCGGGAATGTTTTCCCGATGAGCTGAGGCTGGACCTGAAGGAGACGCTCTTCAGGGAATCTTCAGCGATCTCACGGAAATCTTTATTTTATTTTTATTTTTTACAGACACAAAATTAAGCACAAATATAAACTTAAACAAAGCCAACAAAACTAGTAAATATATAATCATAATGGACTGGATTCATCTGCGCTTTTCCAGACACAGCGACGGTCGGCTGGAGGGAGCGGGAATCAAACCGTCGATCCTTCGATCCTTGGCCGATCTGCTCAACCCTCTAGTAGTTGTAGTTGTTATGTTCAACACTTGAGTTCAATGTGTGTAAATGTTATTATTTATTCAGGGCGGTGTGTTTGGGTTTTTGTACCTGCAGATTGAAAATAACCTCTTAAACTAATTTAACTTAATTTACCTTTTTTGGCCTGTAAACGTGTCCACCCTCCACCGTACCACCAGTTTTGAATCTGACAACACTGGATTATTGTCGGGTTAGTTTGTAGAGGGTGGTGCAGCCTTTGTGTTTGTGTTCAGATTAGGATTATGGGATGAATCCGAGGCGTCTCCGGCGTTACTTATGACTCAAAGAGTTCCAGGTACCAGATGAAGATGACCTGAATCCATCTATGAAGACCCACTGTGATGAAAATCCTGTTTTTAACATGTTCTTGTGGCATTTTTCTTTCTGATGATAGAGAAAAATGAATATTTCTTGATTGAAATCGTTGTGAATCAGGAGCAGATGAATACATGCAGTTTGAAAAAGATGGTATTTTGTGATGTAAAAGCTACAACTGGCTCCGCTCCATTCTGATGCATCCGCTTGCAGGCGAATAGATCCATGGACGTCTTCGTCTGCGCAGGCATCTGACTCAAAACTGCGCAGCTGGACAGCTCAGTGTGGAGGGGTTGGTCTGCAGAAACTGTCCAAACTGTGTCTTAGAAAACAACACAGGTTTTCCTTCTAAGTTGGAAAACTTAAGAAGGATAAGAAAATAGCGTTCCCTGGGAACGCTATTTTCTTATCCTTCTTAAGTTTTCCAACTTAGAAGGATTTTTTTTTTTTGGCTTCTAATAAAGAAATAAACATCTCGGATTTGATTGGTGCAACAACTAAAAGAGTCACAGCTGTCAAACAATCACACCCAGAAAGTTTTAAATGTCTAATTTGTAGTCTTTGCAGCTGTTTTGTTGAAGTCTCTGTTTTGAGTCGATGTGTTAAACTGGGAGGAAATTGTGCGAATGTTTGTTGTTTTTTTTCGCCCACCGGTTTTTGTTCTGCATTAAAGTGTGCATGTGAGTATTCCCAGCCGAGACCATCAGGAAATTCTTCTCAGGGTGTGTTCGTGCCAAGGAACTCTTAGTTTGTTTGTTTTTACTTTTTAAGGGGTTTTGCTTTCAGAAGGTCTGACTCCAAGCAGCAGGGGAAAAAAACCAAACTTTTATTTTTTGTGGGTTTTTTTCTGTGTGTTGTCCTGCAGAGGGGCCGTACGGCGTCTTTGCAGGCCGCGACGCGTCCAGAGGCCTGGCCACCTTCTGCCTGGACAAGGAGTCTCTGAAGGACGAGTACGACGACCTGTCGGACCTGGACGCCATGCAGCAGGACAGCCTGGCCGAGTGGGAGACTCAGTTCACCTGTGAGTGGAGGCGACGCGTTAAAACCAAACCGCCAGATGAAGTAAAGGCTGATTTCTCCACATGTCCTTTCAGTTAAATACGACTACGTCGGCAAGCTCCTGAAACCCGGAGAGGAGCCCACAGAGTACACCGACGACGACGAGGGGAAGGACAAGAAGGCAGACTAGAGCGGCGCAAGGCGAGCTGCGTGCTGCCTTCGTGTTGGTCGTCCGACACATTCAGCCTTCATTTAGCTCCAATCTGTAACCACGACGACTGCTTTAGGACCAATCCTGTTTCTGCATGTGTATCCACGCTTCTCATTTCTGAAGGCAGAAACCGACGTGCTGCTGTCAGCTCCACCCTCAGGTCACTTCCTGCCTTTTATCTCGCATTGGATTTGTTTCAACAATGTTCCAGGAAGTAGTTCTCATGTTGATTGACATAATTTAATGAAAGCTGGAAAGTCTTTGACCCGAATTATGTTTTTTTTTTTTTTCATTTTTATTATTCTGACATTGTTAGAAATCCGTTTAACTAAAAACTACCTTTAGAGATGGATCGCCAACATGTTTGCTACCTGAGTGTTTAGATTGATCTCAACACAGCTTTTTCTGAATATGAAAACTTTAACAAAAACAAACATCTGCAGCCTTTTGCTCGGTTAATGTAGTTGAAGTCTAGTTTTTAATTTTCCTCCTCACACTCACAGCTTCATATCCTTCATCTCTACTGCAAAATTCATATTGTGCTCAGTCATGCTCTCTTAAAAAAGTGATACATTTGAAATAAAGAAAAATATAAATATGAGAAAAAAAGGAACATTAAGATTTTTGTGTGTGTGTGACTTATTGTGCAGTTTGAAGAGTCGCTGTGCAAAGAAATGACCTGAAACGATCATGTTGGTGCATTCAATCTGCTGTTTTAAACAAGCAAACACTACATAAGATTATAATCCCATGAAGGAAAAGACTCCTCTCACACAATCTTAATCCATCCTGTTTTCTGTCCTTTAAATTAGGCAAGCTTTGGTTGGGTCTTCAACATTTAACTCAATCAGAGCAACATTAATGCATCTTTACAATAAAGTTTGTGAATTTTAACAGAAATGTTTTCTTCTAAAGATTGCTTAAAGAAAATACCATTTTCCTTACTGTGGAGGTTTTTTGTATTGAAACTTCACTGTTGTTATTCCTTTAACTTCTTATAAATGTTTTTATTTTACATATTCTTCTGTCATACTGTGTTGATCCTTAAAATGATATTTTTGATTTAATAAAAAAATTCAAAATGATGGCTTACATTTGCTTTTTTTTTTTTTTTTTTATTGTTTGAGAATATTGCCAAATAAATAGGACCTAATGATCACACTCAGATGTTATGAATCCAAAAGATTAATTTCAAAAATTGACCAAAGACAAATTGAGTGTCTAAAAATCAGATAATTTATGTCAGTGTTATAGATATTACTTTACCACGTGGTGTAGATTAAAGTAATAAAAACATGTCTGCTTCAATTAATCCCATTTATTATTAATTTCCCAATCCAAATGCATGAGAAGAAAAATTGAAAAAAAAATATGTGTCAGAAGTGGGATTCGAACCCACGCCTCCATTCGGAGACCAGAATGCCCGCTTTACGGAAGGTAATGAACCTTGAGTCTGGCGCCTTAGACCACTCGGCCATCCTGACACGTTATGTTACGGGGGACAACTAGTAGATTTAACCACTACCCCCGACAATGAGGTGGCATTGTGTAGTAGTAGTTCATTTTAATATTACCGCAATTTTCTATCTCTTAAAAGCTTTGTAAATGTTGCTTATCTTTTTTAACCGTTTCTTACTATTCATGTTGTTACTGTATGGCTCATCCGTGTTTTGGATAAACATTTACCGCTTCTATTACTGTATAAATTATTTGAAATATTATACATATTTTATAGCTGAGTTACCTATTTCGTAGCCCATATGAATAATGATAATTTTAATAGCAGTATTATTTTTGTCTTGTTTTAATTTTATTTCAGCTGAATTGCTTAAAATTCCTATTTTATTTCGGAACCGGAACGCAACCATTTCCGGTATCTGTGCAGTCGGCAGCCATATTGTATTTCCGTTCTTCAAGGGTATCTGAAGACACAAGGCCAGACAACATGTACCGGTTTGCAAAGGCTGCAGCTAACATCAGCAGTAAGAGTGCCGTTTTACTTTGTAACTGTGGTGGACGCCGCGTTAATTATTCAGGGAACACTGTGATTTAGTTGACAAAAGGTCGGTCAGCCTTCTGTTGTAGTACAGCTAGATGGTGCCTTGCTAGCTGGTTAGCATAACTCCAAGATAGTTGATATTTCATATTAAAATTTTGCTATAAAGAGTCTGCATGTTGATTTAATATGAATCAGACTAGCTTGTACCTGAACTGACCGTGAAATCAATACCTTATAAAACGTAATGTCCTTGCTCAATAGTCTGTGTTCCGTTTACAGCTTTAATCGTTGCTAGCAGCATAAAACTTTAAAGTTTAGTGTTTGTCACCTTAAGTTTTAATTACATTTATATATCACATTTGTTTGTTTGGCAGTAAATGATGTTCTGATAAAACACATTTTGACTGAAAGGTTTAGGGCACTTAAACGAGGACATAGGTTATATCCTACTGAGCTAAAACAATTATAAAAAGTTTACAAATACACATAGTAATTGCTTATATTTTCGATAATTTGTATGAAGTCCAGAGTTATAATTTTTCTGGAATCTCAGATTTCAATAATAGAAATAATAGAATCTAAGCACTCCTTTATTTGTGTGGTCAGACCCCAAACTTTCACACTTGTCCTGAAGATCTTTGCTTTGTTTTCTTTGGTCTCTTCGCTTTAATGTACATGTGGCACAGAGCAGTTGGTGCAGTATCATCCCGTTGGGCCTTCTCTTTTTTGTGTGTAGCTGCACAGGCTATTGGTGCTGTGTGCGCGAGCTGTGATAGATTTTGCGCCCAATAGGTGAAGTAAATACCCCCCCCCCCCTTTTTTTATTTATTGGGGGATTTACAGTAAAAAGAGTTTGTCGATCCAGAGAGAATGAGCAGTTAACCCCTTGTGGTGCTATAGCAACTGCCATTCTTGTCCATCAAATGGCTGGATGGAGTAAAGTCCTTCATCACTCCAGGCCGTGTCTGCTCTGCTCTACAGTCCAGCGGCGACGGTCTTCACGCCACTACCATCTTACGCCTTGTAGGGGGTGATGACGGGAATGGATGCAGCTACTCTTTTCCTTGTTTTAAACACACGTTTTTATGAATCCTCTAACATTTTTAATCATTTGTCCGTCTAAAATTTGAAAGTGATCGTCTTTAATTGATCTGCAGTCTATAAAACCTTTTTTTGTAAAAGAGCATTTAGGGTTGGGTTGATTCTTTGTGTTGTCGTGCAGGTCGGGCTGCTCAGCAGGTGAGACATGGATCCAGCGGCCAAAACAACTTCCACGCCAAGTACGGCATGGGGGTGTTGGTCAGTGGAACCGTCTTCTGCACGGCCGTGTGGGCATATGTAAGTCCGAGCACGCTGTTCTCAACTTCCTAATGACCGGAGCAGTTTATCCTGGATGGATTCTGATGCTGAAACTTATTTTCATCAAAAAATAAACTTTCAAAAAACTGTTAAAACCAAATTTTATAAAAACGGGTTTTTAGAAGTGATTGAGTGGAAAAAAATGTGCGCATCAACTTATTATTGTAAGTAAAAAGTAATATAAATCGATGTGAAGTGCAAGGATAACATTCGTTTTTGTGGCCGTTCCTTGTTTTTTTTTTTATAGCTGTGAAGGATTTAAATCAGTAAAGATTTTTCCAAACTTTACAAGACTGCTTCCAACTATTTAAAGTACTTTTTTATCAGCAAATTTTAATTAAAACAGTTAATAATGGAATATATATACCTAATTTATTAATGCTTTATTAAGGACACATCTCAGATTTGCTCAAAGACGTTCACTTTGCAAAGTTTCTGATCTTAATTCAATTCCATTCAATTTTATTTATATAGCCCAAATTCACAACAACAGTCGTCTCGATGGGCTTCGTAATCTTAGCAGTTGGCTGTCAAAACAAATGAATCATTGCTGGTCTATTCAACGCCAGGTTTCAACATTTTTTCGTTTTATTGAAGCCATTTTTAAAACATTTTTATTTTTCTGACTGAAGCAGTATGACGTCCAAACTGACAGTTGCAACCTATGACCACTAGAGGGCGTTGGCGTGTTACTTACTCGTGTTTCTCAATAGAACTTTACGTTTCATAAAAATATGAATTCCTGCTGGTAAAACCTTGTTTAAAAAGATATGAAAAGTGGGTATCAGATATATTTTTGAGTAAAAAAAAAACTAAATGTAAGGCAGTTTTCAAAATAGCTTATAACTAGATTTTTTAACCACCTCCTTGTATTATATCACTTAAAAAACAAACATATCATTTACTGGATTTTTATAATCAAAATTGATGTTTGACCGCATGTTCTACCTCTGTTCAGGTTTTGACTCAGACCGGCATCGCCTGGAACTTGTCACCTGTTGGGAAGGTGATGCCCAAAGAGTGGAGACAGGCTGAGGAGTGAAGATCCAGCATGACACACCTGCACCTCAACTGAGACGCCTCCTGGATGTACAGATGACAAACCAATACCTGCTTCTTTTTTCCAACATGTTGTCCAAAATAAATTCCTCAATTCCACTTATGGTTTTGTGTAAATGATGCTCTACACAAGAACAATGACTGTAGCATCTAGGTTAGGCCTTTTTTTAGGCTTATTCCAATTTGTACGTCAAAGGTTTAGTTTTTTGTTTGTACAAAAGACACTCTAATTTTTGTTCAACAATGTTTGTGAAAAGTTGACGGTTCCAGGGCCAGTTTTGTTTTGAAAGAACAGTTTAGCGTCAATTTTAAAGCATGTAGTTTGATCCCAAGATGCCTAACAATTAGACTCTGAAGCACTGCTGCCTCACAACATCAATTAAATTCACAGAGAAGTGGGCATTTATTATTGTGTGGTTGAAGTCCCTTCTCCCTTCCCTATTTCCTTTTCCTGCTTGGTTGACAACAGTGGATGGGGACGTGTGAGGTTTGCTGCATCTCTATAATCATTGTAGTTTTAAAAATGCCCTCCATAGGGTGGAACAGTGGTTAGCGCTCTTGCCTCTCAGCAAGAAGACCCCCGGTTCAAGTCCTGGCTGGGGGACTCGAAACAGAACATTAATGGGGGGAGCTTTCTTTGTGGAGTTTGTATGTTCTCCCCCATGCATGCATGGGTTCTCTCAAGGGTCTCCACCTTCCTCCAAAAACCATGCTTCATAGGCCAATTGGCAACTCTAAATTGTCCATAGGTGTGAGAATGAATGGATGTGTGATATGTGGCTCTGCGACAGACAGGCAACTCGTCCAGGGTGTCCCCTGCCTTCACCCACAAGTGGCTGGGATAGGCTCCAGCAGCCTTGTGACCTCAAAGGGACATAACAGAAGAAGATGAATGAATGAGTGAATGGCCTTAATAGATCAATACTTTTGAAAGGCTAGGAAATATGATGCCTACTAAGGAAATGGTAGTGTTTCTGAAAAAAAGCAGTTTTATTTTGAAATTCTTATAACTATGTAAAATTTAGTTTTAGTTGTTTTTTTAAAGAAAAATCGCAGAATACATTTTAAAAATATATAACAATATAAGAACATAACCGTTCTAAATACAAGTCACCATTGTTTTAAACTTTTGACATTCTTAACTATTAAGAACAAAAATATAATTAATATGCATATATATATATTTAAAACTGGGAAAGAAAAACCGAATAAAACACTAAAAATAGCAGGGCAGCGTTGTTACGCCAAGAAGATAAGCAGCGTCACTGTCCAATCAGATCTCACGCTTTCGTTCCGGATCAGCCAATCATCAGAGGAGGAAGGGTTTGGCCCCGCCCTGACGCTCTCAGTCTGCTGAGCTAAGGTCACCGCTGTCATTCGGTAGCTAGCTGTCCATCAGGCGGGGTGGTCTCATTCAGGAACGGAAGAACCTCAGAAACTAAGCAAAATGTCTCTGTCTAACAAACTCACCTTGGATAAGGTGGACGTCAACGGGAAGCGGGTCGTCATGAGGTAAGCGTACAGCTCCGGGCAAAAATGAGGGAATTGTAAATATTTTCTGTTAGCTAAGTCTACACACACCCCCGGAATTTAACCGAGTGTGGCTAAACTCTTTTTAACGAACACGCAGCTTCACGGTGAGACTCAGGGGAGATGCTTTCCGGTTTTAGAGTCATTTCGTTCATTCATTTAGGGGAGACAGGAAGTGAAGTTGTTGCCGATCACGTTTTTCGGTGATACGTGCCTGTGCGGAGATGCTGCATGGATGAACAGAGCCAGCATCCCACACGCAGCTGAGCCTGAGGCCTTTAAAATACACGAATCTGACCCGTTTGTCCAAAAACACTCAACTCACTTCTATTACGAAGACACTCCACTAGATAGCAATAATAATTAACCAATACATGTGTCCATATGTCTGTAAATGTGCTAAATGCAGTCAGGGTATTATATAAAATCAAACTTTATTTATAAAGCACTTTGGCAACAATTCAAACTTTATTTATAAAGCACTTTGGCAACAAAAATAAAGTAACTAAAGTGGTTTACAAAATAAACAGTCAAAACTGTTAAGGGCTGTTTTTGCTTTGCAGTTTTAAGGTCATTGCTTAAATCAATTACTTATTTCACTCTTCAAATTATATATAACTTAATTACAAACAAACATTTTAAAGTAAATTAAAACTTTTTCCTCCAGCTTTTGACAAAATTTTAAACTTTGCTTTACATAAAGTTACAATGTTAAGGGTGTTTATGTTTGAAATGTATACTGTGGTGTTTGTCTGGCATTTATTTTATTGTATTTAATTTCTTTTAATTTTAAATTGGGTTGTGACTCATCAAGCTGTGTGGAGAACACTGAAATTAGCAAACAATTGTTGAATTATAGTTTTCTCTTTAAAATGTTTGGTTTTGATGTCAAAATAAAAGTATGTAAAGTTGTTATTCCTGAAGAGCAGCTTTAGATATAAACTATCAAATGATTGCAAATTAGATTTTTATTCTGTTAAACCTAATTTGTGTTTCTTATTATTGTTTTGTAATCGTATTGTTCAGACAATTGTTAGTTTTATTGTCAGCTCAAATCCTTTCACTCCTATCTTTACCACTTTCATCAGAAGTTATGATTCAGTGCTTGATGTTATTTTCTTTAAGAGAAGATCTTAAGTCAGGAAGGAAAAAATCTTCTTCTCTTTAAGCTGGTTTTTATTTGCTTTAAGTTAAAGGCAGCTCATGCAGGTTTATTTCCAAAATCAACATTCTGCGTTTGAGTTACAGCAGTTTACTGATGCTGAAGCTCAGATTGAGATTTATTCTCTGGGTTTCTCATGAGGTCTTCTGCAGACCAACCTTCACTCCACAGAGTGAAAGAGCTTGAAGGTGTCACCCTGTTTGGAAATGTCAGGAGGCCAGGAGGTGATGCAACAGCAGGCAGCACAGAGCAAGGGTCGCCCTCCGCCTGCAACGCTGGTGTTAAAGGTCGAACTTCAGCCGACGTGACGCAGAAATAATCTGCACTGATTCTGGCATGTTTCACGCAGTGCCTGCCCGAGCCTGCCCGGCGTTTCACGTTCATGGACCGCGAGTGCGGGACAGCGGGAAGTTACGACAGAATGATTTCTACTGCAAGAAGCGATTTCCTCTTTGCAGTGCTGTTTCCACATTCATCATTCATTGACACACATATCAGGATTTTCTTTAGGATTTGTGTTAATTTGAAGCACAAAAGAAAAAAAAGATTGAAGTTATTGTTGTTTTTTTTACTGATAAGTGTTTGCTTCATCCACTCATTTCAGGGCAGCTCCAGAGCTTTTAGCATCAGCTTAAAGGTGGTTTTTGTAACCTTCTGCCTTTTATCATCAGTTTACTGTCGTCCTTTTCGAGTTCTCCTAATCCCAGATTCCTCCGATTTATCAACAGGTGTAAAACTTTTGGTGTGGAAAATCCACAGCAGCGGCTGAACTGCTGACATGGAGCTTTCAGGATAAGACTGTGGATTGCTGTGATAATAGAAGCAGCTGCAGGGTTCAGATCGAGTGTCTGGTTGGATCCATCAATGGAGGGCGGGGTAGTTATGTAACCGACTGTTGGAGAAAGGAAGCAGCGTTCTGACAGACAGACACCTTAGAGCTGCTTCAGCCGGGTTTTATGATAGTCTTTGGTTCTTATTTCAATAAAAAAAGAAAAACTTAGTTTATTCCTAAAGAGAAATTAGAATTCCCTCAGATCTTTTTTAAAATGCTGATTTATTTCACTATGTCTGCGTTTTATTTATTATTTAAATACTTAGAATAATAAATTCATTAAATCCATAAATTGATTTTGTTTAAATCCATTTATTCTACCATTTCAAGCAATAATAGTTATTTCCGTTTGTTTTTTTCTGTATGAACTCATTTCTTTTGTCAATTTAAATGAAAAAAAAAAACTGAAATAATTTGTCAAACGATGGAAAAACTCAAAAAAGAAATGGAATTATGAACTTGTCTGTTGATGTGATGGGGCTGTCCGAGAAACCGATTTTAGCGATACATTTGAATTTTGTGATTTATTTATTTATTTTTAAGAGGATTTATTTGAGGGAAAATTGGATTTTATTTTCCCAGCATTCTGCGCTCTTCGGCTTCCGTTGTTCGGAGAGAGATCAGCCCGTTCCTCGCTCTGCACGGACGATAAAATGGAAACTAGCAAAGTGAAGCTTTTTCCCCAGAAGAGCTGCTTTTGCAAACATTTTTATAGCTTGTTGCACTTTGTGTTCAGACCAACTTCCAAAGGAGAAGCTAAAATAAATCAGTTTTTGTTCAGTAAATTCTGTAATTTTTAGTTTTTAAAATTTTTTTGAAAGAAAGTTAGAGGAAGGCAAAAAAAATCTGTGTAAAAAAAGTGTAAATGTTCAGTCAAACTCTGCAGTTTACACTTTCGTCACAAGTTTCAGACCAAACATGAGGCTGAATGAGATCATTGAATTGCAATCCTCCCATGATGCTTTGCGTGTTCCATCAGGCCTTGTGCTTTCTTTGTTCTTCCAGAGTTGACTTCAACGTTCCCATGAAGGGCAGACAGATAACAAACAACCAGAGGTAAACCTCCTCCAGCCGGAATTGAAGCCGTTTCATGACTTTAGATGTTAAGAGAAGTTGTCATTTATCAGGATCAAGGCGGCAGTTCCCAGCATCCAACACTGTCTGGACCACGGCGCCAAGAGTGTGGTGCTGATGAGCCACCTGGGCCGTCCCGATGGAAACGCCATGCCAGAGAAATACTCCCTGGAGCCGGTAGCAGCTGAGCTGAAGAGCCTGCTGGGAAGGCGAGTTCGTTTCCTTTCATGTCGGCGTCGTTTTGAGCGGGACCCGTTGAAGGTTATAACGTGTTCTTTCGGCGCTGCAGAGACGTCGCCTTCCTGAAGGACTGTGTCGGTCCAGACGTGGAGGCTGCCTGCGCCAACCCTGCTGCCGGATCCGTCATCCTGCTGGAAAACCTGCGCTTCCACGTTGAAGAGGAGGGAAAAGGCAAAGACGCTGCTGGAAACAAGGTGGCTGAGCCGAGACGCTTTTCCTTTCACACTTACGGGAGACGCTTTTGCAGTTCAAAGCCGACATCTGTGCTGTGAGCTGAGCTTCCACGTGAAGTTCAGGACGCCATGTCTTTGCTGCTAAAAGTTTAGTTAAATTTCTTTAACCAACATGTAGCGCAGACTCCTCAGAAGGTGGTTGGTGCTGCAGAGCAGCCGCTCCGCCGTGACCTGCTGACATTTGCTCTGAAGGTCAACGGGCTTTTCTCGTCCTGAGAGGCCGTGTCCGCCTGCATGCCGGCTGGTTTCTTCAGCGTATCGCCCACTTCATTTAATGAATGTGTGACATTTGTGGAGGCGTGAACTCTCCCGACCTCTGGTTCATGGCGACCTCCGCCTTTAAAGTGCAGCTGAAACCAGATCCACAGTCCGTGCTGCATGACGACAGAGAGGCTCGCCGCGCTGCTCTCCCTTCAGTTTCTCTGCAGTCAATGTCCTCTCTTAGCATGCTAAACTGCTGAGTCATGCTCCGTGAGCCGGAGCCCGTCCAGTCTGAACGATGCTGCGGTGAAAACACAGCAGCGTGTGAGGACACAAAGGCAGAAACTTTACAGAAAACACAACTGAAAGGGCCTTTCACCTGCAGACGGTTTCACCTGCTGACACTTTGACCCGTGTCCTTTCAGACCAAGGCCACACAGGAGCAGATCGATGTTTTCCGGGCGTCTCTGTCCAAACTAGGAGACGTTTACATCAACGACGCCTTTGGCACGGCGCACAGAGCCCACAGGTGAGACGTGTTACATTCACTTTACTTACATTACAGCGTAAAGAGGAAAAAAAGCAGTAAATGTTTTAAAGGCAGTTTTTTTCCCCCTGACTACTAGAGGAAATAAATGTTTTAAATTCACCAAAAACTAGAATTCCCAGAGCCCCACCCACATTTGGTATCATTGAAAAGCCCCAAATGTCCTCTGTAGAAACCTGAAGGCGTTCATTCAGTAGTATGCAGCGTTAGGGACATGTCCTCTGCAGAGGACAAATCTGCATTACTGGGATTCAGGAGGATATTTTAATGAAGCCGAGGCTCTAGGCATTAATTCCCTCACAGGCAAGTTCTTCTCGGAAGTCCAGTTTTTGTTCAGAAATCTCTGAAGGTGGTTCAGGGTCTGAGGTCACACGTCTGACCTTCCTGACTGAAGGCCAGCTCAAACAAGCCGTTCGGTCAACATGTTGATGTCTTCATTTGCTGCATCCAACACAAACACTGCTGTGTTGGATGTAGACAGGAAGTGTTTTCCCAGCATCCTCAGGGGGGGGGGGGGGGGGGTGTTGCCTTCTGACTGAGTTCTTCTTACAGCTAATGATGGAGTATTTCCTGTTGATGAGCAGCTTAACTTGTAGCTTTAGTGCAAAAGACATCGGAGGTTAAAACACTCCAAACAAACTCGTGACATCGACCGTCGTCCTCTGAGACTAGATTTCTGAGATTCCTGGAGCGTCTGATCGCTGAACGGCCTTCTTCCCTGCAGCTCCATGGTGGGAGTGAACCTGCCCCAGAAGGCTGCAGGCTTCCTCATGAAGAAGGAGCTGGACTACTTCGCCATGGCGCTGGAGAAACCTCAGAGGCCCTTCCTGGCCATCCTGGGGGGGTGAGTGCCGCTTTGGTCAGAGGCGTGACCCCGTGCAACAGCATGACTTCAGCTGTGGAAGTCATCTAGTGTGTCTGAACATGTGAACATCGATTTGTTGGTTTCTCTCATGGACTGTAAAAACAATGGACAGCTCAACCCCTCCCTTCTCATGTTCCCAAATAGGAAGTACCTAGTGGTTTCAAGAAGCCAAAGTCCCATAGACATCTATGGAGTTATTACTATATCCTAATTGTTTTTAAATATATATTTACTGTTTTAAGTTCTTAACTGACAAATCTGATGCCTCAGTAAAAGCATGTGGGACTGACGCCGGACGTCTGAGGCGTTTGATTGACAGATATTGGGTAGCCAATGGCAGCAGACGTCACTCATGCCGTCTGTGAAAGTACAGACAGCATGAGTGAGTTTTCCCGCTCCTTCTTATTTTGCAATTCTTTTAAAACAGTTAAAAAAAACTGCAGAGATGTTTCTTGTCTCTCGGGCTCAACGGAGGTGTAAACTGTAAAAATAATAAACTGTAAAAATAAGAAAAAAGATTTAAAAATGCAAAATTACCGTTCACAGATTCAAATGTTTGAATTCTCTCCAGCTGCGTTATTGACTGTAGAAAGGGAAAGATGAATGCAGTCTGCGTTTCCATGACACAAATGGGCAAAACTTTATTGAAATTATAGAAACGACAAAACACAATTTGCAATTACACTGTTTCCGTTAAATCATGAGTATGTGAATAAACACAAACCCACTCAGGCGAGAAGTCATTCAAAAACACGGATGTGAACAATACTTTGATTTACAGCAGATCCATGTTTATCCCATTACAATGTATGGAAGACACGGAACGGAGGATGATTTATTTTCAAAAGTACTACAAAAGCATCGGGTTCATAAGATCATTCAGTCTCCCGCTGCCAAAACACCTTTCCGCTGCTATTTCTGTGTCTCTGTGACCCCTGTTGGTTCAAGAGGGGAAAAAATAAAAACAAGAATCAAACTAGAGGATATTTTTATGATTGTCTTGACGTAAATAAGAAAAAATATCATTCGATTTAGGAGAGTCAAGCTGGCTGCCTTTCCATCCAGAAGCGGTGCTCTGTCTGCAGCCAGCAAGTCGCCCGGGTGCTGGCATGGCGAGCAAATGGGCTCCTTCGCCTAGCAGTAGCAGAGTCGGGCTGCGTCTCCCCAGCGGGTTAAGAAAAAAGATACAAACTTTTTACCTGTGCAGAGTTGTTGGTCATGTCTTCTTCCTCTTTCGGCTTCTCCCATCAGGGGTCGCCACAGCGAACAAGTCGCATGGTAAACTTGGCAATGTTTTACGCCGGATGCCCTTCCTGACGCAACCTTCTCAAGGCAGCCGGGCTCGGGACCGGCACAGAGGTAGAGAAGGGAACAGGGAGCAGCCCGGATTCGAACCCTGGTTTCACAGACGGAGGGCGCCGCAAACCAGCACGAGCTAAACCGGTTGTTGGTCATGTGACTCATTTAATTTGAAAAAAGTGTTTTCGTTTCTTTATGAATTATGTCCATTTCGATACACCTAAAAAAAAAAAACCTCACGTTCTCCAAGCGCCCTTTATTTTCTTAAATGTGAGTTTTTCCTAAATCGACATGTTTCCATCAGGTGAATTTATCATCAAAAATCCAATTTGCGTAGATTCGTAGTGAATGGAATCTCAGCGTTAAAGAGGTAAAGGCGTGGAAAGAGGCAACAGTAGTTGCCATGGATACGATGACTCTGAGCGACTCGGACCAATCACTGTCAACTGGTTTCATCATGGCGCTGCCCGTGTTGGGAAGCGGTGGTGAGGGATTTGGCGACTCGTCCGTTGTTTTTACAGTCTATGGTTTCTTTACACAGATGCACCGTCAGGCTCACGGGTGGATTCTCAGTTTATAGGGCACATATGATGATGAACATGCATGACGTATCTGTAAAGTGTTGTCTGCGTGGAAGAGCGCCCCCATCTGTCTCTAAATGCAGCTGTCCTCTCTGCACTGCTTTTCTCTGACCTCCATACTTGACAGAAGATTGAATTTTGAGTTTAGAGGATTTGTTGGTTTAGAACATCAGGATCACATATTTAGAGAGGAACTTTAACTATTTTGATCATCTTTTGTCGTTAATATAAAGTGAAATGTTTGAAATAAAATCCCCTCTAAGCTAATGTTGTTTTTTTGTCATGAAACCTGTGATTTTGTTTAGTTTTTATGGTTTTTTCTGGTTTCAGAGCAAAGGTGAAAGATAAGATCCAGCTGATCAACAACATGCTGGATAAGGTCAATGAGATGATCATCGGCGGCGGCATGGCCTTCACCTTCCTCAAAGTCCTCAACAACATGGAGGTGAGAAACGTGGAGTTTCTCCAAACCCTTAGTCCTGTTGGTTTGCAGGAATTCTGCTCAAAAGAGATAAACGTCTAAAGAACAGCAGCACAGACTGAAACAGACGTCAGTGTTTTGTGGGTTTAAGCTGAACTTCTACAGAGTTCGTGTTATGATAGAGCTGCGTGTTACTTCGTGATTTCTTCTGTTTGACTTCATGGGTCTAAACGGAGTCAGAAACCAGATTTCCTCCGTTTCTGGGTTTTATCAGCTGCAGGGGTTTTGTGTTTCATGTTTGAACAGAATTGTGAAATGGTTTTGTTTCCGTTTTTTCAGTCAGGTTCACGTTCCTAACTCCTGCTTAAACAAAGGATTTCTGAACGCTCAAGTCCACTCTCTTTTTTTCTTTTCGGAGGGTTACTAAGATGAAGTTTTGACACAAACGATGCGTTCGCTGTCCCGTCAGATCGGTACGTCTCTGTTCGACGAGGAGGGCGCCGCCATCGTCAAAGACCTGATGGCCAAAGCGGAGAAGAACGGCGTGAAGATTACGCTGCCCGTCGACTTCATCACGGCCGATAAGTTTGACGAGAAAGCCGCCACCGGCACCGCAACCGTCGCCGCAGGCATCCCCGCCGGCTGGATGGTGAGAACCCGACTGGAGAGCAGATGCTTTGGCGTCTCTCCTTTTTTGTTCTGAGAGAAAACCGGAGAGGGCTTTTTCTCTGCAGGGTCTGGACTGTGGACCGGAGAGCTCCAAAGCCTACGCCGAGGCGGTGGGCAGGGCCAAGCAGATCGTGTGGAACGGTCCGGTCGGTGTCTTTGAGTGGGAAAACTTTGCAAAGGGAACCAAGAACCTGATGGACAAAGTGGTGGAGGTGACCCAGGCGGGCTGCATCACCATCATCGGTGAGTGAGAGGACGAAGAGGCTGGTTTTCTCAGCAGCAGACGACACATGCTGTTGATTTTGAATCATCAAACTAAATTCATGTTTTTAATTTTTATTAATTTATTTAAACCAATCAAATGGATTATTTGACGTCTGTCAGTGAACCTCATGGAGTCTCCAGACTTTAGTTGAAGGTCTAGCATCGCTGCCTCCTTGGTGCTGTTGCAGCAAATGAAAACATTTATTTATTTTTTCACTGATGAATCTAGCTTGAAGCACCAAGATGTCCAGGAAAGAAAAGGAAATAAAAAGTACATTTGGCGGGTAAAAAGGGGGCAACGAGGGCGAGTAGCGGCTACATGCCATGCAATGCCGCCCATCCTTTGACTCGTCTGTCATGCACGTTCTGACCAGGTGGGGGCGACACCGCCACATGCTGCGCCAAATGGAACACAGAAGACAAAGTCAGCCACGTCAGCACAGGAGGCGGAGCCAGTCTGGAGCTGCTGGAGGGTGAGCGTATGCACCCGCAGCAAGGCAGCACGCCAAGCGTCCAACACCTCTGACTTTTGTCCTGGTCTGTGTTTCAGGGAAAGTCCTGCCTGGCGTGGAAGCCCTCAGCAGCGTCTAAAGCTGCTGTCAAGCTGGAGAAGAGGGTAGCTGCTCAACCATTTATTCCTGAAACACCCCACAGAAGTGACTAACCACCCCCCCCCCCTCAGCTGTACCAGAGAGGGGCGCCCTCCTCCTCCTCTCAGACCTGCTGTCACTAACAAGTAGAGAGCTCCGCCTTACGTCTCCTGAGTGAACTGCAGCGAGCGGCTGCAGCAGTGGAGGGCGTGTGGCGGTGAAGGCGGCCGCCCGCTCTCGCCCCAACGACAAACTTGAACATTGGCTCTTCTGTGCGTGACCGCAAAGGGATCTTCACCGCGCCTCCAGCCGCTTCACGCCGTGCATCTGTGTAGAGGTTGTGAAAGTGTGTTTTGATGTTACATTTACTGTGTTCGCTGCAGTCGTCTGTCTTTTTCTGACGGAGATGATCCGTTCCAATAAAAGCGTCTGTGTCAAAGCGAGTGACTTTTCCTGACTGAAACTGCAGATCGTCTGCGGCTGAGCTGTCAAAAGGGGTGGAGGCAGAGGGGTGAGAAGCCCCCTGTAGCTTCTTTACATGTCCTGATGGAAGTGGAACTTCAATGTCTGAAGCAACAGCACAGTGAGAAGGTTTCTGGTTTGAATCCTGGCACGGTCCTTTGTGAGCGAGGTTCTATCTGCACGCACGTCTTCCCTTCCAAAGCCCACAAACAATTGTTCCTTTGGTGTGAATGTGTCTCTGCATGATGTCCCACAATGCACCGGTGAACCCAGCCTCCGCCCTGCCATGGCTGCGACGGACAAAGCGACTCCTGTAACCTGATTCAAACATCGATAAACAGGATTGATGGACCAATAAGTTAAAAATTTTAAGGTTAGAAATCCTAAAGACGCTCCTGTCTAGTCTTATTGTGAAAGTAATTGCCCCCTTTTAATCTGTTCTTTGTATAATTTAAAATAATGGCGGTTTTTCTGTCAAACATTTGAATTCAATCAGAATCCCAGATTTAGGTCCAGATTGTAACAGAAACAAACATTAAAGCAATGATAAAGTATTTCCCCTTTATTTTTTTGTATTTTGTTTTATGAAATAACAGTTTTCTGTCTAACATTTTATTTTAAGTCAAATAACAGAATTTCACTCATATTAAGGTCCAGATTCAGACAACCAATACTTACTGTAAAGTAATTGCCCTCCTAAACTTAATAACGTTTGCATCATTGGGGCCAAAAATTGCCATCAGGCACTTCTGGTAACTGGCATTGAGTTTTTCCACATTGACAAAAAAAATTCTGATCCATTAGGCAAGGCTTATAGCTGGAAAACAACACCTGACCATGATGCTGCCACCACCAGCTTTGATACTCTATTTTTAAAACACTGTTAGAACAGACCTTAGATGAAAATGTACACCTTCCAGAATATCCATCAATTGTCTTATTAGTCCACAGAAAATGACTGAAATCTTTGAGTAAAAAGATGTTTGTCAAACGTGAGACGGGTCCCAACAGCTGATGAAGACAGTATGGACTGTAAACAACATATCACAGTAACGGTGTGTTTGACACATTTAATACTTTGATCTGTCACAGAAATAAAACACTTCTTTTGATTAGTCATTAAAAGAAGTATGTCACACAAAACCCAACCGAGCACTAGAAGACTTTGGAGTCTTCATCAAACGTTTTCTGCTGCAGCCCGCCCACTAAATCCCCTGGTCCTCATTTCTCCACTAGATGGCAGGTGGATTTCACAGCAGGAGGAACGTGGAGAGATCTTGACATCCCAGACTTCATTCTCCATTTTCATTCACATAATCCAACTCCTCTGTTGGTAAATAAAAAAACAACAAACATGGTTTAAAAGCACGTCATCAAAGTGAACTTCAGAAAAAAATCAACCTTTTTATTTTAACTAATACATTTATAATACATCTGTGGCTAGGATTAGGATTTTTGTTTAAGGGAAAACAAAAGTAAATCCAACAGATAATTATATAGTTTTCATCAATTAGCTGATGTTACCATAGATGTCTGCGTCTTTGTTTTGTACATTAACCAATTTTACTGAAACCCATTTCTGCTTTACAAATTTCAGGTGTGAACAAAATATCAGATTTTTTTTCATCAATTGGATTTTTTTCCCTTAAATCTGGAAAATAACATTTTCCAGATTTGAGAAAGTCTTTTGGAGAAATATTCTTCACAAATAAAAAATGAAATATAATCCAAATCCTGTTGACTGTTTTGTTACATTTGATGGAATCAATCTGGACGAATGAGAATCAACACAGACATAAATAATACATTTAATATTACATTTTTGTCTTTGTAACTACTTCCCCACTTTTATGTTGTAAGACGATTATCAACAATTACATAAATATTAAAAACCCAAGCAAAAATGTAAACAAAACACACATATATATGCATAAGTGCCTTTCTACATGTCAAATTTTCAATGTGTGTTACAGTTTTGTCACCATTTTGTTTTTAGTGTTTCAATCAGACGCCTGGATCTGTCAAGAAATGTCACCATGCAGACCCCCAAAATTTGTTATTTATGACCAACATCCTGGTGTTTCTCTGAAGAGGTGAACAAAAATCCACCAATCACAGGACGAGAAGACACCAGCCCATCCCAGCACTCTCCTCTACCTCCCTATCTTTGTTTATCAGAGATGTCTATGTTCTGGGAACATTAAATGGTAAAAGTTGACAAAAAAAATCTTTTTTTTCTGACACTTCTGTAGTATTCATGTCACCTGTTTAAACTGCTTATTTGTATAAAAAACACCTGGTCATACCCTCAAACAGTCGGACTGCAACCTCTCCACCTTGACCAAAACCTAAGAGCTGTCGAAGGACACCAGAGACAAGACTACACACCTGAACAAGACTGGAATGAACCAATCAAATATAATAAAGCAGCCTGGAGAGAAAATATAAACTGTTGGAGCAATTATTAGAAAATACAAGACCTCTAATAAATCCATAAGTCATGGATTTAAATCCTGCATTGATCTAAAGGTCCCCCTACTTAAAGCAGCACATGGCCGGTTCTGTCTAAAGCTCCTCAGAGACCATCCAGAGGATCCAGAGAAAGATTGGGAGAATGCCATTCGGTCAGATGAAACCAAAATGGAACGCTTTGGAATGAACGCCACTTGCCATGTTTGGAGGGGGAAGAATGCTGAGTTACATCCCAAAAACAAGGGTGGAAGCATCATGGTTTGGGGCTGCTGTTCCTTAAATGGAACATGATGGCTTATTTGTGTTAATGAAAGGATGGATGCATCTGTGTTTGGGCAGATTTTGGGCAGAAACCTCCTTCTATTAGTGAGAAGATTGAGGATGAAACATGTCTGAAAGACAATGATCCCATACACTTGAAGGAGCGGTCACATAAACAAAAAATATGTCAAGATCTGGAGTTATCTAGCCAGCTTCTGGACCTCGAGCCAATAAAGTATCTGGAGAGGAAGCTGAAAGTTCGTGTTTTCCAGCAACAGCCCTAAAATATCGCAGCTCTTGAGAAGATCTGCATGGGAGAATGGACCGAAATAGCAGTTGCAGTGTGTGAAAACCTGCAGGAAATATTTGAGTCATTACCAACCAGGGTTACATTACAACGTATTAGGGGGAATTTTTAACTCTTTTATTTTTAGATTTTCTCAAATCAAAATACAACAATCACAATTCCCACCCAAAATAAAAAAAAAAACCCTCCCAAAAACTAACAAAACAAGGGGAAAAATAAAATATCACTGAGTTTTCTGTAAAAATATACGATTGTCCAGAAAAAAAAAAAAAAAAAAAAAAAAAAAAAAAAAAAAAAAAAAAAAAAAAAGAGTGCTCGTCAGCTATAAAATTGCCTTCCTTATTCAAATTTTTTCACATGGTCCAAGAAAGGTTTCCAGGATTTGAAAAAGTTCTGTGTTGAACCCTTTATAGCATATCGAAGGTGTTCCAATTTAAGACAGGAGTGTATGTCCTCCACCCATTGCTTGTGTGAAGGGGGTCTTGAGTTTTTCCAGGATATAAGGATGCGACGTCGAGCCAAAAGCGTAGAGTATGCCAGAGCTGAAGCTTGTATTGTAGTAACCTTGCAGTTTTGAGGAGTGACTCCAAATAGTGCTGTAAGTGGGTTCGGGAGGATCTTTATATTCCATGCTTTTGCTAGGGAGTCGAAAATCACCCCCCAGAAGGCCTGGAGGCTCTTGCACCCCCAGAACATGTGTGTGAGGGTTCCCGTTTCACACCTGCATCTTGGACACGTGTCGTCTGTCCCTGGGAAGATCCGTGCCAGTTTACTGTTTGATATGTGAAGCCTATGTACAACTTTAAATTGTATCAAACCATGTCTTATACAGATTGAGGATTTGTGGATAAACTTAGTTATCTGCTGCCACTGTGTTCCAGTTATCTCCAATCCCAATTCCTTTTGCCATTGTTTTTTCATAATCTCTAAAGAGGGCGCTGCAGCCGTGTTAAACATATGATATAAGTAAGAAATTACCCCTTTTTTTGAGGGATCTAGAGTCAGACATTCATCTATCCAGCTACCTGGAGGAGTCTGAAGAGACGGGGAAAAGTGTTTTTTAACAAAACTACGCACTTGTAGGTATCTAAAGAAGTCAGACGAGGGCAAGTTAAATTTTTCCTGTAGTTGTTCAAAGGACAAAAAATGTCCCTCGTTAAAAAGTTTTTTCAGAGTGTCAATCCCTTTATTTGCCCAGACCTGAAATGTGGAATCAATGAAGGAGGGAGGGAAAAGTACATTTGTAACTATCGGAGCTGAAAGTAAACCTTGTTTGTGTTTAAAGTGAATTCTGAATTGTTGCCATATCTTAAGTGATCCTAAAATAACAGGATTATTGGGGATTAGTTTTTTGTCCAGGGGTAGTGGTGAGGAAACAACAGAGGCCAGAGAGCCTGATATGTATGAGTCCTGTTCCATAATTGCCCAGAGTGGGATGTTCTCATTCTTCTTTGACATACCCCAGAAGATAAGTTTGTAAAGATTAGCTGCCCAATAAAAATACATGTAGTTAGGCATAGCTAGACCGCCCTCCTCCCTTCGTCTCTCCAAAAACTCCTTTCTGATACGTGGTATTTTTTTATTCCAGATGAATATTGATGTTAATCTATCCAGTTCTTTAAAGAAGGATTTAGGGATAAATATTGGTATGGTTTGGAAAAGGAACAAAAATTTTGGCAATATAATCATTTTCACAGAATTTATTCTTCCCGGTAGAGATAGAGGGAGGGATGACCATCTCTCCATATCTCGTTTAGCCTGATTGAGAGTAGCTTTCAGATTGTGTTTGAAAAGATCTTTATATTCTCTGGTCACTGTCACACCCAGATATATGATCTTCTCTGTGGCAACTGTGAGCGGAAAAGAGTTGTGTGGCATAAGCGCCGCTTTTTCATTAATGGGAAAGATCAGGCTCTTTGACATATTTATCAGATACCCCGATACTTTCCCGAATTCTCTGATATAATTCAATGCTTTGGGGATGGACTTGTGAGGGTCCGAAAGGAACAGGAGAAGGTCATCGGCATATAGTGATAGGGTGTGGGTTTGGCCCGCTCTCTTAATGCCCAACACATCTGGCGCACTCCTGAGGGCTCTTGCCAAGGGTTCTATTGCAATATTAAAGAGTAAGGGGGACAGAGGGCACCCCTGTCTCGTTCCTCTGGAGAGGACGAAGTACTCTGATAAGATCTTATTTGTCCAGATGGCTGCCTCCGGTTGTTTATAAAGGGTATCAACCCATGAGCAGAAAACCTGTCCAAATCCAAAACTTCGGAGAGTCTTGAGCAGGAATTTATGCTCTACTCTATCGAATGCTTTCTGTGCATCTAATGTTATAATTACCTCTGGGTCAACATTAGCGTTTGACTGATAGATTATATTAAAAACCCGGCGGAGATTGCTATACAGTTGCCTTCCTTTCATAAAACCGGTTTGGTCTGGGTGGATGATTTTGTCTAGAACCCCTTCTAACCTGTCTGCGAGTATTCTGGTAAGAATTTTATAGTCACAGCATAATAAGCTCACTGGTCGATATGATTCACAGAGTAGCGGGTCTTTATCCTTTTTCAGCAATACAGAAATGGTAGCCTGCCTCATTGTGGGTGGTAATACTTCCGCACCCAGAGCGTATTTATAGAGACTGCATAGGTAGGGGAGGAGTTTAGGGGAGAAAGCTCTGTAAAATTCGACTGGGAAGCCATCCGGGCCTGGTGATTTTCCCGATTTCATTTTTCGCATTGCGTTTTCAACCTCTATTATTTGTATGTCCTTTTCTAAACAGGTCTTGTCGGCTTCTGTCAAAACTGGCAATTTTATTTTTTCAAGGTAGTTTTCTATCGTTACAGTGTCGCATTGGTCGGAGGAATATAGTTTTTTATAGAAGTTCAAAAACTGCTTATTGATGTTTTTCTGATCAGTGATTATATCTCCTTTATCATTCCTAAGCGATGTAATATGGTTGGCAGCTGCCTTTTGTTTCAGCTGATGACTAAGCATTTTACTCGCTTTTTCGCCATGTTCATAATGCTGTAGCTGTGATCGAAAGTGCATTTCTATGGCTTTGTCATTCATGATTAGATCGTATTCTGTTTGAAGCAGTGTTCTTTCTTTCCAAAGTTCCTGGGATGGTGAGGTTGTTTGGCATTGATCGATAATTTTAAGGCGATTGCTGATTTCAGAAGCACGTTTAAGCTTTTGTTTCTTGTCATGCGCACTATAAGAAATAATTTGTCCCCTAATATATGCCTTGAATGTTTCCCAAAGCGTGCCATGACTGATGTCAGGGGTGCTATTTGTTTCAAAAAACATATCAATGTGTTTATTAATAAATTCCATAAATTTTTGGTCTGTTAATAGCCTTGTGTTGAACCTCCAATTTCTCTGTGGTGGAGAATAGCCAGAAACATTAATTTCCATTATTACAGGACTGTGATCAGATATAACCATTACTTCATAGTCTATGGCTCTCACCAGTGACAGGAGTCTACTGTCAACCAGGAAAAAATCAATCCTTGAAAAGGATTTGTGGGGTGGTGAGAAGAATGAGAAACATTTAGCCGTTGGGTTTTTAGCTCTCCAAGGGTCAACCATGCCATAGTTTTGCATAAATGTATTGATACACTGAGATGATTTGTTTGCATTTGTGTTAGTATTATGACGAGTAGAAGCACGGTCAAGCACTGGGTGGAGAACACAATTAAAGTCTCCCCCCAATATTACATTGTGTGTGTCTAGATTAGGAAGGAGGGTGAAAATATTCCTAAAGAACTGCTCATCGTCCCAGTTTGGGGCATATATATTTGCCATTGTGACCGGGAGGTTAAACAAGTTTCCCTGAATGATAATATAGCGTCCGTTTTTGTCTCTGATTGTCGAGACCTCTTCGAAATGTACATCTCTATGTAGCAATATGGCGACCCCCCTTGCTCTGATATTAAGATTAGAATGGTAAACCTGTGTATATCCTGATCTTCTTAGTCTATTGTGATCCTTATTTAATAGGTGTGTTTCTTGTAAGTATACTATTTGACTCTTTAGTTTGTTGAGATGTGAAAACACCTTGTTACATTTTATTGGACGGTTGAGGCCTCTCACATTCCAGCTAACCCATTTTAAATCAGCACTCATGTCGTCATGTTAAACCCTGTCTTCTTATAGCACACTCCTTTATCGTGAATCCCATAAAACATCAGTGATAGCGTTCTTAAACACAAACAAAAGAGAAAAATAAGACCCCGAATACAAAACACAGGCATTAGCTGTGTGAAAATGGCCCAAAGAACAGTTAAATAACAGAACCCCACTACATAGTAAACAAAGACTGACATATTTGTGTTTAAATTTGCAACAAAAAACAAACAAACAAAAAAAAAGTAGAATAGGAATATTCCAACGATCCGGTGATTAACCCCCTATAACCCAAGAACAAAGGCTTACCACCAACACCTGGTCCAGACCGGGACCCTCCTTCTTTCAAAGTTCACCCAATGCTCAGTATGATGGTGAGCAGGGAGGAGAGAAAAAAAAAGAGAAAAAAAAAAAAAAAAAAAAAAAAAAAAAAAGTGTGTTGTCAGCATCTTTAAATGGGACAGTTGCATGTCATTTCTGCTGCTTTAACTTGGTGGTTACAAATTTTTTAGCCTCTAAAGGGCATTTGAAGCGGAATTCCTCTCCTTCGGGGGTGGTGATCCTGAGTGTGGCTGGGAAAAGAAGTCCGTAGCGGACCCGGTGGAGCCCCCGCAAGAGTGATCTCACCTCCCCAAAAGCTGCTCGTTGTTTGCTGACAGTCTGGGTGTAATCCGGAAGAATCGTGATTCTGTCGCCGTTTTTCGTGGTGATGGTTTTCAGCTCCGCCGCTTTCTTTAGAATGCTCTCCTTTTCTCTGAAGTAATGGCATTTAATCACAAAGGCGCGCGGTGGTGCGTTCCCGTCACTCGGCTTGCTGCGGAGGCTGCGATGGGCGCGATCCAGGAGCGGGACTGAGGTTAGCTTCAGTGACTCGGCCAAAAGCTCCTCTACAAACTGCGTCGTGAGACTGCCATCTTCCCGTCCCTCTTTTACTCCCATGATGCGCAGATTGCATCGGCGTGATCTGGTCTCCAGGTCCTCGCAGCGGTCTCTCAGGAATGCTAGCTCTTTCTTCATTTCTCCCATGTCAGCCTGCATCGCGTGGATGGAGTCGGAGTGGGCAGCCGCCGCAGTTTCCAGGTCTGTAACCCGACCAGTCGTGTCTTGAATTTTGCATTCCATTTTCTCCAATGAGCCCTGAAGCTCCACAAGCTGGTCCGAGTGTGTCTTTGCTGTGTTCGCCATTGTGGTCATTAATTCTTCTCTCAAGGCGCTAATGGCGTCCAGCACTTCCCGCTGGTTGCTAGCATTAGCTTCCTGGGAATCAGCTTGGCGACTTTGATTTTTAGGCATTTTTCTTACCGAATGTAGCTGTCCTTAGATTTACTGTTGTGAAAGCAAATATTTTTTATGCGAAATAAAGTGCTGGGATGTTTGCTTTCATGCAAAAAAGGAGGGTGCCGTCAGAGCTCAGCTTAGATACGTCCGTTCATGGCTCTGCACATACCGGAAGTCCATTAGGGGGAATTTTTGTTATTGACCTGATACTCATGCTCTGCTCCATTATTCAAAAATATTCTTTAAAAATCAAACAATTTAATTTCCTGGATTATTCTTTATTTACATTCTGTCTCTCACAGTGGAAGTGTATCTGTCAACATTATAGACCTGTCAATGGTGACTAACAAAATCCTCTTTTTTGCCACTTACTTGTGCATAAATCCATTTCTTTATATTTTTGTAATGCAGTGTTATAGGCTATGAACACTGGTTTGACACTTATTCTTAATAAAAACCAAAATACCTATATCTCAAGTATATTTTAGAAATTTTTATTCTATTAAAATTAGTTTGTCCAAAAACCTTTATGTAAAAGCATAAGTAGAACATCATAAATATAGCACATAATAACCACTACGTTCAGTCTAACTGTACTGGCGGATACATTTGCGGTTTAAATAAACCATTAACACTTTCTTTTTACGGTTTGGTTCTCCTATTTAGGACAAATACAGAAACTTTCAACTGAATTTGCCTCACAGTGACTTGTTTCTGTTTAAACAGTTGGGTGCATTTAGTGAAACTTACCAACCACGTTGTTAAGGAAGCTAGAGTTCTCATAGTCTTCATCTGTTTGGGGATAAAACAGTTTAAAGGATGTTTGCTTTTCTTCCAAAAAATCAACAACAAAAAAACGATTTTTTTATTGAATGCCAACTTTTACACACCTTCTCCAACCTGCTCCGAGGTGAAAATATTCTCATAATTGTCTTGATTTAGATCAGAATCTGAAAAAACAGCAGGAAGGTGGTGAATTTTCACAGATCAACCTGTGATTAATGCATATAAAGAAATACTGACCGTTTGTCGTGTTTTCATACACAGATATTCCTATTGGTGCCCTGGAAGAGAAAGTAAATCCCACATTTATCTGTGAAGGATGGACGCTCTTGATAAAGCGTTTCTTGCTTTTTATATTATTTTATTTAATGATAAAGATACTCATTTTTTGTTAAAATGTAAGTCTAAAAACATTAGTCTATTTGGTAATTGTTTTACACCACTGAAGATAATCTTAAATGGCAGGAAAGTTTTTTTTTTGTTCAAAATAGGAGGCGTTGGGCAAAGAGAGCAAGGATCGAACCAATTTTTGAAGCAGTTTTAAATGTTATGTTTTGATGTCAACTTCTGTGAAAATAAAGTTACTTTTTTTCTCAAAAACACAAAACATAAAGAAAAGCAAAAGAAGCATTTAAATAAATGATGGAGAGCAAGTGTTCAGCTCTCATCTGACCAACAACTCCTGAGTTTCAGCAGGCCTGACGATGAAGGAAGGTCATCAGACTGCATTCATGTGTTCGGGACTGTTGTCAAAGTTGAGACAAAACCCAAAAGCTTTCATTATACTTTCCTGATTCAGATTATAAATGAGGAAGTGAGAGCAAAACTTCTTAGAAATGCAACTTGGTTTGGTGAGCTAAGTAGGGGGGGTTGGTCCCACCCACAACTCAGAGGTGGATTTCTAATGAACAACTGCCACTTTGCAGAAATTATGTTCTAGAAAACGACACAGGTTTGTATGATTTTGGTTAAAAAAAGCCTCATCATAATTAAAAGACCACCAGGAAGGCATTTACAACAGACCAACAGAGGATTGGAGTGCGTATTTAAAGTAGAATACACTAAATATCCACAAATGACATCACAACCATCCCAGAACTAGCATAATGCTGCATTTAAAGTAATGCTTAATTACATTCCAACCTAATATTTGACAGGAATCTGTACTAAAAAAAAATGGCACCAAAGATTTCAGTCTCTTTGGCTTCATTTATCAACCTTCAAGCTTTCCAAAGAGCTTTTTCTTTGCATGAGCAAAACTTGCCCATACTATAAATCCGACTCCACCGTGCTTTCCTAAAGGGTTGGAGTTACGCTAACTGTAATGAAGTCTTTTTGTGGTTCTTCAAACAAAAAAACTGCAGGGCTGAGCTGAATCTTTGCTACTATTATTATTATATAAATGGAGAAGTTTTGACGCTTTAAATGACATCACTTACACATAATCTGGACTTGACTTGAAAGGAACTGCAATGACAAAAAGCAGGTAAAATTATTTATTTATTTTTAAATAGAATAAAAGCCGAAATAACATTGAATTGTTCTCCAAGTTTACTCACAATCTGTGATATTTTGATAGTCAGATTGTTCGGGAGCTAAAAAAAATAAAAAAGGTTTCAGACATAAAGAGCAGAGCCTTTAAAGGAACAAAGATGGTCTGCTCCAGGCATCCCCAGACCTGTCTCTAATGAGTTATTCCCCTTGTTGTTTTGCAGCTAACCCCCACTTCAGTAATTGCTTAATAGCTGAGTTGAGTGAGCCCAGTTTCTGGTTGACTGAATACACCTGATCCAGATGATCAGCAATTATTGAAGCAGGGTTGGCGGCAAAACAAGCTGGGCATTGCCTCATGAGGAACTGTCACTGATCTGCACACTGAGTTTACCTTCAGGAAATGCAGCCTCCTCAGGAACTTCTCTGAAAAAACAATGACAGTTTTTTTATTTGGATACACATGTGGGTTCCCTCCTGAACACAAATCAACTTCTAGTGCTGTAAAATAGTTTGTTTTCTATTGTGTTACGCATGTTTCACCTTAAATTTTTAGATCATGACACATATTTAAAATTAAGTTGTTCAATTAGTTCGGGGGAAAAATGTAGAAAAAGTATTTGCCCCCACTAGCCTTTGTCTAGCACCGTTACAAAAAACTCCAATACAGTATTTTAATTTATAGACTATTATGGAAAAATGAATCGGTTAGTTCAAAAAGGGTCCAAGTCCAAGAGGTTTGTTTTTCCAGGAAATGATTTTAATTGCAAAGCTTAAAGGGAGGCTACACCAGATGATTGATACTTTACCCAGATTTAGCACCAGTTCATAGCTTACAAATGCTATGAAGCACCTCACTTCTATCATTTCAGAGGACTAGCAAACTAAAGTCTCTGGACTTGGGCCCTTCTTGAATTAAACAGGGCCCTGCGATATTGGATAAGTAGTGCTGCCAAACCCAGTGCTAAACCCATGCAACAGAGGCCCAAGTCCAGGAATTTTGCACTTAATGCGTTTTAACCCTTGTGCTATCCTAGGCACTTTAACGTTGGGAGTTGGGTCATCTAGACCCACTAGACAGTGCTCTGAACCTTTTTTTTTTAATGATTTGTGATCTTCACTGGTGTCCATGGATTACATGAAATCTTTCCACCTTTATCCACCTTTGTCATGGTAGGGAGAACACGTCAATGTAAGGGTGGGGTCATCTAAGATAGCACAAGGGTTAAATGTCAAGCATAGTCAATACATTACAACGGACTTGGGACTTTTTTGCACATACGGTAATCAGAAAGTTTTTCCCTTGAAGACCATTTAACATATAATATCTCTATTTTGAAGAATTGTGGACTTGGGCCCCTTTTGAACTAACCGATTCAAATGCTTTTAGAATGATCGTTGACATTCTTCAGGATTTTCTGGCAGAGCACATAATTCCTGGTTTCCATCATCCAGATAAGGAAACTGTAAAAGCAGACCCCCTGACTATGAGACTTCCACCACCGTGTTGGGCTATGGCAGGAAAATTCTGCTTTTGTCTCATCAGTCTACTAAAACCTTTGGAGGTAAACAAAATCTTTATCTCAAAGTTGAGACGAGTCTTTGTATTCTTTCCCTTTTCCTTGTACTCTCAGTCAAGTGAGGCTTTCCATGTCCTTCTGCTTCTTTTATGAAGCTGTCCTCACTGTTCTCACTATGGTGATCTGGAGTCTCAAAGTCTTCAGAATATCATACTTAATTGTTCCAGCTTGATGAATAACAGGAGCTTTGTTTCTAATTTGGTGTTTAACTATTTTAGACAGTAGCATGATGCTTCTTTCAAAGATTTTTAAGTTTATTTCCTTGTGTTAGATGAATTTAACTGGTCTAGGCTGGACCACATTTGTGAGCATTCAATGAAAATGAAACTACAACCTGCTATTTTCTAACCTAAATGAACTAAAAACAATTTTTCTTTACTCTGTCATTCATGTTTAATAAAAACTGTGTTGATGGGAAACTGCCAAGTGTGACAAATTTGTAAAACAAAAATACATTCTCACAGCATTGTTAAATATAGTTCTGTAAGTTTATTTGACCCAGCGTCCATTTTTTTTTAGAGAAAATCTAAGACTTGCAAACAGTTTTGCCACCCTGTGTTAAATATTTATGAAGCAAAAAAACGGTTTACGAAATCAAATCAAACTAAAATAAATATCAATCTATGACTTCAGAGATTACATCTTCACAGTTACATTGTGGTCGAAGGATGTGGTCTCAGATTATTTAACAACACTAAAGGACGACATTCAGAGGCTGCAGTAAAAATTGAAAAAGCAAACTCTTTTTAAGACTTAAAAAGCATAAAGCAACAACTTCAGAAGATTAAGAATTGTTGTACTACTTATAAAGAAATCATATAAAATAAAATGTTTCAGCTCCTAAATAGTTAAAGGTCCATCTTAACCACGCAATGCAATAACAGCTTTTACTTCCTCTTTAAATGTGAACTATTTATACATACTCTGTGGTTGGAGAAATCTGATAGGCTCTGTTGACTGAAAAATACAAGAATAAAAGAAAAATGTTAACGTTAAGATACTTAAAACGGAAAAATATTTTTTAATTTAAATAATTTAACCTGTTTTTGATCGAACCACCGCAAATTTACTTCCCCCACGCTGACTGTCGACAAACAATGCAGTTAAAAATTAACATTTTTCCCAAATTTAACTAGCGCCAAACAAATAATTTAAGTATTTAAATTAGTTTTTCATTCTGTAATAAATAAAATGGATGTGATAGAATAAATGAAGTAATAAGGAAATGTTAGTCATTTCAAATATTACAGAAAAAGCATAAAGAAACAACTGCTGACGCTTCTGTCTGCAAAATTAAACAAATGTCAACACTCACAATGTTTGTGGGTTGTATACTTGAGAATCTTCATGAATGGTTACTGCAACAAAGAAAAACAAAAGATAATAAAATGCTAATTTAGAAATAAAATAAAAAACATTTCAATTCCCACAGGGACACAAGTGAACTGTTTTTTTTTTTTGTTCTTTGCCAACATCAACCTGAGGAATTTTATTTCATTAACCCCTTAATTCAGTTACTCAGATACAAACAAGAAAAATAAAGCAGACTGGTGAGCTGGAAACAATAGGAGCACAAAAAACCCAGTAAACTTTGTGTATAAATACAACTTTTCCTATTACATACTTAATATAAATAAGATCATTTAATCTAAACTGTTCCTCTCAGTGATTTTTGCAGCGGTGAATTTTAAAATTTGAATCATAATTTTAGATCACTTCTTCTTTCTGCTCTTGAAAATATTTATACATTCAGTTAAATTGTTATTTTTTCTTTTGATATATCCTTTTCACGTTTTATCTTGAAAATCTTTTTTGTGAGTGAAGAAACCTAGAAAGCTGCCCCCTCCATGACTTGAAGGCGTAAAGCAGTGGGCCGTCGAACCCACGCTCTCACGGTTGTCTGAAGAACATCTACCAGATGTTTGGGCGAGGAGAGTTCAGGTTTTTGTTGTTATTTTAGGTAAGAGAACCCAAGAGAAAGTTGTGCGAGGGGATGTAGAAGGAGCACAGATCTAAATGTTTTATGTTCTTTTTTTCAGTGTGATATCATCCAGGCACACAAAAACACAACTGGAGTGCTGCTCGAGGATTTTAGCTTCTACTTTGAACTCCTTGCGAATTTGTGACACAAGGTTTAGCAGGCATTTTTAATTTACCTTAACATAACTTTTCACAAGTAAACACTTGAGATAAAATGGGCTAAATTTCTGCAGCTGTTGTTGGAATACAACACACAAAAAGACCCAAATAATTCAAACGGTTGAAATTTTCCATCTGATGTAACTAAACTTGAGTTTTTATGTGCATGGACGCTGCCTGCATTTGTTAGTTGTGCTTTCGATAAAATTCACACAGTAAAACATGGTGGCGGGGGTTTAGTGCTATGGGAATGTTTTGCTATTTCAAGCACAGTAAATCAGGTGAATAAAACAGTTGAAAGATAATAATTGTAATAGTACATAATGAAATGAAAATTGTGTTTTTGGCAGTCTAAACATGTCCATGTGGCATTTTTCTGATGATTAAGGGCATAATTTGGTTCCAATTAAAAATGGACCACTATTCATTTTGGCTTTTGGACATTTTTATAAAAACTTTAAAAGTGTTGTTGAGTTTAATTTTTAAAAGAAATGACCTCAAACATGATGAAAAATTGGGATTTCTGCATTCCTTCTTGTATCCTTTAGTTTTATCAAAAGCACAATATCAGTTTTTTCTTATTTGACGTCAGTAGAGGAGAAATAATGCAAAAGGTGTGGAGCAGCTTGCTTGACACAAAGAGAAAAGATGAAGCCCACATGAGATTGACCCATTTACGTTGGCCACCTCCACCACAGAACTCTCAGATGAGCTTACAGTCCATCCTCTTACTTACGAGATTTCCTCTTGCAGCGGAGGCACAGAAGCGACAGCAGACTCAGAGAAACAACTGACACGACAGTCAGGACTGCAGTCAGCAAACTGGATGCTTCCGTCATGCCTAAAAAAACACACACAGACCAGAAAAATGAGCCCCAAAAATCAAAAAAGCAGATCATTTTTTAATAGCATACTGCTCATTGGGTACTTGCTCGGAAGGTCTCTTCTGCCTCTTAACAAAGAACAAGGCTTACAGGATGTGGTTGGCCAAAGCAAAACTGAAACTTATAATATTTCGTGACCTGCATGCGAGTAATTCTTCCTTGTATTGCACAGCCTGAAACAAGAACATTTCTGCTCATGACCGTCCATGAAAGCCGATATATGTCCAATCTAACGTCCAAAATGCAAGCTATGCAGCAAAAAAGAAACAACATAAAAATGTATTTCACAAGTAACAACGCCCTTTATTTGGCAACACTTGTTCAGTGCTGGTTTATTTAGAAGACCCATGATTCACTGTGAACAAAATGCAAAAATACCAATAGAATTACGAGAAAAACTGTTATTTAAAAGTTTAAAACTGATATAACATTGAATTTACTTTGCTTATTATACGTGCTACTAACTAGATCCATTTCTTTTACAGAGGAAAATATTTATATTGCTGATTTGCTGGAAACTTTTGCAACCCTTTACTAAAAAGCAGAAGTTAGGAAAGCTAAGAGAACCATGAAAAAAATCCTTAAAGAGGCAGAATAATGTTTAACTGGACAGGTAATACTAAATGTGTTGTGTAAAGGTGTACATGAACATGAACAAAATAAACTGATAGAGTCTACAAGAAACGTTTTCTTTTTAGACAAAGTGTAACAAAGCAGAAACTAAGCAGACAAATTTCTGCTCCAAGAAGATAAATACCAAAAGATAACTGCCAGAATTGCTTATTGAGCAGCTATAAATATCCAAATTATTATTTAAAAAAGCTAAACTCAAGACCAAATGTTAAACTAGACAAATAGATATATTGGTTAAGTCAATACAAATTTTGACGTTATCAAACATTCTTCAAAGCTATTTGATTAAATTCTTCCCGTCAAAGTCTGGGAATCTTCAAATTACTTTAAGAAATACTCTGTAGCTTCTGGCTAAATACAAAATTCATGGGTAAAGAGGGCTATGTTAGATAAAAAGGGAGCTGTGGCCACATCAGTAGCTTTTCATCACCAAGTATGAATGAGAAGTGAATGAATAATGGACACATTGTAAGAACTTTGAGAGTCTGGAAAAGCGCAGATAAATCCAATCCATTATTATTATTATAAAAATGATTTAAAAAAAAAGGGTAATTTAAAGCTAAATGCTACATTAGGAGTAAAGTAATAAATAGTAAATTTGCTTAATCAAACAGAGAGAAGCATAAAATATCCTAATATTGCTAAACATGAAGAAGGTTCTGGACTCCGTGTTAGTACTCTCGCCTCACAGTGAGGAGGTTTGAATCCCAGCTGAGTCCTGTCTGTGTGAAGTTTGCATGTTCTCCTCGTGCGTGTGTCCAGCTTCCTCCCACTGTCCAGAAAACATGCTTCAAATGTTAGTAAGTGACTCAAATTGGCTCTTTCGGTGAGTATGTGAGACTGTTTGTCTGCGTGTGGCCCCGTGTACGGCTGGTGAATTGCCCAGGGGTAGCCCATCTTCACCCCCACAGTAGCTGAGATAGGCTCCAGCAACCCCTGTGACCATGCAAAGGAGTAAATGGAAGTAGAAGATGGATGGATGAGGTTCAGTCAGAAAGCTAAATTAACATCAAAATAAAGCGAAGGATTCATATGAAATGCATTCATTAAAAATGCTAAATAATTTCACTCAGGGACTTTAGGTAACATTTTATTTTAGTAATTAAAACTTGAATGCTAGATTATTTGTTTTATTCGAAGTATCTAAAGCATTTTTTTAAGTCCTAAAAAACCTGATCTAAATTGATAGACTGTTGTTTGATTTCCAGTGTTTGATTTCTTCCCAAACATTACTCTTAAAGTCAATGTTTTTGGCATTTTTACTAAATTTTTTAATTCTTTTACATGAAAGTAATAGTTCAAAAAGTTTAAAAAAAAGTATTTTATTGGTTTAGATACATTTCGCTCAAGACATTGACGTGCCATGCAGCGGACTTCTAGTAAAGTAGAATGAATATACAGAATAAAAAAACAATAAAGGTTGGGCATATTTTGAGATAAACAAATGAATATTTAAAACAAAATAACACACTGTAGTGCATCAGAATTCATTCTTTCCACCATAACATGATGTTTATCACGTGTAGAGCTACAGCTGGAAAGTTACTCTTCCCCGTGGGCAGAAGATTTTCCATCAGCCATTCTGAGGCACATCTGACATCATTCTTCTTGTTTGTTGTGTTTGTGTGGCAGCGGAAAAACACGACTCGGTGAAGATGTACGTCCACTCGTGTGGCCCCCGAACCCCACTCTGTGTGTAGCTGTGATCTAGACACTTATGAGGTGCGGGACCAAAATCCGGCAATGTTTAAAATTGATGAGTAACAACAGAAAATATAGCAAACTTATAATAATCATTTATTAAGTTTGCTTTGATACCAAATGTAAACCAGGATTGATAATTTCCAAACCCATGCGAGAGCATTTCATTGCCTTTATTTAAAAACAAAAACAAACTAACACGTCTTAAAATAGATCCATATCAATTTGAACCCTATTTTATTTTGAATGTATTAAATGAATGTATTAAACGCTTTTACACACATGGTTTTTTTTAATCCTTTGAGTTTTTTTTAAGGAATTGTTCCTGGTGCAATCAAATTTCAGTTTGCTTTCTTCCATTTTTCACGTCATCTGTATATTAGCAGTCCAAATGCTGATTTGTTTTTGTTTTTTAATATGTACTCAGCTGATCTAAATTAGTCCAGAACGCAGCTGTGAAACACAGTTCATTTTATTTCAAAAACAGAATTTATCTAGAATTTCTTCATATTAAACCTCAATCTCAGGATAATTTTATGTTTTTTTTTTTGTTTTTTTTACTTTATAAATCCTAAAGTAGTTGATTATTTAAAACATTTTGTTGTTTTCGTGGCGTGTTCTTGTTCCTTTTTCCGCAGAGAATGTTTTAAAAACACAAATAATTAAAATATTTCTCCATACAAATGAATAAGATGACTATTTACACATGCTAATCTTTTGGACCTTGCAGATTTTTACAAAACTGATTTTTTTATGCTATGCCATCGTCTTGTTGTCGTGATATAACCGTGTCCAAACTTTTTGAAGTCATTCGAAACATTCCTCTGTTTGAGTTTTACTTCTAGATACATGAAATTCCCAGGATTCTGCTTTTACTTTGGCTTTTTTTAGCATTTTATTTTCTTTTGTATTTTTATTTTGCTGCCATGTATTTGATTTTGCTATTTTCTCTTTTGTTTTAAGCTCCTGTTTATGAAACTTTCATATATTCTTGGAAAAAAACCTGCAATCAATGAGTACATTAATTGATGTAAATGTTGATGTGTGTTTTTTACCAAAAGTTAAAATGAATAACAAATGTGGAATCAGCTACGTTTGACCTCAGTTTATAAAAAAAAATCCAGTATTGCATTGCTGAAGGACATTTTTAAGCATGATCCTGCAAGTACAGCACAGCTATAGAATCTATCTGCGTTCTACTACAGTCGTTGTGGTGTTCTGGTTGTACTTTAAGCCAGTTTTAGCAAAAAGCCTTTATTCCTTGATGTGTTACATGTAAGAAAATAAAACGAAATAAAAGGAAATTATTTAACAGATATTCTTATCCAACCAATAAGAGTTTGTAATAAAGTGAAAAAGAACTTTAGTAATTACATGGTTATGTCTGTGGAGTCAAAGCAAAGATGTGAGCTGAATGAGAGCAAATGCACTTACCTGCTCTGTGTTTTGATGAGTCTCTGATGGTCAAATTTGCATGTGACTTTCTTTTTATCGCTTGACTGCCAGAAGAATTTTTACAGCATTCAGCAACTCGCCGCAGGACTCATGACCCAAATCAGCTCAAGCCCCTTGCTGATGTAAAAATACAAAGAAATACAAGATCATCAGGCAACTGCTACATTCCAAACTCAAAGGAAAGCGGGAGAGAACAATAGTTTCCATGTGATTTGTTACCGTTTGTGGTCCAGCAGACTTCATTCTTTCAACGCGGCAGCAGTTCAGCTGCGAGCTCTGCTTCCTCTTTCAGTGTCTTCCCACATCCGTCTTGTTCTTGTCAGAAACCCTGGTGGGGTTTGAAGTGGACACAAAATGTCACCTCTCTGCTGCTGTTTGTTCACGGCACGTTTTAAAGGCAGTGTCACTGAATAAAGCAGGCAAACTGTCGGTTCCATGTGTTATGTTGAGGTTTTCCTATCTGTGCGCTCTACCATGACAAGCTGAAGGGCATTTATTAGTAATCAGATCAAACTTTATTCATAAAGTACTTGTCATAAGTTGGTAACACAACATTCTTTGGAGAATAAAAAATGTATTTCAGACTTAAAAATCAGAACAAGGACGTTCACTGACATGCTGATGATCTGTGTCATCATACGTACAACAACAAGTTTATTTTTTCTTGTAGTCCAATCATAGTAGATCAAAACGATAAAAACAACAGGAGCTGTTAAGCTTTCTGTCCTGCTTCATCTTTTCAATGACATGCACCTTTGCACAGCTTTTCCTTTTTTTTTTAGTTTAAATTTTTCTTTTATCTGCAACTCACAAAAGACTCTGAACCCACCAGCATCACGAGCGCCTGAAGAATCTGTTGTGTTGGAATGTTGTGGACAGGAAGGACAAGTAACAGATCCATGAAATCTACCACCCCAATATTATTTTCCAAAGATCACTGCCCACATTATTGCCATTGAACCGGATCACTGAACACACCTGATCCAGGTAATAAGCAGCAAACAGGATGTGAATGTTTGAAAAACAAGCAAACTTTTCCACCTTCGTATAGTATTTAACTACATTTGGTTTTGTTTCTATGTTTCACTTTGTTTTTTACAGAATAACTAGGATTATTTAGTTTGACACAACTTTACCCTTTATGTGCGTCGCACATTATTCATTTCTTTTAACTCAATTCCTCGTTTTTCATGATTTCAGAGAGTTTTAGGTTGCTGTCCCTCACAACCCTCAATGTAACACCAAAAAGACGTGACAGAAACATGAGTGCGTTTGCCAAACTAGTTTGCAAGAAAATTACAGTTTAAGTAATAAACAAAATGTGCTCATCAGCAAAACCATTTTCCAGCTACAACCATACATTAATAGCACCCGTTTAATATGGCTGTGTGTCATCAGCAAAGCCTCTGCATATAGGACATACAGTTTTAGCAGTGAAACTACCTCAAAACTTATTCATTAACTTATTCATTACTTTTTCACATTAGAAAGTGAAAAAGATTTTAAAAGATATAATTCCAGCAATAAAACATAACTCCAACTCATTAGAAGCAAAAGTTAATCAAGAACGCTGATTTATCTGTAAATTCATCATCATTAACGGATCTAGTTAATTCTTTCATTTGATTTCATTGTTCGTTTTAAGCAATTTTAAAAAATTCAAGGAAAAAATACATAGATGCATCAAATCTGTTTGAGATGGTCCATCCATCCATTTTCTACCGTTTTGTCCCTTTCAGGTCACGGGGCCTATCCCGGCCACTTGTGGGCGGAGGCAGGGGACGCCCTGGACTGTTCGCCAGTGTGTCGCAGGGCTGGTTTGAGATGGTAATTTATAAAAATAAATAGAAGAAAATGATGCTATCTTCTGGACATTATAATTGCAACCAATTGAATCGATTAGTTCAAAAGGGGCCCAAGTCCAAGAGGTTTGTTTTTCCAGGAAATTATTTTAATTGCATAGCTTAAAGGGAAGCTACACCAAATGATTAATACTTTACCCAGATTTAGCAGCAGTTCATAGCTTACAAATGCTATAATATGAAGCACCTCACTTTTATCATTTCAGTCTCTGGACTTGGGCCCTTCTTGAATTAAACAGGGGCGCTGCCATATTGGATAACTAGTGCTGCCATCTATGGGATGAAGCAAAACCCATGCAAGAGAGGCCCAAGTCCAGGAATTTTGCACTTAATGCATTTTAAATGTCAAGCATAAAAGCTTTTCCCTTGAAGACCTTAGAACATAGAATATCTCTATTTTGAAGAATTGTGGACTTGGGCCTTTTGAAGTAACCGATTCAATTATTAGGACATTTTTTCCAACGTCCAAAACGTTTACAGGTTAAATTACCTCACGGACTTAGACGGTAAGACTAAGTGGAATTTATGCACAACGGTGAGGCTGAACTCTATTTACGTCCCATATTATGACATTTTTATCAATGTTTTGATTAAACTGTTCCAGAGTAAAAGGGAACCGCAGATAGTGGTTCAAACTTGAAGTTTGTTAAAACTCATGTCGTTCTTTTTTGTCATTTAATATTTCCCATTAGAGGAAACAAATATCTAGAAAAATGTAGCACATAAATGCTAACACACACAAACACATTTAAACTAAGCAGAAAGAGGGTCTGAGGCCAGGATTGCCCGGCTTATTCTATTTAGTTTAGCAATCAGCTTTTGTATTTTATGACTGATTTTAAGGTTTTTGTACAATTACTAGTGTGAAGCCCATTGAGGCAACTGTGTTGGGATATTTGGCTGCATTAATAAAATGAAATAAAATAGTGCTACAGCCAGTGTTTATCTTTTAAGGACATTCTTTTATTGCCATTCACATTTGCATCTGTGCGTTGCTGGTTGTTTTGTGGGGGCACGTTCTTAGCAGGCAGAGGGAACATATAACTGTCTGAACAGTTGCACAGCGATGTGTTTTAATTGACTCATTTCTGTTTTTGTACGACTAACCAGGAACTGAAGGACTTTTGTTCTGATTGGACTTTAGAAAACACACTCTGGTTACCGGACCGTCAAACCAAAATTTATATTTTGAAGAAAAATCCATCATTTAGATAAGGATGTTTTTTCCCTGTTAAGTCAAGCAAGAATTTCTTATTTCTAAATTATTCCATAAGAAAAAATATTTTTAAAAAAAACGGGGGTGTCTTTTTTTTAATATGTTATTGTTATCAAAATAGGAAAGAAAGTGTTTGCCTTTAAGTGCATTAAAATCTTGAAAGCAAAGACGCTCAATAACGTGACTGCATTGTAGCTGGAATTGTTTTGTGAAGCTTTCTCTTGACATTTAATGCCTGTTGCAATTAAACTGTTCACTTTTACCTATTTTGGACTACAGAGAGGTTCTCTAAGTGTGAGAACTTGAACTTTACCGTTAGTGAAGAATAGCAGTGATGTTAAAAAAGGGGGTCAAACCAAACCTGGAGATGCAGATCACAGCACAGGCAGAGGAGGACGGTTGGTTGAAGAATTGCTGTAACTTTTGATGCTTTGATCTTCTGTGATGGTGGAGTTCTGTGGAGGGTAAAAAAAAACAGGACAAATGTAAGAAGAGGTCAAAACAAGCAAGATTAAAGGGAGATATTTAAAGGTGAAAAATGACCAGAGAGCCTATGCTGTAGAGACTGAAAGTAAGTGTTCTATTTGAGATGTGCAAGGTAAAAAAAAGAAATGGTATGAACACAAAAAAAGTCATAACTAATGACATTAATTTTCACAGAAAACTGCCTGCAACATGAAGCCGTTATATGGTTTTGGTTAAAACGAGGAAGGTTATTTTTGAGGTGGAAAGTGTGATTATGACAAAAGTCTCATAACAAAAATGTCCTAATCTGGCTGTTGGGGAAAAAACAGCATTTTAAGACTACAAATGGAAAAAAATGAAGGAAACTTACCTTTACAAGATGATTGATTATCAAAAAGGCTAACAGGCTTAAGAAGGTTTCTATCTTAGCTAAAATTGCAGCTAAAATTGCTCCCATCAATTCAGTGCTGTCAGCACATCACCTGAATCCTGCTGCTCATTTTTCATTTGTGCCAGCAGCAAAAACACAGAAGCTGCAGCTGCATGGAGAGAGATGAGTGTCTTACCAATTGAGTCAGCAGCATTTAGGTAAATACATGCACATTTGCATGTTAACAGTTATCGTTGCAATCTGTTCTTCCTCTGCAAACAGCACTCTGGATTTTTATTCAGTCGTGTTAAGTCATTGAATAAAAATGATTGAGGCGACATAAGCAGTCGAAAAATGATTCATGCAAAAACTGTTGTGATTTCATTTAATGCAAAGCTTTCTTAGGAAGCCAAAAATCTATCTGATGTTCTAAAAGGATTTTTGCCCAAATACTTCCAACCCTGCAGCTTCATTTTTACAGCACCTTTAAATACAATGTATAATAAACAGGAAAAAAGTCTGCAACTGAAGTGCACAAAAAATTTTTTATATATATATTTTTTTTAAACAAAAATGTCTATAAGTTTTAAGACTGGCAAAAATGACTCCGCCTTTTACTGTATGTGTTTGAATTTTCTTGTGAGGTTTCCTGTTTGCAGTTTGCATGTTCTCCTCAGGCCTGCACGGATTATGGATCCAACCAAGCTCGACATTTTTTTATAGCAGGATTTGAGTTTGACTGTATGAATGTCTGTCCCTCCGTGGTATTTGTGTTCATGTCTACGCTCTGCTCTTTCTTCCAAATGCAGTAGATACAAGATGTGTAAACCCTGCAGTTTTAAACAAGACATAGCAAATGTTGTTAACTAATAACAATAAAAGAAATAAAAATGTATTTTACTGTATATTATTAAAGTTTAAAGTTAGAGGTATTAAATCTTTTCCATAATTTATACATTTTTGCATGTCGTTCACGTCTTTATTTAAAAGTTTGTTTAATGCAAATTTATATTTTTGGAATTCAAGCACAAGAAGGGAGACAAAACAAATTGGAAACAGGGCAGTAAAATAACCCAGTATGATTTAACACAACTTTTTTAATCCCTATGAAACAATATAAACTGAATATTATGATAAATAATAGATGAATGTATGAAGTTGGCCAGGTAACATGCATTTGAAATACTTGAAACATGTTACTTATTGTGCTTTTTTACTGTATTATTTAAAGTACAAGTTAAAGAGGCAAGTGTATGATCTTTTTTTTTCTTTTTTCTTTTTTGCAAAGTATGCTAAAGTTCTTAGTTCATTAAAAGTTTGATAGATTTATTCGTCTCTCAGTCATACAGACCAATTGTGTGATACAAATACCGTGAAAGTGTCCATAACCCAAATAATTGGATAAAATGTATTTAAATGTGAACGTTTTTGCTTAGGCTAGATCTTTACGGTCATTGTGACTTGTAGAATAAAATAAAATAAATAATTTGGCATGGTAAAACCATAGATAACAGGTATAATAGTACGACGTAAAATAATAAATAATACAAAAAGCATAAAAGACTTAAAATTAAATTGCTGCCAGATAAGTGCATTAGTCATTAAAAATAAACAGGATACACAATAATTATTAAAATCATTAGCTTTTCTTTCCATTTAAATAAATATAGTATTTATTTATTTAACCAGAATAGTTAAAATACTTGAAATAATTGAGGAAGAACTGCAGGAGATAGTTAAAAAAAAAAAAACATCTTTCCACATTTTGTGTGATGACGTCACACGCACGCACGTTGTGAGTACGTCACTCCGTAGGAGCCTCCGTCCGGGTTGCTAAATGTTTTGATAACATTCGGAGCCTTTTACTACATATATGGTGTCCAGGCTTTCCTCCCAGGAGGCGGAATTAACCCGCGTGCGCAGTGGGCTGGGATCCAGCAGCCGCCCCCTCCCCTCCGCCGCCGTTGTTGTCACCTCACGCAGCGTCTGGTGCCGAGAGCTGGCCCGCCGAGTGCATGCAGCAGAATGGGTCGAGCGCTTCCAACGGTTCCGGAGGCTGTGGTGGTCGGGAGCGCCAGTCTCCGTCCTTCAGTCCGCTGCCCGCCGCCGCCACCACCCGGGTGAGGCGCTTCATCCAGGAGAGGCGGACGCTGCCCCTGCCCAGAGTGATGGTGGTTTTCTCGGGCGCGGGGGACGGCGACAAACCGGGCGATGCCATGTCAGGTTCGGAACCTGCGGAGGACGATGCCCGACAGCCGGCCTCCCACTCACCGAACCGCGCCCCGAGTAAGCCGCCCCGCTCCTCCCTGAACAGCCAGGAGCAGGAGGTAGGCCGACGGGCGGGAAATGCGTGTTTCCACTCTAACGAGCCAGAAAGCACGACAGGACCATATTTATGAACCCAAATGTGAGATTATTAAAAGAGATTTTATATCGTTTACTGTTTAAACACACAAAACTGCAAATCAAAAGCGATTAAACCCCATTACACATCAATTATTTGTGTTGTGAGGGCTTCTAGCGGTATTTACAGGGAGGTCAGTGATTGCCCTGAGCTCTGTTGTGATTGGCTGACAGTTGTGTCACATGACTTAAAGGTAAATCTCATTAGGGTAGACTGGTTATTCAAAAAAAATCCCCACAGTCATGTTTTTCTGCTCCAGTTATTATTTTATTTGTTTATTTTTATATAGTTCAAATTATATATAACTATTAATAATTAATAATGTTAATTATTTGTATATATATTATATATATATTTATCAACTTCATTTGATCTATAAAAGCTTAATCACAATGTTTAAAGGTTGAGCAACATTAAAACTACCACAAAGAAGTTAGATAAAGTGATGATTTTGAACAAGATTGACTAAAATACTTCATCAAACACAAAATGTACATTTACATGGATTTTTGTAATCTGTATGTTTGAAATAAATTTGTATAAATGAAAGTAATCTGTCAATCCTGTCATGTAGTAAAACTCTGGTACATATTTAATTCAGTTTTGACCATAACTGACTGTGTTTCTATTGGCCATAAAAAGCATTAAGTTATAATTTCTAAGCACAATAAAAAGATTTTAGTTATATTTATATTTACAATCTTTTCCCACATATTTATTGCAGAAAACTACTTATGCTGTTAAAAACTGATCCCTTGGAATTTTGCAGTTTTCATTCAATCACTGTTGGTGTTTGAAAGGTGATGACATTAAAAAGGCATATAAAAACAATTAAATAAAATGATTTAACGTTTGCAGAAACTAATCATCATAATAGTGATAAATGATGACAAACTAATGTGTTTAATTTTGTAAGCGGGAACAAAATTCCTGATTTAAATATGGCAGTAAAATGTTTCAGAGGTTTGTTTCTGTTTGAAGTTTCCAGAGGTTATTTCTCTGAACGTGGGGGGCATGTACTTCACCACACGCCTGTCCACGCTGCGTCGATACGAAGACACCATGTTGGCCGCCATGTTCAGCGGGCGGCATTACATCCCGCGGGACGCTGAGGGACGCTTCTTCATCGACCGGGATGGCGTGTATTTTGGGTGAGTTTGATGATAGAGGCAGACTTTAAAATGTATTCAACTTTGACATCATTTGCAATTATCGATCAGAGAAGTAGGAATAATAAAAACCTCCTTTAAGTTTACATAAAGTTTTGATCTTTGTGACCCGACAGGTTTTCAAGCTTGTGCTTATTATCATTTTTTTTATCAATATCTATTAGTGTCTCAATTAACAGAACTTTTAAAAGAGGAAATCACCTCAAAGTTTCTTCTCAGAGATGAATATCGGAGCAACCTGAATCCAGAAGCTTGAAACTGTTTGGAGGGGATTTCAGGAGAACAACTTTTGGCTCTACAGGTAGATTTGGAGCATCGCCTTAATTACAAATAGTGCTGAACTAAAACAAAACAAGAAAAAAGTTATAAAAGGGTCTAATCCATAAACTGATATTGTTGTATAGTTATTTTTTTAGTTAAAAATACAAACACGTTTAAAGATTAATAAACGTAATTAAGATTCTACCTTTGTTCTTGTTTTTAACCACTTGCTATGAAAGCTGCTTTTTTAAACCTAAATAAAGCTGAAGTGGAATTTAGACTAACAATTCATATTTCAATATGTTGAATCAGAAATAAAATGGAATTGTGAATTTGTGAATCACAACCAAATTGTTTGGTAGTGAAACACAGCCCTGTTTGTTTTAGAAATCTTTTTTTTTTTTTACCTCTGCATCAGTTGTTGAGGCGACATGTTTAACTGCTGTATTGTTATCACACAAAGGCATGGATTCCTGATTGTTTTCTAGTTGATGTTGCGTATAATTGTGGTCCTAAACCACTTCCTTGGGGAATTCCACATTTGATTTGGTCCTATAAAGTGGTGTTAAATAAAACGTGTTTGAAAAGAAGCTTTTCCGTTTCATTTTGTGGTATTATGATGGAAGCCAAAAGCCATTAGGCCTGATCCTCTGGTGGCCATGAAAACACAAAAGTACATTTCGCTCTTAGCAAAATGTACTTTAGCCTCAGCAGAGAACTGGAATTTTCTTTAAATATGAATGTGTTAACAAGCAGAGTGGATGTATGACTTATGTAAGAGAAGGGTTGGGCTGCGGTCAATTTGGAGGTTTGGAGGAGAGGTGTGATTAAAGATTTAAGAACTGGGGGCTGGACGGCTGGGAGTGGAAGCAGAAACCATATGCAGTGATGTAAAGTCCATTAAAGGCTTCTGGCTGCACCAGTTATAAATCACAACTGTTTTGTGCAATGCAGCAACTTTTCCCCCATAGCTTTGTGTTTTTTCTGAACATTAGAGTCCTCTCAGCATTTGCTGCACAGAAAAAAAAAAAAAGAAACCCAACAAGAGTTCTGCAAAAAAGCAAAAAAAAAGAAGCGAAAATGTGAACTTTGAAACAGAAATGAAGATGTTCCGTGAGGCAAAGATTTGTTTTCAGTGCATTAAGGTGTTTGCTGAATGCAGGTCTGCTCGTGTGTGTGTGTTTTATATTAATCTGTCATGATCAAACCCAGAGATGTGCAGGTTGAACAGCAGAGGTCCAAGATTTGAACCCTGAGGCACTCCGCATGACATTAAGACTCTCAGATTTGTGGCCCCTAACGAAACGACATAACCCCCGGTTTCAAAATGAGATCAAACTGTAAAGGAGAACTGGACTGAGCAAGCATGACACAGAAAACGGTTTACTTCCGGCCTTTTTTTCACCATACAGACGCCACTATGTTGGAGCCAGACGTCACCAGAAAGCTTTAAATGGTCCGAGTCGGTCCGAGTTAACATTTCCAGGACAAGCACTCTCACCAATCAGGAGTGAGCTTGTTGAAAGGCCTTACCCCCACCACTGGAAAGAGTTGGGCTGTTGAAAGGGATCTGTCTTTTAAAGATTTTGAATGTTGGACTCAAGGGGCCAGCAGGCTCCACCTAGTTTTAATGAGGCATCTGATTGGCCAGTATATAACTTGAAAAACTTATACTACAGAATAAATATCATTAAAAAAAGGATTTGTAAACCGGTAGCAGACAAATAGAATGATTGAGTAATAGCTATTTATTTCTCTATAGAAGTTCCTGGGATTTTGGCTGCTTGGAACCAACTGGTACTTCCTGTTTGGAACACCTGGAGGGAGGGAACACCAAGTCAATGGATCCGACCTATGACCTGTTCCTGATAATTCCTCCCACTTTTTCTGCCTGCCACGAATGATTTTATGACCTTCAAAAAGTTGTTCCTCTGGACCCAAACTGTGATTTTATTAATCTTTCCAAACAAAAAGGGGGGATTAAAAATGGACTACTTTTATTCTGAAGTGCTTACAGTTCCTGATTGGAGGGAGCTATAAATAAGAAAGACCCACCTTTTTATTTGGTGTCTAAAGTGTCTAAATAACAGGTTGATGAGTTTAGACTTTATCTTCTAGTGTTTCAGCACCAATTCAGTCATTATTTATATTCTGATCAGAGGATTCTTGTTAGTCTGGAGCTAAAGTCAGGTTCCCTTTATTTGTAATGAATAAATTTATTGTCGTTCTAAAGCATTTGCTTCTAAAATTTGGAAGTGAATTGATTTGGGGCAATAGTTATAATAGCCAACAGGCCTTTTTTAACACAGAAGTTGTAACAGAAAGACCCCGTTTATAGTCAAAGTGAAAATGTCAGCTTTCTGTTCTCCCTTTAGTTCCTTCTCTGAGCTTCTCTCATTTTATCTCAGGTGGATTCGTGTCAAGTTTAAGTCATCAAGAAGCATCAAATTTTAAAATGATGAAACTCCAAACTTGGAGCTAAATAGAACAAAGATGAAGCCTGAATGTTTCCCTTATTCCATTAGAATTTTCAGACCAATGTACAGGATTAAGTACAATTCCCATTACATCTGGATTATGAATACGTTTAGCCTTATTTAGCTAAATTACAAATAAAAATGTGTTTTTTTCTGGACAGAGGGAATCAGTAGGAGGTAAGTTATTTAAAGGAGTTAAACAAAAGTGACATCTAAAGGAACTCTTATGGGAGCAGCTAGAAAGGCAAGGACATTCTTATTTAAAGGCGACATTTCTCTTCTTAGGGACATCCTGAACTTCCTGCGTGAAGGCGAGCTTCCTCTCCGGGACCGAGTCAGAGCCGTGTACAGGGAGGCGCAGTACTACTCCATCGGGCCGCTGCTGGACCAGCTGGAGGACACCCAGCCGCTGACGGGGGAGAAGGTCCGGCAGGCTTTCCTCGACCTGCTGCCCTACTACAAAGGTGTCTGCGCGAACCGCTCACTCCAATTAATCTGATGCTGGTCACAAAAGATGACGCAACAGAAAGATTTTTAGTTTTTTAATGAAAAATTTCTCCCTCTGTCTCCAAAAAAAACAACTTTCTGAAATTCTAAACTCGCGTTTTTTATGGTAGCTGATTAAAATTAAAATACACAAATAGCTGGCTTCCCATAACCTCCAGAATCCAAATCAAACTCCTCCTGTTCACCTTTAAGGCCCTCCATAACCTGGCCCCTCCTTATCTCTCCGACCTCATCCATATCAAAACCCCCTCTCGTTCTCTTCGGTCCTTCTCCTTTCAGCTCTCTGTCCTTCCGGCCCGCCTCGTCACCACGGGAAGCCGAGCCTTCAGCTGCTCTGCTCCTAAACTCTGGAATTTCCTCCCTCCTGACCTCTGTAACAAAGACTCTCTACCATCTTTTAGATCTAAACTCAAAACTCACCTGTTTATTTCTGCCTTCGCATCCTGATTCACTTTTGATTTTATCTTTTATATTTTTTGTGCTTTTAATGTCTATTTTTAACCCTTGTTTTGTAACCTGTCCTTGGGTTTCATGAAAGGCGCTTTAAATAAAATTGATTATTATTATTATTAGAAATAATTAGACTAAAACACTAATGCAGAAATATCAGGAGTAAAAGGAAAATGAGGTAGATTTTGATATGGGATTAAAAAGAGGACAACATTGTACTCAGTGGAGTGCAGGAGACTAAGTTTATGAGTTCAGCTATGAGAGCTTGTATTCATATTTAAAAATCCTTCAATAAATGTTGTTCTTGTCTTGTTTCTCGTAGACAACCTGGAGCGCATCGTGGAGATTGCAAAGCTGCGGGCCATGCAGAAGAAAGCTCGCTTTGCGAAGCTAAAGATCTGCGTCTACAAGGAGGAGATGCCCATCACGCCGTATGAGCGTCCGCTCTTTAACTCTCTGCGCTTCGAGCGCTCGGAGAGCGAGGCCAAGCTCTTCGAGCACCACTGTGAGGTGGACGTCTCCTTCGGGCCGTGGGAGGCGGTGGCAGACGTCTACGATCTGCTCCATTGCATCGTGGGGGACCTGGCGGAGCGAGGCATCGCCGCCGAGCAGCAATGCATCGGCGTCTGCGACAAGCACCTCATCAGCCACTACTACTGCAAGAGGCCTATCTACGAGTTCAAGATCACGTGGTGGTGAAGTTCAGATCAGACAGATGGATGTTTGGCTTTTATCTCTTTTTTTTCTCTTTAGTCTTTTTATTCAAGTTGCCAATGTGGTCTTTAGATGTGACCCTTTAAATGCAGATGCTTTCATCCAACTAAACCATTTGAGATGCCAAGAAGCAAACAGTTTTCCAACTCAAAATCCAATTTTTTAAGTCGCAGCTATGCAAACGCATCCACCCATTCTCAAAAATGAACTCCAAGTACAAACAAGCTGAACACTTTAGACCAGGAGTCTGTCACCTGAGGCCCCAGAGCCACATGCAGCTCTTTTATCCCTCCTCTGTTTCTCTTTTGCTCTCAAGAAAAATGCTTACCATTTCAATTAACAATGGGTTCTGGCATATTTTTTTAAGCTAATAAAATTTTGATATTTCTATCTGGAGTTTTAACATGTCAGATAACCGAGCAAAGTGCTGGTAAACCTTTTAAACGTTTGTAGAATACGTTTAAAGCACAAACAGCTCAAGCAGCTGATCTGCTGCACAACAGTTGCTGCTGAGATGCAAAATTCTAAAATTACAGGATTGCATTCGTGTGTATAGATTAAAATTATGTTTATATTCATCAAAACGGAATTAATAGAAAATGCCATGTTTGAGCAGCATTTTTAACTCTACTAAATCTGCTGCAGCAGGAGGATCTTATTTGACACAGCGTATTTTATTATACTTATTTTTTATTTTTTTAACTTGTCCTGTCGAACAGCTGGGCAAACAGATGAGAGTTGAAGGCCTCTTGTGTTGGACATATTTTATTTTAACAACAGAGGTTATAAATCTTCAGACAAACCAGAGGTATGTCTGAATAAACCCCTTTTGTAATCGAGGCCAAACTTTATTCATTTCAATCATATTTGAATTTTTTTTGTGTTGGACCGGACGGAAAAGGAAAGGAGCGTATTTTATTTTGAAAGGAACTTGTATGTGCTGCTGTCAAAAGTAAAAGAAGTTAAAATTGTTCTATAGAAAAATAACACAATATAAAGCTGCATTTATAATTAAATGGTTTAATGATGACTAAAACATATATAAAATGTATTTTTCGAAACGGTGAAGTGGGACTTTGTGGCTCTTGCTGGGTTAGCTTTTTAAGAAGTTGAACCAAAAGGCTCTTTTGGCTTTAAGTGCTGCAGACCCATGTCTTAGACCATGGGTCTGAAACTTTTAGCGCCAAAAGAACCATTTAGACCCGTTTTTTACTGACCCAAACCCACCGAGAGCCACAAACCCCCAAGAAAAGTACATTTTTTCATTCTTGATGTTTTTGTGGCCATTCATTTATAAAATGTAGGTTAAATAACAATTATGAAATTATAACAGGTTTCTATTTCTCAGTAAAACAATTTCTGTTTTTTTTTTACATTTGATAAAAGAGCATACAAGCTCCTTTCAAAATAAAATACACTGTGTCAAATCAGATCCCCCCTGATGCAGCAGATTTGTTTGAATGTAAACATGACTATTGGTGTAGAATCCATTTTTTTAAATCCATGCATCTCAGTGCATTCTGCAGTTTAAGTGCTTTGCCTCTGAACAGCAACTAGACACCTTTCTGTTAAAAAATCTCAACATAAATGACAAAACTTAACTAAAACAAATTTAAATAAACTACAAGTCCATTATTTATTCAAATCGTTAGCATTTTCTTCCAAGCCAAGGGGCCACATTGCAGGGATAAGAGTGCCTTATGTGGCTCTGGGGTCTGTGGTTGCAGACCCCTCAGCCTCAGACCATGTTCTGCCGCCTCATTCTCTGCCTCAGTTCTTCCGGCTCTAATGTGTAACCGGGATGTTTTCCTGCGTCTCCAGCAGGGGTCGGGCTAAACGCGTCAGTGTCCCAAGTGGGGACGGAATCTGCTGCTTATCGTGTTATCATAAGTGGGTGACATGACCCCACATCAGGTTTAAATGCCAATTTAGTTAATTGTGCTGTAATATCCCAGATGTGTCGTTCATGTATTTAACAGGCTGACTGTAGCTTCGCCCTGATCGGGCTCACATTTCACAGCTCTGCCGCTAAAGATGCGATCACACAGTGAAGATTTTAACCTGATTTAATATTGTAAGTAAACTATAGATGTGTATATTTTATGATAAGCTTCTTAACTTTGTCAGAGTATATTTTCATGGCGCAGCCTCCCATGGGGCCTGTGTGGAAACACTGAACTGTAGTTTAGTGCTTTTTTTTTGTGGAACACAGAATGTCAGGGTGTGGGCCGTGAGTAAGTAGACGTCATTATGTGCAGTTTTGCTGTGCTTTTCCGGATTCTTAAACTGAAAATGTACCGTTTGTTGTCACTTTCAGGGAGAATTTTAATATGAACACTTTGTGATTGTAGTATTTAAATTATTCACTTCAATTAATATAAAAAAAATATATGTTTGCAAAATTTCTGAGGTTTTTAACCAGATGATGATTTGATGACCTGTTTATTTCCTCCATTTCTGGATCAATTAAAGTATTAAGTGTACATAATGTTTTTATATATTGTTATTTATTTGTTTGTCTTGGCTTCCAGGAAGCTCTTAGTTCTACAGGTGTTTTGTTTGTTAGAAATATATGACCCTGTTGTTTTTATTCTTGGTAAAAATTAAAAACGTCAAATATAATACGAGTTTTCTTCTTATTTTATTTTTTGGGTGACTAAAGCGGATTAAATTAGGGCAAAAATATGTAATAAACCAAGTCAAACTGATCTTTACTTTATAGTTTAGTATAAATTACTTATGTGAAAATAGTTTTTAGATTCATTGATATATTGACACAAATAATGTCAGACGATTTTATTATTAAGTCTTCAATAGGCATCTAGCTAAGTTTAAACTCATACATCCCAGAATTACACAGTTTATTGCTTAAAAGATCAAATGTGACCGAATGTCTGTTTTGTGAATGAGGACAAGTCAGCAGCAAATGTGCTTCCTGAATAAATTAAATTATTTAGGAAATAAATAAATCCAAAAAAATGGATTTGAGGTCAAAACGTGTTTCTAAGTGAACTCTGAAGGAGAGAGCAGAGCTTTGTTGACCAGAGAGGGGTCAGTGACCTGAGGTGATTTTGGCTGATAGTTCACCAACACACCCGAGTCCCATGGAGATTTAATGGCAGGTATGTTGCATTGTGGATTATGTATAGAATTGCTGTGTATTTTCAGCACCATGGAGAGCACCATAGCATGCTCTCCCATCAGCAGGCTCAGCTGCAGATGGTAAGAAAAGTGTTTTTGGTCACAGTTTTCCCTGAAGAATTTGACCCAAGATATATTTATGTCCACTTATGCATATTTGTGTCCATTCAGAGCCAATTAACCAAAAAAATCTGGACAACAGACATAAACTCTTCCGCCAGCAGACAGGCCCGTTTTTTTTCCAGAGAAAAATTACTTTTCTTGATCCCGAAATACATTGAAAAATTTTGTTTATGTTTTGAAGTCAGCTTCCTCAAAAGCTGGTACAGAATAAGTATCTTGTTACTGTGAGATTTTTCCAAAAAGAAAACATTAAATAAATCAAGGGCTTCTCCTGGCTCCAGTAATCCAACCTATAACCCTTTTTGTTTGGCTGCTTCTTTTCCAGCTCACATCCACCTGCTTCTTCCCCAAACTCCAGTTCTTCCTCAGCAGTTACCAATAAAATCCACTCAGAACGCTCAGATGTGATCAATCCTCACATTCCTTTATTTTCGGGTATCTTCCTCTGTCTTGGGGCTGAGCTTTGAGAGCTCCTCGGCCTTGCCTCTTCGTATGTGAAAGTGTGCAGCTAATGTGTCTCTGATGGATTGATGTGTATTTCTGTCTGGCATCTGTGGCGCTCCGGTTCCGTCACAGTTTGGTTTCAGGTCACCCTGAAACAGCTCTGGTTGAGATGTTCATCCAATCGCTGGCGTTTGTGTGACCTCAGAGCCGCAGATCAGACTGTCAACCACAAAACTTCGGTTTCTTAACTATTACTGAAAAAGCCTTTAAGACAAAACAACAATAATAACATGTTTTCTTCAAACATTCGCTCCAATGAAAATAATGTATTTATGTGTTTTTAACATGTTCTTGTGGCATTTCTCTCATAGTGGAGGACATATATCCATTATTACTAGCTATTTTTGGTGCACCAGTAATGTTAGGTTGGGGGTGTGAGGGGCTGTAAGCTTGCGGGTGGAAGTGCAAAAGAAAGGGATGATGAAAGTCAGGGCAGGTCCAGAATGCCTGCCGCTCTGCAGAAACTATGTCCTAGAACATGACCTAAGTTTTTAAAAATTTTGCTAAAAACGGCATTAATTATAACTAAAAGACCACTGGAAATGATTTTACAATTGATCAAATGATGATCACAGTGGATCTTTAAATTATTTGTCAGTGGATCCCCTTGGCATCAATAATTTAATGATTTAAAAATGAGCATTTAAAAAGCAATATTTTTCTTTAACCCTTGTGCTATCTCAGATGACCCCCCCCCCCCCCCCCCCCCTACATTGAGGTGTTCTCCCTACCATGACAAAGGTGGATAAAGGTGGAAAGATTTCATGTAATCCATGGACACCAGTGAAGATCACAAATCATTGAAGAAAAAAGGTTCAGCGCACTCTTTAGTGGGTCCAGATGACCCAACTCCCAATGTCAAAGTGCCTAGGATAGCACAAGGGTTACACAATTGTTTTTTTTAATAGTTAATTTTACAAAAAAACAATCAACACTTACTTGTCTGTTTAGGACAAAAAAGTTTAGAATTGTTCCAGCGTCAGTTTTCATTAAACAACTTCTAATATTAAAAGACAATGAGAATTTTAACATTCATTGAAGTAGCAGCATGTTATTCGGATCCATTTCTCAAATTTCTGTAGATGACATGATATTTATTAGCCTCAATAAATAGTTTGCTGTAGTTTTTTGTTGTTTTCAAAGTTATTATTATTTAGCTATTAAAATATGATTGTATGTTTTTTAGATAAATGAAACTAAGAGCAAATGTTTAAACAAAACAATTCTAAAATAAGATTTCTAAGCATTTAAACAAATGTATTTAAAATTAGAGACACTATTTTCTAAGTTAAAAGTCTAAAATCTGGTGCAATCAATGCTTGTCTTCTGAGTGTTGTAAACATAAATACTTTTCTTTGGAAATCCTATAGAAATACTTTAAAAGTCCGCGTGGATCGAACCCAATAATGTTATATGTATGTAACCTTTGATACAGTTTCTGGCATTCAGATTTTGAAAAGGAAACCACTGGATACTTTATTTTTTATTAGAAATCAGAAGATCTCATTTAAAAAAGCATTTCTTGTGTTTCACATCTTCCATTCTGTTTCACAAGAGTTTGCAGATTTCATTGTCTATGTCGTTAATCTGATCATTCAACGGCACTGAACCGCTCATAAAAGCAGGAACATATAACAGTGTTGTAAAACCTCTGCAAACATCTGTGTGCGGTGCACGGTTAGCGTGGTGTTGAATGAGAGAAGACAAACTCGTCAGGATTTGAACTTCCTGTCTGAGCAGCGGTGATGGATCCTGTCTCCTCTGGTTCATCTGCTTTAACTCGCTCTGCAGTGATCACTGTCTTCCAGCGCTGCTCCTCACATCGCTTCATCCTGCGGGGTCGTGTTCCTGACGTTCTCTCACATGTTTTGTGTTTCGTTCAGGATAGAAGCTCTGACACTGTCATGTTTTTGCAGACTGCTAGGGGTTTGTTTTGTGCATCCACCGTCTCCTTAAAGTCATGATGATGGTTGTAAACTTCATTCAAAAATTGAAAAAGACAAAAAAAAAGCAAGAACTCAAATGGGACTTAAACAAACCACTGAATAAAAACAGGTGAAGACAGGAAGATCTTGAGGAAACCGAAGGAATCTGGGAACTGAAAAACATTGTGGAAAAGCAGAAACCGATCTGAACAACTGACATTTAAAATCCATGGAAGGGGGTCAAAAGACAAATCAATCCTCATACTTTCCCTGAAATCTGAAGCTGCTTCATCCTCACTGACCTTTTCTTGTGGTGAAAAAGACAGATGTGTCACTCAGACTCTTTTCTGAATCGGTTTCTGCTTTGCCTTCCCGTTTCCAAGGCAGGCTCATGACTGAGCCTCTGGGGTTGTGACCAACGTTCTTCCCAGCTTTGCTCATCTCTTGACTCATACCTTCTTAGCTGAGACTCAGCTGAGAAGAGCTTCCTTGTTTGGAAAAAGCACATTTGTGCCTAAAAGGAATCCTTCCTGTGGGTTTGTGAGTCAGAATTTGCCCTCGTTCTTCAGGATGGTTTGAGGATTGTTTTTAGTATGAAAGATGAAACATTATCATCCCACCACAAGTATGAATCTATTTCAGCCAAATAAAGTTAGTTATATTCCCACATTGCTTTTCACTATCTTACATTTTTGTGTAAACGAAATATCAATCTTTGAAAAATCATTTTCAAGTGAAACAATGATTGTTTTTATTTTATTTTCATACACATAACAGGTAAATAAAAAGGATAAACATAAAGTGATAAGGTGCTCAAAAAAGGATCAGGTAGAAGAGAAATCTTAATAATTCCCACCAACAATCTTACTATATTTTATGCATATATTCCGACTACTTAAACTCATATTTACTATTCACATAAACCCAAAAGAATTAAGAAAAAACGCATAAATATGCCAAAACAACATCACAGTGTCATTTTTGTCTGTATTTTTCTTTTCTAATTTTCTAATTTATATGTTTACAAAATTTTCACTTTATACTTTTTTATATTTTCCTCCACAACCTCACCCCTCAGACAGAAATGCACATATCTCATGTTTTCAGCTATGAAATCTTTGCCTTTTCAGTATGTTTGTGATTTTTGTGTTAAGGTTGTGAATAAATCCTCAGTTTGGTCCCTGATTTCGTCCTCTATCCTGTATTTGTTGCTCCAATCAGACAGTATTGGTGAGAACAATGTTCCTTTCTGCAGAAGAAATGGGCTTCCAAAATGTAGCACAGAGCCTGGATCCAGACTTGACAAAAAGGCTATAAATAGATTTCAGTTTGTGTGACAGATCAGACACCCCAAACACACCTCCATCCATGGATCAGGTCAGATTTGAGGCACAAAATAGAAAACACCATTTAATAATGTGTCATAACAGTGATTTTTGTCTAGTTTGTTCAGTTTTTGATTATTTTTTGCTCTAAATTCTTCCAGATTGAGGGATAGTCTGTGCACCAATCAGCCAAGATAAAAATAGTTTTCCTTTAATCTCCATCTGCTCCTCATATATGTTTAGTTATTGAGCTAAAAATAGCTGCAAAACCCAAGATGTTCAGCTTGAAGTGCAAGATCTCAAATGTTTGCTTCTGCTTTGTCCTCTATGGGATGAGAAAATAAAAAAATCATATCTGAAAAACTAAAACAGAGCTTTCTGTCTCTGCTTTTTGGTGAAACTGTACCACATAACCACACGGGTCAAGCTTCATCCATTAAACTTTAAAGAATTTAGCACGTTTCGTCTAATATTTCTTCATCTTTTGCCAATTTAGACATTTATATAAAAAAAGGGCAATTTCATGCGATTGAAAGAGATTTCCTGTTGGAGTTCAGAAGCTGAGTGATGAAAGGTTTCAGAGGACAGTTTGAAGTTTTCCAGAGCGAGCAAAGCCAAAGGCCACATCGTTGATGAAAGGAAAACAGCTGAGAACACGAGAAACTATCAGATTAAGAGCATGTGCCTCCATCTCATTTACTAGGCGGCATAAACAGCCACAGAGAAAGACGGGTTTTAGGCAATATTGTTAACATAATGCAACATTTTACATAATATTACATACAATTTGAACAGTTTGGATATCTGGATGCCTTTTTGGTATTTAGGACATGCTAATCGCTCAGTTTTGACATGAAGGTAGTGGTTATATTTGGTTTTCTTACTCATTTTTGTCCCCAAAATCCTCATTATAAATGTGAAAGTTCATTCTGTAATGAAGTAGATTACTTTAACTATATTCTTTTTTTAAATTTTTTTTTCTTTTCCCTCTAATGGTCTTCATCAAACTCACAAAAGAGATGAAACACCTTTGGCCAGGTGCTAACCCCGTTCTGACATACAGCTTGAGCTAGTATTGCTATGGCAACAATAGTTTTTCATAGAAGAGATTAAACTTTTTTAACTTTTATGTACAGTCAAGAAACTCTTGACTTGAGTTCTGACCTTTGAGAAGAGTGCCATATTGTAGTGAAAATCGATTTTCATCCTGCAACCTTCTGCTGACATTCTTTTGTTGCACGTCTACATTCAACAAGAGCCCCTAAGTTCATATCGCCATCGGCAACGCACATTCTAGTGACCACTTCCAATGAAAAGTATATGCGTAAGTTCGGGTTTTAGCTCTCAAAACTCTCGCTTTCACGCTGGTTTCTTTGACTGTTTTCGGGTTCTACATTAGAAACAAGTTAAACCAGGCCAAACTTTGACCAGCCACGGACTCAGACTTTGGTATTGACGTATGAATGGTCTCCCTTTTAACTAATGGAAGTGCCAACCGTTTGAAAATTGATCATGAAGGAGAAATTACTACGCTAGTTGCGGTTTGTGCCCGAATGGAATGAAATGACACCAAGTCTTTTAGCAAAAAAGATGTGAGCTTTAACGTTTCGCACCAAATCTCTTCCAACTGCATGTGGCGAACATGCTCTGCAAAAAGTACATAAAGAAAAAGAAGCCCCTCCCTGCTTGTCCAGTGTGAACAGCAGCTATATGTGCATTCAGGAGTTTTAAATTTCGCTTGTAAATTTCTTCATCAGTTCTTCTGGTTATAGTTATTCAGCAGCCTCACAGCCAAAACCCCTTATAAATCGCAACTGCTTGATATCTATATCTATATAATTTCATTTAATTTCAAGAGTGATTGAAATGTGACAATAGGGAGAGACAACAAGGCTCTACTGTGCTGCTCCTTAACCCAAACCCCAGTCAGTTAACACGGTTAACTCCAGGCACGGTGACTGCAACCATGAAGAAAATAAACTGATTATTAATAAAGAGGTTCCTCGTGTAATAATAACCAGGTGTCATACGCTGTTTTTGAAAAGGATGTAGGTGTGCCGGGCAAATGCTGGTTGCTAGGAAACGTGAAAATGTACTTTGATGCAGAAACACAAAACTCTGCAAATATATTTATCAAGTCCCGAGGTGCAAAATACATTATGGTTCCTATGGAGTTACCACATTCATGGAGGCTGTGATTTTGAATTAAACTGATGTTTTTCAGTCTAATTGTGGTCCTAAAAGCAGGTCATTTGTCATGGTACCTTCAGCAGTCATCTCCTTCTCCCCTCCCTTCTCTGCTCTTTATCTCTAGATTGGGCCCAGCTGTTGGCACTCTCCTCATCAGCCTGCCTGCTCCTATATAAGATGGACCTTCCCCAGCAGTCATTGCCAGTTTGTTGTCCCTTTATGGTGCAGTTCCTGGACTCATGGTTTCCATAGGCTGCCGAGAGTGTTTTTACTCTTTGTCTGCTCTTCTAATCAAGTGTTCTTCTTCGCCTGCAGGTTATCTCCCAGGAGTGTCTACCTGGGTCCTCTCGCAAACTTCATTCACAAGAATTCCCCCTAAGATCCTAAACCTCCAACCATGCCACGACACCATGTATCTTGCCACGCAGTTGGATCACTAGCACTTCAGCTCGGTACCCACGTCATCACCCACGTTCATCAGGAAAGTTCAAACTCACCCACTGGTCATCATCAAATTGCCTACCCCAACCAATGATACTGGTGCAACAAAAATGGCGAACACAATTGGAGCTATCCACCCGTACAGTTTTAGGATAATGAAGACATACATGATTCTAATTGTCTACACGTGGATGCATCGGAATGGAGCAGAGCAGGGAGCTTTTGGCTTGCTGTTGTAGCCCCTGTCAATACTACAAGCTTATTCAAACTGCATTTTTTTTTCTTTTTTTTTTTCTCTGTTCCTGATTCACCATTATTAAAATAAAGAAATGCGCAATAACCCTATTTCAAGCTTAATTTTCTTAAATGTCCTCAGAAAAATGCAACAAAACATTTTAAAATCCCAATTTTCATTGAAGTAGGCATTTATGGGACTAGATAATTCCAATATCTGCAAAAATCCTAAATTTTAATCACTAATTTGTTCTATTGATCTGTAATGTTGCCAAAACAGGAGGGGGCTACGTTTTATTCATTTGAGTCTGAAAAAACCTGAATTCTATTTTTCCAGTTTTTATTTTTTTCCTGAACACTTCTTGGATAAAAAGGTAGTACTTTCTTACTGTTTGAATTAGTAAAGTACTATTTTGAAGTAATGCTCCTCTTACATAAGTATAATTTTGGATGCCCTCCTCTGCCTGCATCTTCCTCTTGAACTGTTTTCATCCATCATTTCTCCGCCTCCCCCTCTCTCTCTCCTCGCTGCCCACCTATGTCTCTCTACCAGCGGAGGGGTGGAGGCGGGCGGCCGTCTTTTCCGTGGATGGATGGAGGAAAGGGGGGATTCAGCGGCTGTCCTCTCTAGTCGGCTCGCGCGCGGCGTCCTGGTTGCGGGGAGCTGCGGACTGTTCATGCGGGGCATAGAATGACCACCGATCTGCTGCCGCACCAGGTAAGACGCGCCGCTGCCGCCGGTCACGGGAGCCATCAATGTAATCAGCAGTTACAGGAGGCGCGGTGGGGGTGGAGAGTTACATAAGAGTGAGAGACGACTCACTGATTAATTAAGACAGAAATGAGACTGAAAGAGAGGGAAAAAGAAGGTGAGGAGGAGAGCTTCGCCTCAGGGGGTCCTGCTGACCGGCTCCCCGCGCGGACGGGAAGCGGGATGGGAGAAACTGGAAGATGTTGGTGGTGATGGGGGTGGTGGTGGGGGTGTTACCAGGATGTTTGGAGCTGCAGGCCCGCAGCCTCACGGCTCCTCAGGACACGGAGGAGGCCAATAAACGAGGCTGGCTGCTGCATAGAAAGGCGGAAAATGAGGCAACATAAAGAGGCTGTTATTATGTGGATCAGCTCATATCCATTACAACGAGAAATCTCCAACCTGCACCTGATCCCAACGATTAGCCCTATCCTGCACAGAAAACCTCTCTGTAAGAGAGAATAGGACTTTTATTTGGGAAGAAAGAAAACAACATAACATACTTTAGGAGCTCTAAAAGTTCATTCTAGTGTGTGATTATGGCATCACTGATTTATATTTAGATTTCCAAGATTGTAAAATAGATAAAACTCTATTTAGCCTGATGGTGTTTAACAATATTGCATACGTATATAAAGTAAATTAGGTTCTTATGCTATGTTGCTATGGCAACCTTTATGGCACTGTAACATTTTACTTTTGCCCCCAGTTATAAAAGTTGGAAGACATGTTTGTTAGAGGAAGACTAGAAAAAAACGTTGTTGTTGCCATGACCTCTGACCTTTGTGTGTGGCACCCTCTTGAGGCCAACCTTTGGTTGGCTTTTCTTGTTTAACCTTTTAACACCAGAGATGTCGCCTGCGTCACCTGATTAGCACATGTTCTTTGACCTACTGTAACTCTTTGACTGTTAATGTGGAGAAAAGCGACTTTTCATTTTTATCCGGTGGCAGAATTAGCGGAATTACGTTGATTGTGTAAGCACTCTGTTAAGTGTTGCGTTTCAGCTCAAAGCTGCTTTTCTCTCCTTCAGAATCCACTGGAATTATGCGTAGATGGATGAAGAGCTACGTTAGTCAAAAGAATGTCAACACTGGAGCTAAGGCTCCGGTGTAAATGGGTTAATTTTTGTGAGCTAGCAACTCTAGGACAACAGAGTCCTCCTTTGATCATCTTGATTGTTGTAAAAAAAAAAATTAAAAATATCTTATTACAAAGCAACTGCAAGATTAGATCAAAACCACATCAAAGCTACTCTGACTTAAAGACCCTAACAAATGTGATGTTTGCAGTGTTGGAATAACAAGTTTACTGATTGCTAAATTATTGGATAATCTATAGTTAAAATGTATATTGTCCTCACTCATTTAATAACTGATAAAGCAGACGAGGGGTCATTTTCTGAGGGAAACACTTTGCTGGAAGGTAATGTTATAAAGTTTGAAATATTTTATCGATTTTAATTTGGCAAACCACAAACTTCACCCATTCTGTCACATCTCTATAGCAATTGTTCACTTTTTTCACTGCAATCTGACTTGCTGCATGTTTTTGCATCAAGACTAGAAAAATGTGCTGTAAATATTTGACCTCTGACCCTTGTCTTAAAATCAAATCTGATAGTTTCTTTTACACCCTCCAAACTTGTGGTCATCCTAACGTAAAAACGTACATTTAAGAAATGTAAATAATTCATGAAGTAGCTTTTCTTTGTCACCCGTTCCAAGTTGGTGGCATTTCCTGTTGAGAATGATGCTTTTTTTTAACTCACATCAATGATAGCAAAAACAAAAACGCATTCAAGCTGCTCATAACCAGAGCTTTCATATCAATGTTTTCTGCTATGGTTAGACATTGGTTGTTAAGTTTTGGTATTCAAACTAGTAGTGGGTCTAATTTTAAAGAAAAAAATGAGGATTGAGAGTTTTAGTCTGGTGTTAGTTTTGTTCTTGTTGCTGTTTTCTCTCTGTCAGTCACACCAGGTGTTCGTTGTCAATCATCCAAAGCTGTCTCTGTGCTAATGGTCTACAGTGTATTTATGTCTCTGGTTATCTGCTTTCTCACTTCTTTTTATATTATTTTTATATTATTATATTGTTTTTTTTACTTGCTCTTTGGGTTTGTAATGTCAAAGGTTATTTATCAAAAGTTTAAGGTTCTGCCATCAAGCCCATTCTCCTGCAATTTAGGTCCTACACCACCAGCTCCTGACAAAAACTGTTTCAAAAGTTGTAGTTTTTTTCTTTTTCTTTTGAAAAACCAAAAAAAGAAAAATTAAAATCATTTTGCCAAAGAAACAGATTTTTCAGTGCAATTTTGTGAATTTGAAATTTTATTGAAGGCCTCCAATCAGTGTTGCCAGATCTGAGCGACAGTTTCCAGCCCAAACTCATCGTAAAACCCGCCCACCTCAATAAAAACCAGCCCAAATCTCAACCTAGCAAAAACCTAATGTTGAACGTAAAAGTATAGCCATAGCCTAATAAAAAATGACGCAATAATAATAAATTATTATATAATAAGTCTGTTATAATACATTTTTTTATAAAATAAGTACAGAAAATCCAGTTATAGGTTTCTCGTATCGTGTACTCTAGATGGCTTTTGATGGCGCCCCCCTCTTTCTGCCACTGCCAGTTGCTGGACCACAGCGTATGTGAATCAGCGGTGGGCTGGTGACTGGTGGATTAGAGGGGGCGGGGCCTACCTGGGTGTGCGTTGGCTGAACATTCTACTCCGGCTGAGTGTATAAGCAGGCTGCGCTATTTTTGTTCGAGCTGTAACCATTCTGACAAGGTTAATAAAAGCCAATAAAAGCCCTGCATCATCTCCATCTTTTGGAAATGAACCCAAACGGCAGAATAGGGTTCTGACTCTGCAGAGGCTCTGGGAGTTTTAAAACAGCGTCAATTATTCGCTGATTTTTGTTATTCGCGGGGGGGGGGAACTAAACAGGGGGATTACTGTAATGTTTCATATATTCACAATGCTTTTTTTACGCTATATATTAATTAGTATACTTTTATACTTTTACTTAATATTTTAAATAATAAGAAAAATAATAATAATGACAATAAAACCGCTAAATATTTTGAAAAGCAGCCCAAATTTTATAGACCCGCCCAATGCCAATTTTACCCGCCCAACATAACCAAAAGAAGCCCAATTGGGCGGAAACCCGCCCAATCTGGCAACACTGCCTCCAATAAACATCTATTAATCAAAGAAGCTAAAAAATGTCACTGGAATCTGAGCCAAAACAAACTACAATTCTGATTAAAAATGTATGTATATCTTTTAAAATCGAACATTTTGGATTTTTTATTTTGAAATTTGTGGCTTCTGTCCTCACTTTAGTTCCAATTGCACCAATGGGTTGATGTTCCTCAGAGAAAAAGACAATTTTAGAACAATGCTGCATTCATGTGCTGTTGGAAAGATCGGAAACATGACTGTCTGACTCAGAAAACACACATGAATGTCAGAAAAGCAACAAGAGTGCAGCAAAACTTTCTATTCCTAAAAGGTGCATTTATTTGTAGTTCACCAGAATTACAGGGAAAATAAAACAATAACAAGGACTATCAGTATAATTTATTCCAGTTTTGTGGGCCTCATTAAATAGTTGAAAGGGCCATATTTTGTACCCACCTCGACTTCTAAGATCATGTTGGTCACCAGTAAAAACAAAAAAAAAGAATTTTGTGACATTTTTGAAAATTGACAATTGAAGATGGGGGATTACAACAGAGTTTTAGGGCCCGTTTACAAACTATAATTTCTTTTTAATTACCACTTAAAGCCCTACATTTTATAAGAAAAATGTGTTAAATCACCAGAATAAAGTTGCAAATTAACGTCTTTAAATCTCGTAAATTTCTGAGAAAAAAGTCATAAATTAATGAGAAAAAACACCAAAGTTTTCTCTCTATCGGAGCCTTGCTTGAAGATGAAAGATGTGGAGCATTTTTTGAAGATTTATATCCAGACAGGTTTTAATAACAAAGATATTCTGAACCTTTTGGCGACAAAATCAAATTGTCAGTGTAGCTGGCTAAATGTACAACTTTAAATTTTAAAGTTGTACATTTATTCATATATATATATTTTTTGGTGTTTCTAACACTCTGTCGTAGGCGATGAGGGAGGAAGAGCTTGTGGTAATTAAAGTTTGTTTTGTGCTGTGATCATTATTGTGAGGGGGTCAGATGTCCGGTGCATCCCGTTGGGATTGCAGATAGTCTGTTTAATCAAATCAGGGACTCTGTGGGCTGTTGTATCGTGTAAATATTGTTATTCCCTATGGAAGCCAGCAGTTCTGCTAAATGAGTCATCTCAAATGGGACTTAATCTTAAAGAAGGATCTTTATTATGCAGTCATCTTTGGAAAAACGTTTTATTTTCTTGTAATAAGGTATCGTCTTCCTCCAAACCAGATCAACTTTGGTTTGTTTTTTTGATCATGAGCTGCTGGGCATGACAGTCCTTCACTGCAGGGGTTCTTTTTCTGTTTTTAAAGAGTGATATTGAGCATTTGTTTCTTGAAAATTGTGTGTTAGGCTGTCAAAAGTGTAAAATCCAATGGGACTGGAGGTATATGTCTTCCTCCCTTTTCAGAGGAACTATCTTCGTCTTCATTTTTGCACCTTTCCAATGTGTCACTCCTTTAATCAGTGTGGAGCCTCTCAGTTGGTTGCAGTTTTCTCACAGCAACTTAGAGACAATAAACAAAGCAGTTTGGAATCTTTTTCTACACAGATATCAGCGACTTTAAATAGATTAACATAATATAGCTGCACTTCCACTAAAACTGGAGGTCATATCTAAAAAAAAAAACCCCTCTAAAGATGTACATTTTTCCTGTGTGACGTATTCGCCGCCAGAACTCAGCTGCCTCAAAATAGCAAGCGTTCCCATGCGGCCTCCGCTTGGTTTTGGCCACATCTGGATGGAGCCACGTGGGTCGCCGCTCTCACCCACACGGTGAAGATTAAAACCGGGCTGCATGCGGGGCGGCATGATCGTCCACAGACGTGTTCACACTTGTCAGACTGTCCTTAGAGATGAGCTTCATCTCTCACGGTTGGGCCTGCAGGCATAGCATCTTGCTGCAGGCTAAATGTGTTTTGGTGGCTTTTTGGAAGTCTTACAGTTGTGTTACTGAATGCTGTCTGCAGAAAGCTGATCATTTGTCGTGTAACCTAAGGAACTTTCATGTTTTTGGTTAATATGGTTAAAAAAAAGAAGATTGTAATAAAAACCAACATATATATAAAAAAAACTAACTACAAATGATGGTATCTCTCAAATTAAAGTCTTTAAATATTATGCAGGTTTAAACTATGCAATAACTTCTGTTTTTGCATAGTTTAAATATATTTTAGTTTGATTAATATGAGTCACATTATAAAGTAAATTAAAATCTTAAGTCTGGGAGTATTGGCTACAGGAGTAAAAGCATTTCTGCAATCAGGTAGCTTATATCGAATGACTGATGTAAAGAGTAAAAAAAATAAGCTTTTGTAAAACAAAAAACCCTTATATGTAAAAAAATAAGCTAAAAAATCCAAAAATTTGTGATGAAAGATGCATTTTTTAAGGCCCACTCCAATGAAAATGGTGTTTTTAACATGTGCTTGTGGCATTTTTCTTATGATGAAGAAAATTAAGCTTAAAATGGCATTTTTGAGTTTTGTTTTTGTGTCTCCCTAGTAGACAAGTGTTTTGATTAAAAACGGCATAATCATAATTAAAAAGACCACTGGTAGATCTTTGAAATTAGATTTAAAAGATGATCGTAGAGGGACCCAAAACACTTTTCTTGTTTCCTATTTGCACACTGCTAAATGGACGTTTAGTAGTCTTTAACACCACAAAGCCTGTTTGAGCTTTGTCATCATTTTAGCACACCAGCCTCACAGTGAGATAAATGTAATGTGATCTGAAAGTTTGTGTCTACCCTGCGACCCAGAACGGGACGGCGGCAGGTGTCTTAGGTGTAGTTCAACACTCTGTGACACGCCATTACCACAACAGGAACCTCAACCTTCTGTTCTAGCCCCTCCGTGTCCTAAATTCGATGTCGGGGAGTTTCAATAGACTAGTGCTCATGCAAATAGATTCAGACGCTCCATTAACCATGAGCCTCAGCTGTTGCTGTCAAAAAGAAAAGGTCAGCCAAAAGCAGGCTCAGTGCTCTGAACGCGTCCTCGTCATTGTTTAAAAAGAAACGCAGAGGCAAAAAAAAACAGGAAAGAGAGTGAACTAACGTTTTTTTTTTGCTGTCAGAATTCAAGTTTTGTAGTCTGTGTATGCTGTAGCGTGAGCATGATACATAAACTAAACTGACATTATCATAGTTCAGCAGCTCTTCCGTTGTATTGCATTAGGTGTTCTTGAATGCAGTAAAGTTGCTATAAAATATAAATGTATGATCTGAACAAAACATGGTCTACAGGTTGTTTTTCAATTCCTAAAGTTTATGAAGGATTACTTCAAAAACAACATTTATGTTTTCTTTCTGTTGTTGTTCCAGTTAAAGACTTTTTAACCCAGAATTCACCAAATGTAGAGTCCTTTGAATGAAGCCTAGATTGATTAAATAAAAAAATGCAAATGTTGGCTGTCTTTTGTTGTTTAAATGTGGTGACTCTGTCCTTCTTATTGATTTCACTGGCAAATAACAGACCCGTTTTTTTTTTCTGCACTGCAACAGCAAAACACCAGAAACACCAAATTGTGGAAAAAATTGGCTAATTGTGAACATATTAGCCTGGTACTAGACATTTATGTCGCACTAGTGGGTCACCTATACTTACAAATGTTTGCTTTTTGTTAAAGAAGAAGTTACATTTTAATGTAGTGGCTGACTAAACCAAAAAGGCGAGTCTTGCATTTGTCTCACTTTCCTTATTTTCGATCAGGACCGGTTTGGGACAAATGGACACCGATCACATTTCTGTGACTCTGTGAAGCCAAACTGCAGCTTTTAACATTGTTTAGATTCAGATAACACAAAAGGGAGGTACAGGGCTGTCATTTTAGGAGGAGAGAGGTTAGACATTCTGAGACCCACACAGCCGACATCTGACATTGGAATTATTATGAAAGAAGTTTTTGTCTCATTTCCGTAAACAAATTCAAACTAGAATCGAGAGAAACGTGGCTGACAGCGAATAAAAACACAGAATAATAAAAACTGCGACAAAACAACACTTGTGTGATATTCACACTGGTGTCGCACAACATGCGTCGCCAAGTGTTTTTGTGTGATGCTACATGTAGTTGTAGTTTTAAAACAAACAGAAATTCAACCAAAGATAACACAACATGTTCTTTATAGACCCACAATAATGTGTACATTTAAATCATCTTGTAGATCTGGTGAATATAGATCCAGTAGTGGAGAAGACAACAAATGAAGCAATTCATATTTTAGATTATTGGCATATGGATTAAAAAGTCTGTTTTTTGAAAGATGTCTTTTTTTTATTTCTTTTATCGTGTAAATTTGCCAGTCAGCATCATTTTGGTTTTCCGTTTGACACTTTTGTCACATTTAACAAAAAGCAGACACAACAAGACCTGATTGAATTTTTTTCTATGCTTATAAATTTTCTTTTTTTGTTTTTTACTAAAAATATATCAAAAATCTATCAGTTGGGCTGTTTCTCGTCTCTTGTTGCTTGGCAAACATTAAAATTCTCACATGAATTTCTTATAAACATGAGAAAACATAAACCATTTGTTAAAGAACCAGATCTAATTATAAAAGTTTGTCTTTTATTTGGGCACTGTTATGATAGATTATATTTAATCCAAAAATAATCAATCTAGTCAGTCAAATTGCTCACAAATAAACAATTAGTTAAAAAATCACCACATTTCAGTGCTCCTTTTTTTCAATTTTGTGCTTAATAAATGATGTTTCATGAGATTCTTATTTGTTCAACCACGTTACAGATTTATCGCTGAAATAGAAAACTTCTTGATAAAAGTTAAGCCATATGTGTGGTTAAACACTGTAAAATTCTTCTATATTTTGTACAAATTTAAATGTACGCACAATCAATATCTTTTATATTTTATATAATATAACCTTAATATATAATATACCTATAATATATATAATATACCTATAATATAACCTTAAACCAAAATATTTTAGTCATTTTTATGGGGAGTTTCTTTACCAATAAACATAAGTAAATACATTACATCCAGAATCTGTAAATCAAAACCTGATAAATAAAAATACAGATTTTATTGAGCTCTGATCCCCAGCTAAAATAATGAATTAGTTCTGCGAGTTTTCTTTTTATTATTGTGTGTAAGGAAAAGTGGATGTGGAAGACCCAAACTCGTGAGACATGTGGGATAAATAAACTCTATAATGACACTGTTAAAAAAGAACAGAAGTGAGGCTGGGGCAATCCAAAAACCTGCAACATGACGTTGTGCCCCTAAGAGTTTAGCAAAACAGTGAAAAAGCAAAACCAATGGATGGAAGAACAGGACAGAAACAGCTATAAAGGACTTTTACCTAAAACCAGGTGTCTGGGACTACAAACGACACCTGAAAACATGACCTGGACACAGAATTTGGTAATAAAAAATGACTTAAAGAACCTTTTAGAACCAGTTACTCGTCTATCATTTATTCTCCGTCTGTGATTGTCATAACAGACTAATTGATCTGAAGTTATCCTTAGATAAACTCTATTTTGTTTTCATCATATATTTCTAGTTCCTGCCAACAAACCGCTGAACAAGGCCATCTTTTTATTCAGTTATTCATCAGGACAATAAAACAAGACAAAAAGATGCCGCGTGAATGGCAGGTCCGCGGACAAAGCAGATGCTGCGCATTGTGTTTTCCTCGGGCCGCTAAAACGAGATGAAACAGACAAATGTTATCCAACGTTGTGCCCTCATCCAGCACATTCCTGCTAAATTGTGAGCTGCTGGTAGAAATGAGCTGTGCGTTGCCATGGAAACCAGCGCTGCTTAAGCTCCTAATATTCCCCCGTGGATGGAGAGCAGAACGGCTTCAACGCATTCATTTGTTCCAGCGGTAGAAACACTGATGGTGGCTCAGGCTTGGATGTTCACAGCAGAGGAAGTCTGTTCTGATCTGGGGTCAGGCCACAGCAACAGTGGTGGTGCTCTTAATCTGACAGCCACAGTGGATGATTCACACCACAATTCTGCTATTTGTGTGTGTGTGTTTTTTTCTTTCCACGCGTGCAGTGAACACGGAGCAAGCCAAGAGCAGCACTATGCTGAGAATCGCCTCTTGACAGCGAACAGTCACGAGCGCTCTGAGCAAAAACACGAGGGTTTCTGCTTCTGGAATGTGACACTCACGCAGTATTAGACAAAAAAACTTTATTTCTCATGGAGTGTACTTACAGTGTGCCCTCTGCTTTTTTAAGGGCTTGTTTTTGTTTGACAAAAGCTCACCATATCAGACGGCAAAAACACCCCCGTGTTCACTGTTTCTGTGCAGCATTGGTTTGAACTAAGCAACATAAGAGTCATTTAAATAATAAATACAGTACATAACTGCTTCAGACAGTGGGCTATGAGAGAAGCACTCTTAAGCTCTTTGACACTTGCATGCATAAGTGCAGACTGTAGAAAACCTTCTGCCGAATTTTTAATGACACAAAGACCTCCATACATCGCCTGAAAGCACAGTCTCACCTTCCTGACATTGTAATTAATTTTTACCTGTTAATGCAGCATCAACAGCTGTAATTATGCTGCCCTTTCACACTACACATACTTCTCAGAGTATCCTGCGGCACATTTGACATTATTAAAAGGGTGAATGGATGTGAAATCACGGACTACGTGCTGCATTTAAACTGGAAGAAGAGATTTTCAAAGCTTTGTGTAGTGCAGACCAGAGGATGACAAAAATCAGACACACAACGAGTTTGAGGTGTTTCTTAAAGCTCAAGTTAATTTTAAGCAGATAATGAAAAAATGGTGAGAAGACACGGAGGATTTAGGTCCTGAATAACTCGTTGCACAGTGACTCGGCGGGTTCACAAGTTAAGTATCTTTGATCTCAAGTCAGAATAAAAAATTTTTCTTTGGTTAAAAGTCTTTAGCCTCAAATCTAAGTAAAGGTTTGTCTTTGTTCACCGGTATGAGTTAAGTTTCAAGTCTTTAAACAAATGCCTTGTAAAGCCTATGTTTAAAAATTCAGTTTTTTTGTCTTTTTTATCTACAACTCAAGTTTCAAGTTAGTTACAAGTTTAAGTTAGGTTTAGATTCTGAGCAAGAGTCTAAGGAATGTCTTGTGTCTTCTGTAACAAGACTGATTTCAAATTGATCTCTTTGATCACAAGCTCAAGTCAAGTTCTCAGCTTTTAGTCACAATTCTTTGATCACTAGTCAAGACTAGTCTTTTGTCACGAGCATTTGGTCAAAGGTCAAAGTCATGTCTCAAGTCTTTAATCCCAAACCTTTGATCACTAGTTTAAATCAAATCCCCATCTTAAGTCACAAGTTTCTGATCACCAGCCCAAGTCAAATCCCAGTCTTCAGGCACAGGCATTTGATTTCTAGTTAAAGTCAAGTCTATTGTCTGTAGTTACAAGTCTTTGATCTACTAGTTTAAGTCTCTAGTAGTTTAAGTCTCTAGTCCTCAGTTTTTAGTCACACATCTTTGATCTCTAGCCCAAATCAAATCTCCAGTGTTTAGTCACAAGCTTTTGATCACTAGTCAAAGTCAAGTCTCTGGTCTTCAGTTACAAGCTTTTGATCACTAGTCAAAGTCAAGTCTCTGGTCTTCAGTCACAAGCGTTTGATCACTAGTCAAAGTCAAGTCTCTGGTCTGTAGCTTTTGGTTTCCAGTCCATGTCAAGTCTCTTCTATGGTCTCAAGCCTTTGATCACTAGTCAGTCAATTTCCTAGTCTTAAGTCACAAGGCTTTGATTACTAGGCCAAGTCAATCATCCAGCCAGTAGTCCCAAATTCTGTGATCACTATTCAAAATTGAATCCCAAGACTTTAATCACAAGTCTGTCCTCAAGTCAAAGTCAGTCCTCAAGTCTTTGATTACAAGTCAAGTTTTAAGTTTTCAGTCTCTTAGTTGAAATAGTTTTAATGGTTCTACAGGTAAACATAAGGATAAACAAATAGTGCACGAGTCCTAAAGCTCAAGCCTGAAGTATTGTTATCAAGTCCCTTGTTGTAAAGTCCCAGTTAATTTATTTTGAGACAGTTAAGTTCCATTCATGCTGCCAGCTCCAAGTTGAATTACTCAAAAACATTATTTTCAGTGATGGTTTGTTTTAGCACACAACCTAAAACAGTTGTGAAAAAAATATTAATGTAGGGAACTTGTTATGTGAAGTGATCCTCTCAGGGCTAAAAGAAACAGAGACAGGGGCCCAGTTGAACTCCGTCATGTCTCTGTTTCTTTTAGTCCTGAGAGGACCACTTCACATGACAAGCTCCCTATGGAGAAGCTTTACAACCTTCATCCAGTGAAAAAGTGCTGTTTGCTTTAGGAAGTGTGGGTGCTAACAAGTTTCCCGCAGGCAAGGCAGAGATGCAATCTCATGCATAAACTATGTAGTAATTATGCATAGTGGCCGTTCATCTGAGGTTGACCAGAGGGTTTTATGATATTATCTGCTTGCATGGCTTGTTTTCATAGCTGACAGTCTAAGTCCACATCAAGTTAGGATTTTTTTTTCAAAATAATATCATTTGGTTCTTAGGACACGTTACCTTTTTGAATTGGCCTTGAGAGAGTTTGAAACCTTTTGTTGACATCTAATGATTCTACTCCATCCCAGAAATCCCTGTTCTGGGACCAGCTTGCATCTGTCATTAAAAACCCTGGCACTCTGAGAGGGTTAATAAAGGTAGATTAAATGGGAAGCCCACTTAGCCCTGCTGAGTCACACAGATGAAATAATATTGTTTAAACAATTTGTAATCAATTTGTTGGAGGTGTAGCAGAGGATGTTTAGAGCTGGTTCAGTGAAACTGATTGCTTAAAGACCCGCTCCATTGAAAATGGTGTGGCATTTTCATAATGATGGAAGAAATATACTTAGGAATTAAAGTCAAAACTGCATTTTTGAGTATGTCTCATTTAAATTATTGTAAATCAGGAGCAGAAGGAAAAAAATGCCATTGGACTGAGGTTGTAGATGTGATGTAGGTGCTACAATCGGTGGGCCACAAGCTTCCTGCTCCACCCCATTCTGATGCATCCGCTTGTAAGCGACTAGATCCATGTACCTCTTCGTTTTCCTCATCTGAGCTGGCATCTGGCTCAAAACTGCACAGCTGGATAGCTTTAATAAAGCTCACCAAATAAGGGTGGACACACTGTCAGAAGGAAAACTGTTTCGTAGTGTTAAGGTATTATATCCACATTTTGTTGTCATTATTCAAACAAAGAAAGGCATAAATTCAAAGTGAGCTGTGACCATAGACACATGTTATCACTAAACAAAGTGAGGTGACATGTCACTTTTGGCTCTCAGTCGAAACCTGGCTGATGTGAGCAAATGACGTTTGGTTGTGTCTGTTTGTAAACATTTGTGTGTAGAGATAAGGGATGCATTGACTTTTCCTAAGTCTTGTGAAGAATTTTATATCTAATTGTAGCAACCAGAATTCTCTGGTGTTGGGGTTTTTCTCTGGAGTGGAAGATGCACCCGCTCCTCTCTAAGACCCCTCGCGGGCCTGAACAACCCAAAAAAGGGTGCATGTGATTAAGGCTTTAGGAATCTTGAACCTTGATTAAAGTCATGAAAATGTGTAATAGATAAAACAAACATGTAAACATTTGGGCATAAATAATTTTCATGAAAGGAACAAATAAATAAATGAAATGAAAAGAAATGAAAGTAACACATTTAAAAGTCGCTGACAATCCATTAATCGTTTTAGCTATTTTGATTTTCAGATTATCTCCCATTATGTAACTATAAAGCCATGACATCTGAATGGAAAACTTAAGATAACCTGGCTATGCTGCATTAAAAATGTTCATCTCCTTGCATCACTTCAGTGCATGCTCAAGTTACAGCTCCTGCTTACTGATACTTACGGCCATGTTTCCTTTTTACAGGCGTAAATTCAATCAGAAAGCCCATGGAGCAGGATGTGGAGAGCCCCGTCGTCATGAAGAAGCCAAAGTTGCCAAAGCAGGCCCGAGAGGACCTGCCCAAAAAGCTGGCAGAAAAAGACCGAACAAAGAAGATCCAGCGGTACGTCCAGAAGGACGGCAAATGCAACGTCCATCACGGCAACGTGCGGGAGACGTACCGCTATCTGACAGACATTTTCACCACGCTGGTGGATCTCAAGTGGAGGTTCAACCTCTTCATCTTTGTGCTGGTGTACACGGTCACATGGCTCTTCTTTGGCTTCATGTGGTGGCTAATCGCTTACCTCCGGGGTGACCTGGACCATCTTGCAGATAATCAGTGGACTCCATGCGTGAATAACCTGAACAGTTTTGTATCTGCTTTTCTGTTCTCCATTGAGACGGAGACCACCATCGGTTATGGATATAGAGTCATCACGGACAAATGCCCAGAGGGTATACTTCTGCTTTTAGTCCAGTCCGTGCTGGGATCTATCGTGAATGCCTTCATGGTGGGTTGCATGTTTGTTAAGATCTCACAGCCCAAGAAGAGAGCTGAGACACTAGTGTTTTCCACCCATGCAGTCATCTCCATGAGAGATGGACGCCTGTGCCTGATGTTTAGAGTCGGAGACCTGAGGAACTCACACATTGTCGAGGCTTCAATCAGAGCCAAGCTCATCAAGTCTAAGCAGACCAAGGAGGGGGAGTTCATCCCTCTGAACCAGACGGACATCAATGTGGGTTACAACACGGGCGATGACAGGCTCTTCCTCGTGTCGCCTCTCATCATCTGCCATGAGATTAACCAGCAGAGCCCCTTTTGGGAGATCTCACAGGCCCATCTCGCCAAGGAGGACCTGGAGATAGTAGTGATCCTGGAGGGAATGGTGGAGGCCACAGGTGAGTACCCTCATTTGGGACCCGATGCATGTTAAAATCTACATTCAATCACATTGAGCAGATACTTTTCAAGCTAAGGGGTCTACAGGTTTCTTTTAATTAGGACAATGTGGTTATCTGTCTTCCCTAAGGACACAGTAACTGTCAAGCCTGAGGGTTGAACTAAGCAAACCATTTGGCAGATCAGCTGCTCTGCTAACAGACCCACAATTTCTAATTTAGGCTTTGATGAAACATTTCTTTAGAATGGTGTACCGCCTCTACTGTTTTTGAAGGGACAAAAGGTGTGCTTGGGATTGAATTGTTGATAGGTTTATACTCTTATCACTGATCACTCACTAAACTTATAAAAACAAGAGTTCTTTTGTTGGCTTTTTAGTAACAGAGAGCCATTATTCTTGTAAATTTATCATTTAATTTCCTGTAAGTGTTCAAATAAGCCTACTTCATGGTTCGAGTTCAACATTTAATTGTGACTTTTCTTGTGTCTTCATCTCCAACATTTGCAACCTTTTATCAATGATGACGACCTAAAAAAACCAAAAAATTCAACCCCAAAATAGACAAATAAAAAAATTTGCGGGGGTTTTTTGGGTTGTTGTTCTGTTGCAAAACAGTTTGCACACTTTTTTCACAGGAAATGTGACTCTGGAGCAGCTGATAATAGAAATCCACAAAGAGCAACACAGCTTTTCACTTTCTACTTTTACCGTAAAGCAAACACTGCATCATTTTCACACATTTTCTACGAAGATGAAACGTGGGAGGCTGAATTTCTTTTTTTTATTAACTAAGACCATTGAGGTAAAGAGAACCACATAAATCCTTTTGTCCAAACATATTTGATCAGATTACACAGAATAAAGTTGTTGATCCATGTCATCCTATTTCTTTACCCCAAATGCAAGTCTTCAATAAGCTCCACCCACTATTGATGCAGCGTTAATGACTCTGTTGTAATTTTGGCCTCTATTCAGACAAAAAAAATCATTTTTCTTATCAATGTACCAAGTGAAAGTCATTTATTTTTATTTTATTTTACAATTTTTAGGAAAATGAATTATTCTGTCACTGTTGCCCAGTGCTAAGATTATGTAATTAAATAATTTCAAAAAACATTATTATTGTAAGTGAAACCTTTTTGTTTTAACGCTGCCGTAAAAAAAATCTGACATTTTGTGAACCAGTCACTGTTTCTATATTTATACATGTGGATACCCAGAAATACGATGACAAAGGATTTGATATTTTGATGAATAACCTGGAATAAAGGACTACAACTGAAAATGTTGACAAGAGGGGAAGGATATGAAGAAAACAAAATCTCAGTGACTGAAAAAGTAACCACCCCCCAACTCCCCCCCCCCCCAAAAAAAAAACAACCAATTCCTTGGGTAAAAATACATAAAAAAGAAAACAAAGAATGCTTAACCAGAGACACAGTAACTGCAGGCATATGAAAGTGAACATTTATAGCCAATAAATATCTTCTGCAATTTGTAATAGCAGTTTAGTTGTGTAGAAATGCTTCCTTATTTCCATAGAAATAAGGTTTGAATAGGATTTATGATTTTGTGGCATGACAGTCTCACTGTGACCATTTTTGGATGTATTTTAAAAATGTTTTCAGTGGTTTTTCAATCATGATTATGCTGTTTCCACCCAAATTAAAAAACAAAACGTGTCTATAGTTCCTATAGAGCAGCAGGAGTATATTAGAAATCCATCTCTGTTGGGGCAGAGTAAGCCTGCCCCCATTTCCCATAATCTGCCTTTTTACATGCCCTCCTGATACCTTACAGCCCCCACAACCCCAGCCTAACATTACCAGTGCAACATAAACGGTGAGCAATATTAGAGCCACCCAGGCAAATAGTTTAGAGCAAGACGCCAGCTCGGACGAGGAAATCAAAGACGTTTGTGGATCTATTTGTCTCCCAGTTGATGCATCAGAATGGAGCAGAGCAGGGAGTTTATGGTCCACCCACTGTAGATTGTAATCTACAAGCTTTTTCAAATGGCGTTTTTACTTCTGCACCTGATTCACAACGATTTCAATGAAGAAATACACAGAGATTTTCTTTCCTCATGAGAAAAATGCCATAACACCATGTTAAAAACACTAATAACACTATTTTCATCTTGAAGGGATTCTACTGATAAACAGACATAGTTTATACTCACAACATTTATTCAAAGTTGCTTTACTTTATAATTGTTTGGCACTGGACAGTTCAAAACACTTCAAAAAATCAGCATTGAAAACAATGAGTTTCATGTTCAGTTTTTTTATGTTGGCATAAATAGAAAAGAACATGAGGCCACTGAAACCTCATAGGAGAAGCAGAACCCCCTCCTCCGCTCAATGAGCCTCCTCATATTCGGCATACCCGGTGATTCAACATCAAGCTGTTGGTGTTCAGCTCGGGGCGCTGCTGTCATCTCCGCTCAGTGTTGTTCTGCACTAAACCCTCCTCACATGAACGTGCTCGATGACAGTCGGCAGATGTAGAAGCACTCCTCTGTGGTGAGAAGACAGACCTCAGCTGTAATGGCGCAGCGTTCAGCCCCCGTCAGAGGAATTACATACTGTTTTACTCCCAGACAAAACCATCAGCGCCCACCCTGAAGAGCCATGCCCGCTTGATTGTACACCAGCGAGCTGTTATCCAGCGAGATCTGGTGCCACAATCCTCTCAAGATCTGCAGTTTCCACCTCGCAGAACAAATTAATCAGAATCTTATTTGTCAAGGAAGGATCCCCTTTGAACGCAGCCACAGTTTGAAAGCCAATGGCTGTGTCAGAAATCATAACGCATTACAGCTGCAGTTGTTTTTGCACTGTGTGAGACTGTACGGACAAATTTAAACGCACTTTTTTAGACTTCCATCTCAGGGAGCAGACCGAGGCTTCAGGATGAGAGAGGAGATGCTGCATTCAAGAATTGTTTCAACGTGACTTGATTTTTTTTAATAGACGCAATAAAACACAAGGGTGCGTGTTTAAAAAGTCACTTTTAATGTATTAACTCCGAGGTTTTTAAAGATCCACTCCAATAAAAATCGTGTTTTTGGTGGGTTTTGTTTTAGATTTTCTTGCAGCCTTTTTCTCACAATTAATAACATGTATAGAATAATTTAAGCTTTAAAAAATGCATTTCTGAGAGGAGTTTTTATTCTAATTGCCATCTGAAAAAAGTTTCAATCATGCCGTAGAAACTGTAGTGGGCGGGCCAAAACCTCCCTGCTCCGCTCCATTCTGATGCATCCACTTGCAGACAAGTTGATCCATGTTCGTCTTTGTTTTCCTCGTCTGAGGTGGAGTCTGGAGCTAAACTGTACGGCTGGATATCTCCAATATTGCTTTTCCTTTACTGGTAATGTTAGCTTGAGATTGTGAGGGGCTGTAAGCTAGCGGAAGAGAGAGTAAACAAAGGGATGATGGGATATCAGTGGAAGCTGACTCAAGCCCACAACTCAAAGGGGAATTTTTGATGAAGTCCTGCCGGTCTGCAGAAACTGTCTTAAAAACGACATTTTTTTTTCTTTTTTTTTCAATTTTAGCTAAAAACTGCAAAATCATAACTACCAGTGGGAACACTTTAAAAACAGATTAAACTATATTCTAACTAAGGTCATTTTAATGCTTTAATAGCACAAGCGGTCAAGGTGGTTTTGGAGAAATATCTATATATTTCAAAAATGTAAATATATTATGATATAAAAAAACAGAAATGTGTCAATGCTTCCATTCCACAAGATTTTAAAAGTGTGCTTTTAAATGCTTCCCTGTGATCTCTGCATATACTTAAACCGGGTTTTTAATTCCAGTACATAGTTGCTCAGTGTTGACTTTTTGGCCATTTAAGTATTTGGTTCAAAACTAAGCAGACATAGCAAAAATTTTAAAAATTATAATCATTATAATACATATAATGAGGTAAGGACATGCAGGAAATGACACTTTTTTTTGGCAGATCTTGGATATATCCAAAAATCAAGTGGGAAAAGGTTGCGATGACTTTTCTAAATTCACAGCAAATAAATTGGTAGAATTTCAAAACAGAGAGAATATAGAAGGAGCTGAAAATTGTTGCTTTCTCACCATCTCATACTTCCAGAATGAAGCCCTTTTAAATACAAAAGTAGGTGGACTCACTGAGTACCTGAGGCCCATTACAAAGTCAAGTGTAAACTAGTCCAACTATACAAACATGCACGTTTACAGCCGTGTCTTCTCTCTTTTGCTAATTTTTTTACTCGTAACAACATAACTGGAAATTAATTTTTATGAATTTAATTTTTTTCAGTAAACATTAGTTCCAGATTCTGCACAAATCAGGAGGAGGTGATTGATTTGACATTGTCATTTTTAGAGCAGCCCTCATGTATTTGGGAAACTTTCAGGCTCCACCCACTCACCCATTTTTTGGGAAGGGCCAGGGTTTGATGATGTCATTTCCTAGAATAATGAACAAAACAAGAACCAAGAAGCATGCTTCAGATGAGTTGTATGGAAACTCATCGCTCTGTACATAATTCTATACATTCACAAGGCAAAACATAGAGTTAGGATTAAGCATAAATATTTTATTTATATGTATTTATATTGTTATTTGTTTTTTTTTTAAGTAAATTAAGAAAATGACTGAACTGTGCACCTTTACATCCATCACTGACTAACTACATAAAGCTGTATCCAAATATTTCACTCATTGATATTGATATGTATTTTTCTCCCTAGAACAATGAAATTTCAAAAAGTGCTTCCTGGCCTGTGCAACAGTCATACATAAAGAATCAACAACTAATAAATAATGCATAAAAATATGTAAACCGTGCATCACTCAATCATGAAAACAGGAAATTTAAATTAGATTGCTGCCAGATAAAAGTGCATTTTTTATTAAATGAAAAAGGCATCATATTGAGGTTCTTTAGAATAATACTTGTCTTTATCAAAGTCAGTCTTTTTCATAAATTCTGGAAAAACTTTGTGGGGTTTTTTTCATGTTGGCCAAAAACACTGGTTCCAAGTTAAGCTGTTGTCGGCGGATCTACAAGCTATTGAACTACGGGGGTTCTTACTATTTTTTGCCCACACATATTTTTCTCTTTGGTTTTATTTTAGAAATTGAAATCAAAGCTGAGTGAATAAAATTATTATTTTTTTTATGTATGATCAAAGGATTGTATATAATGAACCTGCTTTATAAAACCTCATCGAGATTATTTAAAGGTATGTGTTTGTGCTTTGTGGGGAAACAGTTTTTGGAGACAGAGGTGCTTTGACCTAAATGCTAACATCAGCGTGACAGCGCGCTCAGTGCGAGTGTGGGATCTGAAAAATGACCTCCATCTCGCTCTAGCCTCAACACAACATAGTGTGAGATGGTTGTCAGTGCGTCTTTTTCTTTTGAAAATGTGTTTCCTTGAGCAGTTTTTACTAAAACCTTTCCCAGCACACTTATAGTTTTCCCCCCCTACTACAATAAATCCTCATGACAGTCTTCTCAGTTCAAAGCTGGGCCTCCTCCTCCTTCTAAACGTGTCACAACATTTTCACACTTCAGTTGTCACATGATTATTTTTTTCCACGAGTAGAATATACATTTTTTTGTGAGAACAGGAATATTTCTCTGCTCATATCACCTCAGCGCAGAGGTGATTTGATGCTCATTTTCAAATGTGAGGACGATCAAACCTTTTACAGTTCAGGCCAGTAATGGACATAAAACCCATTTCCTTCACCTGCACGGTCCCACTTACGATCTAAATCCTTTTTCAAGCCTCCATGGCAATTCATGGCATAGGCGGGCAGTCCGGGGACATTACAGTCGTTAGAGAAACCGCTATTAGGACAGGATGAAGCAAAAATGAACACCATCATTGACCACTTTTCAGAAATGCTTGACTGCTTTGCTGGAGGGTGCAAAGCGCTGCGCTCAGCTGTCATTCACTTAAACCTGGCTGTCTGGATTCTTGATAAGCCGTTGACAGTGAGCTCTTATTATTCTGTTTTCATAGCGGTGACAGGTGCAAACTTTAATATAGATGCAATAAAGTTCCAGTAAAGGAAATAAAGCTGTGCAGATTAAACTGTTTTTAGAACCGAGTGATTTCTCTGAGACTCCTGGGAGCCGCAGGGAATTCTGCCGGGAATAACAGAAGCAAATGAAGACTGGATGGGAACAAAAAGCTGCAAGAAAGCCTTTACAGACACTTGACAGAAGATTGATGAGCCATCCGGATCCTGAACTCCTCCTAAAACCATTCAACATTTGACTTAAGAGCCTTAAATCAAAGCAAATAGATGCTTATCTCTGTCTCAACAGACCAAAAGCTATGAATTTATAGAGAAATCACAGGAAAATAGGGACTTTTTAAGAGATCTGCAGCTACGTTTAGATTATTTTCAAATTGCATCCGATGGGAGCAACTTTGAAATGTCATCTGGTTGCAACAGATGTGTTTTTTTTGGCTGTTTTTGAGGAGTATAACCTAAACTTTGATTAGCAAAAAGAAACAAAGACACCGGTCAGTCCTCATAAAACACTGACCTTCCTCTCCTGTGTGCCTCACATTCAACAAAATAAAACTATTGGTTTTAGGCTCAATTATTTTATCCACATACAATGTTTAACTTCTACTCTTCCTTTATATTTACATTAAATTTTTACCCATCAATAATTTTACATATTTCTATTGCTCATTTTTTATTTACATTGCATTTTACTCTTTTTAAAAAAGTGTTTTAATGTGCGATGTCCCTGTTACCTAAAAGGGACCCTACATTAATAGTTGTATGAGAACAGTATCAATCTTTTATGGGAAATTGTTTCAAAATCTAAAATTAAAAAACCTACAGCAGAGAAAGCCTCTCAGATCAATAAAAAAGATATAAGCTCCAAACTGATATTTAAGTCTTCTTGTTTTTTTTCTTTTTTAGACTTTGTGGCTTGTAACAACAATTAGAAATAAAAGAATCTTAGAACGACGATACAAGAAAATTATTTAAAAAAATTAATAGTATCATTTATATTGCTCTTCTTAGGCTGATGAAACAGAACAGAACTGACTCAGGAAAGACACAAGAAAAGAAACTTCAAAGAGTTTTATTTCTCAAACACTAAAAGAAAAGTTGTCTGAGCTCCCAGTGTCCCGTGTGCAGCAACAAAGACCACAGAGAGACCACTTGATGCAAACAGACTTGAACATTGGAGAGCTCAAAGAAGAAAAAAAACACACAGGCACCGAGGAGATTGCTGGATGGAGACGTCATTCTGGAGGAGCTCCTGTCAACGCAGGAGAAAAACTAAGGAATGAAGCTCAAAACAGACAGCTCATACAAATAACAATGTAGTCTCTTGGCTGTGTACAGTAGCTTAAAAAAGAGAGCAAGTACAGCAGAAGAAAATGTCATGGTTTGGGTTTCTTTGTCTTAGTTTTTGCTTCCGTGATGTCACTGTCATGATTTGAGTTCTGTTTCCTGTTTTATTTTGAAGGTTTCCTGCATGTCATGGTTTTGAGTTTTACTTCCCTGGTTCCAATCTCTCCTGATTGCTGTCACCTGTGTCTTGTCAGTTCTGTTTGTATTTAAGTCTTGTCTCTAACTTCCTCTTGTGCTGGTCCATACCGTCTCTTCACTGACCGCCTGCCTGCTGCCCTTTTTTTCCTATCTAGCCCACAGTAAGTTTAGTTTAGTTTCCCTGCTCTGCAGCGCTTTTGTTAGTTCATAAACCCCATGCCCTGGAACCGTATGCCTCCCGTCTCTGCATTTTGGGTCCTTCGTGCTCACCGGCCCTCCCGATGACATAAAGCAGGGAAGTGTTTGGCTTCCTAATCCTAGCTTAACCCTTGTGCTATCTTAGACAACCCCACCCTTACATTGACGTGTTCTCCCTACCATGACAAAGGTGGATAAAGGTGGAAAGATTTCATGTAATCCATGGACACCAGTGAAGATCACAAATCATTGAAGAAAAAAGGTTCAGAGCACTGTCTAGTGGGTCTAGATGACCCAACTCCCAATGGTAAAGTGCCTAGGATAGCAAAAGGGTTAAAAGAATAGTCTTAGAAAACAGTTTCAATAAGAAGAGATATTGGAAAATGAGTGTAAACATTTATTTGTGTAAATTTGCATGAAATAAGTCCAAGATCTTTGCTGGTTAGGCTCTGAGCCAAAGACGTCCATGTGGGATGGAGTTGCGGGCCTATCCGGGCTACTGCTGGGCGTACACCCTGGACAGGTCACCAGTGTTACGCAGGGCGACACAATCACTCCCACATTCACTAAGCTTTGCCACATCCATAAACCCCAGAGCCAAATACTGATGGTGGCTAGAGCATCGCTCCAGGGAGGAGAACAGGGGGAGGAGGGCTGGCGAACCGTCTTGAATGCAGAGAGAAACAACCATCCATGAACCTAAAGACAAAATATGATTGTGCCTGGCTCAGAAGAAAGGCGGGCTGTTAAGTCATTGGTTCAAAGTGATGATGGTGTGTAGAGTGACGTTACAACCCAGCGTACCTGTAAATGGGGTAGTTATTCCTTATTGAAATTGTGCCAAAGCTTCACCTTCTTCCTTTAAAAAACAAGAAACCTCTCCGTTCAGTTTGAACAAAAGAGCAACTTCTCCTATTTGCAGAACGTGTTTATGATCGATTTTCCATGTAAATTTCAAGGAATGCATCTTTGAAATTGGACTTTGGGTGAATTTAACAATACGGATTAAAAAAAAACTATATTCTGCTGGCAGCAAGTAAAAAAGCTCTTATTCAAAGATGGTACAAACAGCAACCACCAATAATAGAGGAGTGGGTCACTATTACTCAGAAGATTTACATTATGTAAAAACGTTCATTCTCGATTTGAATTCAGACAGATTTCATAGAAATGGTCAAAATGGACAGAATACGTTAAACCTGTTTGAATAGATTTTTGCACAAGTCGACTTTTGGATTCTAGGGCTTTTAAACTACACTGACATATAATGTTGATAGGTGAAATGGTCTGTCCCATGTGGTTCTTTCCTCTCGCTTTTGTCCCCCTTTTTTTTTCCTTTCACTTTTCAAGCTGCTCTTTGGTTTTGGTATAAATGAAAAGGAAAAACCAAGGTATATTTTGTTCCTTATGTAAGTGATTTTTAAGAGAAAATTAATAACAAAAAATTAATAATAGCAATGTGTTACAGTTTTAGGAAAGTTTCAAACTAGAACTGGAGCCGCATGAGTTTACCAGTTAACCACTGGCAGCTCTACCTTAATGTAAGACTTTACAAGAGAAAAACAAATACACTGGTTTCATGACGACTAATAATAACTACAATATTTGATTCAAGTTAGAGATTGGAGAATAAAACTCTGATTTTGTTCCAACAGTTGTCTTGTTTGACACGTCCGCCTTGAATTCAAATGAGTTTTATTACAAGAAAAACACTGAACTATTTGGAAACAGCAAAAAGGAGAGACATGCTCTGTTTTTTTGTTAAAAAGTATTGATTTCGATTAGACTACCTCATCTTCAAAGGCTGTATGTTGAATTTGTGTCTCTAGGAATGACCTGCCAGGCCCGAAGCTCCTACGTCAGCAGTGAGATAAAGTGGGGCTACCGCTTCACGCCCGTCCTGACGCTGGAGGACGGCTTCTACGAGGTGGACTACAACAGCTTCCACGAAATCTATGAGACGGACACTCCCAGCTGCAGTGCCAGAGAGCTGGCTGACATGGCCAGCCGCGCCCGCTTGCCTCTCACCTGGTCTCTAGGCAGTAAGCTCAGCCAGCAGGGGCTGCCGGAGTCTGAACAGGAGGGTCCGGAGACCAAAACCAACCCGGATAGCGAGGAGAAAAGCCAGCAGAGCGAGAGGAACGGGGACATTGCTAACTTAGAGAGTGAATCCAAAGTGTAGCCGTTTTCTAGGACACTACTGAAGGAACCCCACAACGAAGACCAATGAGCACAGTAGACCAAGAATCCCATCACCAAGACCCGCCTCTTCTCAGTGAGTGACCCCCAGAACAGATAAAGATGTAGACATGTGGCCACCGCTGGACTGCGGCAGATGCATGTTTCAACTCAAATGTGATGTCCTCCTGACAGGATTCCTATTATTTTTTCTATTAAGATATTCCTAGGGGCATTTGCATAAGTATTTTTGTATATACTATAAGCAGTTTTGAACTCTTTGTTTTGTTGCTGTGAGAAGATTTGACTGATGTTTGATACTGATACCTTTAGGTTAGTTGTGTATATATTCAATGCCTTACTGTATGTATACAGCTTTCATTATTTGTTTTACAGGATTATATCTAAGCATGTATAGACATTACCTGCAGTAAAATTGATCTTGTATCATACATATTCTGTATGAGGATAATGTTTAGGAGAAAAGTATAAAATCTCAATGGATGCAAATTCTAGTTTAAACCAATGACCAATTCTTCCTAGAATCCTATGTTTGTTTGAAGTAGTTCTACACGACGCCATGCCCAGCTGTTAACAGCTGACGGACTTCAGACAACGGCCCTTTAAAACTGCATTTTCTCACTTTTGCACACTGGAGAATTGTGGTCTGCAGGAGTTTGTTGGTTGATATTTCAGTCTCCAGAAATCCCTGACATGTCACCGAACAGCATTGACAATAAATAAACAATAAGCGCTTATTATGCACCCAAGGAGGCCCTTTCCTTTTTTAATTAAGGTTCATGATCAAAGGGTGTTTTTTTAACCAGTGACTAAATGGCGTCTACTTTTATAGCGCTTTCCTTCCTTTTAACCTGGAGTCCCATTCCAACCGTCTTTGATCTATTTTCAAAGTCTTTTAATTATAATTATGTCATTTTTAGGCAAAGCTAAAAAACGTGTGTTGTTTTCTAGGACAGTTTCTGCAGTTGCTCATTAGAAATTCACCTCTGAGTTGCGGACGTAACTGTTGGTGCAGAGTAGGGCTGCGCGATATGAGGAAAACTCACAATATTAGAGATTCATTTTGGGATAACGATATAATTTGCGGTATCTAAACTAATAGCAAAATAACCAAAAGCATCATTCCCATTTCATTGAAACAGTTTAAAAATTATACTCCAAATGACCCTCGTCGACATAGGTGACAAACATCTAACACAATAGGCCTCCATCTGATTGGTCAACAACTTGAAGGCGTCCATCCGATTGGTCAAATGCACGAAGGGATTTATTTGATTCCTCAAATGCCTCATAAGATTGTTTTAACACATTTAAGGTTTACGATTTATCGCGATTTTTGCCGTCTTTTGCGATATGCATATTGCAGAGCTGGATATTTGGATAATAATACATTTGCTGTATATTGTGCAGGCCTAGTGCAGAGTAAGACCCCCTGCCTGTCCTCCATCTGTTTAGACTCTTTCGTGTTAGTTTACAGCCCCCTCACACCCCCGACCTAACATTGCAGGAAAAAAAGCGAGCAATATTGGAGCTATCCAGCTGTACAGTTTTGAGCCAGATGCCAGTTCAGACAAGGAAAACGAAGACATACATGGATCTATTTGTCTAGAAGTGGATGCATCAGAATGGAGCAGAGCAGGGAGCTTGTGGCCCGCCATTGTAGCTTCTATGTCACACCTACAAGCTTTTTCCAACGGCATTTTTACATCTGATTCACAACGACTTGAACAAAGAAATACACGGAAATGCAAATTTAAGCTAGATTATTTTTAGGTACGTCCTCCATCGTCAAAAAAATGGCCACAAGAACATGTCAAAAACACCAAAAAAACAACTTTTATTAAAGTGGTTCTTTAACAAAGAGTGTGTGGCCTTCAAGGGCCTTCCTTTAAGGTCCAAAATGCTTTACAGCATTCACCCATGTGCACACACTGATGGCAGCTCTGCCGCCAAACACTGGTGCCAATCTGTAACCACCTGGTGCAACGTGGGGTTAAGTGTCTCGCCCAAAGACACTTCAACGCCTGGGCAAGGCGGGAACCAAATCTGTGATTTTCCGATCAGAGGTCGACTGCTGTCTCTGCACCACGGACGCCCCTAGATGGACAATGGGTGTATGACCTCACCCTCTGGTATGTATTGTGCTGATTAAAAGCCAGTTTTTACAGTTTGACCGTTCTAAAACTGGAGACGCCAACCTGAAGGTTGTTGGGACACGCCCAGTAAGCTCAATATAGAGCGGAAACTTCAAGGGTTATACTGCATAAGACAACTGGAGCGAGTGTGACGTCATCCATGGAGAACAGATTAGCTCCGGCTCCAACTAAATGAAGTTTTTTCAGTTGCCATTTTTTTGCATTATCACCATGACAACACAACAAGAAGTAAACGGTCTTCAAAAACCCAAGATAATCCTGGAGAATCCTGAAAGACAAGAAAAAAACCTGCAAAAAAAAACATGTTTCCAACAATCTTTTCTTTAATTCACTTCCACTGAAACATTCGAGGTATCTTTTGTTCCAAACATCTTCCAAAATCCACTGATCTGACAGCATGAACGCCATTTTTTTTTTTTTTTTTTACAGATTTGTTATTTGATCTTTGTTTTTTGTTTTTTTTACATTACATTTAGGTCATTTGATTGACTAAAATAAGCATAAAACATAACCCAAGGCAAATCACAATCGGCAAACCGGAAATGTTTAAAAAAAACGACAAGAGTCCATATAACTGGTTTTAAGACATCAGATGTTAACAGACTAACAAATTTGGCAGGAAACGTTCAATAGATTCAAAAGGGAAATCTCCTAGAAATCAGTAAAGCACAGAAAACAATAAAATAAATACAAATAATTTTAGTCAAACTTAAATTGTTGTGACAATAAAAGCAGAAGTTTGTATTTGTTTTGTTCTGTCTAACTTCAAATGCTAAAATCTTGCTAAGATGGAATGAATGAAATTGAATGAAAAAGGTAATATTTTACCGCTGGACTTCTTCTCAATTCCTTAAAAAATAAAGGTACCGAAATACAAAAAAAACCCACAAAGAAAAACAGATGCCCATAAATATTAATGCAGATTGTTTAACAAGCTAAAAAAAAGTACCTGTTAATGCTTTCATCACAACATGAACACACAATTTGGACAGATTCTTTCTAAAACAGTAAAGACTAAAAACATACTGGAGTGAACTTAAATGGCTTCTCACAAAATAAAAAAAATAAAGGGGATCCCGTCGCTGCAGTTGGCAAATCTCAGTAGCTAAAAATGGGTTTTATTTTGGAAAAAGTTAAGGAGCAAATGTTTAGATTAATTTTTACCCAAAAGCTCTCACTTTTTAAATAGACATGGTTTTAAATTGACTTCTTATTACTGTTAAAGTGCCATAAGCTTAACAAATAAAAACAAAATACTAAACAAAATTAGCAAATATTTAGCAAATGGATAAATGTGCATTCATCTTTAGTATTTGTTCGCACTTGAAAACACAAAAAGCAAATTAAAGTGATTTTAAATATTACAGTTAATGTTTAGCTGTTCATCATCAAATAATAATGTTCACTAACCTATCAGAAAAAAAATGTATTTATTTATTTATTTCTCAGATGAATTTGAGACGCAGCAATGGTCAAAATCAAGACATTTGGTAAACTTTCCTATGAATGCTTGGTTTACAACAAATCTCAGACCTTGAGATTTCTGTTCGCTAATTAATTTAACTGATCAGAATCAGCAAATGTCAAGTATTTAATGTTCAACTTAGTTTGATCCAGTTTGAATAAACCCTGCTTTCGAATTTAACTCCAACCTCTGATGTTTTAGTCATTAAAACATCGATTTTGTTAGAGAACGATGGCTGGGTGTCTATGCTAGTTTGAGCTACTGGTTAATGAGACATTTTAGCATAAATAAAAACAAATTCATAACAGATGGTTCCATCATGACAACAATCTGAAAGGGTTTCAACACCTTGAAGCACAGACTTTTTTGGTAACATATTTTCTTTGCTAAAGTTAAGACATTTCTGGTAGTTTTTATTTTTATTTTTTGAAATAGTAACTTCCTCATCAATCCATTGCACCAATCAAAATAAAAAATAAACCTGGATGCTTCTCAGGTTTTGTTTTTTTTAAAATCAACAAGCATGTGCAACTGAAAAATGAAAAAAAGTTATGCTGTTGAAACTAGAGTTTGAAACTTTGGAGTTGAATTCTTTAGAGCTCCAAGAACGCGACATAGCTTAATTTTTACTTTCAAAACAAAAGTTAGAATTTGTACCACTTATTTGTCCATCTCTGAACTGAAATCTTTTATTTTTGAGTGTTTTGTTTGTGGTAAAGTGACTTCACTTCACAGTGAAACGTTGCTTTTGGAGCCTTTAAGGTGCAAACACATAGCAGGACAAAACCCCCAAAAATTATTTACATCATTCTGCATGTTCATATGAAGCTCAGAATGCTCGCTCAGATGAAGTCACCTGTTAAAGCGGGTGCACCCAGACGGTGAAAATTGAAATGTTTTTCCTCCCTCTGTCAGCTTGTCTAGCCAGCGAACACCTGGGGTTTGAGTGGTGACGGCAGGTTGTCGTCCATGTTGTTGGCATCAATGGCGGAAATGGTGGAGGGGATGTCCAGTGGATATTTCTGCAGGATGTCATGTACCTCCCGCTGCACATCCTCCGACCAGGAGAGCAGATCCGCCTGGAGGCTCTGGGCAGACTTCATTAGGGCTTCCTGTCGACTGCAGAGGCCTGACAGCAGCTCCAGATTGTGGTTCAGTCGGGCCAGAACCGGGTTGGTCACCCCTGAGTGGGGCCGCTCGCCTTCGGAGCTGCTGTATCGCGGGGAAGCTTGTCCTGACATGTGGCGCTCAAATTCATCCTGGGAGAGGTTGAGAGATTGAGCGTCTAACTTTTCGATGAAGGCCACTGCGCAGCACTGCAGAAAAAAAACAAACAAACCCACAGCCGGTGGAAATCAGGACAGAGACTGACAGATTGTTTACATGAGTCATGTAGAGACAGATGGTATGTCACTTCATGGGAGAGATTGGACCCTTTCTGGTTAATAAAACCACAAATATGCACAGGTGTTTAAAATTGATTTTAAAAACTGAACAAAAGATTAAGTAGTCAACTTTGGTGGGCGGGCAAAGTATTGTTAAAAGTTCTGTTAGGTCCACGCACCTGCCACTTAAAAAGACACACCTCTAGACATGATCATATTGAAACTCTGATAAAATAACTAATTAAAAAAGTTTATTTTCCTTAACTGTTTTATGATTAAATAGTAAAACAATAACTTTTGAAACGATCTTTGAAACTGGTATTTTTTAGAGACACACTCCAATTATTGATCTATTTTTAAAGCGTTTCCACTGGTATATTAATTATGATTAAGCCATTTTTAGCCTATATCAAAAAACAGTGTTGTTCTCTTCTGCTGAGAGCTCTCTGTTTACAAATTTTCCAGTTAGCTTACATCCCCTCACAACCTCAACCTAACATTAGCAGCGCGACAGAAATGGCGAGCGATCTTGGTTTAGATCCAGATTCCAGCTCAGACGAGGAAAACAAAGACGTTCGTGGATCTATTTGTCTGCAAGTAGATGCATCAGAATGGAGCGGAGCAGGGCGCTTGTGGCCCCGCCCACTGTATTTACTACTTCTCTGTTTGGTACTTCTTGGTTTCTGTCAAATTCGGGGACAGAAGGTGACATGAACAGTGGAATTTAAAGGAGATTAACGCAAAATAAAAATTCTCCAAACTGAAACTCAAAAACAGTAACACAAGAATTGACCGCATTATTTTCCTGTTTTAAAGACACAATCCTCATTGAGTCTTGTTAATAAATCAACTCTGATATGTTTGTGAAGAGGCACACATTTTTACAAACACAGGCTTTTGGAAAAATGTGGCCCCAAAATATCTTATTAACAAAATACGACAAAATGCAAGACAATATATTCACCAATATTCTACGTCGCAGAAACTGAATCTTAAGAAAAGTGAGAAAGTAAAAACATACTTGTTTCAAGAAAAATTCTTATTTTTCTATCTTTGAAAAAAAATTATCTTATCAAGAAAGTTTTTCACTAGCAAAAGAATTGCAGTTTAAGAAAACATGTCTTGATGGCAAGAATGTTTCTTAAAGTAAGAATTCTTGGTATTTTTTTTTTTTGCTTATTCAATTGAGGGGGGGTCTGTTTCTGCAGTAAATATAAATATTAAAAACATTTAAATTAGTTAACCCTCCTGTTATGTTCATTTGTGAGGAACAGAGATGATGTTCCTGGGTCAATTTGACCCGGTGCATGTTTTACACTTTTTTCCCAGTTCAATGAGTTCATGTTTTAATCAAAGTCTAACCCAACAGAAAAGCCTTGGAAAAAAAATCAACTTCAAACTGAATCTGATTGGACGTCAAAATAAAACCTGACCAGGTTGGTGAAGTAGTATCCATCCTCTCCGCTCATTAGCCTGCTGGGGATGCAGAAGCGGGTGATGTATTGGATGTTGGACTGCAGTCGGGGAGGGTTGGCTTTGAGGACGATGTAAATGAGCGCTGGGAGAAAGTCGTCCGCGGAGGCCGGCTCGTTCTTGGTGATTCTGATGGCGCTGAAGATGTGTTTGCTGCAGCGTGTGACGCACGCCAGTTTTTCCTGGGGAACTTTCTTTGAATCCATTTCAATGATATCTGAAACAGATGCAGAGAAAGAAAAGAGCATCTTTTCATTCCAGCTTCTTGTGGGTTTTTTTTTTTCCTTTCTTTATTGCACACCCCTCTTATGATTCACAGCATATCCCTCAGGTTTGGAAGGATTGTTTTCTGTCTTGAATGTCTTCACTGCTGCAGGTTGTGATTTACAAGAGTTAGAAAATGTTTAAAATAGAGATTTGTTGTTTTTTTGCCTCAAAACTCCAATATTGCTCGTCCTTTTTGTTAATGTTAGGTTGGGGGTGTGAAGGGTTGTAAGCTAGTGGGAGAGCATGTAAATATACAGCTCTCAGCAACAGGAAGGGGAAGGGGGGTGGGGTTGCTCCATGGCAACAGTCCCACCCACAACTCAGAGGCAAATTTCTAATGAAACACCGTTGCTCTGAAGAAACTATGTCAACAATGATAAAAAATGTAGAAAATGATCGTTTTTTTTCAATTTTGGCTGAAAACTGCATCATCATGATTAAAAGAACCACTGGTTTCCAGACTTAATGCGATCACAAACCTGTTATTGCTTTAACCACATTCTCAGAGACTTCTAGGATCTCCTCATCCATGGACACACACAGCATCTGAATGGTAACCCAGTGCAAAGCCCTGAAACACAAGTGATTGACATCGTGCTGATTGTTGTAAAACCTGCAGCCATTTTCTCCACACATGATGTCAGACAGACGCTTATTACAGTCACGTCCCTCCTGGGACGCTGGCACGTGCAGTCGGCAGCTGCCATTGTGCATTCACATGTAAGAAAAACACCGAGACCTCAGCTAAAAATGGATGCTGTGTAATCAAGTGCACCGGCTCAGACAGCAGATTTCCTTTTTTTTTTTACAGAAGGTTAAAGATGAGTGCTCCAAGAGATGCTTTTCTGATGGGCTTTCAGTCGGAGAAAACCACAAATGTCACTGCAGCACATTTCAATCACCGAAAAAAAACAAAAGGATCGGGGTGTGTTCCAAAATAGAGCTGGCACCTTATTCTCTCCTGTATGGCCAAGTCGTTCTTCTCATCATCTGTGATTTCTGGACAAAAGACGCTCTTATACAGACGAGACATGATGTACTTTTCCACTTGGTCCATCACCTGCTCCACGGACTCAGAAGAGCCTGATGGACAAAGATTTATGAGACGTGAGGCGCTGCTGCCGCCCTCTGGTGGCTATTTATTGAACAGTTTACATTTGAAGAAATTCAATATCTTTTTTTGGGGGGGGGGGGTCACCTTTGAAAACGCTCATCAAGCGATCGGTCAAGTTCTGGTAGAAATCCTGAACGCACTCCGACATTTCATCAGGGCCAAGGTCCTGCAGAAACCGCAAACAACACACTGAACTGGGATTCGTACGACACCATCTCACAGAACTGGAGATTCCTTAGAAGTTCCAGGTACGTTTTTAGACGACACCAAACCCAATCTTTGAGGACAGCACACCTTTTTGCTGGACATGTTCATCAGGAAGATTCTGCACTGCTTATGGATTTCTCTGCCGGGTCTCTGCAGGTTCTTCAAGAACTCCACAAAGTCCTTGGTCACTTGATCTGCGTCAATGCTGGCGTGGCGGCTGGTGGACGGACTGGTCGACTTGGCCTCGGGGACTTCTGTTAAAAACAACTGATTTGTCAACATTTACATACTTGTTCATCTTCCAAAGTTCCAGGAACATTTTCAGAAATCGCAAACCCAACCTTAAAGGACAGCACCCATTTTGTTTAAGCCTCTAGTCTTCATTTCAGACACATGATCTTTTTACAAATTGCCGTCCCGACCTGGGTGGGCGCCGTGGTGATGCTCCTGTGGCTGAGCTGGTGTCTGGTATAAATATAGATTCCAAAATGTACTGTTTCCTCACAGCCGAGCCAAGTCACCAAGTCATGTGGTTGGCAGATCGATCCCCCCCCCCCCCCTGAGCGCGGCTAGTCTGCAGCTCACCGCTCCCCCCTAGGGGATGTGTGTATATATATATATATATATATATATATATATATATATATATATATATATATATATATATATATATATATATATATATATATACACACATATATATAAATGTACGTTGATCATAACAAAAATCTTTTAGCTGACTGCAAAAATTAAAGAAAGTGTCCTACCATTTTCCTATTTTACTTTCAGCTGTTTCCTTCATTTAAACCTTTCCCCTCTCTACTTTCACTTTTCATCTCCTAAATTTCTATTTGGTTCCCCTGGATTTATCTCCAGATGAGCTTTCCTCCTCGCTAAAAAAACATGAACATGTTCAGCTTTTCAACCTCCAGCTCTGCCTCTTTCCTCACCTCAATGCCACTGTCTTTAAATCCCCTGTCTTGCAAACCTTTTCCTTTCCACGCTCTCTCGCTCTGACCTGTTGACCCCGAGTATCTAAAATCCTTTCTTCCCTCCTCCCTGTAATTTCCCTGTTCCACTCAGGTCTCTCTCATCCCACACATGTTCTTTGCTTTGCAGTGAAAACCCTTCATTTCTCTTGATCAGAGCAAACCTCCACCTCTCCAAATGTCCTTCAGCCGCGCTCTGCACTAAGTAGATGGTCAAATAAAGGTTCTCGACTGACTTCATTTGTTGGTTTGGCACGCCTGTGTCTCACCTACTTCACCCTTACTTACCCTTGCATCCTGTACATGTGTACACTACAACGCAGCATGCCCATAATAAATAAACCTGCATGAACATTCGCGCCTTACAGGTTCACCGGGCGGTCTAAGATCTAAACCCTAGCTATGAAATAGCTATGAAAAAAAAATTCGCTTGGTCACTGTCAGGCTCCAGTTCTACATCTGTGATTTGTGAATGTCTAATTCCTTTGTCTTGATCTTATTTTTTTGGATTCTAAATTGTGTTATATAAGTGAAACTGCTTTTCTTTGTGTTTTTTTCTAGATCTGCTGATCTACTTATGATCAGCAGATCCAGGGGGGGCTTTGTTTGTAAAGAAGGGTGTGTTTGTCACACGGTAGTTGCTTTGCACTGACTCTGACCAAGACGCAGCAGATCATATTTGAAAGGCTCAGCAGCCACCATTAGCTGATTCTTTGAAAGGTGAAGGTACTATGTGAAGGGTTCTAACCGAATCTAAGCCTGGAAAATCTAAATGAGCAGCTAAAGCTCGCAAACATCCCATTTGCAAGAAGATCAAAGATTTCCACAATGACTATCTAATTCTTCTAAGGTAAGCAGGCTAAGAAACTGTGCTGTGATGAAAACTACAAAGCAGAACCTTTCTTAGAGGTGGTGCGCGATGACGGGCTGAAGAACTTCTTTACAGTGGTCACTTTCCGGGTCTTCTCGTTAGTCTTCTTTTCCTCAAACTTGGAAAAAGGAGCCAGGGTCGCATGTCCTGGTTGAGGGGCGGACACGACTTGGCTGCTGGCGTATGCTGCCTCTTCTTCTCTCTGCAACCTGTAGCCAGGAAAAGTGGGCAAAAATGCTAAAAAAAAAAAATCGACTTAAACTGAAAGTGTAAACATTCGACACATAAATATTTTTTTCCCCAGAAAACGAAACAGCTACATGTCAGTTTGTTCTCTCAGTTGGCAGTTTTGTAAAGTCTGTTTTGATGAATAAACGCCAAACACATTTTTAATGGAGGCAAACTCTCACTTTTCAGCCAAAGCCCAGTCCTCCTGGATCTGCTTCTGTCGCACCCGCTGGTACTCCTCCCTCCAGCACTTGGAGCACAGGCCCTGCCACGGTGCGTTTCCATAGTAACCGCATCCTTTTTTGCACAGCAGGTCTGACTGGTCCACGTGTATGCCTCGCCGCTCTGTCCGCTGACTCATGGTGCTGGATGACCTGAGAGGTCATTGATTCATTTTAGTGCAAACCTAAAATATTGCACCAGGCGTACAGCTGCTTCAATACAACACTTTAAATAAAACAGTCTAAAAAGCAGACAAAAAGGAAAAAAAATTTAAACTTCATATTGACATTTAGTTTGAGCTGGATTACAAAAACATATTTCTCTATAAACATAAGTCATGGTGCAAATTATAACAATACCCGTTATATTTTTCTAATTAAATCTTAATAAAATAAACTGCATTATTTTGCAAATATTATCATCCAAGAAGAAATTGTTCCTTTATAAACATTTCTAATAAGTGGTTTTTACTGGTGACAGGTTTAACTTTGGGGATGTCACTATAAACCATCAAGAAAAAACTCATCTTGTACTGTTTTCATAAAGTGAACAACTCCACATTTTTAACCAACTTTTCTTATGAAAATCAAGCCAAAGCTGCTCTGCTTAGTCTGTTGTCATTGTGTAGGTTTAGCTGTTCACAAAAAAAAACATTTTAGGAAGAGGGGATAAGAAAAGTATCTATTTTAAGGCTCTTCAATTTTTACATTATTCTTTAAAAGATGGAGCAAAATTTATAAAAATATATGATAATAGTTCTTGGTTAATTAGACTGTGAATTCGTGGGGAATTAATTACCCCTAGTGGTGAAACAGTAGAATGCATGCTGATGTACGTTACATGCGAATTACAGAACTTTATAGAATGATAGATTGACTGATCTATTGAAATAAATACATTTGGATTAGAGTTCTTTCTTTAGATGAAAAAATATTAGAATAAAAACACAATCTGTCTGTCTGTCTGTCTGTCTGTCTGTCTGTCTGTCTGTCTGTCTGTCAAACAAGAAGACACTAAGCCCAAACTCTGCAATGTTAGGGTGAAAGGTCATCGTGTTCTTTCCATTAAAAGTTTGTGAACCTCCTTGGCCAGCAGCCACATACTAATGACTTCTTAGATTAATCATTTATTAGTCATTTATTTTAGGTGACATTTCCATGTTTTAGTTTTTTTCTTCGAAAACTACAGATACCGAAAATGCAAAAAACTGTATCAATACAAACCACTAATGTGGACAATCTGTTAACTTTGTTTCCTTGACAAAAATTGTCCTTCTTGCTTTGTTTTTTGACTGTACAATCCCTTGGACCCATCACACATTTGTATTTTATATGATTTTTTTGTAAATGAAATGAAAATATAAAAGTCACGTTTCTATCAAACATGGAAGTCAGATTAGCTGTAAAATGTTTGTTTTTTTTCCTGTATAAATGGACCACTTCACAAACAAGCTAGCTTTTGAAATTGCACCTCAGTTGGCCCTCACCCAGAATCAAAACAATGTATTAAAAAAAAACAATATGAGAACAAAGCGATGACATGCACACTGTTGCTCGTAGAGACAAATCTATCGCTCACATCTGCAGCCCATCTCTGCTTTAAAGTGAGGTTCTGCTTTTATACTTTGTCTCACAAAGCATCCTTTTCAACAACAGCTGGCAGAGGTTTTTTTTTTCACAGAACATGCTTTGAAAACACAATTACCCTCAAACAGAAGCCAGTGTGTGGCTGAAAGACAACCCCAAAGATAAACTTAATTGTTCGGAAAAATACTTATTTCTCATGTGCCCAAAGTCAGATGTTATAGTATCATAAAATACCAGAAATGTTTGAAATAGTTTTTTTTTAAAGCAATGACAATTAATTAAAAATGCTTTAAAAATAATTTAATTTTTATTAACAATTTAAAGCTAAATGATGCATGAAGTTTTGCATTGTTTTGCTGTCCTACACCAGTAACTTTTCTAAGAAATGTACACGCAAACTGATCTGGTTATGATTGGTAAAGAGTTTCTGATCTTATTTCCAATTAAATTGTGACGTATATATATATATAAAAATTATAAAACTTAAATGAATTGATTCAATTGGTAACAAGTTATTGAGTTTAATTTATTTAACCTAATTTCTTATGTCTATCCAACTCAATAGTTGTTTATACAACTCAAATTTACATATTTATCTAACTAAATGTCATATTACTCCAATTCAATTGAATGTTTTTCCATATTAATTTATTGTACTTCTTGAACTCTCATGTCTGACTTTGAGGCTGTAGATTTTCTCATTTTTATAAAATTTAAATAAATGATACAGTGTAGATTTAAAATGTAAACAATGTATATAATTATCATGACTCTGACAGTAACTTCAGTTCTTATGTCATGAAATTGCACTAGTGGTGCTAAATAAGCTCACCATCCTCTCCCTCCCTCTCACTCATGGTGCAGAAATAATTAAACATAACAGGGTAAAATAACTAGGCATTACACAGTAAAACAGCTACAGCTAAACATATTTAGACAAAACCCTACACTAGTACCAAAACCGTCCAGACAGGAAAAAGGAATGGTATCCCACAATTCCTTGTGCTGCCAATCTAACAGCAGCATCAAAGTTACACCTACTTAATTGAAATAATTTGAATGAAAGTAAAATAAATGTCCGATAACTATGCGTTATTTTTAAGTTGAGTGAACTCAGAAACATTATTTATCTTACCTGAAGCAAATAATTAAGTTAGATTAATGTAAAAAAGTTTATCTTTCCAACATCCGTAAGTGGTCTTATCACCCTCTCATGGAGGAAAAAGTATTATCTGAGCTTCTTCATCCACTAAATCGTCAAACAAATAACCATCAACTAAACCTGCTCCAGACCAGGTTATGTTCAGAGCATGAGTTGCTATGGCAACTTGACATACCCTGAAACATACCTCCATTTTTGGAACCAAAAGCTGAGGTTATCCGCTTCCTTAGCCTCAAACTCACCGTGGTAACTCACATAACCTGCTTTTTGGAAAAAACCCTGCTGACTTGAACTCATTTAACCGATTTTCCGAGTTATCAGACTATTTGGGCAGCTTGTAAACATGATGGTATAACACAGCGATAAATATCTTGTCAATAATAAATCAGATTTCTTTGTACTTGCATGTACATCAATAGGAATCCGATATGTACTTTCTTTTCCCCCATAGGTGTATCAAGGACAACTGATGTCCTGGGGTGTGTTGAATGCTTAACACATGATGGTCGGTGGTACTACTTCTTCATTGCGTCTTTGCGGCATTTAACGACCGGTATTCTTTTAGGACTTATTCGCCCATTTAAAATGCACATTTAGAAGGTTAAATGAACTGTAAGCGAGAGCATCTGGACTCATACTCGGATTTTGTTCCTCAAACACCAGTTTGGAGGTAGGAAAGCTAATAACTGTAGCTTAAACAAGCTAACACGGAAAATGCCCACAGGGTGAAAACTTCCACACGGAGTCTGACACTTGCAACATTTTTGAGTGAAAATTATTTCTTTCGCATGACTGTCAGCTTCTGGACTCACATACCTGTTTAGTTTTCACCGAACAGGAGCAGAAGTCCGCCTCCTCCTCTTTGCCGCAGAAGCTCGATAAGATGACGTCACGCACTGAATGCGGAAGTCCAGTGTTCTGTTGTAACAAACAATGAGTTATATCACTCATTGATGTAACTCATTGGTAACAAATATTACAATAAAGCATTAAAAAAAGTTCTTTTGTTTTTGGGCCAAATCACTAATAAAGTCCATCTAGATTTTAAATCATATCACAAAATACTATGGAACACATGAAAAATATGAAGATATCAAGAACATGTAGTCTTTTAAATGAACAGTGATGCTCAAAAATATTATTTAAACCTCTAAACTGTAATGTGGATTTTTGATGTTACAACTGTGTATTTTAACTTGCTTCTCAACAAAGTTTGTAAGAAAAGAAAAAGAAAAAAAAACTACCATTGGTACAAATAAAAGTATTTAGGAATCCCCTAGCGTTTATTTTGAACATTTGATGTACAGTTTATTGTTCCTTGTTCTTTTGCTTTATGTCACTTTTGTTCTGCATCAATTAAAAATAAATAAATAAATAAATAAAATAAAAGATAAATATAAATAAAGAAACTATCAAAATGTTTTGTTTTGTTTTTTTAAATGAAGTTCATGCCACAACTTCAAAACAATCACCACAATTAATACCAAAGAGGAAGGTACATTTATGAAATAGAAGTAAGTATACAAACTTCGAAATCTAGATTAAAACAAAATTATATTAACAAAACATTAAATAACGATTTTTCTATGACATAGAGCGTCTAAAACATTCAAAAGCAAATTTTAGCCAATATACATGTAAAATAATTTTGCATTAAGTTTACACTTCCGAAATTTAAATGGTATTTATGTATTTATGCAGCTTCAAATCCTTTCAATTCACACATTTCAGCAAATTCACATATAAATGTAGATCTTTAAAGATAAATATTGAAAGTTAAAAGTACCTTTATTTATTTTTGTAAATGAAAAACTTCTCCAACATTTGTACAACAATAAAGAAGCAGCTATAACTATGCCAATATATGTTTATCCAGATGAACTGGATCTGCAGTCTCAGGTGAATCCAGATCAAGTCTTTATAGAAAAGCACTCAGAGATCAACCGTTTCATTTTTACATTCACAAACAGAAATAGTGTTCATGACCAAAACAACAAGGCAAAAAATAACTGAAAAGGGAATTTAGCATTATTTCAATATTATATCATTTAATTTTTGAGCAACAGGAAATTTTGTACATTACTTTATAAATGTGTCTTTTCCCTTAGAAAAAGGGGTGACAGATATGTGCAGTTTGCTTTTTTGCTTTAGATAAAAAAGGAAATAAGCACCTCATGATTTCCTTAAGTAGATTTTTCCTTGTTATCTGGAAAAAATTTAAAATAAAATCGTCAATGTGTAGGACGCACTATAAAAACAATAATTTGCCATATGTTTTTTTGAAAGGTTTGTCAACCAATTTATTGTGAAAGACTTTACAAAAAAACTTGAACTACTAATAATCTTGGAAGTTCATCTGACTGTTATGACTGAGATCAGATCTTTTAAAATATCATGAAAATAGAAACTATCTTAAGGGTTTTTCTCCTTCTTTCTGATGGATAAAATCTTAAACACAATGTTAAGAATGGTCTAGAAAAGGGTATAATGGTTTAAAGAATAATGTAAATTTTAAAACACGTAACTGCTCTGTGGTATTTTGTTTTTACAAATAAATTGGTGAATAATTCAAAAATAAATATAAATAATGACTTTACATAAAAGTTTTTTTTAAATTATGCAATAACTCATGCAAATGAAATTAATGGGTATAATCATGATATAATGGTAAATTTGCTCTTAGAATAAATTACCTCTATTGTTCAAAATTAATAGTTTAATTACTTAGTAAAACAATACAGATACATTTTCAATAGCCAATTACAATTAAGTAAAAAATAATCATGGCAATGTAAAGATTTCTGTCGACCGAAGGCAAAATATTTGATTCAGGCAAGTTTTCTCCTCTCGACAAAAGACGCCAGTTTGTTTGCAGAGATTTAGGGGCGGGAGTAATGAGTCAACCGCCCTTGGATTTTAAGCCAATAGAAAATGCCCAATTTCTGCAAAGCAGCACAACTGACGTGAAAATCCACCAATAGCGAGAAAGAACAACTCACCCCATTACTCAGCGTATAAAAAGAAACGGACGTCTGACCAACTCGCCATTATCTCTTACATCGACCGCTTAACAGTCGAGTCGTGAGAATTATTTCTCGAGAAACATTCCCTCTCGTATAACTTTAAGGGGAAAAAATGGTAAGTACAGATAACAACTGTAGGATGTTTAGGAATGTTTAAATCCCGAGAAAAGAGCCGTTAGATTAAACGTTTGACAGATTCCGAGGGAAAGATTAGAGATGCTCGTTACCCACCCATATCGTGGTCCTTGGTTTTTATTTATTTATTTGTTTAATTTTTTTAAATTTATTTATTTATTTTTTGCAATGTCACAAGCAGAGACGTTCTACTTCTAGCTCGGTTCTAGGCGACATTACGTCGCGTCCGGCAGAGCGAATGAAGTAGTAGTCTCAGTCTGCCCTGCCCTAGACTCTGCGGCATTTTACTTCCTTCTCTCATCCGCCCGCCTGCGGTTATAAAGAAAGGAAGGATGAATTACAAACTAAACATGTCCTTCACCGAATATCAAGATGTATTGAGAAAAAGAACGTCGACAAAATGCACTGTTGGCATGGCGGCGCTGAGAAGAGGTGGGTGGTTATAAACTAATAAACCCGCCGGTTTGTTCCCGAACACAACTAAAGGTTTATTTTTAATAGTAGGAGTAATTGTTGTGTGCCCTTAAATTTTAGTAGTTTTACTTTCCCTTAATACATTTAGATTTTTTTTTTTTACGATTGAAGTTTAATCGATTGAATATAAGATTTAGATGAGTCAATGTCGGGAACTTGTTGCCTAGCAACTGACTTCCGTCCCCGTAAGGTCATCACTCAAAGGGTGAAGCAGAGTAAGACTTTTCCTTTTTTTATTTTTGCTTAGAAATCCTGATAGATCTCAAGATATAAATTTATTTGGGTTTTTTTTTAAAGAGCAAAGACTTATAGCATGTTTAACATATATTTATATAATTATGTGTAACATCATATAATGCCTTATCATTGTTTCCTAATTCACATTATTTTCCCCATTATTTTTTTTTCCCTCTCCAGCGTGAGTGTATCTCTGTGCACGTCGGTCAGGCTGGTGTCCAGATTGGTAATGCCTGCTGGGAACTTTACTGTCTGGAACATGGGATCCAGCCTGATGGGCAGATGCCCAGTGACAAGACCATTGGAGGAGGAGACGATTCTTTCAATACCTTCTTCAGTGAGACAGGAGCAGGAAAGCATGTTCCCAGGGCCGTCTTTGTTGACCTGGAGCCCACAGTTATCGGTTAGCATCACTTCCTAAAGAAATGTAATGGGACAGCTTATCAGATTGGAGAAACACGTTTTTCAATCTCTCTTGTTCTTCTCAGATGAGGTGCGCACTGGGACCTACCGGCAGCTGTTCCACCCTGAGCAGCTGATCACTGGGAAGGAGGATGCCGCCAACAACTACGCCCGTGGACACTACACCATCGGCAAGGAGATCATCGACCTGGTTCTGGACAGGATCCGCAAACTGGTGGGTAAACTGTTTTAATGTATTGCAGATATTGTGTTGAGACACCAGCAGATAATATTTGTTTCCACGTGTGTCTTCAGGCGGACCAGTGCACTGGTCTCCAGGGCTTCCTGGTGTTCCACAGCTTCGGTGGAGGCACCGGCTCTGGTTTCACCTCTCTTCTGATGGAGCGTCTGTCTGTGGACTACGGCAAGAAGTCCAAGCTGGAGTTCTCCATCTACCCGGCTCCCCAGGTGTCCACTGCTGTGGTGGAGCCGTACAACTCCATCTTGACTACCCACACCACCCTGGAGCACTCTGACTGTGCCTTCATGGTGGACAATGAGGCCATCTATGACATCTGCCGCAGAAACCTGGACATCGAGCGTCCCTCCTACACCAACCTGAACAGGCTGATCAGCCAGATCGTGTCCTCCATCACAGCTTCTCTCCGTTTTGATGGCGCCCTCAATGTCGATCTGACAGAGTTCCAGACCAACTTGGTGCCATATCCTCGTATCCACTTTCCCCTGGCCACCTACGCCCCCGTCATCTCTGCAGAGAAAGCTTATCACGAGCAGCTATCAGTCTCTGAGATCACCAACGCCTGCTTTGAGCCAGCCAATCAGATGGTGAAGTGTGATCCCCGCCATGGCAAGTACATGGCCTGCTGCCTTCTGTATCGTGGGGATGTGGTGCCCAAAGATGTAAACGCTGCCATCGCCACCATCAAAACCAAGCGCTCCATCCAGTTTGTAGACTGGTGTCCCACTGGTTTCAAGGTGGGCATCAACTACCAGCCTCCAACTGTCGTTCCTGGTGGAGACCTGGCCAAGGTGCAGAGAGCTGTGTGCATGCTGAGCAACACCACTGCTATTGCAGAGGCCTGGGCTCGTCTGGACCACAAGTTCGACCTGATGTATGCCAAGCGGGCCTTTGTTCACTGGTACGTGGGGGAAGGAATGGAGGAAGGAGAGTTCTCTGAGGCCAGGGAGGATATGGCCGCTCTGGAGAAGGATTACGAGGAGGTTGGAGTCGACTCCATTGAAGGAGAAGGAGAGGAGGAAGGAGAAGAATATTAGAGGGAAAGAGGAGAAATTGGTCTGATTAAATTATGTTTAATGTTTTTCAAGCACATGTTAAGCTTAAAAATAAAAGCATCCACTTTTGGCATGAAGCTTTCAGGAATTCTCACGGTAGGCTTATATTGGTGTCAATTAATCTGAGTCAAACACAAGTAGAATAAAAAGTGTTGTCTGTCAAATACTGTCTGTTTGGTTATTTAATTGAGATTAATTCTTCATTTTTCAAGAGTGCTGTTTTTATTTTTTTACCAAACTTGTTCCAAAATTAGTTAAAATTCCAATTATATCCTCTGCTGAATTGCAACACAAAATATTGTAACAAAAAAACAAAAAGGTGTTTAGTTACGATTTTGACAAGTTATGTGTGCTCAACACCTTTAATGAATTAAGACATTTATTTAATTTTTTGTAAAAGTCTTACAATTAAAAAAAAAAAAACACGATTTGGTACCAAGACTTACAAAACGTCTGATCACTAACAGAGAAAGGAGGTCAGAAACCAGAAGTTGTAGGAGTTCTGACATTTGATAACTGGCTGCTTAAGTTAATAAGGACATTGGTTAGTCTCGTAAATAAAATAAAGTCTTCCAATGTCCTATCTGGAGAAGTCTTATGTGTTGCGTTATTTTCTACTCAATACTGGTGATTCATCCATTTAAACTTTGACGGTAAACAAACTAGTTCTGTCTACAACCCTGAGAATAACCAAATGTTTTCATAGAGAGAAGCCGGAACTTGGTAACTTCATTTGTAATTCATGAGAAGTACCGGTAATTTCTGACATTCACTGAGATTATCTGGAGATGGTCAGCTCTGAACTGCGTGTCATAATGATGGGTTTATGAGGTTTTCTGACAAAGTATGTGGAAAAGACTGTTAGAAACTTTCTTCTTTCGTAACTTTAGTTTTGTACAAGCAAGCTGAACATTTTTAATCTAAATAGATCATAACCTTTCAAGAGGAGTTAAAGCTGCAGACGCCTGTGATTATAATCTGTTTTGCAGGTCACACTGTTGAAAAATTAACACTATAAACTAATATTTTTCAAACTCACTAACTAATCTGATATTTATGTTTGTGAAATTATTGGGGACCACAAACAGTTTATCAACAGTAGAATTTCTAAAATGTACTATTTTACGTTTTTTGGAAAACGAAAGAGTTTAGAGATCAGGTTTTGGGATCAAGGATAATCCAACCATTGGAGTTTGACTTTTCCCTTGTGTTATTCATAAAAAGGAACTGATAACAGGTTTTGCTGTGCTTCTGTAAATCAGATCCTACTATTGTAAGAGCATGTTTGAACCTGTTTGTAGTTCCTAAATGATGAAAACAGATTGTAGTGGCTCCAGCCCCTGGCCTGGACCTCTCCTGCCTTCTTGTTTTCCTGCCATCCCTCTGATTCCAGGTTCTGATTGACTGAACACACTGACCCAAGTGATAAGCAGCAAGTATGGAAAACATAGCAGAACATCAAGCAGGGAGGTAGATCAGGAGTACTGCAAACCTTTTGCAAGATGCTTTCACATAAAACTCTTTATTCCAATTTAAAAGCATATTGCACCACACAATGAGTTCTTTCAACAAGGTATTGTTGCAAAATTCTATAAAGCCAAAGCAGATCAAAAACAGGCCAACATCTCTACTAAAACAATGCTATCCCACATGAAAGCCAGTCAGCATGAAAGGAGGCAGATGGTCCTGCAGTAAAAACGTCTCTTCAAAACATAGAACTGCTTTAATAAAGAAGAATAAAATCATCTCATTCTTTGCAGACTACATTTTCTCAGCTACAAAATGCAACATGCCAATAAATCCACTGCTTTATATTTTTCTTTACTGATGAGGAAGCCATAATCTACAACTGATAAGTTTTTATTTTTAAACTCTTCCGTTTTCTCATTTTCCAAGTGATCCCTTTTCTTTATTTCACATTTAAACACGTTCCTGTTTACTGACCTATTTTTTAAAACTAATTAAGTTAAAGTTTGTGATTACTAAGTAGATTTCTCAGAAATTAGAATTATTTCTGAATAACACTATATTTCAAACATGACTTTGGGGATTTTACCTGTACTTGTAAAAAAAAGAAAATACCTCCTTGGGGAAAAGGTCATTTTCCTTTTAATGTTGGTCACTTTTATGATATTTGAAGTATTTAGCTATTTATGCTAATTAAAAACGAATGTGAATGACTTTTACTCTATAAAAATGTTCCCTTAGAAATTTGTCAACTTGTTCTCTCTTTCAGTTCAAAACAGCTGCCAAAACAGCCTTTATTTAATCTCTAAAAAGTTTCTTTTTGAGTTTTTAACTTCTCTGTGGCAGAACTGTCAGTCTGACAGCTTCACTTCCGTGTGACGTTAGCGGGGGTCAACAACCTGAAATTAACCAATGAGCGTTAAGCTCGTGTGAGATTCGACCAATGGGAAGGAAGAACACCTAAGGAATACTATAAAATCTCCGCCAAGGAGAGGAACGCCCACGTTTCACTTTTGCACAAGATTCATTACGATCGACAAGTGAAAACCAGCAAGGTGTCTTTTTTAAAAAAATTATAATTCCCATTTGATAAAGAAGAAAACTACAATTCCGAAAATATGGTAAGTTGTCAAACCCTTTTTGGCTTTGTTGATAATAAACCATAGATGAAAAGTTTTATTTAAAACAGTAAGTGTAAAACAAAGTGTTTTAAAATTATGTGGCTTAATTTAAAGGAAGTTTGCCAGTCTAATACTGCAGTAAAAAAAAAAAAAAGTTTTGCAGAAGTTCTATGAAGCCACAGACCAGCCTTTGTTTGTTGGTTTTTGTCCCTTTGTGCACAGTGGACTTCAGGTGCTTCTGTTTTGGGACTTTTTTTGTGTCAGACCACCGCTGTTTTCATGAAACCGCAGCCCATTCTTTTGTTGTTGTTTTTTTTTACTCCAAGCTGACTGCTTGACATGAAGCTTGTCAGGTGTTTGAAGCCTCCTGCCTTTCATGTGGGAGTCTTTCAGCCCGGGGATTTGTTTCTCATCTTCTGTAGCACAATGTTCTCTAATATTTGTTAAACCCATTATATTGTGATCAGAAATGCATAATAGCTTCTGAAGTTTTAGCTCTGGCTGAGTGATCCTCCACAAAAGAGCTTTTTATCTTATCATGTGGCTCAGCCCTCATGATGGATAAAAATAGACATTTCTCCTTCAAGGCTAACCTTTATTTTTCGTCACCAAGCAATACAAGTGTCACTAACAATATATTTGCTTTTCCTCCAGCGTGAGTGTATCTCTGTGCACGTCGGTCAGGCTGGTGTCCAGATTGGCAATGCCTGCTGGGAACTTTACTGTCTGGAACATGGGATCCAGCCTGATGGGCAGATGCCCAGTGACAAGACCATTGGAAGAGGAGACGATTCTTTCAATACCTTCTTCAGTGAGACAGGAGCAGGAAAGCACAGTCCCAGGGCCATCTTTATTGACCTGGAGCCCACAGTTATCGGTTAGCATCACTTAACTGATGAAACAAAATTGGACAGATTATGGAGTTTGTGTAAACCAGTGTTTCAATGTGATCCGGTTTGTCTCAGATGAGGTGCGCACTGGGACCTACCGGCAGCTGTTCCATCCAGAGCAGCTGATTACTGGGAAGGAGGATGCCGCCAACAACTACGCCCGTGGACACTACACCATCGGCAAGGAGCTTATTGACGTGGTTCTGGACAGGATCCGCAAACTGGTGGGTAAACCCTTTTGAAGAGAATATAAAAAGGTTGTTAGTCACTCGTATTTACGTAAGACCAAGCACAAAGACTGATGAAAATTCATGTTACGTGCAGCAAAGATGCACATTGATGCATTACCTGCATGTATTTTAAGTGTGTCCAAGGCCAAATGTTGTTATTTGCACATATTAATGTAACCAGACCTCTGGGTCCGTGCAGCCAATGAAAAGGTTCAGCACTGGTTACACTTAGAAAATAATGTTTCAATAGTCTCTTTCTTTAAAAAAACAAAGAAAAAGAAACGCATTGTGTTGAGACACCAGCAGATAATATTTGTTTCCACGTGTGTCTTCAGGCGGACCAGTGCACTGGTCTCCAGGGCTTCCTGGTGTTCCACAGCTTCGGTGGAGGCACCGGCTCTGGTTTCACCTCTCTTCTGATGGAGCGTCTGTCTGTGGACTACGGCAAGAAGTCCAAGCTGGAGTTCTCCATCTACCCGGCTCCCCAGGTGTCCACTGCTGTGGTGGAGCCGTACAACTCCATCTTGACCACCCACACCACCCTGGAGCACTCTGACTGTGCCTTCATGGTGGACAATGAGGCCATCTATGACATCTGCCGCAGAAACCTGGACATCGAGCGTCCCTCCTACACCAACCTGAACAGGCTGATCAGCCAGATCGTGTCCTCCATCACAGCTTCTCTCCGTTTTGATGGCGCCCTCAATGTCGATCTGACAGAGTTCCAGACCAACTTGGTGCCATATCCTCGTATCCACTTTCCCCTGGCCACCTACGCCCCCGTCATCTCTGCAGAGAAAGCTTACCACGAGCAGCTATCAGTCTCTGAGATCACCAACGCCTGCTTTGAGCCAGCCAATCAGATGGTGAAGTGTGATCCCCGCCATGGCAAGTACATGGCCTGCTGCCTTCTGTATCGTGGGGATGTGGTGCCCAAAGATGTAAACGCTGCCATCGCCACCATCAAAACCAAGCGCTCCATCCAGTTTGTAGACTGGTGTCCCACTGGTTTCAAGGTGGGCATCAACTACCAGCCTCCAACTGTAGTTCCTGGTGGAGACCTGGCCAAGGTGCAGAGAGCTGTGTGCATGCTGAGCAACACCACTGCTATTGCAGAGGCCTGGGCTCGTCTGGACCACAAGTTCGACCTGATGTACGCCAAGCGGGCCTTTGTTCACTGGTACGTGGGGGAAGGAATGGAGGAAGGAGAGTTCTCTGAGGCCAGGGAGGATATGGCCGCTCTGGAGAAGGATTACGAGGAGGTTGGAGCTGATAGTCTGGAGGATGAAGATGAGGGAGAAGAATACTAAACATGATTACCCAAATAATGTAAATGCATGGTAAATCATTTATTTTAACCTTGCTAAGGATCAGGGGAAGCTGCAGACGTGCCTAAAGCGAAGTGTGTAGTTTCAATCCCTCGAATCGCACAAATTTAACATGTCTTAATAAATGTCTTTAATAAATCCAAAAGAAAATAAGATCTTTACCCTAAAGTTGTAATAATGTTTAAACTGATTAAAAATATATTAAAATTGTTATTAACTTAAGGAAAAAAGTGTTTCTTTTGTCTGTCTGCGAAACCTACAGTCAAAACATATCTTTTTTTTTTCTTTTTCCATAATTTACACTCCGAGCTGACACAGACACAATAACTGAACTACATGGATCACTAAATAATTGTAGGGCCAAACTGCTGGTTTGGAGAACAAATAATTTGTTTTGAACCTCAAACATGAGGACACAATGTTGTCTCTGCAAAGTTAATCATCTAACATGACTTTTAAAAGGAATGCAATAACATAACTTTAGCGTCTTTATTTTTCACATATCTGTTTGACCTTATGCACCAAAATTGAGTGAAATTATGGGACCTTGACGTAATGCATGAGCAAGAGGACTGGTGGGTTTTATAGGTGAACATGTCTGCAAACCTCACTTCCTAAATAAGGAAAGATGCCAACGTGTCTGTTTCTCACACCCTTATCTACCATTCCTGCTGGATTAGAAGTCTTCAGTAAGAACTTGAAATTCAGATGGGAGAACACTTTTATTCTTTTCTCTATTGTCTTTTTAACCCATTCTAAAGGTAAATAATAGGTTTTCTCATTACATAGAAGTGCATTTTCTTTGAAAGAGGAGATGTATTTGCTTCAAAACTAATTTAGCAAAAAATACTTCTTTTTTTTTAAATTGAGACTTTATCCCTTTAATGAAAACCCACAACAGTTTTTCAGATGCAGTAAAATATGCAAAAAGGTTAGAGTGACTATAGAATTAAGTATTTGTGTCATCTATGTTACTATGGAAACCAAATGACATGATCTGTAGAGAGACTATCCTGTTTTTTAGGGACAGAATCTTTTATTTGGTCCGTTTTGAGGTTTGAGGCCGCTGTTTTGTTCACATGTTTTTCTGATGCCTAATTATGTCCTATCTGTTTCTGTGTTGTATTCTTTTACAAAATAAAACCCTAAAAGTTGTGACACAGGCTTGATTATCATCCTACAGATGCATTGTTACTACAGCTGTGGGACCACAACAGACTGAATAAAACCGTTTGTTAAATGATGTTGAGCAGATAATCTTTCCCTGCCTTAGAACATCCTTTAACTGGGTAGAATGAATATAAAGATGGACAACTCAAATGTCAATCATACATTCTGACATTCTGCTCTGCCCATTTACAGAGGTGATAACTCCGGACTCATGATGCCTATATCATGTTGATATTAACATCTTTTCCCTGTAGTTCTGAAATATCTGACAGACTCATTCCCTCATATCTGGAGCCCGCCGTCTGTTTTCTTTGGCCACTAATCAGATGTGGTGACTGTAAAGAACCTTCTGGATCATATTTCTTAAAATCAAAACACCAAATTGACATGTCTTGACTCAAATATGAGATTCCTGTGCACTTTTTGTTTATGGGCTGCAGCAGTGTAGCCGTATTTGAGTTTTAGTGCAGTTCTGTTAAAGTAAAAGGAACAACAGAACTTACAAACACAGCTGGAACAGCTGTGAATTCCAGATTTCCAACCTACAATCACTCAGCACCATACTTCACCTAGTGACCAAACCAAGTAATTACATCCTCATTTTTTTTCATCATTTCATGTGCAGCTTCCCCTTCACTTCCAGGGGTGCAACTATTCATCTCAACGATTTGATCAAATTGTAATTATACAATTAATTTTATTAGTATGTTTTAAACGATCTGATTCACTGACCTAAAATCGATCCAGGACATCTTCAGCCAAAACTTCAATCAGTGTGACCCAGAGTGAAATACCTGGTACTGAACAGTGAACGTGAAGTTTCCCAGATTCCTTGTATTTCGTGCAAGATAAGTGTAAATTAAATATGTGCACAAACAAACAAGTAAACAAGAATCAATGTCAAATCCATTCGCATTTTAGTTTCCTAAAGTTCAGCCCACTGTTGTTTCTTAAACATTAAAATAACACAAAGGGAACATTTTTAGAACATTCTAGAACACTGTGTTTGATAAATTCAAATCCTTATTGGATTGTAATGACGGCTTGATCCTTTTTTGCTGCCATCATATGTATGTTGTCCACTGTGATACATAAATGGATAAATGGATTAATATAAATGGATTCGATTAAGTTACTTAATTGTTACACCCCTTGTAGCTTCGTTATTGTGCATGAGGCTAGAAGACAGAATAAATTTACTTGTATGCAACAAATTTCACACTAAATTACAACTGGAAAGAAGATGTTGATATACAGAATATACACAAGGTCAAAGGGAATTTAGCTGAAGTCATTGTTCTCTTCACAGGCTTGCTTGATGAAATTGTGGCTGCTGAAGTGGACAGGTAATCACACAAAGAACTGATAGGACCTGTTTGCATGTACAAAGATCAGCGTGTGTTTGCGGAAAGGCAAACACATTTTCATGCTTGAAGTGCAATGCGCCTTCTCACGCAGCAGTACAAGCCAATGCTTGTTTTGATCGTACAATTAAATCTTGCTGATTAATCTATAAAGCAACAAACCCAGATTTCTTACACACTAGAACTAACCTGATTGTTTTTTGTTGTTCAAACTATTTACTTTAGTCCTAACTTTCTTGTTTAAAATAATGTTTGGAACAAAGACAACGTTTTTCATGACAGTTTCTTCTCTTAAACCTCAATGATATGATTAAAACACCGGCAACTTACTTCACAATAAAATACTTTTGTGTTGCTGTGCTGATCTCAACTTTAGTTATATTTTTGTAATTGAACACAAACTCTACCTCCTGACTTACATGAAAACAGGGCTGCAAGTGTCCTCTGTGTTCCCATAATAACTTCTGCCTCTGATAACATCTTCCTGCAGGGGCAAATCAACACAGATAACCCTCAGTGCATGCTCTGATTTCACAGTCAGAACTAACCATGATCCTGCTGGGTCGCATGCTCTGCCTGCCCTCTCCAGCCATCGTGCAGGAGCTGTTCTTTGCAGCTCGTGACGCAAACATCCTCCCTGAAATCTCCCTGGATCCTGTCCTCACCTCCTTCCTGTCACTGGATTCCAATGCTGCGCTGCAGCATCACTTTGATTTCCTACAGCGGGGCATGAGCCCAGAGCAGCAGACGGCATTCAGGCTCAATCTGACTGCAGAGGTAGGGGGCAGCAGGGTCACTTATGGAGGAGTAGGGGTTGTTGCTTTGGCGCTCTCCATGCTTTTTGACGTGGTTGCACAGCAAGTAGGTGAAATAATTTCCAGCAGAGTTCTCTGCAAAAGTTATAAAAGTCATTTCATTCATCACAGCTTCTCTTGTGCCTGTCAGGTCAGAGCACAGTCACCAGCAGCGGCTGATCTACCAACTCAGAGATCCGTAGCTAAGAAAAGTTTGGGCATCAGCACATCTTCTAGGATCGGCTGGATAATCCACAGATACCTCAGCATCATCCCTGGTGTTGCTAACAATCAGGATGAGATGGCAGAGACCACAGAGCTCTATGATAACTGGCTGGAACGAGAGCTGCTGGATCACTATGAGAGGATGACTACCAAGAAGAGGATGAGCACCAAATCCATGCAGCAGTGGCTGACTGGAGCTGCGTTTCATCTGCACATAAGGATCCACCAGGTCAGCCCCACATGCACAAAAGGGTTCAAGTTCACAGAAGGCTCTGAATCTTGTCTATCTGCCCAATGTCTGTCCTAAAAAATTAAATGAGGACCAGAAAAGTGAATATTTGAGCTCCAGAGACTCAGACTCCAGAGAGTATATTTCTTAAAAATATACTCAGACTTGTTACACCTCTGAATCAGGGCTTGTAAAAAGATGCAACATAAAGGTAAAAGGAACAAATTAAATACTCCAACGACTCAAAAATCCTCACAAACAAACCCACGCTAAAAAAATGCTAGTGATTTATTCCATTTATTAACAGAAAAACTCAAAAGTATACAAAAATACAAGAATCAAAGCCTCTATCAGTCAAACAAAGTACAGCTCTGTACTTTGTTGATACTGTATGTACTGTAGGTGGAGGTCGTCCTCCAATCAGGAGCTCCGGATAATTTGGCAATAATCTGCAAACACAGATTATACAGTAAACAAAGACTGACAGAAAACATACCACTTTAGCAGAAAAACAAAGGAAAACCCCAAAACACTCCAAAAGAACCAAAAAAAACAACAATACGACAGTCTCAGCCATAACAGACCTGTCAGATTAATTTAAAAAAACGTGAGGATAGCAGAGTAATAGAATAAAAAAAAGTGAGCTTTCAAAAGAAGGACAAGATTTAACCCATCAACCCATTTTTTGTGTTTTTCCTTTAACATAGAAAAAATCTGGGTAAAATGTCAAAAGATAAATAAAAAATGCTAAAAAGACATTTTTTTATACTGTAGTTTTATGTCTGAATTGTTTTAAAACTTCCATAAGACTGCTGTTTTTCAACCACAAATGTGTTTCTTTGCAGAATCTTGAAAGATGTTTGTGAAAATTTGGGAAACCTTTGAAAATATCTGAACAATAGTGATCTAAAAACCACATTTATTCCTCCTCCAACAGATACGTCTTCAGTCTGTGGCTTTAGGATCAGCAGAGTCATTGCGTTTGTCCTACGAAACAGGCTTAAATCATCTGATAAAGAAGTACACGTCCTATCTGCGCACAAACATCCAAGAAGTTGCAGCTTCGCCAATAGAAAAACCCTCAACCAAAGCAGGCACCGGAACCAAACCTACAAACGCAACCAACAGCCTCGGTTGCAGTCTGGTAACTCCAGCTAGAGCAGTCAATGATTCTGGAAGAATCAATGTGACAGAAAACAGAAGGTATGACACAGACAGCTTTGTTGAAACTTTAGGAAACACTGTCCCAACAATGAGCAGAAATACCGCTGAAGGACCAGGAAACAGCCGGGAAACGTCTGCAGTTTACAAAAGTGAAGAAAACAAGAACAACCTTGGTCTGTTGATCATTGAGCCTCAAAGGAACATTAGTCACAGCGTGCAGCATCACCCATGCGAGTCTCAAGCCATCCAGGAGGCTTTGGTGGTTCGTATCATGAACGCTCAGGACCTGGAGCGAAACAAAAACTTTTTCCTTTATTCCAACAATGTCTTCCACAGTCTGGTCAGGCAGAGGGATGACTTTAAACTCAGAAATGAATAGTTTGAGGTCAATAATGGTCTTCATTCACATAACTAATGTCTGTTATTTCCTAAAAGAAAAAAGAAAGGTCATTTGTGTCTTTTACACACTGAACAAAAACATAAACGCAACATTTTCGTTTTTGCTCCGATTTGTCACGAGATGTACTAAAAGATCTAAAACATGATGACAATTTATCTAAAACATTGTTCACAATTGTCCAAAATTCTAAATGTGAATTACTGAGCACTTCTCCTTTGCTGAGTTATAGTAGACCCTACCCAGTAGGCTATATCTAGTATCTGGTGTGTCCACCATTTTCGTTATGCTGTGCAACACATCTACTTCGCATGCAGAAGATCAGGTTGTCAAGTGGCTCATGGTGGCGGTGGAGTTATGTTATGGGCAGGTGTATGTTTTATTGTGGCCAGTCCAAGGCACACCTATACAATAATCATGCCGTCTAATCAGCATCTTGATGTGTAACACTTTGCAAGTAAAATATGTTTGACTTGACATATTTTGGCTATACCTGTATTTGGTTTCGCTGTAAAAAGAACATATATTAAAAAAAAAGAGTCTGTATATGTGCAACATAAATATTAAGCATTTGAGTCATGGCCAAAAATTCCATCAATTAAATATTAATAGTTATGTGGAGCATAATATGCTGTGGTTTCAGTTGAATCACTGTATAGCAACTGATATTAGTGTTGGGGTATGTTTTTTTTCTTCCTTCAACTCTGTTTTACTCAACGCTAAACATTTACATCAGCTATTTCTTAATGGATTATGAATTTATATTTTCCTCAGAATATTCAAATAGGGATGTCTTTGTTTTCTCCTGATATATTTTCTAAAAACTATGTTTTTTGTTTGAAAATAATGTAAAAATGTGTTAATTTGATCTATCTATCTATCTATCTATCTATCTATCTATCTATCTATCTATCTATCTATCTATCTATCTATCTATCTATCTATCTATCTATCTATCTATCTATCTATCTATCTATCTATCTATCTATCTATCTATCTATCTATCTATCTATCTATCTATCTATCTATCTATGTTGGATTGAAAATTATTGGCTTGTGATCATGACATTGCATGTAATGATCCCCTCTAGACTACAGGGGGCGACATCATGCTTGATAAACTCAAAGCAGCAGAAGAAGAACTCTCTCATCATCACGCATGGTATTTCTCTGCGTACGTTCACCTCGCCTTCATTTCCGTAAAGTAACATGAGTTTCACAAGAAAAGCTAACTGCTAAGTTTTCACGCGATATTTCCCTCACGGTAAGTGTTGTGAATTTATCTATAGTTATTTAAACATTTTAGGTTCTTCCTAATCTGTGGTGAAAAATGTTCGCTAACCTCAAGCTAGTAAAATTTAGGCACGATGCATGCATTTTTAGAGTAACAGAATTATCATCATGATGTGTGTGTCGTCGAGATTCTCAACTGCTGACAATTTTTGTAAGAAACACAAATAACGACAGGGATTAAAGTCGCCATAGTCGTTATTCAAATAAGCCAGTTTTGTGTGTGAGTACTTAAAAAAACGCTCCAAGTTCAGGCTGATGGTAGCTACTGATGCTAGCTACTGATGCTAACAGCATAGCACATAAAGGGGGCTTTGTTAGGAATTCCGGATGGCTACTCTCGTTTTACGGTTAGGTTTCATTTCTTCTGCCACCGGAATAAAAGTGTGTTTGAATCCTTGAAATGTCTTTTTTTTTTTGTTAATGTTCTCTTCACTTAAAGCAGCAGTACTCCCCCACACACACACAGTCAGTTCACGTGTCGTTTATTCTTTTTTTTCTTTTTTCTCTTGAGTTATGATTGATGCAGCCAAAGCAGTTTCTTTGAACAAGCTTAAATCTTCTTATAATCCTTGAGATTTAAATTATAAACTAAATAAAGTCAAAAAACGGCATTCCTAGTATTGTTTTACAAAGCCAAACTACTTTGTTTACTTTGAGTTTTGATGAAAGACAAGTGCATTAGCTGTTATGTAGATTTAAAAAAAATCCTTGTTTGTATTCTTAGTTGCACCACAATTCAATTGGCAGATAAATATATAAAATTACAATTTCCATTTAGTTTCTCAGTAATAATTAAACCTATTTATGACACACCACTGCAGAATGTACCAGCAGCTGGGTTGGTTCTCACGTCATCTAAAAGACAATATAATTATTTACAATTCAATTTTTATTTGCATTCATATCAGATTTTTTCCATAACTAAAGCAAAACTTAGTTACATTGAGTTCACAGCACAACGTCTCTCATACCAATTTATTTTCACATCCCCAGATTTTATAGAAGTTCAGGAAAATACGCTTTTAGTGTTCGCGCTCCCAAAGAATGGAATAATCTTCATTATGCCTCTGTATGTTATTTTACATTCTTTTACTTTCTCTGACTGAATTTATTTTGAAGAGTTTATTCAAAACTACTTGTTTTTGTTCTTTCCATTACCCTAAATAATTGGAATGACTTTATTTCCCTTTTCTTTTCCTTGTTAGGATATTTAAATATAATTTAAATATATTTATAAGTGTTTTGATTGTGTCTTGTAAAATTGTATTTGGATGAGGGGTAAAGATGAGAGCTGTTGTGTGTGTTTGCGTTGGTTAACCCATAAGAACCCAGACCCATTTTTTTTTAAGATGAAATTTTGTATTTTTCCACAAAACGAGTGGAAGACAGAATCCATTTCTGATATTTTTGTTACACAGATGTCAGCATAGAACAAGAAAAAAAGGTAAAGTAACAACTAACAGTCCAACACAACAAATAAAAATTAATAACTTAATTCATCATCAGAGTGTCCGTACTGTCGAGTGGAGGATAGGGCGTGTTTCTGTTTACATTGTTTTTTCAACCCCCCCCAGTTTAAATTCTTACCTTGGCTGCTAGTTATTTTAGAACAAACTTTAATAATGTTACTGAGCCTGTTTTTTTTCTTTTACAGACAGACCACTAAACCAGCAACAAAGGAAAACATAAAATGTTCTCGATAAAGGACCAATAATGCATACATTCGATTTTTATTGAAAATTTTAGCAAGTTGGGCTAAGTCCTTTGGGAGACAAAAATCGCCTTATTGCGGTCCTATTATTTGTTTGAATAGGTTATCTGCAAGTCTTCAAATGCAAAAGTTAGATTAAAAATAGAATAATATAGAGTTCCTTTACTAGGTCATCGTTTCTGCAGAGCGCCAGTCGTTCATCAGAAATTGACCTCTTGAGTTGTGTGCAGGACTGTTGGCATTGAGCAACCCCACCCCTCTTCCCCTCCCCAGGGAGGTCTCTCCTCTTAAGTTGCCCGCCCGGCGTGTTTCCCACATCACAAACAAGCTCTTTTTCAAGCAGAATTTATTCATCTGCTTCTGATTCACAACAATTTGAATAATGATATTCTCAGTATGGCAATTCTGAGTGTATCGTTTATATTACACCGTTTTCATCACCGGTTTCCCCCCTGCAGTGACTTGTGACCTTGCCAGCCACCCCCCACAGCAGATTAGATTTGTGGATTGCCCAATTATATTTCTCTATATTTTTTTTGGTAGATAAAAAGCTTTTCTATATATGTTTAAGGGGCACCTGTGAACTAAAATGGTTTCCACCTATGTTTTAACAGAACTGAACAAAATGACGGACTCAGATTCTGACTCTGGGGGCGAATGGGAGAAAGAAAAATGTCAAAAGTATTTGGTAAGTTTGTCAACATAAACAACATCAAGATTTAAGGTATTGATGAAAGTCTGTCTTGGCAGCTTCTGATTGCCACAAATAAATATTTTAGCAAACATTGCAAGTTTCTGCAATGTTTTGTAAAGACCACAATTAGCATATTTGACAATATTTCAATATCCTTATAAATATCACATACAAAGCCTAACCTGAATTGACCTTAAAACGTATTTATAACTTTTTAGAGATATATATTCTAAGTTATTTTTGACATTTACGCTCAGAAACAAGCTCAACAGATTCTATGCAGACATGCAAACACACAGCAAAAGGACTAAATCCAAGTCATATTTTTATTATTGGTGTAATTAGTGACCTTTTAAACAAACTTGGTATATAAGATAAATGCCACTCCTTTAAAAAAAATGATAAAAGCAAACGAGGTTTGTACACAGCTTTAGTTACAGCTTTATTTAGTTTTCCGGTAACTACCCTTTGCAGTTGAAGCCTCTTTTATTTTGACACATCTTGTTCATTTGTCAAAACTGCAGTGCAGCCATATTTTAGAGCAAAAGTCTAAACTATTAACAATACCAATATGTTAAGTTGCAACAACTTTGTCAACAACTATTTTTATCTGCTGTTAGAAGTTGGTAAATCTCAAAAATCTGTTACCTTTTAAGTGGCCCAAGTTTTGTTTTTTTTTGCTTTTTTTCTGTTTATTTATTAGTTCTTGTTTAAATGTTATTGCCTTTAAAATATCTTTTTAATGCAATGTCAAATAAAAACCTCATGCAGGAGTTTAAAAATAAAAAATATTTGATCACTCACTTTTGCTTTTGAATTTTCTAAATGTTCTCTCTTTTTGATTCTTAGGCCAGAGATTCTGTTGCCACCTTTCGTATATCAGGTAAGAAGGTTTGTAACTTTCTCTGCAGCATCACTTCACAAAACAGGATCTTTTTAGATAAGGAGGGACATAAAACTGGGTTGATGCTTAATCTAAAGGTAGCAGATATGTTGAGACTGTTTGCTATGTCAACAGTTGATATTGTTTGAACAGCTGGAGATACAGAGGTTGTGTCAAATGAATCAGGCTAAATTGGAGTCACTTAGGGTTGATGCCCTAAGCAATTTAGTTTTTCAGCCTAAAAACTGGTAAGATTTTTGTTTTACTGAGTATTGCTGCCAAAAATAAGATGAAATTGATGAAATTCAAAGCCATTTACTTTAACATTGATTTTCATAATAAAACAGTTAATTTGGTTTTGAAAACAACTTCACATGACTAATAAATTACACTACGTATTTATTGATCAAATTATAATAAAGTATTTGATATATTGCAATTAAAACATGGCTGAAAGCTGTTTTAGTCTCATAATACATACATAATATTACTTTAAAGGGCCCATATCATGCAAAATTAGCGTGTTATAACGTTCATTCCTCGCTATAAATAACCCCAAAGCTGAGTATTCCTCTGAAAGTCTGGGCTCTAAGCCCCCCCCCCCCCCCCCACACACACACACACATAGACACTTTCTCCACTCTAGCTGAGTTTGACAAAACAACCTTTCACATCAACTGAAAACGTTTTATTTTGCAAAGCATTTCAACCGAATCTGTTTTTATTCGGATGACTGTTTAATGCGGTACATGCGTTTTGTCTGTTGTGTTTTTAATATATATACATTTTAACTTGTGAAGCCCCTTGTGACTTCTGTTCTCTGAAAAGTGCCATATAAATAAAATCAACTTACGTTGTCATGTTGGTTTCAATGCTATTGTAAGATTTTAAAACAGATGTTCGCTAAACGGGTCAAGTGCAAATCTTTCATCTTTAACTTGTTTGTTTCTTTTGTTTTTTTTTCTTCAGAGGAGGTTTTTAAAAATTGGCTCAAAATTCCTACCACCACCAAAAGAGAAGCTACGCAGCGAATGAAAGTTTGTTCCTTCTGGCTTCCCATACTGCTACAGGGAGATGACTCCATCACTGCTTCATGGGCGATAGAAATCGGGTTAATCAGCTCAAAGTAAGCCTACTCGTTGTTTGCAGCATAAAAAAACAGTAAATACTTTGTTCTAGAACTGATAAGGAGTGTTTGTGTCTTTATAGGAGCACTGAGGACCTAAAGTTGAAGCATCTGCGCAAGATAGAAGTAGTGGAAACAATTCTTCTTTTCTTGGAGAAAGGAACTGTAAGTTAATGATCAGGAACTTCCATCTGGTGCTTCAGTTTATGTCATAAAGTTCAGCTGTCAACCTTTAACAGTGTTTGGCGTTTATAAGTGTGAATGTTCTTCCATGAAACTGCTTGTTCTCTGTTCTAGATGAAAAAGGAATCTACTCGGCATGTTCTGTCATTAAGCAACATGTTTAATCTGGTAAGACAAAGCCATAGACTTTTTTTTTGGGGTCATTAATAGTTTACTAGTGTTAGGAAATCAGCACCACTCCCAGTTACCTTGTTTCCCTTAAGTTCACCAGCTTGACAGTCTAGAAACCATTTTTTTTTTTGCTAAATTCTTCTTACATAAGCCGCAAAAAAAGCGTTCTGCATGACGGAGTACCGGTACTTTCATGTTTAACAGTCAAAACGCTAATAAGTCATCCACGCTCCAACAATCCTGGAATCTTTTTTTTTAATTGAAATATTGTCTTGATCTTAGAAATGAATTTTATTACATCCGTTTTCTTTCATTTTTTTTAAGATTTCACTACATTATTGGATGTCGCAAATAAACTTTCAAAGACCCAGATCTTTTTTTCTCTGACAAACTGCATAAATATTTTTAAGATCTTTTACTTTTAATGCCAAAAGAAAACAATATTATAATTTGACATATTTGTGCGACACAAGAATCTATTTGTCTAAAAACCTCTATATAACTATGTTTTTAGAATCAAAGTAGGATGTTTTTAATTGGATCCATTGCCTCTTTAATTGTTGTATCAAATCAGGTGATTTTGTCTTCTATACCATTGACGTTTTGATTTTTATCAGTTAGTTGAATTTTTCAACCCCTAATGGGGCATTGCTGTTAGACTGCTTACCTGACTCCATTTTAATTTGACTTATTTAGTGATTGTTCTCAAGTTTAATGTATGTACTTATTACATTTTCATTTTGAAACCAGTTTTTTTTGGCCATAAAAACCGTTTCCACATCACTGGTTTAAATGGATCAAAGGTGGAACTAGATTTGTTGAATGGTTCATTTTTACATTAAAAAAATAACAGAAACCCATTTTTTTTTTACCTGAAAACATTAAAATAATTCTTTTTAACAAGCTGGTTCATTATTTAATGCATCAATATGATTTTTGTTTAAGTAAAACTAGATCTAATCAGTAGAATTTTGAATTTTATTGTAATTCCGTGTTGTGCCTCTGAGTCTCTAAACTGTTTTTCTTTTGTCATATTAAGGTTAAACAGATTGTTTGGAAAAACAAAATAAAACTACTATTAGTGTTGAACCATTTATTATATTTATTTTACTGTTATTGAAAATGCAAAATGTAGGAAAGTGAAACAGAAACAAAACAGAATAGTTCTTTTTGATCCGCTGGAGCAGCCTTGGACTGTGGTTACTGCATTCATGAATAGGTTGGTGGTTCAACTCCCACAATCCAGCCCTTATTGCTGATTGTCAACCAGGGAGGCTTTGGTTGATTTGAATCCACAACCTCACAGTCTCAGTCTTTCATGTCTTTCTGCAGCTGCAGTGAAATGATCCAGGAGGATTTGAGTCGATGCTTTCTCAACTCGATTGTATTGTCAGCCATTACATTTAAAATTGAACGAACATTTCTGATTTTTGTCCCAACAGCGTTCTACAGAGGTGTATGAAAACGCGTTACGCTGGTTAGAAATGGCAGGAGATTGCAACGTACGGATGCGGCTGAAGGAACTCGGCAGCCCGCACACCTGCTTCACAGCCCTCCACTTTATCTTCACACAGTGTAACACGCTAAACTCATTTAGTTTGACAAAACAAGAGAATATTTAAAAAAACAACTGGATAGCAAAAACAGAGTATTTTTTTTTCTTTTTCAGTTGCTAAGTTTATTCAAGAACTGTGTGGAAACTTTGAGCAGACGCTGAAGACGCTGCTGGCTCGTCCCAATGGCCTTATTGTCGAGGTAATATAACCGGAAGGTGACTGATCAGTCTGCCCCAAAAAGTAGTCATTGCTCAAAGTGCTCATTCTTCATTTCTCTATTCAGATTTCTGCTCTGATCAAAAATATTGGTTTCAATCTGCCCAAAAAGAGCCTCCTCCTTGTGTGGTATCGCACGTCAACCAGACATAAACTTTAGCTCATTCATTAATTATAAGTTTCAGATATGGCAGAGGAACCAGTTAAGGATTTATTTGCACCCTTTTTAGGACAAGAACACTTTATGATTTGAAATTTAAAATGTAAAATCTATTTTCCACATGTGCTGAGGTTACGTTATGGCATCTGAACTTGAAATCTTCATTCTGGATCAAGAAAGAAGAAGTCTAGATGCCAGAACTCAGGACAACATCACCTGGATGAATGAGAACCTTCACTGACATAATGTCCACGTGTTAAAGTTCCACTCAGATCCTCTTTTGATCTATTTTCAAAGTGTTCTCAGTGGTCTTGTAATTCTGATTCTACTGTTTTAGTCAAAATCGTGTCGTTTTCTGGGACATAGTTTCTGCAGAGCGTCAGTAAATCATTACAATTTGCCTCTGAATTGGTGGTGGGACCGCTGGCGCAGAGCAACTGGCTCCCCTTCCTCTCACCCATGACTGCCCAGCGTATTTTCTATGCCACTAATAAGATCTTTGTTAAGCAGCATTTTTATTCTGTTCCTGATTCTCTACTATTTGAATGAAGAAATGCTTAGAAATGCTTTTTAAGCTTAAATTTCCTAATTTTATGTCCTCCGTCAGAAAAATGCTACAAAAAATGTTAAAAACACGATTTTCATCAAAGTGAGTTTAGATGATTATACTTGAAATTAAAAAATGGTTATTGGTTATCCAGCTCTGTTCTTCTAGGAGAAAAAAAGAAATTGTAACAAATTTTTCTTGTGTTTTTGTTTCAGAGATGTGAGGAAATGAAGAAGAAAGGAAACGAGAACTTTCAGAAACATAACTATGAAGATGCACTTGAGTTCTACTCCAAAGCCATCACACTTTAGTAAGTAATGTTTCAATTCAAGCTTTATTTTCTATAGCACTTCTACAATTCATGCTACTCATAGTGCTTTACATAAAAAAATAGCAAAAGGACAGGACAAACAAATGTATTGTTTAAAACCTGCATAATGCCCCCCCCCCCCCCCCCCCCCACACACACACATCATGGGAAGAAAAATGATGAAGTGATGCAATGTAGAAATCTGGCTTTGTAGTGATGTGGGGAAACAATATTTTGGGGACATCAAGTGACCCCCCCTCCCTCCCCATTCAAGTTCACAGAATACACTACCACGGGACACCCCCCCCCCCCCAATCTAAACAAGGAGCCCGACCCGGGAGATCCCACTGCAGCGACCCCGTTTATTGAGAAGGGTCAGCAATGATGTGGAGGATCCCTCTGAGTAAAACACTGGAGTCACAAATAAAAATTACAATGGAAAAATAATCCAGTAATTACATAAATAAACCTTTTAAAGACACATTTAAAGTGGTAAATGTGAATTAAAAAAAGTATATAAATATCAAATTAGTAAAAAGAGAACATATATAAATAGAATATCACGTAAATTCCTAAATTTCTGCTTAAAGCTAGATTAAAAAGGTGGGTCTTGAGCCTTCCTTTAACGACATGAACAGTCTGTGCGGCCCTGAGGCTCTCTGGGAGGCTGTTCCACAGGCGATGTCCATAATAACTGAATGAGGCCTTGCCGTATATTTTAGTTCCCACTTTTGGAACAGTCAAAGGGATATTGGAGGACATCGGGGTCCGCGAGTACTCATACTTTAAAATCATATCAGATAAATATGGAGGCCTAAGACCATAAAAACATTTATAAATAAATAAAAGAACTTTAAAAAGAAATTCTGAATTGCACAGACAGCCAACGCGGTGATTTTAAACTCGGTGTCACGTGTTCCCGCTCAGCTCCTGCCGGCTGTTCCCTGACTGATCTGGTGGATGAAGGCTGACCCCCTATTTACCACCAAGGCAGTAGTGGCATTTGATAATGTAACAGATTACACAGCGAGAACATCTCCAGTATTAGCAACTTGCCAATCCGGCAAGCCACAGCCAGAGCAACACAAGAAGCCAACTGTCAAAATAAACGTTCAAAGTTAAAGAATTCTCTGAATTGAAAGCTACATTCATTCCACGCTTGTAGCAAGCAGCCCAACAGATTTCGCCTTTTATTGTATTTTATTTTTTTATAGGATTCCTCGCCATCCCAGACCCCTTTACCTTCTCCTTCAAAAAGAGCTCAGTGATGTGTGTTGCAGCTCTGACCTCAAAGCTAAGTTTAGCGAGGTCAGTGGAGAAGAAGACGAGCTTTCCTCAACTGAATCCTTTCTTAAGCCAAATGTGGCTCATATGAGTGAGGAGAAGCACCGCCAAAAATCTGTGAAGGAGGAGGCAAGAGAGGCCACGTTCAGAAGAACCAGTCATGTTTTTCATTCAATGTTTACATCAAAATATAAAACGGATCATAAAGAGTTTAATTATTCAGGCTGTCTCTGAATCTGCCCAAACTACTTTCAGTTGGTAAATTGAGCTTTTAAACATTTCAAAGTCCTTTTGCACGTGGATAAACTTGAAGTTTAAGGAGGGAGTTGTAGTTGTAGACTTTCCTTTTTAGCTGTAAACAAAATATAACAGCAAAGAATAAAGACATTTAAAGAACGTCCTTATTTTTCGCTCCTTGAAATAAAAGCTGTTCGCGTCAGACACTCTAGTCAAAAGTCTTTACAGAACCGTTTTTTACTGTGAAATATTGATTTAAAATGTAAGTTTCTTTTGTTTGGATGTAGCACTGAATGTGTACTTAACAGTTTCATTTTCTCTCCAGCCCTGACAACCACATCCTTTATGGAAACAGAGCCCTGTGCTACATTCGCTGTCAGAAGTACCTGTGAGTATTTTCTCGGAAAGAAAACCAAAGATGGTTTTGTCGCAGGATTTTTGACTGTGGGGGTCTCTAAGGGTTTTTCTGTGTTTTGTGGTCATTTCAATCAAATAAATTGATGACTTCAAGGCAGTGAAGCGACTCAGGAAGTTTGTTCTTCTTCACGTTTGGATTTTCCTGCATGTTGGAAATAAATGCATCATGGTTGAGCTTAACTGCCATTAGGTAGTATTGTGAAACACTTTTAACCTCTTAGAGGAAGTGTGTTGATCCACATAAATATGGGAAAATTAAAAGAAGCAGAAATTTAAAGACCCAATCCCATCCTCTTTTGATCTCAGTGGTGTTGTTTTGTTGTTTTCTTGGACATAGTTTCTGCAGAGCGGAAGGAGTTCCATAGAAGTGTGGCTCTGAGTTGTGGTTGATTGGGTCGGAACAACCCTGCCCCTGCTTCCCGTCACCCATAAATAAGAGCTACCAGTTCATGTGCTTTCCCAATTAGCTTACATCCCTAACCCAACATTACCAGTGCAACAAAAATGGCGAGAAATATTGGAGCGACTGGGTAGCTCCAGTCGTATAGTTTTAGTCCAGATTCCAGCTTAGGCAAGGAAAAAACAAACATGATCTATTTGTCTCCAAGTGGATGCTTTAGAATGGAGCAGGGAGCTTGTGCCTTGTCCAGCATATTTTCTACGTCATGATTTTTTTTAAACTGCATTTTTTTATCTGCTCCTGATTCACAATGATTTGAACAAAGAAATACTTAGAAATGCTGTTTTAAGCTTAAATGTCTTCATATATGTCCTCCATAGTCAGAAAAATGCTACAAGAACGTGTTGAAAACACCATTTTTATCAGATTGTGTCTTACACTTCATCTTAACCAATGTGATTCCTTTGTAGAAGATGTTCTTCTATTTTAAAGTTTCATAAACATGCGGTAAAGTTTTCACAAATGACTGGAATGACAGGCAGTTGAGTATTTTTACTGACGGGTTTCCTAAAGTGTTGCTGGTACATTAAATTGATTTATCTCCAACATATTGGAATTTTTTTGTTTTGTTTTGTTTTGTTGCAGAAAAGCAGTTTGTGATGGAAAACGAGCCATTCTTATTGAACCTCGCTGGGCAAAGGTAAAACGAAAAGTCCGCGTTTGCAAGTTTGAAACTAAGGGTTCTGTGTCGACTGGCAGCATGAAAAGCTACACGGCTTTGTGGGTTATACCGATCTAGAAAATCCAGCATGCTACTGTAGAAGTCCATTATTTTCTAAACTGTTGCCATTCTGATTTATGTGCTTCATAAAAAGTGACAGATTTTTTTAAATAGTGTTTGGTTCTTTAAAATCATAATGTCTTCTTCCTCAGTTAAAAATAAACAGCAGTGATGGATTATGGGTACTCTACTTTCTGAGTATAGGAAATGTATGAAGACGTAGTAAAAAAGGGTTTACGAAAAAGAAATGATAGATATACTGTCTCACCATTATGAAATGCCCTCAGGCACGCACTGAGTTGACTGATTCACTCATTTCTACTCGTATCTGTTTCCTTTCTAAATCAACTGGACGACAAAGGCGTGCTAACCACGTGAAGTGAAAGAATAGGGAAAGTGTTTTACAGATTTCTGATTCCCAAGAGGGATTTCTCCATTTGGAAGACGATGATTACTTTCTATCTTACTTGTTTACAAACCGCATCATAGCCAAATTGACTGTGACAATGAGGGGGAGGTCATAGTTTGCTGAGGCTCTGCTGAAGCTCAGCGGGCTTTAGGAGCCAAATCTTAACATGCTTTAAACTCGACACACAGGTTACGTTCTGATCACTCCTCGTAATCAAATCCACATATACTGTGATAGTTTAAGCACCTGCTAACATGTTAAACTCTATCGCCTTGAGCTCTATCGCCGGGCGATTTTTCACCCCAGCAAAACCATTTACACGAATTTGAATGTGTCAAGGAGTCTGTGCCGTCACCAGGGAAGTTTCACTTGTCCCAGGAATGGGTGGACCAAAGTTTAAAGTATCATTTTATCATCTTTTTAGGAATTTTTTTGTTCCTTAAATTCCTAATTTTTCAGTAATTTTTGAGCATGTTTTTAGGTTCTTCCTATGTTTCTTTTTCATTTTGTTACACATACCACCGTTGGAAAGAAAAAAATCAATCTAATTTATTATGAGTTGTCATGTTTTGATCTATTTTTGTTGGGTATATTATATCAGGTAAAAATTACCCGATATAGCCAAAGGGTTCTAGGGTTAATAGTAACTTTGTGAGTTTAGAGGAAGTTCTGTTCCTGTGATTTGTAGGAAAAAGTTTTTAAAAAATGGTTGTTTTCTTAAGTTTTTTTCTTTTCTTTTAAAGAAAACAATAAACTCAAACCTCATCGGTTCCAGGTTGAAGGCTTGAAATAAACATGTTGCCTTTTTACTTTAAAAATTGTAGAGGTTTAGCTCACTATAGTATTTCTATATGAGCAGGAGTAAAAGTACTGCACTGACTGTAAATATTGGGGAGTAAAGAAAGATTCATCATTTTTTTTTTTTTCTTGTAGGGTCATTATCGATTTTGCGAGGCTTTATTTTACCTCGGGGAGTACCAGTTAGCTCTTCAAGCAAACTCTTCAGCCAAACTACTTTGTAAGGGCGACCCAGATGGACTCAAAGATCTGAACCAGCAGTGCTGTAAATTCACAGCTGAATTTCAGCAGCGCAAAGGTATTTTAAACTTTTTATTTTGTTCAGTTTGAAGTGACAAAGATAATCCAAAATATTCAAGTTCAGAGAGATTCGTTTTTTTTACTGATTACTCAATCTTATCAGTTTATTGTTATGATGTGGCCAATGATTGAAAGTACAGGATACGTCATGCAGGAAACGCATAGAATTGCCTTTCATTTCCTGTATAATAAAAGCGAAACTCAGCTTCTATTTTGCTTTCAGGTTCTCAACCAAAGAAAACTCCAGGGTAAGTGTGTGTGTGTTTGTCTCCGGTGGTTTATAGAAAGAGAATCCGCTCTTTCTGACCGAAATCTTCTTTAACATTTGTTTTACGTTTATCCTTGTTTAGTTTTAAAGGAGGCGTCATGGCCAAACAGTCGCAAACTCCCAAAACCGCCAGTAAAGCTGGTTTAGCAACAAACAAGGCTGCAAAGGTGAGTGAGGACCTGCCTCTCCATTCACCACTCACGTCTGTTCAAGTTTTTATTCAGAATCTACTTGATTTATATGTTTGTAAACTGTGAATATCTACAATTACTACACATTTAATTTAGAATGGAGGAAAAAAGGAAATATGCTTGAAAATCTGCTGAATAAATGATCATTTCAATTAAAAAAACAGCTGCTTTTTTTCTCAATTTGTGTTTAGTGGACTTAAAAGGTGGTCTAAACAAGATTATTTGTGTTTTTAACCTGGAAATTACTTTTCATTATCTTCATGGCTTTTTTTGTTTGAACATAAGAAGTAAAAATGTTTTATTCTTAATCACAGAAAACAAGTGTTTGACAGTAATTTCACTGAGTTAGTTTTTTTTCCCCACAAGAAGAATTTTTCTTAACATAATCTAACCTTTTTACTTATTACAGCTTTGTAAAATGTATGTTGTGATCAAATTTGTGTCATTTGAAAGGAAACTTACTGTTTTATTTATAAAAAACCTTTTTATTTAAAGTATTGTTTAATCCTGCATGATGTTTTAAGTGGAATTTTAAAATGTTAAAAGTAACTTTGTGTGTTTTCAGGTCACAGAGGTAAAAATGGACAGGAAAACAGGTGGGTGTGACTGAACTTTGGTTGTTTTTTAGTCAGCTTGTAGAGCCTCTGAAGTTCATACCTAAAGATGTTTCATCATTAAATAAAACTTAAAACTTAAAGAAACTTTAAACTTTAAAACAGTCATTATTTTTGTGGAGAGTTTCATTATCTTACATGTAAAGGTTTTGATAAATGTTTTTATTTGTATTATTTTAGTTTTTTTTTCAAGGCAGAGTCTTGGGTTCCTAGTTTTTCAAATGTATTTATTTATTTCCAAGAGCTTAAAGTTGTTCATTGTTTTTAAGTCAGTCTTGGTGAATTTTTAATTGTTCATTAAGGTGGAATTTAAAGTTACTTATTTGTGTTGTTGTAGAAGTTTATTCTGTTTTCTTTTCTATGAAAAATGTTCTAAGATGTTTAAAAAAAATGTTTTTTTTCAGTAAAAAATGAAAAATCTGCAGAATCAGAGAGCAACATTAAAGACTCTAAGGTTTCACAAAGGTAATAGATTTTATTCCAACTCTTTCAAAATAAATCATGGCTTATTTTTAAGTTGTTTTGAGAAATATTCTTCAGACACCAATTACTTGTTGACCTAAATATTTGTTGTTTTTATCTTTATCTCTATGTTTGAGTTATTTTTACTATAAATTCACAAAATGCTGGACTGGATTTCTATTTGGGGGAAAAAAAGGAAATTTGACTAACTTTCTTCTTCCAGTGCGGCGACAGAATCAAATGTTTCTGCAAAAAAGGAGCCTAGCAGATCTTCAAAGGATAAGGTGAGGACTGGATTACCTGAACACCCTAAATGTTTCGTCTTGAAAAACGTTTACCAACATATCCTCTGATTGTGCGCTCTGCCCAGAACCCAGATATGTCCAGCAGAGGCAAAGACGCGTGTAAAGAGTTGAAATCGTTGGTGGAAGACGGGCACACGGCGCTGTACGACCTCCGCAGTCGCAATGCAGAGCAGGCCTTCAGCAAAGCTCTGACGCTGGTGGAGACGATAACACCTGAGGTAACCCAGCTCTGGCCGTCAAACTCCAATATTCTCAGCCTTTTACAGGCAGATTCTGAGAGTAGTTTGTCCTCACTTCTTGCAGAAGAGAGGTCCATGTTTGGCCACATAAAAACATTTTTTTGTGGCATCAGGCCTTTTTAACCTCCAGCTGTTTCCAGTCTCTCCTCTGTTCCATTCTGCCTTTTGTTAGGGAGAACCGTTGCTCACGAGATCGCAGCTTTCCATAAACAAAGCTTTACAATAGACACAGCAGCTCTGCACGTCTGTGAAAAGTAAAAATGTTCTTGTCACGCCCAGTCACACCATCTGAGGAATGCTTTGTGGTGACACGTTTGTGTGAGCGTAGAACAAAGAGGACAAACTGGACAAGAACCCTTATGTCTACAAGAAGCTTCTTGTTTGTACATTTAAATGGTTAAAGATCCACTTTTTAACATGTTCTTGTAGCATTTTCCTCACAATGGACGACATATATAAAGAGAATTAAGATTAAACTGCGCTTCTCTGTTTTTGTTTAAATTGTGATGGTTCAAGAGCAGAGAAAAACCCGCCGTTTGAAAATGCTTTTTGATTTTGGCTAGAAATTGCATCCTTATAATTAAAAGGCCACTGGGGAAGATTTTACAATAGATACAAATATAGTTGAAGTGGGATTTTAGGTAAAAACAAAGCTAAACGTTTTTTATATTTTACCTTTCAGTCAATATTTGGGTTTACAAGAAACTCTTTCTCAGTCCTTTGATCTGCTAAAAGCTGAGAATTGTGGGATTTTGACAAGAATAATATTTGAAACACATTAAAGGTTAAAAGGAGAGTTTTTGAATGAAATTGTTAAGGTTCCTTCATTTTTTTTCTTCCAGGAGCTGGGACTTTCTACTCTGGATGTCTTGCTGTTACTTTTCGGTCATGCTTTGGCTCTGACAGAAATTGGACAGATTGAGGTAACTGGTGTTCATGTCAGACGACGAGGTGGAGAAATTCTTCACAGCTCTTGTGAAGAATATTTACGGCACACAAACCTTCCAGATGAAAACCTCTGGAGTTTTAAGTTTTTGTTGCCTGAAGCGTTAGTTTTCTTTAAGCTTTCTTCTCCTGTGCTCATCAGCTAAATGCAGCTTTTTATGCCAACTTCAACAAAAATAGTCATAAATAAAAAATAATAAGGCTTGGTGTGATTCTAAAATTTTTATTTGTAACGCTTTATATGAGAAACTCCAGGTTTTCATAGTGCTGCTTCATTTTTCAGACGAGTTTCTCAATCTAACACAGAAGAAATGAGCATAAAGGGAACAGACTGTGATTAAATGAACCGGTCGGTTCACTAAAGTTCTGGCAGTTCTGAAGAACTTGGTTCTTCTGAGATTCACTGCTGTTGAACTTTGATAAAATGATCTAAATTTATGAAACCACAGATGCAAACAAAATGATTCCTGCAGAGATAAAAACTAAAGTTTTCAGATATTTAGTTTCAGAAATTGAAGACCAATTTGAGACCAGCAAAAAATTTAAAATGTTTTTAGAATTGGTTCAAAAAACAAAACAAAAGAAGACGAGCGACGTATTTCTATACATAGAAGCATATCATTTTTATAAATTCACTTTTTAAATTTTGTCATCTTCTTTGGACTTTTTGATATTAAGGCATTTTAAAATAAATTTGAATTTTTTTTTATTGGTCTAAATAATGTAATTAGTCAAATTGTTTGAGGTTTTTTCTTTTCTATTCAGTCTGTGTTTTTTTTAAACTAAATTCTTATGTAAATCAAACAGCTATAAACCTTCTTAGGTTGGCTTTGGAATACTTTAGATTTTCCTCCCTTGTTAGGTTAAGAAAAGCAAACTGCCTTTTTTACGCATTTATTCATTTGTGTTTTTAGCTCTATTTTTTGGAGGGGTGTAGTTTTTAAAAAGTAGAAAGGGTAAAAAAACAAACAAAAAAACACGTAAAATGTTTTGCCGAAGACGACGACTTCTTCTGTTTTTAAAAAAATGAAGGTAAATTTGAAAGCTGTTTAATTCACCGTTGATCCTGTCGAATGCAGGAACTGGGACAAGCAGAGAAACTCCTGGAGAAAATCAAAGAGTATGAAGTTTGGGTGTTTCAGAGTTTGGTTTTCTACGCCACCGGCAGGGTATATCTGAGGGAAAACAGGTACAAATACTTCTCTTTTTTTATTTTTATTAAGTTCTTGAGTGAGTTTATTTTTGTTTTTGCTTTGATATAACGTGTTTCTCTTTCTGGAACAGGTTTGCTGTGGCACTGCAGCAGTTTCTAGATTCTTTGCAGATGGTGAAGAATCAAATAACTCCAGGTAAACTCACCTGGCCTTTAACAAAAGAAGTCGTCAGAGAAACCGAGCCAGAACAGTTCAAGGTAAGAGCAGATCTAACGGCAAAGTTTTCTAAAAGTTTCCTCTTCTTTAGGTAGTTTTTTGGAGTTCAGAAAATGTTCTGTAAGATCAGACAATAATTAAGTAGTAATATTACAAATTAATGGTATGCCGTATCCTCTTGTTCTCTGTACTTTCTGGATACTTTAGTACATCGGTCAAAACTCTGATGCAGCAATTAGATGCTGCCAAAGGGCTAACGTTTCGGCAATATCACCCGACTAAATTCCAAAACACTGGAACCAACTCAACTATGGAAATTATTGAATTATGGAATTATTTTGGATTTTAAACCAGAATCCTCTGGAAGACCTGCTAGTATGTTGTCGGATAGGCGAGGAAATGCGTGCGATTTGTTCAGTCGTCTTGTAAACACACATCCTACGCACTGTGACGTGTGTGCGCAGATGCCAGAAACTTCATGATCGGCTGAGACTTTGAGTAAAACCTGAATCAAAACTGCTTCAGTGCCAAGTTGTTGATGCTTTATTTGGCTTCATCCTTTCCGCCAGCTTAACCTTGCGGGGGAAAGACATAACCGACGCTGTAACTTAAAGAGCAGCACAAAGATTCTTCCTACACGTGTTTGCGCTCGAGCATCGTTTGTCCTCAAGAAAATATTTGTCAAAGAATTTCCTGTAAATTATTTCCTTAAAGATATTTTATTAATATACTGAGTACTTGCTTTTTTGTTATCTTTATTTTAATGTATGCACTATGCCAGTTGACTGTTAAACAAATGATCAAAAATGACCCAAATTAGTTTATTTATTTTATATATTAAAATGTCTAACTTGATGTGTGATTTTGTGCTTTTATTTTGGCGATACTAAAAAAAAAAGCGCTATCCTTTTAAAGCACATTTTGAAGCAACACATTTCTAATGATAATTTAATTTAAAAAAAATAGAGCTGTGGAAAATTGTATGAAATGATTATATGGGTGTTTGGGGGGAAAAAATCAAATTTATTTTTTTGGGCAGATGCATGACAGCACTCCTTCATTCAGCTGTTCAGGATGTAAACCCTTAAACTTCAATTGTCTTTAATGAACCAAATGAACCAACCAACCTCATAATTTCCCGTTTTTGTTTGATAGTAGAGTAGGAAAGCACTATCAGAAACTTATTGTTATCTAATTGGCTTATTGGACTATAGTATGATATATTGCCATTGAGTGTATACATGTTCACTTTCTTATTTCCCATGAAATTCTTATTTTAAACAGTTTTGCTCTATAGTTCATCATTTTGTCTATTTATTTTAACACTATTACATTTGACACATTTCTTAAGGTCTTCAAAATCTCTTTCAATCATTTTTGAGTAAATAACAAAATTGTTTGATTCTAATAAAATAAAATTGTTCTCCAAAAATGTAAAAATGAATACATACATTTTCCTCAACTGACTGACTGGTTCTGTTGTTGTTTTTTCCCCCCCAGGAAATTCTGGAGAGCGCTATAGATTTGTGTAAATATCCTCCTGCGCCTGACGCCATTTGCCGCCTCGACAAGTGCTTGTTCCCTCTGAAAGCAGAAATCTACTTCACAGATCCAGATTTTAAGGTGAATGTCAGCGAGCAGCGACCTTTTGCTTCTTAAGTGCAGTTACATTCGATAACACGGGGACTCGTTTCGTGCAGGGCTTTATTCGGTTATGCTGCTGTCAAAAGTGCAGCGTTGAATTCCACATCACTTGTTGGAAGACTGTGAAGACATCCGTTTTTTCTGACAAGAACGAAAAGGTGGGTTTAGTTTCACACCTTCAGTTGTTTGTGTGTTTTTCCAGCCAACTTTTAAAAAAAAATGTTTTTTTCACACATCAGGATATTTTGCATGATGCCTGTTTGACACCGGATTGCATGGGTCAAATCGTTTGTATCAAAATCTTTGGTCCGACGGGCCTGGTGAAATGTAAGGTGAGGAAGAATCTCTTCATCTCAAGTGACCATTAGATTAAATTGCTGGATTTAAAGTGATTTTTAATATCCCTTTCAGTTTGAAGCTACAATTGTCAAACCGCAGAAGTCGAAGAAGCCTAAAGTGAATCAGAAATGTACAAGGTGCGGCCCTAACTACACATATGCAGTTTTTTTCCCCAGACTTTTGGGAAAATACTTATAAAATAGATACGTTTCAGGATTTTTCCTCTTAAATTTACATTCAGTTTAGCTTGATTTTATATAATGTAATCCTATTATCTAAACCTTCTTTCTGCCAATATGTTGGTTTGGGGTTATTTTTGACATCAGAAGTGTTTGTTTTTGTAGGCGGGACCTTTTCAACCAAACTTTATTTATAAAAATACAACACACAAAAGAGGAAATGATGCAACCCCAGTGTGACCTGAATGGTTTTAGTTTTCCACTTCTTCCCTAAAACATTATTTTATTACGTCTGCTTTTCAACATGATTTTATTTCCCTGAGTAAAAAAATTGAATCTTTTTTTTCTCTCTCTCTTTCCCTGTTTTAAGCCCAAAGAAATTAAAATCAAAAGAAGATCGTAAACTAAAGAGGAAGCAGCTTAGAAGATCGTTTCAGGATAATCAGCCCATTGGCAACGAGATTTTGCAACAAGAAGAAGTTTCTGAGACCCAGAGTTTGCAGAAAGGTACCACTTACATGTCTGACTTGTAAAGTTTGCAACATTTTCTGTCTTTATTTTTTTTCTTGTACCTGAGTGTGAGGAATTATTTAGTAAATTATTTAGTGAATCTCAGTGAAATCTCTCTGGAGTCAATTGTTCACCATTTGCAAGTTTATTTTGATTTATAAGGTATCCATTTTGCTTTTTAAAGTCCCACTCCGATCATCTTTTGATCTATTTTTGAAGCGTTTCGAGGGGTCTTTTAATCATGATAATGCCATTTTAATGGAAAATCCAAAAGCCTGTGTCATTTTCTTGGACGTATTTTCTGCAGAGCGGCATGAGTTCATTAGAAACCGTTGTGCAAAGCAACCCCGACCTTCCCGGGACCCTTGTGACCCTTTAGCTTGTGGCCCTTCCAGTGGCTACATCACAAATAAGCTCTTCATCAAACTCCTTTTTTTGTCTGCCCTTTAACTCATAACAATATGAATAGAAAAATACTCAGAAATGCAATTTTGACCTTAATTTTCTCCCTTAATGTCCTCCATCATCAGAAAATTGCCACATGAACTTGTTAAAAACACCAAAAACAGGATTTTCATCGGAGTGGGTCTTTAAAGCTTTAAAAAATAAAATTAACTCTTCTCTTCTGTTTCTCAAACTGTTGCTGATCTGACCACCGTTTGCCATGTTTCTGTCTGGGTTCTAGCTTGGGTTTTGTACAGAGATCGGATTCTCCTACAGATCAGTCAGAACAAGGTTCTTCTGGAGAACGAGAAAAACGTCCGGATTTCTGCTCTGATCTACTGCCTGAAACCCTGGCTGGAGCGGGACTTTCTCAGGGGAAACCAAATCGCTTTGAGTCTTTTAAACTGTGAAGAGGGGACTTTAGGTCAAGCTGTTGAGCTCCTGCTGGAGAGGAAACACCGGGTTTGGGCCCGAATCTTTATTCAACAACTTAGTAATTGCGTGGATATAAATCCAAAACTCAGCGGTTGGGCATGTCGGCTAAATGAAGCAGGTGAGCCGTCGTCAGCACTGACAATGTTGTTTTGTGTGCGTTTTTCCCCTAAAAAAATCCTCTTGAAGTCTGACCATAGGTTCTGTTTTTAGGTCTGAACGCTTCCAGGACTTTCATTGAACGTTATTCAGGGCAGCTGGAGCAGCTGGACTTGTCTCCTCTTCTCAAATTTGAACCTTTGCAGAATATAATTATAGAAAAACTTGGCGCTCAGCTGGAGCTTTTCTCGAGCATCGACTTAAGTGTGACTGATTACTTAAAGCAGGCCCCGCCGGATGTCGCCAGGCTCTTTATCTGGACTCTGGAGGAGTTTAGAGAGGACTATGACCCCTTCCACGCTATCCTGGATGAATATTTTGATATGATGGGTACGTATTTAAAAAGAACTGCTACTGATGAACTCCAAGGCCCATGCTGACTTTGTGAAATGACTGCTTTTCAGATGGACATTGCTCGGTCTTTAAAAAGTCAGATGAAAATGTAAGTATTTTTTTATTTTGGCCTTTTAAATTAAGCTTCTTTTTTTTTACATAAATTATTTTAGGTTTTGTATCAATAGGATGGAAAAATGTTTTCTTCGTGATCTGGATCTTTCCGAAAGACGCCCATATTTATAATGTAACGCTTAAAAAGTTGCATGTTTTGCTTTTTAGAACCCAATGAAACGACAATATTTAGATTTTTATTCACGTCAGGTGTTTTTATTTCAGAATTCTCCTGTCAGGGCTAAAAATCGAGGTCGAAAAAAGAAGAAAGAGCCAAAGGTTAGAAGCTGGATTGGTGTCGTGAGGACATGACCCCTCATTGCTTTGAGTCACTTCCACTTTGCTTCCTTTCCAGGGCCTAAAAGTTTTTTCTGCAATGAATGGGGTAGAGCCGGACCAAGTCTTTTTTGATGACGACTCTTTGTAAGTTTCTTCATCCTTCAACCACCTCACAGATCATGACTGTAACCTCAGATGAAACGGTGGATTTCTCTGGAAACAGATCATTCCTCCACCCTGCTGACTCCTTCAGCGTCCCCAGCCACCTCAGGGAGCAGGTGGCTGAGTTTGAGGAGCAGTACAACAGCACCAACCGCGCGGGTCGCTGTAAATGGGCTTTGGACAACAATCCGGACCCGGCACAGGAAAGCATGTTTGAGTGAGTGACGACGGCAGACGTGTGGATTCAGCGCAGTGATTTATTTGAGTGTTTTGGTCCGGAATTCTGGATTTTCAGAACTCTTTTTTTTTTTTTTTTTTCCTTTCTAAAATATCTGTTCATTGATTGGCACTCCTGTGGGATTTCCCGTTAGCGACTAAAATATGTCTCCTGTTTCAGTTATTTTGCTCAGATCTTGGAGGAGCACGGCCCCCTCATGGCAGACGACCCTCTGCTGGTGGGAGAGCTGGAGCACTTCCCTGCCGTGGCGAGGCAGAGGATCGAAGAGGCGGGCGGCTTTGAGGCGTTCCTCTTGGAGTCCCTTCGCTTCGTGAAGGTGGGCCGGTGCGTGGGCCTGGCCAAGCACTCGGTCTCGCTGCAGGAGGCCGGACAGGCGGCCAGCCTGGACGACCTGGACGACATCGCCGATTCTGACCTGAACTTTTCAAACTTTGATTTGGACGACATCACGGGAAATGGTTTCCACCTGGATAATTATACCTTACAGAACCCCTACCTTCAGAACCCGTACGCGTTTCCCCCCCAGTCCTCGGGATCGGACTTTCTCCCCCACTGGAGGGAGGGAGACTTTGAGATGCTTCCTCACTTTCAGCCTAACGGTTATGAGGAGCTCGACCTCGACACCTTCGATTATTCTGCTTTTGAAACGAAGTCGGCGCCGGCCGGAGTTCCTCCTGTGGAGAGTGAAAGTTCCTTAGAAAAAGTTCCTCAGAAACATGCGGCAGTGCAGGTGAAGCGGCGATTTCATTTCTCTGCAAGTTTCATTGAAATTCTGCTCTTTTAACACGTGATCTGTTTGCCTGCTCCCCCCCCCCCAGACGCTGCAGGAGCCCACGAGCAGTGTCGCTGTGAACACGGAGCTTCATGAGCGCTTCGAGACCAGCCCGGTGAGTGGACCCCCCCCCGCCCGCCCACACACACACACACACCTCCCCCTCCACATAACAGGACGCCATGATTCACTTGCCCCAAAATTCAGTTTAAACCTTGATTTGATTTTTTATTTTAAATGGGTTATTTTAAGCACAAAAACAATACAATAAGCACTCATACATTCATTCAGAGACATATCAAACTTAGGATAATTAGATATTAAATCAAAGATTGCTTGGAAGGGAGTGGAAGGAAGCAAACTTGTTTAATCCCACCCCTGTTCTTCCTTAACCATTTTATTATGATTTATCATTATCTGGTTCATAACTTTTCATCTGATATCAGTGCCGTACCAACACAGTTTCAGGTCATTACGTATGCTTAAGGATCAATAAATCACATGACAATGATGAATTACTTCATAATTATGTAAAGTAGATATGACTATTTTGTATAATAACATACCACAAACAGATCAGTTATCTAAAATATATTCAGATTATTTTCATGAGATAAATCATGTTTATGAGTAAAAACAACACTATCAAAAAAATAAACATAACAAATCATGACTTTTTGGAGCAAGTGAATTAATTTAATTAGAAATCAATCATTTTCACCATCTTCAATAATTGATTAAGATTTATTTTTAAGTTTAATGCATTTTATTGTCCTAAATCGTTTGTCTTTTGACCTAATTTCAGGGCGACATCAATAAAACGGAGAAACACAACGCTCAACTACAGCAGCAGATCTTGGATTTAACGAATACTCTTAAAGTCAAACCAATAAACCAGGAAGACATTATTTCATGTGAGCAGGAAATTAAGAAAATTACGACCAATATTCAGGTGAGTCCTCCGGTTTATGTCCACCTGAGACTCTGAAAGCATTCATTAAAAGTCGTCTGCTGCTGTTCAGGTGACCCACAAAGAGCTGGCAATGTTCCAGCAGAAGCTGGAGGAGGATTTGAAGAAAGATCAGAACGAGAAGAAGGCCAACCAGGAGACTCTGAAGGCTCTGAAGGTCGAGAAAGAGCAGCTGCTGGAGGAACAAGTCAGGTAAGATGGAGACGTTCAGGAAAAGCGTCTGTTTATGGGCTCACTTTGAATGGAGACTGATGGACGACTGTTTCTAACTGTACCTTCAGATTTACCAAGCGGGTTGAGGAGAACAAAAAAACTTATGACACCAAACTGAGGGAATTCCTGGATTTGAGGTGAGGTGTGATCAAAAGGTCTTTTCCTTAAATCTTTACAGATTTTTTTTTTTTTTAATAACGTCTTAACTTGTTTCTTCAGCAATCAGTCCGCAGCAAAGAAGACGAGTCTGGAAGATGAGATCAAGCGGTACCAAACCCTGCTCACCTCAGCCACTCGGAGGTCTCACACAGCTCAGGTGACTTCATCATCTTCCTCGTCTTCATGTTGGTGTTCTGACCCGATCCTCACGATTAAAAAGACGTTTAAAAAGCGTTGGAAATGGTTTACAGGACAAGAACATGTTTTTGTTTTTAATGTCCTTGTTGTGCTCCTCCAGCTGTTTTTGCTTGAAAGCAGCAGAGACCAGAAGCTGAACGGACTCCACAGAGAGCTGGCGGACAACAAGACTCTGCTGTCTAAGCTAGACGAGGTCATTCACAGGTGAGAGGAGCGAGGATCTAAGCTCTGGTTTGAAGAAAACTCCAACTATGACAGACATAAAGTAAAAATGAATCGAAACAAAAAGGCAGCAACAGCAGCGTGTCAGTTTATGCTGAAGGTTAAGTTTTGGAACCAAATCCTGCTAAAAAAAACAAAAAAACATTTTAAAGACTTCTCTATTTAGCATAGGTGCTAAAATGAGGTTATCCAGTCTTGAATAAATGCGTTCCTCCTTACAGATTCCCAAACAAAGGTCTGGAGGTCATCAGGGAGGACTGCAAAGTGAACATCATAGAGGTGGAGAAGAAGATTTCTGCTGCCGAGGTACAGAAACCGCTTCTTTTTGTTTACAGCGTCGCTGGTTTCACGTCTTTGTGAAGTGAGGTGGTTTGAAGCTAAGATTCCAAAAACATTGAGAGTTTTCAAGAGCGTTGACTCCCAGTTACACAATGAATCCCAGCTACACGATGAATACCCAGCTACACATTGCACATCCTCTACGGCAACGTGCGGCTCCAGAGTTTCATGCCTGTGCTGCGGTTCTCTGTGGTTTTGTAAAATACAGTGCCTTGCAAAAGTATTCGGCCCTCTTGAACTTTCAAACCTTTTGCCACATTTTAGGCTTCAGACATAAAGATATAAAACTGTAATTTTTTTTGTGAAAAATCAACAACAAGTGGGACACAATCACGAAGCGGAACAAACTTGATTGGATATTTCAAACTTGTTTACCAAATAAAAACTGAAATATTCAACGTGCAAAGTTATTCAGCCCCTTTACTTTCAGTGCAGCAAACTCTGAATGACCCAACGTTGACCTAAATGACTAATGATGAATAGAATCCACCTGGATGGAACCAAGTCTCCGTATAAATGCCCCTGCTCTGTTAAAGCGCAGAGAGCATCATGAAGAACAAGGAAAACACCAGGAGGTACTGTTGTGGAGAAGTTTAAAGCTGGATTTCCAAGCAGCACTGTGCAAGCGATAATATTGAAATGGAAGGAGTATCAGACCACTGCAAATCTACAAAGACCCGGCCGTCCATCTAAACTTTCAGCTCAAACAAGGCCGTGAGAGAGATGCAGCCAAGAGGTCCATGATGACTCTGAATGAACTGCAGAGATCTACAGCTGAGGTGGGAGAGTCGGTCCATAGGACAACAATCAGTCCTATACTGCACAAATCTGGCCTTTATGGAAGAGAGGCAAGAAGAAACCAATTCTTAAAGATATCCATAAAAGGTGTTGTTTAAAGTTTGCCACAACCCACCTGGGACACACTAAACATGTGGAAGAAGGTGCTGTGGTCCGATGAAACCAAAATCAAACTTTTTGGCAACAATTCAAAACGTTATGTTTGGTGTAAAAGCAACACAGCTCATCACCCTGAACACAGCATCCCCACTGTCAACCATGGTGGTGGCAGCATCATGTTTTGGGCCTGCTTTTCTTCAGCAGGGACCGGGAGGATGGTTAGAATTGATGGGAAGATGGATGGAGCCAAATACAGAACCATTCTGGAAGACAACCTGATGGAGTCTGCAAATGAACTGAGACTGGGACGGAGATTTGTCTTCCAGCAAGACAATGATCCAAAGCATGAAGCAAAAACTACAATGGAATGGTTCAAAAACAAACGGCCAAATCAAAGTCCAGACCAGAATCCAATCAAGAATCTGTGGAAAGAACTGAAAACTGCTGTTCACAAACGCTCTCCATCCAACCTCACTGAGCTCCAGCTCTTTTGAAGGAGGAATGGGCAAAAATGTCAGTCTCTAAATGAGCAAACCCCAAGAGACTTACAGCTGTAACCACAGCATAAGGTGGAGCTACAAAGTTTAAAAATTAATAATTTTGCACGTCAAAGTTTCCCTTTTTTTTTGTTTAACAAGTTTGAAATATCCAATAAATTTCGTTCCGCTTCAGGACGGTGTCTCACTTGTAAATTCTTCACCAAAAATTTGTTATATATCTTCATGTGTGCAGCCTGAAATGTGGCCAAAGGTTAAAATGTTCAAGGGGGCCGAATACTTTCACAACGCTCTGGAACTATTATGTTGTAAGATTGTCGAAGTGCCTTCAACACCGTCAGGATCTGCAAGAGATCCATGTGAATGCGTTTTTCATGTCAGAAACTTGATCAAAGATCTGCAACATTCCTGTTGATCCTAAAGAACATCTGTTATTTCAAATTGAATCATTTTCAAAACAAACCAAATTTCTTCTAGGGTCAACGTTTGAACCCAAATAGTAAATTATTTGTTCAGACCCACAGAATGATGACGGTTATTGTTTTGCTCTCGTTTACTTCCTCAGAAACTGTTCCGGGAGCTGATGGATCAGCAGAAGAGCAGAAGAGCCGAGAAGCTGCAGAACAACATCAGCAACCAGAGCGAAGCTACAGGTCCATCAGCAAATCTAGTGAGTGTCATGTGATCTAGACTATGTTCCACACTAGTTTTCAATAAAGACCAACTGCAATGAAAATCCTGTTTTGGGTGTTTTTAACACATTCTTGTGGCATTTTTCTGAAAATTCCAATATCCTTTCTCTTCATTCAAATCGTTGTTAATCAGAAGCAGGTAAAAAAAAAATGCAGTTTAAAAAGGAGCTTATTTGTCGCTCCAGTCCAATGCATCCACTTGCAGACAAATATTTCAGTTTTTTATTAGTTAAACAAGTTTGAAATATTAAAACAATTTTCGTTCCACTTCATGATTGTGTCCCACTTGTTGATTCTTCACAAAAAATCACAGCTTTATGTCTTTATGTGGGATAGCATGTAAACAGATGGATGATGGGAAGGGGGCCTGGGGTTTTTTCGCACCAACAGTTCTGCCACCAAAGCAGAAGGGAATTTTTAATGAACTACTGCCGCTCTGCAGAAACTACGTTTTCAATTTTGGGCTAAAAAAAAAGGCGTCATCATAATTAAAAGACCGCTGGGAACGCTTTTATAATGCATCAAAAGGTGATCGGAGTGGAACTATGGGAGTCTGTAAGGAGACGGGTTTGTTTGGGGGTGGATGTGGGACGTAAAGAGCCAGCAGATGACGTTAAGCGATTATCCTACATATTCTCTAATCTGACCCGTTTGTGTGATGGCGGCAGCTCTCTGCAGCAGCCAGAGAATTTGTCCCTCAGGCGTCGGCTCCACCCTCCCGCGGCACGCCCACCTCCACCCAGAACTCCACTGCTGCGTCTGAGGCCGCAGCCCCCCTGTCGAAGAAAAAACTCCCCAACAGGAAGTGTGATCCTCCACACACCACCGTGTTTGAGAAAGCCATGGACAGCCTGACCTCCATGTTCCCAGACTACTCCAGGTGGGTGACGCGGGGAGGGGGACGGGGGCCGCGTCGTGGTGAAGGGGCTCACGTTTCTCGTCTTGCTTCAGGCTGGACTTGGTGAGGTTCATCCAGGAGCTGCGAACAACCAGAGGTGGGATGTTGAGCAATATGTCTCTGCAGGACATGGTTAGTGGGGTGACCCAGCTGATCCTGGACCACCAGGTAAGCACGTTTGAGCAGAAAAAACAATCCTTATCCCTCACCACTTTATCTCTACCAATCCTTCTGTTTCAGTTTTTATCTTCTTTTAAATAGAAATAAAGATCAGAAGGATTTTTCTGTTACACAGCAAAGACGTTTTTTTGGATCTTATCCAAATAAATATTCATCTTTTGTCTTTGGTCCTTGAAGACCCATTCCTGTCATCTTTTGAAAAATTTGCTCCTGAGTTCAGACGTGGTGCAATCCCGCCCCCCCTTCCCATCACTGAGGGCTCAAAGAAGGGAGCCCAGTGTTTCGTCTACATTAAAAGAAAATATGCAATTTTTTGCACCTGGTTCACAATTTGAATAAATAATACTCAGAAATGCAATTTTAAGCTTCATTCTTTTACTAGATGTCCTCCATCATCAGATGAATGCTACAAGAACACGTGAAAACCACGATTTTCATCAGTGTATTTTTTGGAGGCTGTGGTCCTCCTGAGTGGTTGCGTCCGTCACACCGTGGTTGTTTCCTCCTTCAGGAAAAGCTCAGCGCTGCCAAGGCGAATGCTGTTGGTCGTGGAAGTCCGGCTCACACGCCCCCTTTGCTGGCCAACTCCACGGTCTGGCAGCCGGTCAGCTCGCAGAGACCTCCCGGTTCTAAAGCAGTAAGTCCTGCAGCTCAACTGTTCGACAAACTTTAAACACTGCCTTGAAGTCTGTTGTGGAAATTCAGACACAGATCTAGAAGTTCTCCCTTTTTGCCTCCAGCTGAACGTCGAGGATCCGTGCATCATCTGCCACGAGGACATGAACCCGGATGAAACGGCGGTGCTGGAGTGCAGACACAGCTTCCACACAGAGGTGAGCTGAGGTTCTCAGCAGCGTCTATGTGGTGTTGAGCTACGTTCACACCGGCCTTGGAACCCTGCGTTCAAGCAACCACCTCCAATGAAAAGTCTGTGTAGACCAGCGTTTTGGCCTTTGGGTCCGTTTTAGGGCTCTGCGCTCAAACTGCACGGCCATTGAACACACGTTAAATGTTAAACCAGTTCAACTTTTTACCAGTCAGGAACTCAGATTCGGTTTTCATTCACGCAAGTCTCAACTGTTTGAGAATTTGTCCTGGAGGAGAAATGAATAAATGAGGTTTGACACGAAGTCTTTCATATATCGGCGTGGAGCTGTGAAGGAAAAATACTCGAGATTTGTACGGCTTTGACATTTCGGACCAAACCTCTTCCTCCAGTGTGAACACCGTACGCTAAAAGCGCGTTCAAAAACGTGCGTCACATGCCCTGGTGTGTCCGTAGCATAAGATAACTGTCAAAATGAAACGTCTGCATTTACAATAGTTTGTGCACATAAATAAAATATGAATACGTTTTGTTTCACATTTAACGTGTCGGTTGTGAAAACGGCTTTTCTTTGTCTTGAACACTAAATTTCTCCTGATAAATTGAGTCAAAAATACGCTACAGGCACATGTCGGGTCAAGAGACATCGATTCAAAGTGCTCAAGCTCAGTAATTAAACTCAAATAGATCTGAATAGAACTTCAGGGATCCCAGCTCAGAGAAAAAAACATAACGGGCATCTCCGTTCTGGCAGCCATTTGTTGTGTAAAGGACCCCCCCCTGTAGACTGTGTCAATAGAGAAAGATGGTCCAAAAAAGAGCAGCAGGCGCGCCACTCCACTGATTAGGTGTAAAGAAAAAAGATTTTTTTTTAAAAGGGTTAATAGTTGGAGATTAATGAAACAAAAATATAAGTTAAAGATAAAGTAACAACAAAAAAATGATTAAAATACCCAACTGTCTTTGTTTTTTTTTACTGGCTCATAGCAATAGTTGTTTTGTTTTTTTTACCCCTTGATGCCTGAATTTATTTCCAGCTATGAAAAAAAAATGGTTTTGCTTTCATGTAGATGCTATATTATAGTAATTTTGGAACCAAAGTGGTTGAAAGCATCACAAAGCATCAAAGGGTTAAGCTTCAGCTGCACACCCCTGTATGTAAAGCATGGAAACTGTCCATCAGTGCCTGGTTGTTCTGTCTCTGCTGGGAGCCGGAGCTCACACACATTGTTGTCTTTCCATGAGCTTCATCTTCTCCGTCGTCTAACCCCGTATGTTTGCGGTTTAATGCTGCGTTCTGTTGCTTCAGTGCATCAAGTCTTGGCTGAAGGAGCAGAGGACGTGTCCCACCTGCAGGACCCACGCTCTGCTGACCGATGACTTCCCCAAGCTGCCCGGCAGAAGACACCTCGCCTCATAAAAGTCTTCACTTTCTTCATTTCCTTCTCTTCTTTTTTAAATCATGGACATGTTGGTTTGTTTGCAGATGCCCCAAAGGGCACAAATTAAGAGTTGAGCTTCATTTATGTTATGACTGTTAAAAATCTTAACCCAAATTTGTAAAACATTGTGATTTTAGTGCAGCTTCTGCTGGAAAAAAAATTTTATTGGATAACATTAGATTTTGTTTTATTTGTTTTACTTTCTGCTTTTTTATTTTGCTAAAACAGAAACAAGTTAGGTGAATGGAGTATGAATCGTGTAAATGTTGTGACTTTGCTGGAAGAACGGTCATTAAAGATTCAGATTTCTGACTAAATGTCCTTTTATTGTTTTTCTTTATACAAAAATGACAGCTTCACACAGAGGAAAGACTGTTGTTATAAATTGTTGATATTTGGGCATATTTATATTTTTCATAAATGAATCACATTTTAAGAAAGAGATTTGTTTTCCTTTAGATGACTTCTTGCAGCAGAAAAGAGTAAATCCTAATTTAAACCATTTTGTGGAATAATTTACACTGGATAAAATATTTTAAAGTTTGGATCTCTTATCAGGGAGTTGAGTCAAAGATTACAAAACTGCAGCTGATTTTATGCCTTAAAATTAGCTTTATATCAGAAACCAGCAGGTTAAGAAAATGAGTTTAAACTTCAGTTTCTTCAACTGTTTACAAAAAAAAGAGGGAAGTATTTCAAACATTGGAAGTGCAGACATGTCACAGTGTTGCTCTTGTGAGGTCGCAAAGTGGAATGACAAAAAAAAGGCAAAGAGGAGCTTCCTGCTGAATCCAGGTCTCCATGGAAACGGGAGCGGAGCTGTTCAGACTCGACAAAGCTTCAGGGGGAAGTTCTCTGTGATCAGATGATCGTCATGAAGCACGATGACGATGTTGATTTCAAACTCTGGAAGACAAACAGAAGAATCCAGATTGAGAATGATGAACTTGGATTCAAGGAAAATTTGCTTTTTTTTAATTTGATTTATTATACAAATTCTAGTCATATTCTCTTTGCAGCAACCTTCCTTTCCTCTAGACCAGGGATGGACAAACGTTTCTCACTCAGCTACAAAGGGTTCTAACATTTTCAGAAGGGCCGGACAGATGTGGAGTGTTTAGATAAGAAAAAGAAATAACATGGAATCCTGATGAAAACGCGCTTTAATTTTAATTGAAAAAAAGAAAATTTTGGAATTTTATTTTTAAACCAACTTTACTTCATTTTAGTGTCAATTGCACAGATGGATCAATGTCCCTCAATGAAAAACCCAAACTTAGAGAAATGGCGTTCATGTGGCGTTAGAATGATCAGATGAACGTCTGTCTGACTTGGAAAACACACTTCAACGTTAGAACAACAAAATCTTCCAACACTGCATTAATGCAGAATAACTTTCTGCACCTAAACACGTCACCGAATTTGTAGAACACCATGTATCACAGGGGAATAATAAAAATAAAAAAAAGATTAATCTAAAAATAACCATATGGGCAGACCACAGCCCAGGCTTCTGTTCTGACTATTACAAATCAGCATTTCATTCAAAACACATTGAAACCCAGACTGCAATAACTCAATCAGGCCACAGGGGGGCAGTACAGCAGCAGAACTTCTGTGTGAAGTTTTTTTTTTTTCATTCAATTAGGTTTCTATAGCAGACAGCAGTGTCTTAACTTAAAAAAGGAAAATATAAAACTTGAAAAATATCTATGAATAGAAACCTACAAAGCTGCTGCTTACTTCACAGATATTTTAACTGTTTAGCTGTCAAAGCGGTGAGTCCCTCTAAATAAAACAGAACAAATCAAATAATTTTACTTTGTTCATTCTGTTTTTATTTGATGTTTACTGTTGAAAGTATACCCACAAGTATCTCCTAAATGATGCATGTCGTGGTAAAACGTTTTGACATAAAGCTAAAGAACGGTCGTCGGCTCCGTTTTCACATTTCTCATCGTCCATTTGAGTCTTTGTGCAGAAATCGTCAGTTTAAATAAAGTTGTTAGAAATCCCAACGCTTTTGGCTGCAGCGTCACTTAAAACCACACGTTAGACGAAGGAGATGGCGAGGAGGAAACTGCAAAAATTCATGTTTAAATATAAGAACGTTGTGTTGTAATGTATTCATCCTGAAGTCAAGTGTTTTTTACTGACCCACTTTAAAGTTGGTGGTCTCCAGGGTGGGGCAGGTGAACAGTCTGGGAAAAACCATGTAGATGGGGATGGAGAGGCCGTGACAGACGTCACCTTCCGCTATCTGGATGTTCTGGATCTCTGTGGCGTCTCTGGCGTAACCTTCAGCACAGCCTGAAGACAGCAGATCATGAGGCCACTTTTCCACAGGCGCCAGCTTCATCCTCGGCTGAACTCCAGCTCACCGCAGGTCTCCACCCGGACGAGCTGCAGCTCGATACTCTTGATGGGGACCTCAGAGTTCTCCACCACCACCTCTCCAGTCAGCGGTTGGCTGATCACACAGTTGGTGGCGTCCAAATGGCCTCTGATGAGAAACTTTGGTAGAGAGCTTTTCTGAAGAGAAAAAGCACACATTCATCCTCTAAAGACGTGTTTCAAGATAAAAGACGGTGTTAAAATGAATGCTGAGGCTTTTCGGACTTCACGCGTGTTCTGCAGGGTGTCAGGAGTGATGGTGAAGTTGACCGGAGTGGGAACAACTTTAGATTTTTGAGGCTAAAAATCAAAGATCAACAGTTTGTTAGAGCTTCAGCTTAAAGATGAGCAGCAACATTTGTGGAAAGCAAAGCAAAAAGTTCAATTTTAAGTTAAAAAAAACACAGTTTTACCCCAAATCTAAAATGCCAGACAGACTGAAACATCATTGAAAGTGACTGCTTCCTCACCTGAGAGTGAACGATGAACTCGCAGGTCCTGCTCAGATCTTTGGCCAACAGGGAGCGCTTCAGATCACAGCGCAGAGAATACTGCAGGAGAAACGCAGCACGGAAAACATGAAGGCAACGTTATGTCTGATTTGTTTTTGTTTTTTAAAACCCACTCAGATCATTTCAACTATTGTAAAAGCGCTCTTTAAATTATGATTCTGTCGTTTTTAGCCAAAAGCAAAAAAAACGTATCGTTTGTTAGAACATAGTTTCTAGGGAGCGGCAGTAATCAGAGCAATCCAGCTGTACAGCTTAGATCCAGATGCCAGACGAGGAAAACGATGACATCCTGGATGTAGTCAGATGCAAATAGATGCAAACTCTGCGAATTTTCTACTTTATAAATGCGTTTTTTCTTTTTTATCTGCTTCTGATTCACAACAATTTGAAAAAAGAAATACTCAGAAATGCACATTTTTCTTTCTATATGTCCTCCAACATGAAACACCAAAAACACAATTTTCATCGGAGTGGGTCTTTAATAAAAAAAACTCAATTTTTAATATTTTCAAAGCCTCATATGAAACACAAAAATAGGTTTTAGCACCAAACTCTTTCTTTTAACCTGATAACCAAATTCAGTTTCAAACCATCACAGCTGCTTCTTCACTGCAGCTTCAGCTCCATATCTCTACTCTAAGTCAGGTTTTCTGACAATGATGGGTCTCCATGCTCTCAATTCACTGTGTTTCTGACAAAAAGGTTAAAAAAAATAGATTCACACTGACCTGGATGTTGACAAAGACGCCATGGTAGGTCTCATACAGAACTTTGTTGCCTTTTGTGAGCAAAGGGAACTCAAAGGGGATCTCAGTTTTACCTCCGGGGACTTTTCCAGCCTTGGCAACCTCGATGTTGCTGCTGATCAGCTGGATGGGCTGCAGAACATTACAGCATAGTTACTACGAGCACTGGAGCCAATATTTATAATGTGGTCTTTAAGAAAAAAAAAATACAAGTCTGATTAAGCGGCAGAGCAGGAAATGTGTGTGAAACTATCACTTAATGTCCCAAATAGTCAGAAAACAAAAAACAAAACTAAATGCTGGTAACCCAAAGGCAGAGTAAGTTAAGTTTTAGTTAAATATTTGACTTACTCAGTTGAGTCAAACTGATATCCCAACCCTGTTGGGTTAAAACACTCCAATGCTGGGTGAGCCCATATTTGATCCAGCACAAGGGTTACAGAGAAATCTAATTTTTATTATTTTTAACCCACTGTGTTTAAAAAAGTTTGCCAAAGTCAAACGTTGAGCATTATGCATGTATAACTCAGTAATTCACATTAATATATTTAAACAACAAAAGAGTCCATTTCAGGTTGAACTAGAAAAATAAGGTTTGTGTAGTTTAACACAAAGGAGGTGTGCTGCAAAACCAAACACGTTAAAACTCAACAAAAACATCATCCCATAGTTTATCATCTTTTTAGTTTTCAATATAATAAATGAAAAAAAAATCAGATTCTGTCTTTGAGTGTTGCTTTTGTAAAGTTCATTGTGCACATTTGGGACTGAAAATCAAACAGATCCACCCAAAGCTCTCCACCAGATGTAACCATAGCAACTCTTCCAATAAATGTGAGAACTAAAATAGGGCTCCAGCATCATCCACCACCCATCAGTGCTCACCTTGACAGAGTTGTAGAAGGCCTCAAAGACGCCCACGCTCTTGGAGCTCAGCTGCAGGTTGACGATGCCCTCCATGGTCAGAGAGATGCCGTGGTGCTGCATGGCCTCCTTACACGACAGCATGACGACTCCAGCCACCGTTTCCTGCACCAAAAGCACCGTCTTCACCTTATTTCTCAGGTGACTCGTGAGAGGGAACAAATACCACTATGGTTGCTTTATTTAGTTTACAAAATTATTATATTTTGGTGGGATTTTAGATTTTTTTTGCTGCTTGGCACTTTAGCATCCTGAAGGGAAATGTTAAGTCCAACATAAATTCAAATTCTTTCATATAATTTTAGTGGATGTTTGTTAGTAACTAAATCACAAATAACTACATAAATCTTATTAGGAAAAGGGTATTTTTTTAAGTTTCCCATTTAAGAAGAAATCATTGAAAAAATTCAAAACAATGTAATATTTTATTTATGGTGAGATTACGTAACAATAATATACCAATACTTTATGAAACCATTTCTGTCCTTTATTTAATCCCATGTAGTTTTGTTTTTGGATAGTCTTATGGTTGACCTCATAACATAATTAAACAGTCTTGTAATTCAAATGTAGCATTAGGGGAATGAACTCAGAGGTTTTGTGTTTATATAAAGCCAAACTCTGATCTGCTGCTCCATAAATGAGCCTCAAAAGTCAAACAAACGGGGTTTACGTTAGTGTAAGAGTGGAAGTATTCAATAGAGAGAAAGTAAATCAAATATATATATAAATATATATCTTCTAAATTAGCAGAACCAAATCTGAGGGGGATCAGAATCTTTGTAACACCTCACGAGTTTGACGTTGGTCACGTGACAGCCACAAAGCTAGCTAACTTGCGTGCTTTTAAATAAATAAACAAAAAATACTCTACAATGTTTAGCTAAAAGTCAAAAGCGACGCAAATGTGACATTATTGCCAAAAACAAGTAGCTGTAGTCCATAAAGTCCAAAAGACGAAAAAGAGTTAACTAGGGACTTACCCCTTCATGATACACCTTGTTGGCTCTTTTTAGTTTAATATCCAAAGAGACGCTCATGTCTCAGCAGATTAGACAAACATTTACCGAGATTCCACGTTTCTTCCACTTGACAAAACAAACGCTAGCAGCTTAGAATTGTACACATTTACCACTGGGATAATTCGAGTTGACTTCCGGTAACATACTACAAAATAAGACGCTAACTTCCGCTGTGACGGGAAGAAGAACTAAATCCTCCAAAACAAAAGCGTTCAACTTTGAGTCAACTGAAATTATGTTTTTTGCATTTTTTATTAATTTTAATTACATTTACTTTAAAAATCATATTGTAACATATTTTTTTATTAGCTGGGATTTTGACTCAGTGATTTGAAAAATTATTCTTAAACATATTGTAATAAACTGTATTTAAAAGAAAGCCCAGTTCATACATTTTTTTGAAGCGTGCTGTGGAATTTGAGGGAGATTGAATTGGAAAAAATTTGGCCCTAACATTTCTGCCAATCTTGACTGGTCATTGACCTATTCATAGCTGGCCTTTAGCATAGAGTATGAAAGTAGGACCTTAAATCAAATTAAAATTCACTCACATTAAATCATGGTTTGAAAGAATGCCAATCAACGGTTTATTTTTTGAGGGCTTTTTTGTGCTTGCACATTGTTTGAACCACACACAAGTTCCCCCAGCTGGTTTGAGCTCAAAGGCTGCTCCACAATGTTGCCACAACAAAAGTGGAGAGTGAATGACAATTGAGACAGTAGAACTGCAAGCTAAACCAGTTATGTCCTTCAAAAAGCTCCAGCTTCCTCTTTACAGTGGTGTAAACCCCATAATCACCATTCAGATCAAGTCTCAGAATTTATCCAGCAAAATTAGGAATAGGAGTTTCGTGTTTCCCCTTTTATTTGATTTCTTTTATGAAGAATACATTGATTTAGCTTGAAGCTTAAAAACACACCCACACTTTAAGCTATTTAAGGTAAATTAAAGCATAAAATAACTCTCAGAGCACATTTGTGACTAAATGAGGAAACTCTAAATCATCCTAATTACTATAATTTACTCTTTCATGACACATCCGAATGTATCAAAGAACTGGACTTATATCAAACAATCCCAGAGGAAACATTCCTTTCCAGGAAAAATATGAAACATTTGAATTCATGAGTCAATGATGATTCTGTCGTCATCAGTCAAAGGCCCTCATGTTAAAATCTTAGCCTTTATCTATATGTCTTCAGTGGAGCAATATTTTGTATTAATATCAAGCAAATAAAACTTCTAACGTGACCCTAGAGACGACCAAAACGACATTGCTGATTTTAAACTCATTTTAAGTTGATAAAACAATCAATTTATGCTTCTTGGGTATTTTGTCATTCAAAATTTGGAGTCTTTGTAGCCACCATGCAGCAACTTTACATCTGTTAATATAAAACACAGAATGTCTTCATAGCACAGAGAAAAAGAAAAGGTTTGAGGGGAAAGAGACTCTTGATTTTCCGAATAAAAAACTTGTTGTGGACTTAAAATTACCTTTCCGTGATCTCAGGTGTGCTTAAGAAAAAATGTGGCAAAAAACAACAACAAAAACACGCAACAATGAGACGGTAACAATACTCTTTATTTCACAGACAGAAGAAAACCTTTCAAGATACCCCATCATGACCATATTTGACTTCCCCTGAGCAACTAGATCAAGCAAAGTAGCCTTTTTTAGACATTAAATAAATTTCCAAAGCAACTATAGCTGAAAATGACCATTTTTAAGCCCTTAGCAAAAAGTAGTGCACTTAAAGTTTTTTTATTTTGTATACTAGGGCTGAAATATAAAAAGTACAGTATAGACCATGTGTGTGTAGTGTAGGATGTATACTAACTAAATAATTCTTTAATTCTTCTTTTGTGTTTGCAATAGTATATCAACAGTAAACTTCAAGTACACTGCCTCACTTTTAAGCATAGGCTAAGAATACTTGTAGTACACTTTTATAGACTACTTTTTGCAAAGGGTTAAAACAAAAAACAAAAACAGTACAAACAAACAAATACATTATAAAAAGTACACTTAAGAGTGAGATTCTCTGACTGGAGACACATTGGGAGCTTCCCCACTGATTCTTACACTTATAATGGAAGATAAACATAGATCTTTCTACAGAAAAACAGATTATTAGTACAAGTTTTTAGGAACATCCATTCATTTGATTGAACATTTGCAGGATCTACCCTGTATTTGCCCATCAGAAGCTGGGATAGGCTCTAGCATCCTACTGAAAGGGATTCAACGGTTCAGAAAAAGGATGGGTGGAGCTGCAGAAAAAGCCCCCATCCACTTGCCACCCTCCAATCTTTTGGTCAATATTAGTATAATTATTGGTAAAGATGAATAAATCATCAATACAAACTTCTCTAGGCATTTTTAATAGGATCTCAGTTAAAATAAGTTCTATCTTAATATTATTAATTATAAAAAAATTTGAAATATGGATAAATAGGGTGAGATTTTCTGTAAGTTTCTTGGAAAATCTGAATTATAACAAAGTATTTTTAAAGGAAAATGTATTTTCTACTTTGAATAAAACAAAACTTTAGCAACTCTGTTTGCTCTACAGGTTTGTTCCTCTGTCCCACTAATACAATAAATCAAGACGGTGATCATATTCCCTCTTATAGTTCTGTTCCAGTTTTATCTTCTCCTTCTTGTTGCCGAGGAAGGAAGGATCGTCGCTCACTTGAACTTTATCAAAAAAGTTGAAATCTGCCACATAGCGGCTGCTGGTGGTGCTGAACAGCACCGGCCTGAACTCGTAGCCCCACAGGATTTCCTGGGGCACGTAGGAGGTACGGCTCTGACAGGTGGCCGCCGTTGACTCCATGGTGCCGTTGAGGGTAACCAGGAGCTCAAAGTCTCGTGTGTGCAGGTTTTCGGCCGTCAGTCCTGCCAGTGGGCTGTTTTCATCCAGAATGTGGTAGAAGCTGAGCGGCAGGATTAGGAAGGGACACTCCCCACTGGAGTCCATGTAGAAATCAACAGATCTCTGGTGGATCTGAGTCTTCTCGCCTTCCTCCGTGGTGTTGGACTGGAATAGCTTTCCCGTGAGCTGGCACTGGATCAGCAGACTCCTCCTCATGTTAGCCACTCTAACCATCAGACACAGCTTGTCTTGACGTCTGCAGATCACAGCATTGTAGCTGAACTTGATGGTTTCCGCTCGCTTTTTGGGTCGAGCAAGTTTGGCCAGAAAGGCTCCCGTGACAAAGATCTCAGCTAAGCCGGTGATGACCAGCTGGGCCACGAGAGTGAAGATAGCCAGAGGACACTCCTCGGAAATGTGACGAAAGCCGTAGCCAATGGTGGTCTGCGTCTCCAGGGAGAACAGGAAGGCTCCAGTGAGAGTCTCCACATTCATCACACATGGTGTGTGGTTGGAGTTCGGCACAACGTCGAGGTCTCCGTTCCCCATGCCAATGAAGAAATAGAAGACCCCAAAGATAAACCAGGTCATGACGAAGGTGGAGGCAAACAGAGTCAGCTTGTAGCGCCACTTCATGTCCACCACTGTAGTCCAGATGTCATGGAGGTACATCTGGACCATGCTCTCCACGTTGTCAATCTTGACATTGTTGTGGCCATCCTTAGACACAATTCTTCTGTGGACTTTTGATCTTTTAGCGGCCATCCTGATTCAAGCAATGCTAATTAATGTTCTCAGTGAAGACTGAAGAGCTGCCAGAAAAACACAGAGAGGGTGAGATTAACACCGGAGACAGATTAACACTCCTGACATAACACTCTTGGAGTTCTACCAAGGAAAAAGTAATCAACAAAGTCGTTAATGCTGACCTTGAAGACAACTTTGCACTTTTTATTGTCCCTATTTTTGGCAAACATGTGAAGCTAAAGGAACAAAAGGTTTTTAATTAACAACTGCAGGGTCAATCATTAACTGCATTGTGGTGGGGTACGTGTTGTGCTCACACTGTGACGATGTACTGTCATATCAAATCAAATTACTGTAGATGCAATGATTAAAAACACTTTTGAAGTTTAGCGTGAAACTATAATGTATCCAAACATTACTGGATCTCTTAAAGATTGGAAAAAACCTGATCGCACAAATGAGAACTTGCAAGAAATCATCCTCAGTCAGGGTCTCAGAATAGAGGTCAGCTCTGTGTTCTGCAGGGTTAAAGCTCATATGAGCTACTAAAACCAACAGTTAATTGTGGCGAGATTTTTATTGCATGAAAACCAAGTAAAATATGACAAAACCTTTAAATTCAAGTTTCTAACTTAAAAATATGTGCAGTCAAATTTCTTTCTATTAAAGTCTAAGATTAAGTAACCAAAGCTAACCCTTGGCAACAAGTATTCGCCTTAAGTGTACTTCAAATATACTCTATACTCTATACCAAAAGTGAGGAAGTATACTTGAAGTTTACCTATTATATACTCTATATATACTGTAAACTTAAAATGTTCTAATTTAGTCTGAAGAAGTGTTCAGAAAATTTAGTTCCTACACTAAACATGCAGAACATGGTCTACAGCATACTTGCTATACTTATACTCAAGTATACTTGACAAAATAAACTTCAAGTGTACTAAGTGTACTGTTTAGGTCAGGAGTCTGCAACCTTCAACCCTCAAAGAGCCATTCTGGTCAATTTCTCACTGTTCACAACTCAGTAAGAGCCAGAAAATCTGACTTCACCCATAAACAAAATAACACACTATGTTATTGTTAACATACATATACATTAATTATTGTTTTGGGCATAAATAAAACTAAGAAAATAAACTTTTTTCAAATTATTAAAATAGTTTATAACTTTTAACATAGGTTCACATGACTCCCTTTCAAAATAAAAGACACCTTGTGCCACATAGGATCCTCTCAATGCAGCTGTCAGCAGCAATATTAAAAATAACAAACCAGTTTATTTGTGGTGCATCTCAGCCAGAAATTGCTAAATCTGACTAAACTTAAGTTAAATCCGAGATAAACATTTTTTTAAATCATATGTCTCACTAAAAATATTTAAATTTGTTGAAAAATAGAAAATTAGTAGTGCGTCTTAAGTATCAATTCTGATTGTTTCTTCTTTCTCTTTCGGCTTTTCCCATCAGGGGTCGCCACAGCGAATCATCCTTTTCCACCTCACTCTATCATGGACATCTTCTACCCTAACATTAGCCAACTTCATGTCCTCTGTTAAGACATCCATGTATCTCCTCTTTGGCCGTCCTCTCGCCCTCCTGCCAGGCAGCTCCATCTCCAACATCCTTCTACCAATATATCCACTATCCCTCCTCTGAACATGTCCAAACCATCTCAGTCTGGCTTCTCTGACTTTGTCGCTAACACAGGCAACATGAGCCGTCCCTCTGATGTACTCGTTCCTTATCCTGTCTAACCTGGTCACTCCTAAGGAGAACCTCAACATCTTCATCTCCGCTACCTCCATCTCAGCCTCTTGTCTCTGTCTCACTGCTACCGTCTCTAACCCATAGAGCAGAGCTGGTCTCACCACTGTCTTGTACACCTTTCCTTTGAGTCTTGCTGGCACTCTTCTGTCACACAACACTCCTGACACTTTCCTCCAACCGCTCCAACCTGCCTGCACTCGCCTCTTCACCTCTTTTCCACACTCCCCATCACACTGAACTGTTGACCCCAAGTACTTAAACTCCTGCACCTTCTTCACCTCAGCCCCCTGTAACCTAACGCTTCTACCTTGATCCCTCTCGTTCAGACACATGTATTCTGTCTTACTACGACTGACCTTCATGCCTCTTCTTTCCAGAGCAAACCTCCACCTCTCTAGCTGTTCCTCCACCTGCTCTCTACTCTCACTGCAAATTACAATGTCATCCGCAAACATCATTGTCCAGGGAGATTCCTGTCTTACCTCGTCTGTCAGCCTGTCCATCAGCATAGCAAACAAAAAAGGACTCAAAGCTGATCCTTGGTGTAGTCCCACCTCCACCTTGAACTCCTCTGTCTGACCTACAGCACATCTCACCACCGTCATACTTCTCTCATACATGTCCTGAACTACTCTGACATACTTCTCTGCCACTCCAGACGACCTCATACAGTACCACAGCTCCTCCCTCGGCACCCTGTCATACGCCTTCTCTAAATCTACGAACACACAATGCAGCTCCTTCTGACCTTCTCTGTACTTTTCCATCAACATTCTCAAAGCAAAAATGGCATCAGTGGTGCTCTTACGGGGCATGAAACCATACTGCTGCTCACAGATCTCCACCTTCTTCCTAAGCCTGGCTTCCACTACTCTTTCCCACAGCTTCATTGTGTGGCTCATCAACTTTATTCCTCTATAGTTGCTGCAGTTCTGCGTGTCACCCTTGTTCTTAAAGATCGGGACCAAAACGCTTCTCCTCCATTCCTCAGGCATCTTCTCACTCTCTAAAATCCTATTGAACAACCTCGTTAGAAATTCCACTGCTGTCTCTAACCATGCGAATCAATTCTGATTGTTTATTAACCTTAAATTCATTTTCTGTGGTACACAGAGCACAAAAATCTGTCAAAGTATTTTGGTATTACTTTGGTAAAACTGTGAAGAACTGATTGTTGGAAAATTATAGCTCCCATAGTTGGGAAGCTGGTGGAGTGATACGCACCGCTACTGCTCTTCAACCGTTTGTGAATGATTTCAATAGAATTTGAGTCAGTTTTCTTTACTTTTTAATAATGTTACTAATACTTTTTAGTTCACATTTACTTTTTAAAATTAGAACCTTTTTACTTTTCTTTCATTGGAGAGCCACAATAGAGAGTTAGAAGAGCCACATGTGGCTCCGGAGCCTCAGGTTGCAGACCCCTGGTTTAGGTGTACTCCAAGTATACTTACTCTATACTTAAAGCGTGGAAGTATAATTGATCTTTATATTGTAAACATAAAATGTTACAATTTAGTCTAAACTATTAATTAGTATACTTTCTCTATGTATATATCTACTGTGTACTTGCTATACTTATACTCATATATACGTGATTAAATCAACTTCATGTAAAGGGCTTAGCAAAAAGAAGTCTATTTAAGTGTACTACAAGTATACTTAGTCAATACTAAAAGTAAGGTGGTATACTTGAAGTTTACTTTTTATACAGTCTTTACAAATTGTAAACTTAAAATGTTATAATTTAGTGTGAAGAAGTACTTAGTAAGTTTACTTCTTACACTACACGTACGGTACACTTGCTATACTTTCTTGTATATTTGATGAACTAAACTAAACTGCCTTATTTTAAGTATAGACTACGTATTCTTGTAGTACACTTAAATAGCCTATTTTGTTGCTACAAACGTCTTTAACTTCCTTTGTGCAGGTATTGTTCAGCATGTCAAAAAAGCTATAATCCACCAATTTTGATTTAAAAAAAGCCAACTATAAAATTAAAAAGCATAATTGTTTTAAAGAAATAAAACATAAAATAATTTGTACTCATTTCAGTTTAAACTTCATTTTCTTATGGCTATACAGATATGAATCTCATTCAGTTTAATATGCTAAATCATGAAGAGTCTCTACTCTAAATATTTCTAGAAGCTTTCATAAAAAAACAAAGAATAATCACATCAATAAAATGACACTACGACATATATTAACTAATGTTTAATAAACAGATGTAGACCTTTTTTCTCCAAATTTGTTCTTTACAAAGAAGGGAATAAATTTCTGACTAAAATAAAAAAAAAACTTTGGTTACGGTGGTGGAGGAAACATACACCATAATCTTCTTGTCACAATGGAAACTGGGTTTTATAAGCAGTAAAAATATGTAAAGCTTCATTTACTTTTAGATCTAGATAGTTTAATTTATCCACAGAAATACTTTCAGTTGTGCTGCCTCTGAGGAAAGTTCATTATGAGACTTTTCAATGTAAAAAAAAGTAACATCTTAAAGACAGATGTGGATTTGTGCAGCATTTTAATCCGTTTTCATGTCTATGACATCATACATTTTGCTAAACTAATGTTTTTGTAGGGAATCGGATAAAAACGTAACCATTTTGTTAAAAAAAAGTCACTCTGAAGCTAAAAAAATAAAGTGAAAAAGGTTTGTAGATATTTAAATAAACATTCCTACACTATAAGAAGAATGATAAATAAATATCCTGTTGTTGCAGAATATTGAGAATGTTGAACGTTAACTTTGTTGTCACCCATTGAAGGAGGTCGTGAATTCTTGCTTTAACCGTTCAAGATAATTATTTTTTTATACTCACATATAATTGCAGTTCCTTCCTTAAAAGGTCTTAAATGTTCGATTTGACTTGCTTTAAGTATCAAAAATGACGTGAAGTGAAACTACACTAGAAGAAAAATAGTTCAGTGTCTTCTTTCTCCTTTTGTTCAAGCTCAGCTGTGAGCTCTGAACTTTGGCACTCCTCTGCAGCGCTCGATGAACAGAGCGGAGAAGCAAGGCTGAGCTGTAAAACTCTCTGTTTTTTTTTATCCCACCCACCTTAACCAGGACTATTTTGTTTCTCCCCTTCACGGTTGTTGTTGCTTTACACATAAACCCAGATGTACTGCCTGAGAGACACGCTGAAGTGGAATTATGAAGCGGAACTGCTGTCACTACAAATAAGAAGTTGTCTCACGAAATAAGGACAAACCATGGGCTTTTGGAATTTGTGCAACTGTGAGAGACTTGCTATATTTTTACACTTTTTCGTGTTTGTATTCAATAAATTACAAACATTGATATTTGGTCAAATTATGTGGGTTTGTGTTGAAAAGGCAGCAGTCTGTTGGCAGCAAAGTTTTTGATTCTTTTGATTTGAATTTGAAAGGGTTTATTTCAAGCAATCAAAGAGGAATAATACACAAAAACATTACAATCATAATGTTATACATTCATATAATGACGTATCAAACTTGGGATAATCAGACATGAAAATGGACCCCAACCATGCTACTACCACCTAATTTCTGAATTAAAGTGCATTCTCTTTAATTTGAAGGATTAAAATAAACGTTTTAGAGTTTGACATTTTTTCCATTTCTTCCACCTTTGACCTCAGAATGTCTTTGTTCTTTCAGTGCATCATGTTCACGGTTCTTCTTGGGTTAGACGAGGAATAAAAGCTGAAAAACCTGACAAACATTTGCACTGATTTAAAGCCACATGGGTTGCAAAAATACATTTATGAAATTAGAGCAGCCCAAAAAAAAAATCATCATTTGCGTTAATAAACATTTAATTTCTAAATGTTTTTTTTTAAATATTAATACAGTACACAACTAAAAATAAACATTTTGTTTAGTTGAATACAAAAATGTGTCAGTAAAGCAAGTTTTTCACAAAATAAGGTCCAAACAAGGTTTTATTTATAAGGGCTTCTGCAGGTCAAGGACAGATTGAAGCATCACAGCAAACTTTAGTCTGTAAACGTGCCAAAAAAAACGGAACTCACCCGGAGGACGTGTCCGAGTTTTTAAAAAGTATAATTAAAACTCTGAAGGAAATGTTTTCCTTTCATTGGAATTGAAATCTACAACTTTAAGTGAAGCAGCGAGGAAGCAGTAGCTGTTAAACATGTGTGAAATGTCTCTTTAAGGTTCTATTGACCTTGAGTCATTCTCATTAGCTTTGTCATTAACCAAACTCTTTGCGTCCGCATTCCTTAAGAGGAGGTCCGTGCGTCCGTGGGCTTAAAGAAGCTGTGAAATCACAAGTTTATTACCTCATTACTTGAAGTTCTGCTAAATTCACAGAAACACCAAATGTTTCTCCATGTAAACACAATGCAGATGAGAGCTGCAAAATGTATTCTTTGTCTGCCTGTGGTTTACTTGGTGTCAGTATTTGACAGAAAGACAGCAGGTAATGCAGGAAAACAGCTGCACTTTATGAGATCATAAATAAACAATCCATCATTTAGAAAAAAAAAATCAGCAAGTTTTGATCTATTTCATCAAACTAAAAACGTTAAATCTATTGGTGCTGCTGTGTTAATGTTTCAGACCAATTCACATTTAAGATTATTTATTGATTGTATTATTTTTCTCAGCATCAAATGTTTCAGTTGGTCAAAATGTTTTAGTTTAAATCAGGACTAACATATTTTTTTATGTTAAGCTGTTCTTCTGTTTTAGACTAGAACGGTTTCTGTGTGGCAAAATAAATGTAATATTTGTTGAAAGTGGATTTATATTGCTTTTTTTATTGTTAAAAGATACAATTTTAGGGATACTTACACAATTTTTATAGATACTAACCTGATACATTGTCTCCGCAGTGAGTGTGTGTGTGTGTGTGGGGGGGGGGGGGGGACGCGAAACATTTTCTTTTTCCTAGGGGGTGCCTGGCAAAAAATAATTGAAAAGCACTGAGCTAAGACAACAAATGCACTTGAGGCATCAAGACTGAGTTTTTGACGTCTCCACATATTTGGCAACAGAGAAAAAGAGCTAAGATACATAAAATATTAGTTTTGTAATTTATAATTGTATTAATTTTTCTTATTGTACCTTGCATGTGGCCTCTTCATTTTCATGCAAGCTGAGGCTCCTGCAACACAGTTCATCTCAGATCATTTTTGTTCTTCAAAAACAACCATTAAAACATTTAAAAGTTTAATGTGTTACAAATTAAAAATATAAATAGAATGAATCCATATTCTGATTTAAGCCCCTGTGCTATCTCACATTGACGTGTTCTCCCTACCATGACAAAGGTGGATAAAGGTGGAAAGATTTCATGTAATCCATGGACACCAGTGAAGATCACAAATCATTGAAGAAAAAAGGTTCAAAACACTGTCTAGTGGGTCTAGATGACCCAACTCCCAATGGTAAAGTGCCTAGGATAGCACAAGGGTTACAGTCACAGCATACTGATGAGGAATCTGTGCTGAATCCACTTCAGTGAGAAATAAATAAAAAAACACCCCAACAGCCTCTGGTGCTTGAACATGCAATTACAATGATGTCTAACATGTCTAGGCTTAACTTTGCCCATATTTAATTTAAAAATTATACAGTGTGGTGGTATACCTCATTTATTGCAAATAAATCCATACAATAGGAGAGGTTAAAGAATTTTTTTTTTAATAAAAAGCTGTTTTATGGAGTGTTTTTAATTTGGATTAAGGAAAGTTTTAAGAATTTTTTTAAATTTAATGAGCTTTTAAAAAAAGAGCAGAATTGTAATACTTCACATTTTATTTACATAAACTTAGCTCTTTATTAAATTTGTCTAAAACAAAACACTGACGTTGATGTAAATGCGCCCTCTTGTGGAGAATGATTCAAAAAACCCTTTCCCGAGCTGCCATTAGCCTAAATAAAATAGATGATGAGCATTATAAAGACTAGTAGATGTGGATTTAATATTTTTTATTTAGCAAACCCAAAGTAGATGACTTATTTGTACACACAGACTCAGATTGGGTTCAGACAGAACTTAAAAAGGAGTTATCCTAATCAAACAAGCATGTGTTTGATGTTGCATGGGTTTTTGAGAGTACAAAATGTGTTTAACCCGCATTAAAGTCCTATCAGAAACCTAGGATGAAGCATTTATCCATCTGAGATGCACAGGAGTGAACTTACTCTGAGCCAACAGCTCCAAAAACGTCAGGCTGACGGTTCACTTGACTAACATGAGCAATCAGACCAAATCTTGTTGGTCAACAATGTAAATGTGGGTCAAAATCCACCTTAAATATGAGTGAAAGCTGAAATTAAAAAATATGTTACTAATCTATAAACAGTAAAAAAAAAAACAATGAAACAATACTTTTAATATCTCAGCAGCTTTGGATGAGCCACCTGACAAGAAAAAGAGAAGCTTTGACGTGTTTTTTCAAACAGAAAATGTGGAACATTCCTGTCACCTCCAGATGACCAACAGCAGTTTTCAACAATTCAAGTCTGCTCTGTTCGGGGAAAAAATGGACTTTCACAACCTTAGAGAAGATCATCTGAGGTTAAAAGTCTGCTGACGGCAGCTTTGCTGCTCGGCTGAACTGCAGATCTTCTTCCTCCTGAGGATCTGTAACCGTTAAGCCCATTTGCTGCAGTTCACATCCCGGAGAGTTCACTGTGGGGCAGGATTAGATGTGGCGGCCCTCAGGATGCCCCGCAGCACCTTGTAGTTGCTGAGCGGCTGGTTTTCTTTGGGGGGGAAGCAGGGGCCGCAGTCCGTCACATAGGAAAACGGGAAGCGCAGCACCCAGAGGCCGTCGGGCGGCAACACGATGTCCGTTTGCTCTGGATGGAAGACGGGACAGGGAGGAGGACCGGGCTGCACCTGGAGAGCAGCAAAGATTTGGAGAAGGTTTCAGTTTCTCACTTTAGTTCCCAACTCTGGAATCAGTTCACATTTAAAAAACAGATCAAAAGTTTGCTTTTTTTTGTTTGTTTTTTCCAGTGTTCAGCACAATCTGAAAATAAATCTCTGATGTGTTTGAAAAATTCCCCAGAAACCCACCACATCGTTCTGTAATGGGTATATTTATTATAATGTTGCCTTTTAAAAATCAATTCTAAAACTTTACTTTTAATTGTTAATTCTTGATTTTAATGACAAATGCACCTTTTAATAGTTTTAACCCATAAATAACCCATATTTTAAAAGACTCAGTTTTTCTTAAAATAAAATGCTGTGGAATATTCCGCAGACCAAAAGGACGAAGGAACACAGTTCTGATTAGAGCTGCACGTTGAGGAAAACTCGCAATTTTTCGATGTTAGTGATCAATATTGCGATGACGATATAACTTGCGATACATGAACAAATAGCAAAACAACTAAATACACTATTTTCATTTCCCTGCAACAGTTAGATTTAATTTAGAGTCCAGATAACTTAAATGACACTACCAATGACCCTCATCTAGCGAACATAAAAAGGCTCCATCTGATTGGTCAATCATGTAAATGGCTCCACCCGATTGGTCAAATGCACAAAGAGATTTATTTGGTTCGTTAAATAGTTCAAGCTGCCTTAAGATAGTTTTAGCGCATTTAAGGTTTCCATTTATCACAATCTTCGCCGACTTTTGCGATATGCGTATTGCGCAGCTTGATATCGTGATAACGAATAATTTTCAATTTATTGTGCAGGCCTAGTTCTGATTGTCACCATAGGTTTTAAAGGTTAAATTAGTTGTTATTTCTAGTTTTTATTGACATGATTGAAATTAGGTCCATTTATCTATTTATACATTTTTTAATGTGTTTTTTAATGAAACAGTGAACTAACAGTAAATACAGTTTTACATTTTGTTGAACATGCGATCTGATGCTCTTTGGGGGCGGGACCTCTTACCTGGGGGTTCAGAGTGACCTCCAGCGGCGCGTCCGGCACGACGACAAAAAGGCGAGTCAGCTGAGCAAAGTGCGGCTTCAGGCCTCGCCCCTGGGAGGGGGAGGGGATGTACAACGGCATGTCTGTGTTCAAAACCCGTGTGGCGGGATCTTTGGCGCCCCCCGGCCCCATCACCTTCACTATTTTATCAGGTCCGCAGCTGATGAAGCGGCGCCCCCTGCTGTCCTCGTACTCGAATCCCACAAAGACCCGGGCCATGTCGTCCCTCCTGCGGCTCCTGCCAAGGCCTCCAGTGCTCCCCCGTTTCCCAATGAGGCTTTTGTTAGGAGCTGGCCACGAGGAGGCGCCCCCGTCCAAAGGCTCAGAGAGTCCCGCATCCTCGTCTGATCGAGATCGGATCACCAAATCCCACGGCAGGAGGAAGGAGGAGCCGGGGAGGAAGCCGGGCTGCTCCAGACCCGTGTGGCAGTTGTACGACTTGGCCGGGCCCAGCTTGACTAGCGACCAGCTGGAGAACTTGGGGAGGAGACCCTTCGGGCAGCCAGAGTGCATCATGCCAGGGAGGTACTCCACAGTTGAAGGCTGGCGATCAATGAGGCTCGGCCTCTTCGGCTGGCCCTGCTTTTCGGGGCCATCTCCGTCCCCGTAGGGCTCCAGGCTGTCCGTGGACCGACCCAGACTTAAAGCCAGGCTGAGGCTGGCGTCTCCGGGGGTGTGGCTCTGCGCTGAGCTGGGCTCCTTTGGCCGATCCGCATCACCAGACCCCTCACAGGAGGCCTGCTGGGCCTGGTTGCTGGCGGGCGCCGGATCGGGAGTGCTGGGCTGGAAGACCGGAAAGTCAATCCTCTCCAGCTTCCCGCAGCATTTCTCCTCCAGCATCTGGACAAAAATAATAATAATAATGGATTGGATTTATCTGCGCTTTTCAAGACACTTAAAGCGCTTACATCATGTCCATTATTCATTCACTCCTCATTCATACTTGGTGATGGTAGCTACTGATGTAGCCACAGCTGCCCTGCGGCAGACTGACAGAGGCGTGGCTGCCAGTTCGCGCCTACAGCCCCTCTGACCATCACCGGGATCATTCATACACATGCACACACCAGTGGAGCCACACTGGAGGCAAGGAGGGTGAAGTGTCTAGCCCAAGGACACAACGACATTTTGGCTGGTGGGAGCGGGGATCGAACCGCCAACCCTTCGATCATTGGACGACCCGCTCAACCACCTGAGCCACTGTCGCTCAGAAAACAGCTGCATTTGCTGGTTTTTAGAGCTGGAACGGACTGAGGGTTACGCCTCGTCTCATTCAAGGGCCAAATCAGCTTATAGAGAATGAAAAAAAGGATTTTAAGTTTACAAAAATTGAGACATTTAACACTTTAACCATGAAAGAGTACATTGTAAACTTGAAAAAAATAAAAATTTGAAGAAGAAGAAAAAATTATTTTAAATTTGAAGTGACACTTTAAACTGGGATTAAAAATCTGTAAACATAAAACTGTTACTAAACAAACAAAAACTTTAATTGTGCCAACTTGTGTTTTGTATTTTCACATTTTTGTTTTTTCATCTCTCCCATTTCATCCACGGTTTCTATTCAGACTTTTTGTGTTGGAAGTTGGTCCTAATTCTACACGGGGGCGGGGCGTTGAGACCATTGGCTACCAGAACATTAGGCGTTATGGTGACATCATTTCCGCCGCCTGCCTCTGATGTTGTGATAATGCTCTACCAATGTTTGGCACCGCAGAGGAAGAGAGACGCATTAGGATCAACCCCAAAAACAAAAAGTCTGATTTGAAAATGTAAAGTGAGAGATGAAAACAAAGAAAAACAAACTAAAAAAAAATAGAAAACAGCAGCTGCTACCAAAAGAATTATGTTTCATTTGGTAACAATGTTAAGTTTATAGTTTTTTTATTCAAATTTTCAGGACAGTTTCTTCGAATTTACCACCCCCCCCTCCAATTTAGACTTTTGTCTTAATTTACAATGTCTACTTTTCAAATTTACAATCAGTTTTTTCATTTACTTTAAGGTGATCCTGATTTGACCTCGTACAAATCTATCCAACTCAAGTTCTAAAAGAGCAAAACTATTTTCCCTTAAAAAAATTATATTTTAAAGTTGAGGGGATCAAAAGTGACAAAAATAAACGGCGCAAAACTAAGTTTTATTTTGTATGTTTCTTTGTGTGTATCTATCTATATACGTGTAGTTATATGTTTGTATATGTGTATCTTAAAATGAATGTATACTTTTTAGAGAGGGAACGGGACTATTATTGAGAGTGGGTGTGGTAGTAAACTTGGTCTAGAGCATGGGGGTGAGAATTCACTCCTTATCGGGTTTTTATTGTATTTCTTAATTTTATTTTTATTTAGTCTTATCTTTCCTTTTAAAGTATCGTCATCATCTGACAGGCATCCCAAAGCGAACCTGGTAGAAGTCGTAATTGGCGGCCTGAACGTCGAAGGGATCTTCTCGAGGAGCCTGCTTCCGGCCGCAGTTACAGCTGGAGGTGGAGCGCCCCCTGCTGTTGTGGTTCAGGATGGGAGGGTTGTGATCCACGTCTGGCTTCTCGTCTGCAGAGAGAAGAATGAAATCTTCAACTAAGGTCTTAGTTATGAGTTAAATCAAGACTGAAGACTCTGGGATCAGGATTCAGCTTTAAACTTACTTTCAAACACAAAAATATATATATTTCCTTTTACATAAATATCAGTTTGAACGAAACTGTCATGAATGAAACTGAATTCTGGCGTTTAAAGCAAAACCAGGACAATAACAAAACGGATGAAGGGAAAAGCGGTCATCATGAGGTCGTCACCTGGTTGAGGCAGCAGGTGGAACTTGTGAACGCAGTGTTGGTCCGTCAGGCTCCTCTCCTCACACAGCTGGTGGCCGTTGCTCCAGAACTTGTAGCAGTCTTCGTGAAGCTGCAGAGCGTAGCGCTGGAAGGCCACGCCCCGCGCATGCTGGCTGTACACCCGCAGGGCCTGCGTCAGCTGGTTTTTGTGCACTGTTGTGGTGTAGTTATGGGGGAGGTTGGACTGGTACGCACTGTGAGCCAGCGGCAGAGCTTTCTGACACCGGTTCTCAGAGAATTTTGAGTCAGCGTCGAGAAACCCATCCAGAACCTTCAACTGGCTTTGCACTTTAGCAGCCAGTTCGGCCATTTCTTCGTCCGTGTTGCTGATCAAGACGTGATGGAGTTTGGACGCCACACTGGCCCATTTGGTGTAGTTTGGCAGCTCAAAGTGCGAGGGCTGTGGGTTTCGACCCACGCTGTCGTCAAATCCTTTCTTGGTCTGCACCAGCTCTACGTGCTGCCACAGGAACTCCTTCAGGCTGCAGTCCACCAGCTGACTGACAACCGACAGACCGCCAGCGTCTCCACCGCCGCCGAGCTGCCGAGCCGAGCGCCGCATCTGTTGGTACTTCCTCGGTCCAGATATGGTCACGCTGGGTTCCTGGTCAGTTAAGATGCAGTTAGACCGCAGCTGGGTGAGCAAGGTGCTCACCGGATCCTCGTCTGCTGTGGGAATCACATACACAAACGCCTGGTTGGCGGGAACAGTGAACAGACAGTTGCTGCTCTGGTTGGTCAGGACTCTGCTTTTCCGGAAGATGCGATAGATCTGGTCCTCCAGAGCGTGCTGCAGGCGCCGCCGAGGAGAGTGCTTCTTGGGTTTGTCAGGGTTTCCTCCAGACTCTGGGCTGTTGGAGATCTGTAAATGAATTAGATAAAAAAAAACGTTTTAAAACAATACTAGTCACTTTAAAGTCACTCCAATCATCTTTTGATCTATTTTCAAAGTGGTCTCTAAATGAAAATGATGCCATTTTCAGCCCAAATCAAAAACCTGTGCCGTTTTCTAGGACATAGTTTCTGCAGAGCAGCAATGGTTTGTTAGAAATTCACCTTTTACTTGTTTGCGTAACTGCTGGCGCACAGCAACCCCACTCCCTCTTCCCCTCTCTCTTTTTTTTTCTACGCCGCAAATATGTTCTTTTACAAAGAGCAAAATTTTCCGCCTGGCCCCGAGTCACAACAACTGAATAAAGAAAAGCTGAGAATTGCAATTTTGAGCTTAATCTTTTCCATATATGTCCTCCATTATCAACTATAATTTCATCAGTGTGTTTTTTAAAATAATTTTATACTAATTGAAATAAGTAAAATGTTCCTTGTAGTCATAATTTGTCTATCTGAATAAATGTATTAACCTTAATAAAATTATGTCTTAGTTTTTAAAGTCTGTAAATCCCAGGCTTTAGGGGTCTCCAATTTTTTTTCCACATTTATCTTTTTTTTTGCAATAGATGTATAAAAAGTTTCCAAAAAGTACTTTTTACCCCCCTAAAAAATATATTTAATTGTTTTGTATTGTGAGCCTCTAACATGAGCCGTCCGTCTGATGTACTCATTCTTGATCCTATCTATCCTGGTCACTCTCAGCATCTTCATCTCAGCTCTGCTTCCTGCCTTTTCCTCAGTGCCACTGTCTCTTGGCTGAACAGCATAGCCGGTTTGTTTTGAACCCCATTTGAGCAGAAACTCTGACCCTTTTCTCCTCTCATTCCAACCCGCCAGCACTCGCTTGTTCACTTCTATTCCACACTCTCCATTACTCTGGACTGTTGACCCTAGATACTTAAAATCCTCCACCTTCTTTATCTCTTCTCCCTGTAAAAATCGCTCTTCCACTTGGGTCCCTCTCATTCACACACATGTACTCCGTCTTGCTGTAGCGAACCTTCGTTCGTCTCCTTTCCAGGGCAAACCTCCACCTCTCTAGCTTCCCCTCCACCTGTTCCCTGCTCTGGCTACAAATCACAATATCATCTGCAAACATCGTAGTCCAACCTCATCAGTAAGCCTGCCCATCACCACTGCAAACAGGATCAGAGCTGATCCCTGATTTAATTCCACCCCACCTCACTCCAGACTTCCTCATATAATACAACAGTTTAGGCATTGGCATTAATCCATACAGCTGCTCACAAATGTTCCCTTCTGCTCTTAGTCCAGCTTCAACTACTCTTTCACACAACTCATCAACTTTATTCCTCTATATAGGTTGCCAAGACTCTGCACATCTCCCTTATTATTAAAAACAAGGGCATCATTTTAAGAAATTGAAGAATATTACAGTTTAATACTACAGTTAAAAGCCAAACGTACACCCCTAAAGAGAAAGACTGATGCAAAAAAAAAAAAAAAATGCTTTTATTTTCTTAAAAAAAGAACAGATAAGTCTATGCATCCTATAATCAACCGATATTAAATTTAATTTTACACCCTGGTCTAAACCCAAAAGTGATCGATTTCTCTTTATTATTACTGTTAAAGGACGTTTAGAAGAGGACCTTTAGGGTTCCGTTCATCTGGAAGACAAAGAGCAGGCGCGGGGGGCAGGGCCTGCAGTTCAGCTTCCACTCCTTGGACACCGGGCAGTCTTTGATGGCTGCCCGGATCAGCGGCAGCACCTTCTGCCGCAGCGCGTCCATGGCCCTGAAGAGCCGGTCGTAGGTCACGTCGAAGGTCTGGTTGGGATGAACCATTAGAAGGATGTGGCACACGGAGAACAAGTACAGCAGATGCAGGCAGTGCTGTCGTTCCAGGCCTTTCCAGAAGTCGTGGGCGTCGGAGTGGCTGGTGTCGGCGCCCACAGACCGACAGGCCCGGAGCAGCTGGCGGCTGTCGCACACGGAGGAGAGATGCAGGTACAGGACCCGGTTCTCCTGGTCGTAAAACGCCTGGATGAGGCTGTCCGCCGAGCCGCCATCCTCCGCTTCGCCGAACATCGGGAAGATGTTTTTGTCCGCCAGCGTGTTGAGCAAAGACTCTTTCAGCGGCCCGCTTTGCATGTTGCTCTTCCCAAAAACACCGACCACACACAGGCCGTCGTCCCGGTAAGCGGGGTCCTCCTGGAGGTCAGCCTGCAGCAGAGTCCCCACTGAGACCGGCACAGACATCCCGGACTCCTTCATCATCAACCGCGGGGGACCGAAAACACTAATGTACCAACTTTCTGCTCCACTTCCGGTTCTTTCCTTAACAAACGTCCGGTTGAAAACAAACGTTTTCTTCGGTTCCGCCTGTGATTATTCTCACCTACGCTCCTTTTTTCTTTGTTCAAAGATAAAACTTCCTGCTGGTAATTTTTTTAAAAACTTTGCAAAATAATTTTTTGTATTACAGTCAGTTAATAGTAAAGTAATAAATAAAGTTAGTAAATTGAGATCATAAACAAAGTTAATTATTATTATTATTATTATTATTATTATTATTATTATTATTAACATGTTCCAGTACAATTTTCAAAGTAAAGCACAATAAATCTCATATAGTGTACATACATGTAAAGACATTTGAAATAGTTTAACAACATCTTATAACAGAACAACCAATGCAATATAAAACACTGAAATACAATGAAAAAAAAAAAAGTAGGGGTCTTTTAATTAGATGTGATAAGTTCAAAAACTTTAAATAGTCTAATTGTTTCTAATCACTTCTGAACATGTGTTCTTAAATTTTCTATAAAGGTCAGTCTCATTCAAAATATTTAGGAGATTGGTTTCCAGGGGAGTATTCCAGAAAGCCGGTTATGTGAGTTACCAGGGTAAGTTTGAGGCTAAGGAAGCGGATAACCTCAGCTTTCGGTTCCAAAAACTGAGGTATGTTTCAGGGTCTGCTTAGTTTCCATAGCAACTTATGCTCTTAACATAACCTGGTGCAGGTTTAGTTGAAGGTTAGTTTGTTCTCAGAAAGGTGAAGCAGCCTGGCGTGTCCATTTGAAGATGATTTAGTGAATGAAGAAGCTCAGATAATACTTTTTCCGCCGTGAAAGGGTGATATACGGTGATACGACCACGTAATTAGTTGCTTCAGTTAAGATAAATAATTTTTTTGAGTTCAGTCAACTTAAAAATAACACGTCGTTATCAGACATTTATTTTAATTTCATTCAAATTAAATCAATTAAATAGGTGTAACTTTGGTGCCTTTTGTCAGATTGGCAGCGCAAGGAATTGTGGGATACCATTCCCTTTGCCTGTCAGGAAGGATTACGGTTTAAGTGTGGGTTTTTGACCAAATGTGTTTTGTTGTTTAGCTGTTTTACTTTGTTTTGCCAACTTATTTTGTCCTACTATGTTTAATTCTTTCTGCACCATGAGTGAGAGGGAGGGAGAGGATGATGAGGTTAATTCAAACCACCAGTTCAACTTGACGACACAGGACTTGAAGGTAAAGTCAGTGTCATAATTTTTGAAATCATGTTTCATGTTGCAAATCCATTTTGTTTCATTGATTTTATTGTTATAAAAATGAGAATATCTGCAACCTCAAACTCAGACATATGAGAGTTCAAGAATTAAATTAATATGGAAAAACATTCAATTGAATTGGAGTAATATGACATTTAGTTAGATAAATATGTAAATTTGAGTTGTAAAAACAATTATTGAATTGGATAGACGAAAGAAATTAGGTTATATAAATTTAACTCAGTTACTTGTTACCAATTGAACGAGATGGAAACTCATGCGTTTACTTTGTCCAATCTTTTTCTCCAGGCTAGAAACTGTTTTATTTGCTGATGCAGCCATGTAATTATTTTGATGGGTGTATAATCTTCATACGCCGTCATTAAAATCTCCGACTCCGTCTCCCTAGAGTATAGCGCTCTCTTTTTTTCTCCACGCGTTTCCATGGTGACTCTGGAATTCGCCGATCCATTGAGAATGTCTTTACTTGCCGTGCACGCGCATTAACCCAGGGTTAACATGTCGAGCGTAATTACGCTCTTTTGGAACCGACAAACCCAGAGTAAGCAAGTTCAGGTTGATTTCAGCCAGAGTTCAGGGCTAAAGTCAGGGTAGTTTAAACATGCTTTCTGGAATACCCCCCTGACCTTTTTCTCTTTATCATGTTTTGCCCAAACTAATATTAGGTTTATTATATATGTTTTGTCGTAATAATAAAGAAAATCTTATGTTTATGCAATATAATGCTTTTACCAAACATGCTTATAATATGTATATCATTCCAAAATATAGATTAAGGTTACATTTTGTAATTTAATTCAATGAGTTGTTTTTAGTGTTGGTGGGGGGAGGGAAGTTTGGGCACCTCTGCTTAGACCTGCTGCCCCTGCGACCCGGTACCGGATAAGCGGAGGAAGATGGATGGATGGATTATCATTGTTCTTCTTCTTCTTCTTCTTATTATTATTATTAGTTGTAGTAGTAGCAGTAGTAATAGTAGTAGTAGTAGTTTTGTTGTTGTGGCTGTCGTTTACAATAACAACAGTTTTAGCATTTAACAGACACTTGACAGTTTTTTGTGTTATTTTATATTTGATCATAAAGTGACTTCCCTAATATCTTCACTTTTTATTAATATATATATGATCATTTCTCCTTTTTTTAAGTGTACAATATTATGAGGGGTTTGTCTTATTATTCTATTGCATGTGTGGAAAATGGTGTTTCTGTTTTTCTGTTTGTTTTTATGCTACGTACAGCACTTTGAGCTGTTTCCTAACATGAAAGGTACTTTACAAATAAAACTTATTAAACTGAATTTAATTTTATTCATTTGATACATTTTCTTCTGTAAAACAAAATAGGTTAACTGTATAAAATCTCTGGAGGTAGAGTTAAGAAATCCTTTTATTTTATGTTTATTTTTACTTTAATTGGTGTGAAATTAATGAATAAACATTTCTAAACATTCTATGTTTTCCACTATGGTTTTCCAGCTGTTGATCAGATTCAGTCTTACCAGGACCTTAACTGTACCAATAAATGTATAGTCTAACACTGGCCAATAATCAAATAAGTAAATAATTTTGAACATTGATGTTCCAAAAGAATATCTTGGGAGTGGCTTTCTGCAGCTAAATGGACCTAAAGGGGAAAGAAGAATGAAGCAGATAGCCATGCTAGATAAACTGCAGAGATGTGAGAAAATATCATTGGACCGAAATCAAAGTAAATGTGGTTCCGGTCACAAAGCATGATAAAGACATAATGTTTTTTATGTTGTTTGAGAGAGATTCTTTCTTTCCCATTTGTGCTCAGTGAGGGGTTAGTAGCCCATCTTTTAGTTCTTCTTCCTTCTTGTAGGTTTTTCCCTTTTTAAATGCTTGACGCCCACTCTCCCTCTCCTTGTCATGTTCCATTGTCCTGAGGGAGAGGAGCTAAAACGGGCTGCTAATGCTGTATTTTCCTATCTGTTGTTTTTATAAAGTTGCCAGTTCCATTATAAATGTAAGTGGTCTCTATTGGTGTGTTACAAACCTTTTTATTTTCTAAAACCTCGCCAAAGTGAACCAGTAACAATTAAGTAGAATTTACTCAGTTTTATTAAAAAACTTTTTTTTTTTCATTTTTATCTGTCATCAAGCTCGTAACTGTGCCATATTTGACAAAAGAATGTGGTTATGAATTAAACTATATTGTTCAGTTAGAATGGTTTTTATATTTTTCAGGCATTTTTCCTTTTTGACTCGCCTGGTTTATACTTTTATTTACAGGCAGGGTCGAGTGTTTAACTCCATGATACACCATAAAAGGCTAAGCTCCTCATTCAACCCTGTAATGGACTGGATAAACTCCATTCACCCAGGGGATTATTATCAGTGAAGTGCTTCACAATGCCGTCTGTTAAAGGGGTGTGTGTGTCTGGACCCAAAGCATGGACAGGAGACCTTCAGAACAGCATTTCATGTTGTAATCCATGTCTGAAGAGCACTTAGTTTCTTCTGTAAGTACATTCAAATATAGAAAAACAGCTTATCTTCTAAAAAATGTGAAATACTTTTAAAGAAGAGCATTTTCATGAATTTATGGAATTCAAAACAAACATTTAATCCTAATTTATAAATTCTGTCTCAATTTACCGTCGTAACAGTAAAGCACCAACAACTACAACGAGTCTTTGCTGCGCACGAGATGTTTACAAAAATGGCTAAATCAAGTCAAGCTGTGACAGAAGCTAGCTGCGTTGTGAAATGGCCTGCCGTAGCAAACCCTTAACCCTTGTGCTGTCTTAGATGACCCCACCCTTACATTGACGTGTTCTCCCTACCATGACAAAGGTGGATAAAGGTGGAAAGATTTCATGTAGTAATGGACACCAGTGAGGTTCACAAATTATTGAAGAAAAAACGTTCAAAGCACTGTCTAGTGGGTCTAGATGACCCAACTCCCAATGTTAAAGTGCCTAGGATAACACAACGGTTACGTGATGGGGAGTTTGTGAAAAGAATGTTTGCTGAAAGTAGCTGACATTGTTTGTCCAGAGCAAAAGAAAATGTTTGAAGAAATAAGTCTGTCAAATGATACAATAACTAGACGAGTAGAATACCTGGGTAGCAACCTCAGGGAAAACATCTGGGGTTAACTGTACAAATGACACTTGGATTATTAAAGTTATTAAGAACAACTTTTTCTGTTTATCCATTGTTTTTCACCAAAATTAGCCCCTAGTCTAATGTCGAGTTCTTAATTTGGGAGCGTCCTAAATTTGGAGTAACCAATAAACCTATGAAGCATGTTTTTGGATGGTGGGAGGAAGCCGGAGTCCCCGGAGAAAACCCACGCATACACGGGGAGAACATGCAAACTCCACACAGGAAGGTCCACCATTGGGGTGCTGAGTCAGGGTTCTGATGGTCTTAAATATGTCATGTCTGTTTGTCCGTCTATCCATCTATCCATATCAATCAGTTTATGAGTATATATCTTTATTAGGTTTAATGTATCAATGTAGTCTATATATTGGCTGGATGGCTCAGTTGGTTTAGTGCAGGACTTGACATGGGAAATCAGGGTTTCCTAGGGGGCACAATGAGCCTCATCTAGTGTGGGTGCTTGGGCAAGACCCTTCACGCTACTGCCTTGCTATGTAGCTACAAGTGGCCCAAAGTCTAGATCTGATTCTGTTGGTCCCCAGCCCGGATAAAATACAGGGTATAAAAATCTCTGCCATACCACCTGTGTGATTTTGATGATTTTCTCATAAGCTCCTTTAGCTACATTAAAAGTCTAAAAACGTTGAATTTCCTGACTGGTGCATTTGTGGGGTAGTCCACTTTTCTGAACCTACACGACTGCATTCATACACAAAAATGTAGAATAAAAAAACAATCAGAAATTGTGAGGAATGTTTTGTTTGTTTGAACGAGGAAACTTTTTCTGTTGTGACATTGAGTAAAGTTTCTCCAGAGAGTTTTGGTTTTCAGTTTAAACAAAGTGATCTAAAAGTAAAATGCGGTAGAAGTGAAACTCTGACTTTGAGTTTTGACCTTGCCCGTTTAGTGGTCGTGTCTGTAGCCGCTTCTTCTTTCTTTTGTTTCTAATGTCACATAATATAGGTTCACATATTTACTTCTGTCATTTCCATCTGGAAGCAAAGTCCTGTTGTTTCCCAGCAGGTTGGGCTTGATGGTAACCCTCCACAGAGCCTCCCACCCTGCAGGGCTTTCTTCCTTCCTGAAGAATGTCTCTCCTGCTCTTCCTCTTTCTGTAAGGAGTCATTACTAGCTAATCATGTTTGACTAAGTGCAGCAGGGCCAGAGCAACTTCCCTGCAGTTACCTGCTGACAAACACTTTCTATCTTTTGACTGCTGTAATGCCTTTGATTTATTTGACCATTAAGGGATGAGTCTGCAGCTGCTTTTCCATGTCCAGACACTTCAATGTTCAGCTTTTAGCTGGCCGCCTTTCTTCTCTCCTGTTACCGTGGTGATGCTGTACTTTTATGTTTTTCTGCTAGCTAAAAATCAGAGATTGTAATTCTGAATTTTTACTCGTTATCTGTTACTTGTCTGGAGTGAAACCGCCAGAAACCACATCAGCGCAGGGAAAACTTACAGCATTGGGGTATTCCCTGTCTCTCAGCATGGGGGGTGGGTGGGTGGGTGGGGGGGTGTCATTTGTGCAATGCCATAAAGCACAGTATTGACTACCAGATGGAAGCAATTAGAAGATAAGCAGTACTGAAGGGGACAAGCACCCACCCTCACAAGTGCTTCCACTCCTCAAACTCTTAACGTCTCAAACACAATTAGTCATTTCAGAGTTGTAACAGAGAAATTCCCCTGGGAGTGTAAAATGACATGCCCCTGCGGTATAACATGAATAAATTGATATCAAATCTGCTGCTGGAGCTCAAGCAGCCAGCCTCAAAGAGAACCAGGGACTCTGGTGATTCATTTAATAAGGAGATATTAGTTGCTTTTTCGCGGATTTGTGCCTTTTGAAATCTGCCTCATCATATAATTTAAAACAGACCAATCTGCTGTGAAAGCGCAATAAGTGGGGAAGCTCCTCGCTGACCTTTTAATGGACAGGATAAACCCTCCCACCATAAGGGATTACCATCAGTAATACACCGCGCACTGGGGTGCGGCCTTTCCTTAAAATGAATTGTAGAGATTAATCTGATTGAGGACTGATTAAATAATACTCTGAAAAATGCTTCTGAAAAATTGCCCCTCCATTGTGGCTCTTCAGCTTTGAAGAAAAATGCTAATATTCTAAATAAAAATGTCTTTGTAGCTTTAGTTAAATTGTTTTAGTTATGTTTTTTGTAATCAACATGTTTATGTTTTAACATGTCAGATAAGTATGAAAAATTATGCTAAAATGGATCAAAATCTACTTTTACAATCTACCATCAGAGTGATTTCTTATTACAATGAGCACATATTTTTCTCTTCTGCTGGACAACAGTGTCTAATTTCTGTTCAGAGGTAAGGTTTTTAATGTACAGAATTACATTTGCATGTATAGATTAAAAAAAATTGGATTCTACACCAATAATGTTTATACTCAACAGTAACAGGAGAAAAAGGAGGAAGGCACACTAAAGTCATAATGATAGAAATGTTGTGTTTCATTTAACACAGGGGATATTTTACTTAAAAGGAATTTAGATGTGCTGCTGTCAAAATTAAACTAGTTAAATATTGAAAAATAATCAATCTTGAAGTTTTTTTTTTTTTCTAAAAGAAAAATTAAAAAATAAAATAAAATCAACGGATGTAAACAAAACTTTAAAAAACTTTGGTGACTGACCTGAAAATATCTTTACTGTAGAGTCAAAACTTAAGGAACAAAAATAACGTTTTGCACGTTGAATTGAAATAATAGTTAAAAAAAAAACATGTGACAACAATGACCCATATTTGAACACACAAACCTGTATTCTTTTTTTGAAAAGTCCAGTGTTTTTTGTTGCAATAGCCTTTGTGGTTCTCCTAATATATATTAGCTTTAAAAAAAAAAGCTTCATTTTTATGTTGACATTACAGAAAAATTCGAACATAGTAAAAACACCTTTACGAGAGACTATTGTCTGTTAGTTACAAACTGACAAGAAAAACTGTGATCAGATCTGTGTGAAGGACAGTAATATCCCATATTGACCTTAATGACCAAAGCAGTTATAGTGGCAGCAATATTTCTCATTTAAAAGAGCTTTTTGATTCAAAGGGAATTACTGTGAAAATGGTTTCCATTGTTGTGAAACTTAAAAAAACAAATCCTAGATGATGTTTGTTTTCCCTTCAAGTGAGCTTCAAATAATCTTCCTAAAATGGGTGCACTTACAGGTAGGAAGTAAAACACCTTAAAATTTTTGCATGGCAACTAATTGGCACAATTTTTGTGTTTTAATAATATTTTCATCCTTAATGTTTTAACATATTGCTCAATGTTACAGAAGAAACAATAAAGTCCAAAAGAAAATTGTACCTTGGTTGAAAAACAAAACAAGAATAGCTGCTTGTGCTTTTTTATTCCCTGATATAAAAAATAAATCCTTAATTGTTGTGCTCCTTTTACCTTCGTGGAGGGTTTTGTTCTGTTGGTTTATACTGTATTGTGTATTTATTCATTTATTTGGTATAACCTTTTTACTTTGTCTATGATCTGTGTCATATAGTGATTTATTATCACCATTAATATTTATTTTTTCAAATTTTGTACCTGATTGCAAATACAATAATTAATAAACAAATCATGGGGGGAAGAAAGTTACAAAAATCCACATTAATCATCCCTTAATTGCATTAACCGACCTGAACGCTTGTTTCATATATAGCTGTCTACACGCCCATCAATGCATTTTCTAAACCTGCTTATTTCCCATTCAGGTTCTGGGGTTGCTGGAGGCTACGTTGTCAGGTGAAATGGTGGATGGTTCATGAGTTCCATGACAGGGCTACACAAAAAGAGAAAACCAGACTCTCTGACATTCATCTTACTTAAAAAGTTACCTATTAACTATGCAGCATGATTTTGGACTGTGGGAGGAAGCTGTAGAGCCACCTGCAATTGTTGGTGCATGTTTAACATGTGTCCATCCATTATTTTCTTTTTTTAAAACCTGCTTAATCACAGAGCTGCTGGAGCCAAGTCATGAAATCTGAATGATTTCATAAGCAGGTCTCCAGTCTGTCACAAGAACATGCACACCTATAGGGGCAACTTAGAATCACCAATCTATACGCATGTGTTTGGACTGCGTGGGAGGAAACCCAGAGAAACCCCACACATGCACGATGAGAGCATGCAAACTCCACACAGAAAGAACCCGGCAGAATTTGAACCAGGGCCGTCTCGCCATAAGGTGATTGTGCTAACCACTGTTCCACTGTGCAGCCCTGTTCATCACATGTAAATATGAAATAAAATAGTTCCCTTGCTTTGTTTTGAGGTGTCAATTTTCTCCTGAAACCAAGGCCTTCTGTGATAGTGTAGCACCGGTGGAAACCGCTACAATGGGCAAGCAGACTGCAACAGTGAGCACAGGAAGCAACGGAGGCAGCTTGAAGTACATTTTTATTAATTATGTCCGACACATCCGCTTGTGTTGTGCTACTAAGCTATTAGAAAGAAGCCAAAAGGATAGACCTAACGCTTACAGACTTTTGCAAAACTTTTCAAACTACACCTGCATTTCGTTCCATCTAATTGCTGAAATTCATTTCATAATAAAGGGAGATAATCCTTCCAAATTCCATGCAGATAAAACCGATGGTAGAAAGCATTTTCTAAAACAACTTCCCTCTTATTTACATCTTGCAAACCTAATGCTACAAATTATTCTTTGCATCAACTAACATGTTTAAAAATGTTTTTTTTTACTGTGTTTCCATTTAAGTTTTTTAAAATTCAATATTACACTCCTTCCCAAACACTCAAACATTAGGTTTTACATTAACAACTGCTGCTTTTTAAAGACAACATGCCTCGTTAAATGTAAATATATTCATTAAAGCATGTATGCATGCAAGTTCCCACTTTTTTTGGGTGCTGACTGATATAACACACCATTCCATCTGTTATCTTCCAGCTATCTGCCTGCAAAAGGCAGTGGCTCTAAAATCTGTTTGTCATGACTTATGTAATTTGCCTCTCTAAGACAACGTAGGTTATTTGATTCATATTGATAAAATCATTTGTGATCGTTTTGAAGCCAACATTGCAAGTGCGAGGAAATGCACTTTTAAAAATACAATTTCCTGTTTGTGCAGAGATAATTTCTAGTCACCGTTGAGAGAGCTGTCTGAGTGCTACTTGCTTTTGAAAATAACAAATGGTCCAAATTGTGTAATATCTACTGACCTTATCTATGTTCTAAATCTGAAAAGGCACTTTACATTGGCTTTTTTCTAATCACACAAAGGCTCTTACATCCTATATGAGGGCGCACTTGTGGCTAAAAAAAGCCAACTCTAATGCCGTTAATAGATTTGAACCTTTTGTTTTTGACAGTTGTGTTAAACCTTTGATTTTGGGGAAGTGCCTGTGAGAACCCACTACAGTTTGCTTGTTATCCTGTGGGGGGGGGGAGGAGTTGAGGGCTTCTCATGCAGACAACAGGCAGTTCAGTGAGGATTTGAATTTTCCAGTGCTCTTTACATAATTTGCCCAGCAAGGTCCCATGAAAATCTCCAGTTTTTCCTGAAGCTGGGTGTAACTGACTCTTTTTTTTCATCCTTACTACAAACTGAGCTTTTTTGCCTTGTGGCAAGGTGAATTCAACCCTGCATGAGGCTGTTCTGATGGGAATTGAAGTCCACTCAGCTTGGAAGCATGCATGAGTGTATATCTAGTTGGTGAGTGTGCATGCAGTTTGTCTCGGTTGACCTTTGATGACCTGAGGAGCTGCTTCCTATGTTGCAGTATGAGGTCTTAAATAGACCCAAGCTTTCTCCTATGAGGTAACCCTGAACAGGACGAAGTGGGTAAGTAAGGCATCTGAAACAACCCACTAATGAAACTTCTTCATGTATGTTTCCTGAAAGTTGAGTTCTGCACCCCAACACAAAACAATTTATAAGACAGTGAATTCCAGTGGAGGAAACAAGTATTTGATCCCTTGTTGATTAGGTTTGCTCACATGAAATGAAATTGTCAGTGTGTCATCCTACCGGTTGGTTCATTTGACCAGTGAGAGATAGAAAATCCCAAAGGAATTTAAGAAATTGACTTTAAAGAAGTTTGCATTTTATGGAGGAAAATAAGTATTTCTCGGGAAGACTTAGTACTTTGTGGCAAAAGCACAGAGGTCAGACGTTTCTTGTAGTTGATGATAGGTTTCTGCATATCAGGAGGAATATTTTGTCCACTCATCTTTGCAAATGTTTTCTAAATCATTCAGATTTCATGGCTATTGCTTGGCAACTTTCTTGGCTGTATGTTTTGGGTCATTATGCTGTTTGAAGACCCATCCTTGACCCGTTTTGAGCGTCCTGACTAAAGGAGGAAAAGAGGTTTTCACTCAGGATTTGACGGTACAATCACTCACTCACACATGCACACCTAGGCACACTTTAGAGTCTCTGATTAACCTATGAATCATGTTTTTGGACTGTGGGAGGAAGCCAAAGTGCCTGGAGAAAACCCACGCATGAACGGGGAGAACATGCAAACACAGGAAGGTCCCCAGCTGAGATTTGAACCAGAGCCTTTTTGCTGTGAGGCAAGAGCACTGACCACTACACCATGCAGCCCACCTTTGACATTTTAATTACTACTTAATTATTACAGTAGATCTTTCAGAGACAAACTGTTAATCAAATCAAATTGAATACACTGATATCATTGCAAAATTGTTTCAAAATAAAATAAATCGATTATATCCATATTGCAAAATACCATTTCAGTTGAGGTACGGTAGGTTTATTTACTTGACCAAGAGCATCACAGCGGAAAAACACGTGACGGCAGCAAAAACTGATCAGTCCATTATTGCAGTCCAATGTCTAAAAAGATTTTGAATTTAGCAAAGACATATGACCAAACAGGGTGGTAGAATGTTCTAAACAACAGTGGGCTGAACTTTAGGGGGAAAAAAAGTGAATAGATTTGCTATTAATTCTTGTTTACTTGTTTGTTTGTACATATATTTATTTTACACTCAATTATCTTGCAGGATATACAAGGAATCTGGAAAACCTTACCTGCCTCATTCAGTACCCTGGTATTTATCTCTGAGTCACATTGGTTGAATTTTTGGCCTGGATCGATTTTAGGTCAGTCTATTGGATTAAATCGTTCATTCATTCATCTTCTACCGTTTATTCCCTTTCGGGGTCACAGGGCTGCTGGAGCCTATCCCAGACACTTATGGGCGAAGGCAGGGGTCACCCTGGACAGGTCACCAGTCTGTCGCAGGGTCACACATATCACACACCCATGCACACTCACACTCACACCTATGGACAATTTGGAGTGACCAATTAACCTATGAAGCATGTTTTTGGATGGTGGGAGGAAGCCGGAGTCCCCGTAGAAAAGCCACACATGCACGGGGAGAACATGCAAACTCCACACAGAAAGGTTCCCCGTTGTTGTTCTGTTTTCAGGTCCCCCAGCCGGGACTTGAACCAGAGGCCTTCTTGATGTGAGATTAAATAGAATTGTTCAGAATGAACAGATATCGACTATGAATCGTGTTGTCAACCCCAAATTATTATATATATATCATTGCATCCCTAAATACTCATTAAAGATTTGCTGCTGCATGGACTGCCTGGAAGGTGTTATGCAAACTCTTTGAATGTTGTCAAAAAGGGGAAAGGATGGTTCCACTGTGCATAAAAATCCCACAGAGGGTGGAGGAAGTATGACGGTATTTTGGGACCAGACTTGTACGGGCAAACTGCAACGCCATGCAATTCCTCAAGTATGGACCTAGTTGGCTTCCTACAGCAAGACAATGGACTAAAACATTAATCTATACCACACCAGAATCACCTGAAGTCAAAAGAACAAGATGGCGTGGTCAGCAGTCCCCACTGGGCTGGTTTGGGATGAACTGGACAGACAAGTGAAAGCCTTTGAGGGATCTTCTTGAATGAAATTCCTATAAAATATTTTATTTTACTCTAGAATAAATGCAGACACTGTTCAGCTGTTATTTCTGTGTAAGGTCCTTTGATGAATGAAATGTTTGAAATACGTTTTGGTAAATAAAATGTCTTTTTGCCATTCTCATATGCATGGAGCAACAAGATATTAGAATCTATATTTCTTTATACATTCTGGAAACATTGGATTGTTGTCAAACTTTTTACTCTTTCTGTGTGGTAATTCCCCCTCCTCTGTTTTAGCTACAATGTATAAAAAATACACAAAGACGCACAGTGTCGTTGACGCGAGGAAGCAGAGCTGCGTGCGCGCTCCGCCTCTCTGACGTCACTGCCTCCTGATCAGCCGAAATCCCTGATAACGCGGCGCGCTCCCGCTCAGCTCTGAATGGGGGCTCAGTTCAGCCGGTGACAGCTCGTCCAACTCGTCCAGCTCCGTACAGACGCCACGGTCTGTTCCTCCGCGCCGCCCCTCTCAGACTCCCCGGCAGTCCACTGCCCTGCTTCTCTGGGACAACACTGTCATTCAGGTAGTATGGTGGCGCACCGACAGTCCCTACATGGGTTAGTGTTCTGACTCTTCAGTTCTTAAGTTGGTCTCATTGACGGGCGGAGCTCTCTGTCTGTCTCTCCAGGAATGAGAAATGATGGCCGGCTCTGCAGCAGAGGAGAAAACCTTCCGACGGTTCTTGGAGCTCTTTACCCGGGAGATGAGGATGCCTCTGCAGGAGAGCGACCCTGTGCCGATGCGTCCTTTATCGGACCTGGTGTCTGAGGACGAAATAGAAGGAGAATGCCTCGACCTTTGCCTCCAGCACCTCTACAAATAGTTAAGTCTGCACTTTCTGTTCTGGCATGCCGTTTTTTCCCCCTGTCAGTTAGTCATAAGTGTGGGCGCTTTTTGAGGGTTTATTGTGCGCAAAGCGGCGACCCCTATGGGGCTCCATCAGGAGCGCAGGAATCCCCGCTGGCTTCCTCCCACAAAGCAAGGCGGCTACCTGCCCCCCGAGATGCAGGGTGTGTCCAGCAGCAAGTTCAGACAAGTGTCTCCTCTCCGCGCACAAACGGCACGGGGAATTCAAAGTGAGCCTTACTAGATCACACTTCACGTGAGGGAGGCGAAGGCTGTTGGAAAACTTCTGCGCCATCTGCGCGCGCGTTTCTATCTTCGTGCCACAAATAGACAGGCAGCGCGCAGATTCGGAGCTGGAGGTCCACGGAAAGGTGAACCCCTGATTTTGCGTAACAGCGTCATTCTGCTGCGGGAGGGAGGCGGGAGGAGGAGACCATCGCCATCACAGTGAGCGCATCTTCCAGCGCGCTAAAAATAACCTCACTGGTTATGATATTAGGCTCGATCCATGAAATCCAGCACACAACACAGAGGGGGTGGGGGGTGCCTGACACCTGCATTGATCTCACTGTTGGCTATTCATACAAGCAACCCGTGAGGATGAAACTCTCCTCAAAATGCGTTTTTCTTGTTCTTTGTTTCTTTTTTTTCCCTTTTTTTTGGACAGCCCACAAAATCATACTCCTCCATCTGAGATATGCAGAAACTTGGCAGAAACTGAGTTAGCCCTGCCCTGAGCACTGCTGCCTGGCCTGGTTTTTGAATCCAAAATAGGTGCAGAAACTATGCTGGGAAGGACTCATGTAGGGCAAAAAGTAGCAAGGCGACCGATGCCTGTACGTCTGAAAGTGACATTAATGACCAGTTTGCATGCACGGCCTGCAGCCTGCAGCAAGTATAAGGTCATTCCAGCAGGGCTGTATATGGTGAAAATGTCACACGTTCTCGCTTCGCTCTTCAACCTGCTGGAGCTGTCAGGTTTGGAGGTTTGGATCGATGCGGATCTCCTCCTCCAGGATGTGGTCTGGTGGTTCTTAAGTCACTGAGGGTTAAATCCTCATCATCTCACGCAGCTTGACGCCCCTTCCACCTGCACGCTCTCTGACTATTCAAGGCAAAATACAAGGAGGTCATCCACATAGAAAAAACTCTGCAAGAATTTAAAAACTACATCTCCCCCTTTGTTCTTATACAGTGGTGGACAAAATTGTGGTATCCCCTCAGTTAAAGAAAGAAAGTCCACAATGCTCACTGAAATGACTTGAAACGTTCAAAAGTAACAATAAATTAAAATTTATTGAAAATTAAATATTCAGAATCAGCCATTACTTTTGCGTTGTTGATTAACAGAATTATTAAAAAACAAACTAATGAAATAGGGCTGGACAAAATGATGGTACCCATAACTTAATATTTAGTTGCACAACCTTTTGAGGCAATCACTGCAATTAAATGGTTTCTGTATATGTCAATGAGTTTTCTGCACCTGTCCACAGGTATTTTGGCCCACTCCTCATGAGCAAACTGCTCCAGTTGTCTCAGGTTTGACGAGTGTCTTCTCCAAATGGCCTGTTTCAGCTCCTTCCACAGATGTTCAATGGGTTTTATATCTGGGCTCACAGAAGGCCACTTCAGAATAGTCCAACACTTTTCTCTGAGCCATTCTTGAGGTTTTTTGTCTGTGTGTTTTGGATCGTTGTCCTGTTGGAAGACCCATGACCTGCGACTGAGACCAAGCTTTCTGACACTAGGCAGCACATTTCTATCCAGAATGCCTTGATAATTCTTAGATTTCATTTTACCTTGCACAACTTCAAGACACCCTGTGCCAGATGCAGCAAAGCAGCCCCAAAACAGAACTGAGCCTCCTCCATGTTTCACAGTAGGGACAGTGTTCTTTTGGTTGGATGCTTCATTTTTGAGTCTAGGAACATAGAACTGATGGGCCTTTTACCAAAAAGCTCCAGTTTTGTCTCATCTGTCCAAAGGACATTTTCCCAGAAGCTTTGTGGCTTGTCAACATGCATTTTTGCAAATTCCAGTCTGGCTTTTTTATGATTTCCTTTCAACAGTGGTGTCCTCCTTGGTCGTCTCCCATGAAGTCCACTCTGGCTCCAACAATGACGAATGGTGCGATCTGACACTGATGTAGCTTGATCTAGGAGTTCACCTTTAATGTCTTTGGAGGTTGTTCTGGGCTCTTTGGATACAGTTCCAACTATCCATCTCCTCAATTTGTCATCAATTTTCCTCTTCCAGCCACGTCCAGGGAGGCTGGCTACTGTCCCGTGGGTCTTGAACTTCTGAATAATATGTGTCACTGTCGTCACAGGAACTTCAATCTGCTTAGAGATGGTTTTATAGCCTTTACATTTACGATGTTTGTCCATAATTGTGTTTCTAATGTCCTGGGACAATTCTCTCCTTGGCTTTCTGTTGTCCATGTTCAGTGTGGTTCACACCTTTTCACCAAACAGCAACGTGACTATTTGTCTCCCTTTAAATAGGCAGACTGACTGATTATGGGTTTGAAAACAGCTGTGATGTCAATTAAAGGACATACCTGAGTTCATCATGACCCCCTGGGCAATTAGTTCTCAGTCTTTTATGGAGGTACCATCATTTTGTCCAGCCCTATTTCATTAGTTTGTTTTTTAATAATTCTGTTAATCAACAACGCAAAAGTAATGGCTGATTCTGAATATTTAATTTTCAATAAATTTTAATTTATTGTTACTTTTGAACGTTTCAAGTCATTTCAGTGAGCATTGTGGATTTTCTTTCTTTAACTGATGGCTAACAACAATTTTGTCCACAACTGTAACAGACTTGAGTAAAAGACTCAAGGGAGCTATAGTTTTTAGATAACATAGGAGGAGCTTGTATTTTCAGGAGGCCGAAAGGAGCAGTTTATCTCATTGGCATTCCTTTACGACTTTCAAGTCAGATCTTGCAGATCAGAGAAGGAGGCAGAGTGTGGTTAGCTGGTCTTGTGTGTTACAGCTAGTCTATTTCATAGACAATGCATAAAATATGTTTTAAAAACCGTCATCTGGTGGTTTTTAGAAGTGTAATCCAGTTTTTTATCATTATTTTCTAGTAAGATCTGTTTTTCAAAGGCAATTATAAAATCAGTGACCGTTATGGAAACAAGCACTGAAGGACGCACTCTTTAACTGAACCAAAGGCCTTGACAAAAAAAATAATTCCAAAACGTTCATGGTTTTAACTCTGCAGTCTTTACTCTGATTTGACTTTGTCAAATGGAGATTTTGTTCAGTTCTTCTGTTATGTTCCTGCAGAAGTGACAGCATCCAACAGTTATTCCCTTGTGGCAATCTGACGTGGTTTCATTTTCTCAACAGTGTCTAAAATTGATCAGAAAGAACATGAAAACCACAGGGCCTGAATAAGAGATGGTTTTATTTCTATAAAATAATAGATTTAGAAATATGTTGTCATAAGATCGTATTTGAAGAGCAGCTTTAATAGCATGTGTAATGCTAGGAAAAGCTCATTTTAAAGAAATGAAAAAATGAAAATGGTGTTTTTGGTGTTTTTAACATGTTCTTAGTGGCATTTTTCGCACAAGGGAGGACATATATGCAGACAATCAAGCTTAAAATTGCATTTCTGAGTATTTCTTTATGCAAATTTGGGTGAGCCCGTAGCAGCAACACAGGTGCTAGAGCTGCCTAGTCTGCTCCATTCCGATAAATCCTCTTTCAGACAAATAGATCCATGTACGTCTTTGTTTTCCTCGTCTGAGCTGGTATCAAGATCAGAACTGTATGGCTGGATAGCGCCAACATTACCCGCCATTTTTGTTGCAACTGCTAATGTTAGGTTGGGGATTGTGAGGGGATGTAAATTAGCGTGACAGAGTGTAGACAAAGGGATGATGGGAAACGAGGACAGGCTTACTTTGCATCAACAGTGCCTCCCACAACTCAGAGTCAAATTTCTAATGAACTTCTGCCGCTCTGCAGGATATTTCCTAGAAAACGACAGTTTTTTAGATTTCGGATAAAAATAGCACAATCATAATTAATAAACCTTTGAAAATAGATCAAACGAAATAGATCAAATGATGATTGGTGTGGAACTTCAAATATGTACTTTTTTAATAAAAGAGGGTTTCATGTAGTGTTATTTAAGTTGTTTAAAAAAAACATGTTTATTTATTACACTTTTATGTAATTATCCCCAGGGATTGCATTTGTTATGACACCGACGTAAAGCTAAAGCACAAGAATTGACTGGCACTCCTGCGCAGAAGCTATTCAAAGACTTTCTTGCAGTCGTATTTATACTTGCCGTGTCTGGATCAGCCTGCGGTTACACCTGCTCTGTCTGAACATGGATTGAAAGACAGAAAAAGAAAAAAAAAACACCTACAAAACGAGTTTTTGCTCCAGCACATTGAGGGAGGTATAAAAGCAAATTACCGGTAATCTCCTTTTCTTTGGAGTTTGTGGACGGACGGTGGGAATGTAAATCAAGCTGTAAATCAAGTGGTGAAGTTTGATGCAGAATGCCGGTTTAAATGTAGACGTGTGAAGCCTTCATTAGTCTTTCCAGAATAACTCACTGACTCATTTTACTCTCTGCGAAATTTGCTCGTCTAATTTTCTGGCAAAAGATACGTTGATCGACCTGTTTGAGTCTTCACAGAAAAACACAAGAAGAACAGTGGACGATGAAGAGCTTCTTCATTTGTGGTTCTGATTGAGGTCATCAGCCTCTAATGTAATTTTTAATGTAAATTTTTAAATAGAAAAAAAACACAAGTTTATTGTCTCATTTGGAAAAAGCGCAGACAAAAATCACAATCCAAGTTAATAAATGCATCTTAACAGTAAAATTAGGAATTAGAATCAGTGTAAAACAAGAAATGCAGACTTCCAGCAGTGAGAAGCTTTCAAAAACTTTAGCTTTAAGCCTGGACTTTTACATTGTGAGATAAATTGAAAGTAAACAGTTTTGCAAACTAGCAAATATTTGTTTAGGTTAAAGTTTTTTTTTGTTTTGTTGCAATACTCTAAAACAGGCGTCGCTTTCAGTGTTTGGATGTTGTAAATGATCCACTGCATTACTCATTTAAAGTCAGACCTGCAGACTTGTGCAGCGGTTTACGGAGCTCTGATCATATATCAAGGCTTATACAAACTTGATATATGATCTGATGTATCACTTAAACGTCCATTAACATTGGATGCAGCCACTTTAAGTTGCGTTTTCACTCGGACCCCTCTGTCAAAAATGCAGACAAAGGCTTTCCTATGGTTTCATGAATCATTGTTATTGTGTTCACAGAAAGAAGTAAAAACACAGACGAATCTGTAACATTGATCAACGCAGAAACAAGCAGCAGAAAACAATCCTGTTAAGATTGAAGGTGGAAATTAATTAGAAGTTCGAAAAACTTTTTTTCCCCCATTTTGTTTCTGTAAGTGTTGAAGGACATTTCTGTAATGTTTCTGGTAACTTGGCAGCACTGCAGTTGATGATAAACTGTTGACTTGTTAGTCAAAGTCACACAAACAGCTTAAACGAGCTTCTTTTGTGTAGCCTCTTGAGAAAAGAATTACAATAATTTTATTGTGTTATATCAACATCTGATTGTATTCTGATGTTTTGAATGCCTGCCAGTTAGAATAAATACAATCAGATGGTTTTTGATTAAAAAAAACACGGAGGTGGCATAAGCTAAATTATTATTTATAAAAAACAAGCCTTGTAAAGGTACAATATAATTTTTCAGTTCAGCTTTTCTGCCCTATTGGGATGGTTTAAATTTGACAGAAAAAGGTGGAATTAAATGTGCATGCAGAGGGTGTGAGAGGTTTTATTGAGCCCCCATCTTTTGTTACCAAATTTGCTAGAAACCCAAAAGTACCAGGTGTTGCAGTTCCTCTAAAGAACACCAGAGGCAGGTTTCAAAAAGGATCAACTTTCTATTTACTCCCATGTTAAAAGGTCCCTTTTACTCAAAACATTAGTGTATAAACTGCTTGGTTTCAGAAATTAATCTGATGGTTAATGCTGGTTAATCCATATCTGCATTACGCTGCGTTTACACAGAGTGCGTTTCGTGCATCAGGGGCGCCCAGTTTTCATGTTAAGTCAATGTAAAGACGCAATCTGAGGTCCTGTGATGGGATCTGAGTGTCAGTTGTGTCGCGTTGTGGCGTGATTTGGGCGAAAGAGAGGTATCCGATGCAAATTTGATGGGCAAATTAGCTTTAGGTGTCTGTTTTTTGATTGTCAGGTGAAGTAGGCGGACCCAACAAAACTCTTGTTTTACTCTGCTCCACCCAACACCCCACCTTTAAGAACGTTGTTGGAGTGGGTGGGGCAAACAGTCAATGTACCCATACCATTGACTGTATATGAGAACTGGACTGAGCGAGACTGACGTCAACAATAGAAAATGTCTTACTTCCAACTCCAATCAAATGAAGTAAATTCATTTTGTGGATGCCGCCAGTTTGGAACCAGACGTCGTCAGTGAGCAGCGATTTGTCAGAGTTGGTATGACCAATCGGGAGTGATTTTTTTGGAAGGCCACACCCCTACCACTTGAAAGCGGGCTACTTGAAATCAAACGTTTCAAACGTTGGATGTGAGACCACATACTTTTATTTAGGCATCTGATTGGCCTGGTTGAATAACTTGCAATAAAGACAAAATTATCATTAAACAAATGGGATTAGCAAGAACATGTTGAGAAAAAGGTATCAGAGCAAGAACGGTTATTCTGACGGATAGAATGACAGAGTAACAGCTGCTTTTTTCTCAATAGAAGTCTTTTGAGATTTGGCTTTTTGGGACCAGCGGGTACTTCCAAGCCAGGGGGGAGGAGTCACTCAGTCCTGTTGTCATAAACAGACAATGGTCCCACTTCATTTTTATGGTGCAGGATCCAGAGTGTGACATAAGTGATTTTTGGTGGTCCAATGGTGTTTACCTGTTTACATACAGTAAAAGCTATAGCTCAGCATGAAGAATCTTCTCTCCACCACAAGATTCTGGTTCTGTCGGATGTTGACGTTGGTCCCCACAGAGACAGTTTGGTCCATCTTTGTTGACCATCAGGGGTTCGGGGGCATTAGCTCAGCATGGAGTTCTTTGATTGAAAACCTGCAGTGAGGTGGGCCTCTGTGCTTACGGGGTGAGGACTTTAGCTGCAGTTGTTGGAGCAGCGTGACGGTATGAGTGTGTTTATATGTGCGTGGTGGCCAGCATCCTGTCTACTGTAGCAGCGCTGCCAGTGTAATGATAGTCAGAGGCAATGGTGATTCATCCCAGTGTGTCATTAGTTTGTCTCTGGGCTGAACATCTAATAATAGATTTCTGCAAGAAGAGAGAGATCCCCTCTTGTGTGTATGTGTGTGTCTTTTGTGTGTTGCTGGAGGGTGGGTGAGACACTTAGTGTGCTAGAACAAGTCTGGGGGTGTGGACTCAGCACGTGTGTGCGTTAGATTCTATGCCAGTTCATCTGTTTTTTTAGATAAAGTAGCATCTAAAGTGAAATTTACTCCCTCATTTTAGAGAGGCCATGAGGATAATTGGGGTTTAAACTTTCTAAGACAAATCTCAGGAATCCACAAAAGGTTTTTTCTTTGAAGATTTTTATTTTGAGAATTAATTCTGATCACAAAGGACACAAACGTTGAGGATACTTTCCCACGCTAAGTTCCTGTGGACGTTCTTGTGTGATGGAAATGCCAAAAATGTGTCTTAATTTTGGTTTGCTTTCACACTTGATTGGACCAAACAATCCGAAAATGTCATGGGGTCACAGCAGCTGGTTCTTTTTGGAGGTGATAGGGAATAAAAAATGAACAAAGACAAACACCGGGTATTCCTGCAAGTCTTCTAACTGTCATTTACTGATAGACGTGAACTCCTCACTTAACAGAAAATTAATTAAAAAGATAATAAAACAAATCAATTAGTATTTATCTCATTTATACTTGGTTTGTTCCCATTCCCACTGTAGTTAACTCATAAGAGGTTGTTTGGAGATTGACCCAATAAGTTCACTTGTTTGTGTCGCACAAGAACACAGGTTAGTTGTTTTTGTTTTACACCTTGCACCTTATTGTCACAACTCAAAACAAGATTTTTTATTTTTGAACATACATGGAACAGATTCCTCATCCAGTTCTTGTTAGCTGGGTGTTAACGGGTAAAACACACATAGCAATATTTTCCTAATCATTATAAAGTAGAGCTCATGCCTAAACATAACCAAAGTTAACCCTTTAACACCGGAGTTGCCGCCGGCAACGCATAAATAACACACACTCTTTGACCTACTGTAACTCCTCACCTGAATCAGCTGATTCTGACATTGAAAAAAGGCGGGTTTTCAAATCGATTTTGTAGCGACAAACTGTTCTCCCCCACTTCAAAATCCAATGGGATTAAGTTATTTATGTGAAGAGTTGTTGTGTTAAGTCAACAGAAAGTCAACACTGGAGCTAAAACTCTGGTGTTAAAGGGTTAATGGATAACCAAATGTAAACATGTTTCTGTGGTTTTTGAAATAACAAGTACTGAGTTTAGCTACTGAAGCACTTGACTAAACAATTGTAATGGTTTTTACAAGGAAAAACGGATTTCTTTAGCACAATTCATAACTCAAAATTACATAAACAAATGTAGTTAAAACTGTAGAATCAAATTTCAGTGTGAAATGTAATATGTAATTTCAAATTGGATGCTAAGTTTTACTTACTTTCACAATGAAAAAGGCTTCTGTAGATCAAAATCAATGTTTGTCTGTTTTACATATTTTCCTATCCTACAATTTCCTTAGAGTTGTTAAAATTAGCATTTTTTTCAAAAATAATTCATCATCGCGCCTGTACTTTTAGTTTTCAATATGTTCCAACTGTAAAAAAAAGTTAAAGTGGTAAATGAACAGATTTTCAATGCAAACACAATAAAAGGTTTTAAACTGTGATTTCTCTCATCAACAGTTGTAATCACTGAAGGTTAGTGACAAATGTAAAAGAAGGAAGAAATATGAGGCCATCTTGTAAATACAACTTACTTTTATTGGCTTAAATCTTAATGTTTAACGTCAGTCATTGACTTATTTTTAAATGTCAAATCAAACTTAAAGCTTTTGTCTTATTTACAGAAGGATCAACGATATCTTTGCGGGAATACGCTATGCATTTCCTTTTAATTTATGTGTTAGTTGTCAGTTAGATAATGATATAAATCCAAAATTTTATATTTAAGGTGCTAATTGTAGATTTAGTTTTTTAGAGGAAGACTTTCTGTCTCCTGAGTCTCATCGAAAAGATCACTTTAGTTCATTTATGATAAGAAAATTAACTGATATTACTGTGAATTTCTGCTGACTGCTGATGAACTGATGGTTTGAAGAGCAGTATGAGGGGGAGTTAACACACACGCACGCACACACACACACACATGCACACACGCACACACAATAACACACACTCACAGAGATGAGTGATAATTGAGGGGAAAGTCTTTTTGGACCTGAATAAACAGAAACGTCTCCTACAGCTGTGAAGAGTGAGGGCTTAGATTTTGCTTCCTACTGCACACACCACACAATCCAGTGTTCACAAACACATACAAACACACACACGCACTTAACTAAAGAGTGGGCTGAAGAGGAGCTGCCGGTGACAGGGGTTGTTAAAGGATAAACCACAGACTGTGATAACTCCGGGAAAGAGCCGCTGTGGATGTACAGTACAATGTCATCGTAGTCTTCTTCGCATTAAATCATCTCCACAGCAAAGACAAATTTTTCTTTTGTTAATTTAGTGTTTTTTTTTAGCAGATCAGACACTGTTTTCTCTTAAAAGAAGAGCTAATTTTTCTGGATCCTCACACTGAATTTAAAGAAAAGCAAGTAATTGTCTGTGACTAACTCACTCCTCTCAATGATCCTCTTACTTTTGGCGCTTTTGGTTTTAATGGGTAAAAACTCCACTTTACCATCCAGTGATGTTTATTTTTAAATAATTTATCTCTAATAGTAGTTAAGGTATGCCAAATGCCAAAAATGTTAAGATATTTCAAGTTTTCCTGTGTATGTTTTGGTCTACTGTTTTTTCTAAATACTATTTTATAAAAAAATTGATCAAAAGTTATGTCTCAAACACATTTAAAGAACAGCGCATAAAGCTTAAAAAGATTGTCTATTCAGCATTTTCATGTCTCACTAATTACGTTTATTTTTGTGATGCTTGGTAGATTATTTAATCAAAGTGAAAAAGAGGAGGAATTTTCCTCATAAATGATATTGAGAAAATAAAGAGCATTTCTTTATTTGAAGATGCCATTTTTTCTGGGATCATAACTTGAGATTGCTTTCCCTGATTTAACAGATAATGAAATAATCAGGATTTAAACTGTCATTATGGTTAGCATGATTTTTAATCACATATGTCAGTTTTTTTCAGTTGCCAAATGCAGGGAATTCCAACAATTTTATTTTTTTACATTTTAGAAAATATGAATGTAATTGTTGATTAGTTCCTTAAATGTACACAAGAGATATTTATTATACTTCAAAGATAAGTTCATTTAGCTTAAAGAAATGCTGCCAAAACCAACAAGGACTGGACCTGTCAGAACTCTTTTAGATAAATTCTTTCATATTTTTGTGATGCAATGTGCCACATAAAAAAAAATGTTGCAATAACAAGATCTATATGACCACAAAAAGAGCTCTAGGAACTGCAATAACTGACAGTAATAAATGTGTCATAGAGTATTTATATCATAAGAAAACAGTATGTTCAAACAAATTAAAAGGTTTACATGTTTTTCAATTACCCTTCAAAGCTTTGGGTATTAAAATATGCCCCAATCTATAAGAATTATAGTAAAAGTTGACAAAACAAAGGACTGTCTTCGCTACAAATCAGGGAGATCACAGAAAGAATAAAAAAAATGATTATAGTCATTTAAAGAAAGCGACAAGTTAGAGAGAGGACAAAATGTTATCTAGGCTAAGAATACAATTTCAAGTAAAGTCACAAGTTGGACAATTTGTACTTTTCTTCCTTTCAGCCACAAAATATTTAGTATATCAATGACAGAATCTTTGTGATGATAAGAAAAAATCTCTGATTTTGACTTCAAACTGCGATCTGCCAGGCACTTTCACTGTATTTTTTCCTAATCAGTCACACCAACATTTGGCGAATAACAAGCCCCCACTGCTCTCTGGGCAAACCTCAGCCATATGAGTCACGTCCTCTACTTCAAGGACAATCTCACTTTGTTTGAAATAAGCAAATCCCTCAAGGGCTTCATTTATCAGGGCTTCCCCCAGGCAAGAGAAGAACGACGGACTGGAGAACCACTGCCAAAACCGAGGCTTTGATGCCAACCTGGCTAATCTAAACCCCTCCCACTCCAAAGGGCTCTCACAAACACTTACATATCTGGAAAAACCATAAAAAAACCTGTTACAACACAGAGGAACAATGCAGAATAATGAGATTTTAATTAGTTTGGCAGTAATTGCATCATCTTATCTAAGGATGAGATAAATTTCTCAGTGAAAAGATATGCTGGCTTAATTGCCTTGGTGCCAGCCAGCGTTTTCATTGCTAAGTCATAAAAGAATGCCTCATTTCTGTTTACTCTCTAGTTTTTCATTTCATCTCGGTGTTTGAGCGAGTGTAGTCTGTAAATATATTCTTTGCACAAGTCGACGTCTGAGTATGACAAAGAAAAAAAATAAAAATAGATGAACTGTGGTTTTAAAGGAGCAGAGTGGGGATTGTAATTTCTCCTGTAAGCCGTCTCAATTCATTTGCAGCTGAGAATCATGGCTCTGTGTTTTATCGCAGGAACATTAAGCGTCCCCTGTGTCTTACCCATAAACTGCTGGAAGTTGCTGTTATTTATTGCTTACTTGTGACAAAGGAGGGCGTATCCAATCTGCTAAAGTGATGGCATTCAGTCATTCCGACGTCGGTCTTGTTTATATTAATTTACTTTCACAGCCTTATGTAACTTCAATAGTGACACTCTCACAGTTTGCGTTAGTGTGTGGACGTCGAGTGAGGTGTACTACTTCTGCGTACCGTTTATGTCGGGATTTGGTGGTGTGAAGAACTCAAATGCAGGAGACTTGTGGCAGAAACTCGAATAAACAACACAAGAAAGGACAAAGCTCAGCTGTGATGAACTAGAAGAAAGAGGAAACAAAAGGATGATAAACAGAGAACTCAACTAACAGAAAATCATAGACTTGCACACTGAGGGGTAATTAACAAGCAGAAAGCAGCTGTCACATGCAGGAAGAGGCATGACTCCAAGGGTAGACAAAGAAAAAAGTTTTTCCCTCTTCATATTTTTTATTTACTTTAACAATAGTATCGACAAAGTAGCTCAACAGCTAAACGGATTAGAAATAGATTCAATTTTAAACCATTAGTGCCGTTGTATGACCCTACCCGCCCCTGCCTTTGCCCTCGCCACCTCTCCTTTACCCCCTGTTTCAGTTCACCTGCCCTCACAGGTTGAGTGGCTGCTGTTGGCCCTTCACTCTCCCCATCTGCCCCTGCCACCCCGGTCAGAGCCATTGACTGTATATTGAGAACTAGACAAAGCAATTACTTCCCCCTCGCATTTCAAATAGGACGTAGGCACCGGGTCCAAGAAGTCAAAGTCCCAAAGATTTCTTGAGAGAAAAAAACAGCTGTGACTCAGTCAATACTGTTTGTCAGACTAACCATTCTTGTTCTAATTCCTTTTTCTTAACAACTTCTTGCTAAACAAATCACAAATTTTACCTTTAGCCACAAAATGGCTGCCAAGCCATAGGTCCTATGGCTCTCCCATAGTAATTTTAAAGCTTCCTTTGGATATCCCAGACATGTGTTTTGGTTTCGTTAGTTGATTTTGAATTTTTTTTAAACCCTAGTAGATATTTTGGCCCCATTCTTTGTTTTTTTATGGTTTCTCCTGCTGTGATGTCTTCAGTTTTTGGAGGGATTATTTTCTATGTCCTAAATACATCTCAACCTGACATTAGGCTATTGTTTAACTTTCGGCTTGTCCTGTCAGGGGTTGCCACAGGGAAACAGCTTTTACTGATTCCCACAGGTGATTTGGCAGAGAGTTAGGCAACAGCGTAAAGGGTCATGCCTAGGGACCCACACTAGATAAAGCTCATTTAGCGCCCTAAAAGAGAAAACCCAGGTTTCCTGCATGTCAGTCTAACACCCTGTCAACTGACCTATCTAGCCGGATTCAACCTGGTACAAAGTGCGCACAAATTATGGTGAATAGGTGGTGGCGGCAAAATTTGCAATTAAAGGCACAGTAAAAAAGAGGAATTGCAAAAAAAAGTCGGGTTCTTGCAGTCAAGGACTGCTGCGGACCTTAATTATATGGTGGCGGCGTGGTTCATGCCAAGGTGACTTGGATTTTTCCTTTAATGAACATTGTCCATTAGCTTGTAGCCAGCAGAGTGAGGCAGCTTGCACTGCGCAGACGGCTAACATATCTGGCAATTTGTTCCTCTTTCTGCTTTAATTAGAACGTCAAAGATCAGACACACAGCAGAAGCTTCCATAGAAAAGCACGGCAATGCCACAGAGGGATGCATTGTGTGTATTACCATAGCAATGATTCAGAATGAAGCTGCAGTCCAAGGCTCACTCAAAGTGAGTCTGTGGGAAGCCAATGTTAGACGATTTTCTCACTTTGCAGCAGAAAAATCAGACCATCCACCAGAGTCCCACATGCACCGTCTTAGATTGAAGTGACCTCCTTTGAGCTGAACTAGTTTCAAAGACAATGCATACAGCACTCACCACGTCCATTACATCCACAGTGGAACATCAGCGGGCACGTCTACTGCGCACGTTGTAGCCGTCACTCTTAAAAAAGGAGCCACAGGGCGATGAATGAAAGTCCCAGTTTGCTCTTGGGCTGAAAGGGAGTTTACACGGAATGTTGAAAAGTCCTACTTTTCATGATGCCATCTGTCTGTTTGCTGGCTTTTCACTCTTTAATCAGAGCAACAAAAAGCCAGGAGATTTGATCCCCCTGGAGATGAACATCCTCCGAGGCTCCTGGGAAGTAACGGCTCGACTTTCTGGAGCAACTCTAAAAACTGGAGCTGTTTTTTTTTTCAGGCTCGTCGCTTCCTAATCGGGGGTTGTCTGTGACTTTGAGGGATTCTGACTTTGTAAAAAAGCAGCCTAGTTATTGAGTGCAGGACCAGCTAATTGCTGGAAGTACTGTGAGAAGGACCGTGTTTGGTGTTTTTACATCGTTCCATCCTCATCAGTTGATCATCTCACTTCCTTTCCTCTATTGTTTCCTTCTATGCCGTCCTCTGAAATCAGTTTTGAGGACTGAAGAGTAATCCCTTAATCAGAGAGTCTCGTTGGTATAACCCCACGGAGCAGCCTCAGTCACCACTCTACACCAAAAGCAGCAGCTGTTGCCATCTACAATTATCATCTGTGGATGGAACAGGTGACACAAATACTTCACCAACTTATTGAAATGCATTCTAAATAAATTCTGAAATTTGTAGTATTAAAAGGAATAGTAATGTAAAAGTAGTTATTAAGGAGTGTGTACATCTGCTTTTATTTTGAAATCCAACATGAACTTCAGAAGGTAATGGGGTGGAAATACCAGACAGGAAATACCAGTGATAAAAACTTATCATTACATTATTTAAGTTAAACGTATTGCTGTAATGTTGTATATGAACATTAAACATGATCTTTCAGTTAAAACAACATTTTTGTGGCATTTGTGAGTATAACTTTGCAGTGAATTCTCTCCTACGAATGGTAATGGCTTTGTTTCAGCTTTGCACATTTCTTCCTGGAGCACGATTAGTGTCCTGGATGTCTTGACTACTCGGATTGTAGTGGGTCAAGAAAAAACCACAGAGAGTCGGAATGTGGGATGGCGTTGCAGCTACGCGGCGTTGATTGTCATAGTATTTAGCAGAATTAGTACAACCCGGGCGGTTTTGAAGAAATCCGACCAACAAATCCAGTTTTTTATGAAGATGCTCTATTAATGAATAACAAAAAGTAGCTTCTCATTCCTAAAAGGTACTTATAGCTGGCAGCAGTGGATGCAGTTTATTTTTGCTGCAAAAGTTATTTTTTCTTTTAATTTTATTTTTTTAACTTGTCCCGTCCAGAAGCTGAAATCTAGAGCTTATTCTTGAACAGATGACTTTTAATACCTTTATAGTAAATAAAATGATTTAGTGTCTGTTCCTCATTATGAAAAACAAAAATGATTTCTGTCCATGCAAATAGTAGATCTCTGGATTTCTACAGGAAAAAAAATGGCCTTAATAAGCATTTATGCTTGAATCATTTGCTTCCCACTTGAGCATAAGAATCAGAGGCATAAACTGCAGAATATATTTCTAGATGGGCTGTTAGCAAAGGAAAAATGCACTTGGCAAGAATTGCAATTTGTTATCTAAGTTGAGTGAATCACTGGGAGTCTAGACAGACGTCTCCCTGGTCTGTTGGAAAGTAAAATGTGGTAAATAAATCGGGAAAAGATCTCATAAAGTTTTAAATGTGTGTTGTTATATTTAAGATCTCTTCTTAGTGTCACAAGGGACTTTTATTATTAAACTGACTGAAGCTCACAAACTGATTGGATGTAAAATTCCACTCTGGGGAAAAGACCGGGTTGGGATTTTTGCCAGTATTAAATGCGGAGGTAGAGTGGAAAACCGGACTGTGGCACACAGCTATGACTGGAGCTGCAGGAGGAAAGAAAAAGAGCGCCCAAAGGTAAAGCATGCAAATGTGAAGCAAACATGCAAACTTCAGTGGCGAGAGCTTTGTTTTCCTGCTCCAAAGGCCTGCTCACAACACACCAATTGGGCAGCGTCTGAGTCCATCTGGCCCCAAAGTATGGCTCTTCTGGTAGCTCATGCGATCCCTCTGGTGCCGTTCTGGCTCACCTCGCAGAGGCCTGTCACGGCACCTGACCTGGTGTGAAAGGGTTTCTAGAAATGGGAGGAGATATTGCTACCAACAGAAGAAGTAAAGACTTTGTAAGGGTTTGTGCTTCGATGCTGATACTAAAGAAGTTATGAATGGACCAAGGGTTGGCAAATTCCTTAACAGGCTTTCAGCACGGCACTGCCCGGCTAATGTTCCATAAGTCGGCCCCTTAGGCTGCTCTCACAATCGGATAAACCTGCAGATTTGGCTCATTTGGGCACAAAAGGCTAATATATGTCATGCCTTTGTCTGGTTTGGTTTGGTTTGATTTTTGCCCTTCTAGAAGGGAATCAGCAGGTGCGGCAAACCAAACTGCCTGGAATAATCACACAGTTAGAAACCCTTCTCTGGACATACGCTAATTGTGTAAACCAGAAGTCGGCAACGTGGGGGCACGCAGAGGGAAAGACGGTGGCTTATTGTGAGACAACAATGAGCACTCGATCTGTCGTCTGTTTGTATTTTTCGGATTTGAAAAAATAATCGGGTTTGAGAGACAATTTCTTATCACAATAAGCTTTTTTCCTCCACGGCGTCATAAGGAAAGGGTCCATTCACGCTGTTATAGGACCCCGCCCACATTTATAAATACTGCCACTTTTCATAAACAGGCAATTTACTCAATTAATACGGATCATAGGAAGAAAAAAAAAAGTTTTCCACAGTGAAATGAAAACGTAAAACTGATCTTGTGGTTTTGAAACTGTTGCCGGTGAGATGACACGTGGAGAGATATAAAAAGATAACAATATATTAAGATAAAACAACTTTCAGGAAAGAAAAAGCTTTAGGCAACGGTAATTTTCTTTAGGTCTACATCATTTTTCCACAAAATATTTAAACAAGTTTAGGATTTTCTCTTAAACATAAAACACAAAATGCATCATGATATCACAAATAATAACAGAACATAAACGTAACTGCTTTGCAATTTGATTTAAAATCCTTGCCTCAAACCTTGGATTAAATTATTAAAAGAAAAAACACAAACCACGGATTAGATTTTTTAAATGTTAGTCAGCTATATTACTTATTACTAGCTTTGGCGCTGAGCTGATATTAAGTAAGGATTTGTGATTTTGGTCATCCTGGATAAATATTAACACTGTTAAACAGTAGAACACCAGAATTTCATTGTTCATATTCGTAGTTATAATAAAACAATGGTTTAGGGATCAGATCTGTAGAAGCTTGCATTTCCACACAGCAGCAGAAAAACTACTTTTACTTCCAGTCTGGTTTTGCAGTCTGGCAGGTTTATGGTTTGGATCTCTGCATCACTGGACTGCATGGGATCGAGTCTCTCCAGCGGCTCTCATTGATGTCTCTAAAACAGGCGCCTTCATTTATTTCACTCTGGAGAGACCCCATTTTTGGAAGTGCAGTGACCTTCAAAGTGTGTGGTGGCCTCCTTTCTCACTTGCAGGATTGTGGACGCTTTAACAGAAGCCTCCTCAGTCGACTCCAGTCCATTGCTGCTGATGCTATTGAGTGCAACTGAATGCAAAGCAGTTCAGCTCACCCTACAGGCAAGAATCCTCATGTCTTTGACCTTGAAAAGCCTCACACATGTGCACACAACAATATCTGAATGTGAATGAGTGCTTGGAAAAGGACAGAGCAACAGCATGTTCATAAATCTAAGACAAATTAGAGAGAAAAGGAACAATGCTCATTCATTCTTTTAAACAAATTAACTTAGCCTGCAGCTTTTTGGGTGGGGGGTGGACAAAAGCTAAAGTACACAGAAAAACTAATATAATAATAAATATTAATTTATCATACTACTATCCATTAAAAGAGGCCATATCATTCTGTTTTCTGACTTAGTTTAGGACAATAAGCATTTTGACATTTAGATGTCTGCTCTCTTTATGTTCACTGTTTTTGTTTTTCTGTACCCCATAGCCCTTCCCCTCTGTCTTCTTTTACCCCTGGTTTCAACACCAAAGGGGTTTATTCAAAGTTTCCCCCAATTCCTCTAACAGAACCTCAACTGTAAAATTAAAATCTGTCGAAAACAACCAGCCCTCAGAATCTATGTGGTTGCTCAGATGCTGTATAAGAATAATGGCAGGGAAATAAAGACTTGCAGGTAAAAACCTAATCAAAAACAGAAGAAAAAGTAGATTAAAACATATAATTACAAAATCACATCCACATAAAACCCCACATTTTTCTTTTACAAAATTTTACTCTGATTTTTTTTGTTTGTTTTCTTTGTATTTTTATTCAAAACAGCGAAATTCGATATTCAGTTTTCCCCTCAGCTTGTTTTAGGTGGTTACTGTAATCATTATGTCCCACCCCCCACCAACACTGGGCCTTTTCTGATGGGTTAACTTTTCTGTGGAGATTTTTTTAAGTAAAAAGAACTTCTAAACAAGACTTTGCTCCCCCAACATAAACTTCTAAAAAAGTTAAAGCTTGTTCAAGTAAATATAAAAGGATATACAGTGTTTCCCCCCCCTTATTCGCATTTCAATATTAGCAATTTCACGTATTCGACACAGCTCAAGACGTTTGTATGAGACTTTTGCGTCTGAAGGAGGTGCTGCGGGAATATCCAAGGAGGGGGGGGGGGGGGGGGGGATGAAGAACACGCTGACCCGTCGGCTTCTTTGCCAGCTGTGAAATATTATTTATCAGCTGGCAGCTGATTATTTATCAGCTGGCAGCTGGAATGATCCGGCATCCGGTGCCGGTGTTTAATAAGAACAATATGTTTAATATGAACAAACCCGGCCTCTTCTTGAAAGAAGATGGCTTCTCGCACTGAACTAATGAAGGAGGAACTCCTGGTTTTAAGGTACAGAGAGACAGAATAAAAAGAAAAGTTGAGCAATGTTTTTTAATAAATATTTTACAAAGCATCCGAAATGTGTCTTTGGTAAGTAAAGATCGGTGGTGATGGACATTCTTTGGCCACAGGGGTGTGGGGTGGGCGCCCAGTTAGGTCCCATATTTGTGGATTATTTTCGCGGGTGTCTCTGGTCCCTAACCCCCGCGAATATGAGGGGGAATACTATAGTTGAAGTAGAGCTATTTCCTTACAGAGGAAAAGTAACAATACCTGCAACTGGTGCATGCATGCATATAAAGATTTTTTTCTTAGCCCAGTGACAAGTTGAACAATACAGTAAAAAATGGCAGCTGTTGTTGCTCTTCAATATACTGTCATTTGTATTTGGATAAATTGTTGTACTATCATTATGCAAAAAATGAACTAATTTTGCAATGTTAAAAAGACATTTATATGAACTCGTTTTTTCAGCAGACTCCTGGCCAGTTAAAACACTTCCTGGTATTAGAAGCAGCTTTTAGGCCATTTCAGCGTTAAACTAAGTTTCTTGTATAAAAACGGCCTGAAAAAACTGGAGACCACCAATAATACCGTACTTTAGTACTGTGATCAAATCAGCCAAAAATGTAAAGAGTAATTTAAGGTTGAAAAACAGATGTAATTTTTTATTCATGCCTCTAAATATTCCTTGTTCCAACAGCTGGTTCTTCATTCAGCATTTGCTAAAGCAGAAATTCTAAATAAATGTTTTTTTTAGGTTGTATTTTGCTTAGATTTGTTTTCACTAAGCCCCTTTTAATTTGGGCAGCAGATAACCTTTTTAATTTTTTTTTCGTAATCGTTAATAATTCAGTGGTCCTTCGTGTGTTTTTTTTCATCCAGCAATATAAATATATTTTTCAAGTGTTGTACCAGCCTGATTCCTGCATTTATGCTAAATTTAGCAAATGTTCCAGCTCTAATTTTCTACATGAATGAAGACGAGATTTTTGTTCTGATCTTGTAATTTCCCTCCTGAGCTTCGGGGTTTTCACTTTGAAAAACAAATTGCAGGGGAGTCTTTGGGTGCAGACAGATGAAAGAATGGGTCTGGAGCAGTCCGTGAACGTGGATGTCAACTTCATCGTTCATTTCACCCAGAGAAAACACTTTTGTTCGTGAGAGGCTTGTTAAATTAAAAGAGCTCCCAGAGATGGTTCAGGTCAGGCTGTGATGTGCCCCCCTCCCTTCACTCTCCCAGTGATCCACCAATGATCCAGCTGGTAGAGATTACATAATGCTGCCTTAAGGCTTTGTGCAAAGCAGCGCTGGGCCACTCAACAGCTTCACCAGGAATTACTTGTACGTTCCACAGTCCTTCTGTGGAGGCTGAGTGAAAGCCTGAGGCTTATCTGAAAACTGCCAAAATACAACAGATTCACAGCCTTTTAAAAGTCATGCAGAAATGAAACCACACACCTCATTTTTTCTTCTTCAGTGTTTTCACCTTTACGGTGACACCCCAGCCTGCAGAGTGCTGCCAGATGTGCCAAGAGCTCATGGAGGAGTTGTTTGGCTTTGAACGCTTTTCTAATTTTAAGACAGATTATGCATGCCTCTCTGCAGCCGTCATTGTGCGCTTCATTGTAAGTGGAGCACAGTTGCAAATGCATGCAGCAGCGCCCTGTGACGTTGGCAGTCTCACTTGCTCCATCATATTCAATCCGGTTCGTGCGCACGCCGTTACGTCAGCAGAGCTCAGAGAAAGGTGTGCTCAGTTGTTTTAAGGAAGAACTGCTGAGAGGAGAAAACATTGTTAGAATCTGCGAGCCAAAGGCAAAACGTGCCTGCTCTCAGGTGCACTGCAGATTGGTAGCACATCTGTACAGACCTGCTTCTGCTTCACTGCATTAACCCTGAAAATCACTCTTATGTCCTCTAACCAAGAGAAACAACTCTCTAATGCTTATTGTATAATTTATTTAGGATGGTATTTACTGTGCGGAATGAAGGTTGAAACAGAAATTATGCATTTTTCTCCGTTGCCCACAAGCAGATAAATAAGATGAAGTACTCTGCTTTCCATGTTCCTCAAATACACCTTAGTTTTAATAAAGTTACTGTTTCTTAGTATCCTAATAATGAAATTCACGAAGTTGTGAGTTGCACTGAAGTCTCACAGGCAGACCTAAGACCTGCCTTAAGGCTTGATCCAAAGCACTTGAGACTTGCGCCTCGTAAACAATTTTCTTTTGTTTATCTTTATTGTTCTCTCCAGGGTCATCTCTGAGATCCAACAAAGGTTCCATTTTTATGTTCCTGCTGTTGTTTTGTTCAGGAGTTTGCAGAAACAATAAATGTCTGCTTTCGTGTCCCCACTGGCTGTTTTAGAATACTTTAATGACAGTTTAGGACAATAAAACGCTTGCTTTAACAGACTTTTAATTATTGAGACCTCATGTGATCTCACAGTCAAAGACTTGACTTGCTCTTGCAAAATGAAGCTTGGGAAGATCAAATATGATGAGGAAAATAAATTAGATGCTTAGAAAATGATATAACTATTCAGTGGTTTTGGTCTGAATGTGAACTGACTGATTGTTATAAATGTGAATGATTTAAAATGCTTTTCTTTTTTGGGATTTGTTATCATAGAGGGGGGTCAATGACCTTAAGTGAAGCTAGATTTTGTGCTGTCTTTTATCATTTAGAATTTTTATTTTTAATCCTTTTTTAGAGTTTGTTAAAGTTAAGGTATTTTTGCTTTTAATTTGGTGCATTTGACATTTATTGTAGTCATGCTAATACACTTTTTAAAAAAACTTTTACCATGTTTAACCTCATTAGACCAGATTTTATCCATATAAACAGTGAATTTCAGACTAAGGTGAAAACATTTAATTTTACCTTGAAACATTAATGTTGTAGCCTCTACTTGTTTAGAATTGTTGAGTTTTAAGATGAATTTTGTACGTTTTTCATCTGTGTTTACAGCAAAGGTTTACAAAAGAGTGTGACTTCTTTTCTAGTCTTTTATCTTTATTTTAAAACATTTTTTTGTCTTCTTTTCCCACAAAATAATTTATTACTTTAATTTATACACAAAACATGTTTCACATTTGTGTTTTTTCTTTCTTTAATCTATAAATTCAGTGAAATTCATGGTGAAAAGTAAACAATCAAATTTTTGGTCTGGGAAACAGACATCAGGGATGATTGCACTTAAAATGTTAATTTAATGAAGCCTTAGAGTAAGAAAGCTGAAAGCAAACCGAGAGGGTGTGAAAAGAGCCTCAGTTACTGTGACTGGGTAAATGAATTAGTGACCCCGTCTTACAGAAAAGTGTGAAATGAGTGCAGCTTCTTTTATCCGTCTTGTTTGAATCCGGCGGTGTTGCATGTAATGTGATGAAATCGTGGGGGGGCTTCAAGGTTACACTGCCATGGCAACTTAATGAGAGGATTTATTCTAGTGGAGGAAGAAATTGTTACGCTATAATGGGCAGATTTGAATTCCTTACTTGAAATGAAGAAATATAAATGCAACAGAAATGTAATTTTTTGGGGGGAATTTGAGCTGAATTTGATAAGTGAACAAATTTAGAAGTTCTTGCATTTGTTATGAGGTCATAGTTAAGCTTAGGAAATGTGGCAAAAGAAATTATTTTGGCAGCTTTTTATCAATTTAAAACTTCACTCAAAATACAAGGTTGTCAGGAAGGGCATTCGCCGCGCGGTGAAAGAGGACACGGATTTGACACGCAAATCACGTTCGATGTGAACACAGCATAACACACAAACTAAAAAGGGCCCATTTACTCTAATAAAACTATATATATATATATATACATATATATATATATATATATATATATATATATATATATATATATATATATATATATATATATATATATATATATATACTGCATTTTTTCCCACTGTCTTGTAACTGCATATCTGACCAAATTGGCAAAATTGGAACACAGAAAAAAACAAGTTTGATAAAAATCATAATGACAAGTGACCACGTCTGCAATGTTACAGTTTATTATAATTATATTTATAGAGAATTACAATTATCTATCATATAATTACTGTAAATATAATTACAATACTTGAAAAGATGATAGACCACGTCTATCATCTTTTCAAGTCAGACATTAAATTTATAAAATATTTTCTAAAATGCAGATTTAGGATTGTCCAACATGTTTTTCCTAAGAAAAAAAGGTTCAAAACACACATCTTTCCATTGTCTTTTTTGTGTACTTTGGAATAAACTGTTTTTGATTTAATTTTTCTCCAAGAGTTTGTATTTAGCACTTATGCGTGTTGTAATTTATACTTTCTCTATGTAGCCTTGATTTGCTTCAGAGTAAAGCGACAACCCTGCAAGGAATTTCAAAATAAAGCAGCATTCCAAAGATATTTTGCTAAATTTTGAAGAACACTTTTGCTTCTCCATGTCCCTTAGTGCAATTTCATTAAATTAGTTGGCTCCATCTTTTGTGAAATCGCACCAACAACTCTTTTCACACACGAGTTGTTATTATTGTTTACTTCAAAGTGGACAGTAGGCTGTTAATGCTGTTTAGTGGTTTATCTAAAACATGACAATACTTACCGGTAAACCATTGATTCCCGTAACCATGACAACCGAGCTTTGAATCATCGACATTAACAAATTTATGCAGCAGCCCTGACTTGCAAAAAACCCTCATATCACATACTCTGAAGCATGTGTAATGTGCTTACACGCTTACCACACATTTGTTTACTGCTCACGGGAAAACATATTTGTAGATGTGGCCCCTGCTTCGCAACAGGAAATACACAACCAAACATTCCTTCAGTCATGACTGAACCAGGTCCACAAAAAAGTCAGGATGCTTTTGTTTGCTAAAAACCAGAGCACCTAGTTTTTTTTGAGGGCATTACCTGGAAACTTGTTGAAATGGAACAAACTATTTTTGACCTATTTTTAAAAGGGCCCATGCAGGATGAGCTCTGAGATGGATTTCAGTGGGATTCTGGCATTACTACAAATGATAGATTTGTCTGACTAATGTCAGAAAGTAAGTTATTTGTTTTTTCTCATATTATCCAGAAAATTTGCACAAAAATAATCTTGATTACAACATAACAACAAATTAAACCTAATATCCTACATTTATGTTGCGATTTTTAATCCCATTGATACCTAAAAGTGATTGTAAAAAATAGTAATTCCCTTTTAAAATTCCCTTTTCCTCTTCCTTGTTGCATTTTCAAATCCTATTTGCAATTGGATTTGCCTAATGGTTTACCCATTCTGTTTCCATGAGCTGTGTGACACTTTGGGCCTTGAGACCTGAATGCCAGCCTAAACAATGGTCAGGAGCTTCTTAATTTAAACAGCTCTAATGGATAAGAGCTATTATATGTGTGTCTGATTTCAAGGGCATTCTTTCACAGTTACTGCTGTCAAATGAGAAGAATCTCAAAAACTTTATTTACTATAGCATTACAATATTAAAAAGGATCTTACTTCCACTGTGAATGTGTCCAAAATTGTGTCTGATCTGAAGAAATTTTATAACGTCGATAAACAGCAGCTTCAGAACTTTTAGTCGAATTTTCAGCTAGTTAGGCCCATGAATTGGCGGATCATCCAAAGTATATACTGTGGTAGATACTTCGAGTATTTACCATTCATTTTATGGGACTGGGTGACCCCTCCCCCCTTTGCGTTCCAAACAAGACCCACCAGCTCCAAGAAGCCAAAATTCCACATAAACATTCTTGGTCTACTACCGGTGCTTGTTTTTAACACCTTCTTGCTAATCCTATTTTTTCTTAATGAGTCAATATTTCTATGGCAACTACTGTCGCAAATTATGAGTAAGCTTGTTCAAATTCTGCACCCCTTCCATTGAAAGCGGCTTAGGAGAATCTGTCAATCAAACGTTAGAGGTGGGGCCAGTGGGCACCACATGCTTTTACTGAGGGATCTGATTGGTATCAGTATATAACTTGAATAACTTGCTATAAGTATATAATTTAAAATTAAATTATATTTAAAAAAATTTAAACTTCGAAAAATGTATCAGACCAAGAATGGTTATTCTGACAAATAGAATGACTTAGTAATAGCTGTTTATTTCTCAATAGAAGTCTATGGGATTTTGTTTTTTTGGAGTCATTGGGTACTTCCTGTTTGGAATGCGATGGGGGAGAAGTCACTCAATCCAGTTTTCTATATACAGTCAATGACTCAGACCAATCCCTGCTTACTAGCGTCTGGCCCCAACATGCCAGTGTCAACTGAATTGACACTGGTAAGTCATTTTCTGTGGGTGATGTCACACTCACTCCAGTTCTCATATACAGTCAATTGTATCTACATAATTATCAGGAATCAGCTGATTGATTTAAGATTTGAATTTTTTAAAAGTTTATTTTTTAGTTTCATAGTATCCAGCACTACTGACTAATAAATAGTCATTACTAAGCAATCCAATCCAAATGCTGTTTGCACGCAATAAGCTAAAGTGACTTGTTCAGTTTGGTTTTCACGGCTGAAGGCGCAAAGTGTCACACTATAGTTAAATAGTGCAAATGCAGAGAGAGAAGCCGAACACTACAGCTAGGCAAAATGAAAAGGAAACAGGAAGGGGGAATAACCTTTATGAATGCATTAAATTTCATATGCATTACCTTATGAAAATGAATAGAAATTTGCATATTTTTTTAGCACATCTTCAAACGTTTGTTTTTTTACCAAACATTTAAAGTGTTCAAAAGTTATTTTTGCAATTATGCTTCATTAAATATATAAATAAATAGTATTTTTTATTTAAAAAAAGTCCAATTTTCAATTCAAAGTTAATTATCAAACTACTTCACAATTTCAAAGATGCTCTTGTTCTTCAAAACAACAAGCACACTTGAAATACTTGATGTCTTTCCTACTCTATCTGTTCAGAACATCAGAGGCAAACACGAGTTTAACAGAAAGCCGTGTCATTTTTGCTTTCTGTCCTTTTAGATTAGCATCCTCAGATCTGCTGCTCCCCATCGAAATGCCAGAAAACCCAGTGACAGAATCGAGCGCCACATGGTGTGTGTGAACCAAGGAGACAAATGAATTTATCAAAGTCAATCGAAAGCCATCTTAAGGGAGCAGCAGCAGCAAAATACCTCCATTTAAGTGTTCCTGGCACACTTTCAGTTATGCAACCCTCTTGTTCCCTCCCGAGAATACTGTTCACATAACAGAGTTGTTAGGAACACGCTAAATCAACATTTCATTTGGAAATGTGAAAAAGAGAAGTCATAGTGAGGCTGGTGATAGCCTGAGGCGTCTCTTTGATGCTTGAAAAAAGGTTTTTCTGTCTGTGTTTGATATGAGGGATGCCTCCTTACAGGAATCCAAACTGAAGAGAGCCGAGTCAGTTTCTGTGGATCTCCACTCTCACCTCCATTTGGCACAGAAAGAGGCTCAATATTTAGAATAACGAAGTGGGTGCTTGTTCTGTGGGCTTGGCAGCAGGACGACTGACACCTCTGACTGTCAGTCACTTGCTGCTTAGTTGCTATGGAAACAACCTTGTTGCTTCACTCCGAGGCTAATTCTGTAGAGGAGAAAACGCTTGTAGAAAGCATTGAAGTAGAAGGGAAAAAAAACATGGCTCCACGTATGAGTCATCTGCTAACACATACACCCAAAGCTCTGGCATTATCACTATGAGCAGCCTATCACAGCTCCCTGATTGTAGCTTAGCACAGCCGTCAGAGAGACCCCATGAGACGATAAAAGCAACCACAGACTGCATGAAAACTATGTGAGAAGGCAGCAAAGCACGACTCACATATGCCAACATAACCGGCTGCACATTTTAGCAAATGTTTAGGAAGTGACTGAGGAAATTATTAGACATTTTAGTCCAAAATCTGTTTGTTATTTTCAATCACTTTTATTAAAAAAGTAATCCATCTAAAGATGCTAACAAATATTAAAGACAAATAAGACTGGAGAAGTGACACCGTAACATTTGTCCAGCAATGAAGAGTGAGATCTTATGATAGTTTAATAATCATAGATCTAAACAAGTTTTTGATTAAGGAACATTTATACTGTACTATAAAGTTCTTATCTGAGAAAGTCCTAACAGAGGACCAATACGGCAATCTCAAACTACCTTCGCTGTGGACCGGTCGATCGCAAAGGAAGGGTCGCTAGATCGCGGGCCATCAAAAATAAATAAACTAAAGAAATAAAGATTTTTTTTTAAGAATGCCACCAAGTAATCATCATCCTCGCTGTGATGCATGTTACTTGACTGACATGCAAAACAGCCAACTGAACATCCTTTATGCCACTGCACATGCGTGTTTAACAACACTGAGCGCTACGCTCTGTTAGTGTTGTTGGACTCATCAGCATCCTGCTGGATTTTAGGAATCCCAGCCTACTAGTTTAACTAAGCTACAATGGCAAGTTAGTTGGAAAACACGTAGGACACTGGCCATTGAGGCCTGGACTTTGACACCCATCGGCTAGCAGATATGGAATTTTTCTTTCGCCTAGACTTTAGAAAGGTGTGACATTCATCGTCAGCGTCCTAACCGTGGATGTAGCGGTGCTGGCTTATGTGCCTTTTCGTTAACTTGAAGCTTTATTAAGAGTGCAGCTCCAGATTTCTGCCAGGAAAACACTCCCTTTTTATGAACAGAGCTGGTTTGACATCCAAAAATACACTTAAAGTGATTGTTTCTGACAGTAAGCGCTATGTTCTCCACCAAAGCCAAAAGGCATTGAAGGTTCCCTTTAATCAAGGACAGTGTCTGAATGGTGCACAGCTTTTTTGGCTTTGCTGTAAGGTTAAGTGGTTGCTGTAGAAATTTGGTTTAGGTTGTTGATCTTTTAAACTTGTTTTGAGTTAAGTGCTAAGTTGATAAATAAAGCAAAAGTATTTAAAGTCCTACTCTGATTTTCAAAGCATTTCTGGTTATCTTTAAATTGAGATGATGCCGTTTTTAGCAAACATTTTTAAAACGGTGTCATTTTGCAGGAAATCATGTCTGCAGAGCGCCAGTAGTTCATCAGAAATTTGCCTTTGAGTTGTGGATGGGACTGTTAGCGTGGAGCAGCCCTCCCCCCTTCCCCTTCCTGTTGCTGAGAGCTCCAAAAGTCATAAAAATACAAAAATACAGATTTTTATCGCAAGGTCTCTTTGTGAAAATCTGAATTACGCTATGTTCCCACTGCCCTCTGCACTGCGCATTCAAGCAAATACTTCCAATGACAAGTTTACGTAAACACGCGTTTCGTACTTTCACGTTTAAAACTCACTTTCATGCGTCACTATGCAAGTTTCTACTACCTTTTTTTAGACTCTACGTACAAAATGCAAATGAAAAAGTGCTGTTAAAGGCACATTGAAAGTCAAACTCAGGTTGAAGTTTGACTAATCAGGGATACGGATTTGGTAGTGACGTATGGATGGCGTCACTTTTAATTCACAGAAGCGGCAACCGTTTGAAAATTGATCATGGAGGAGACCCGCGACCATCAGAAATGGAAAGATTTTGTTGTGTTGCTGCCCTAAGTGTCTCAAGACGTAAAGGACAACAAGAAGAAGATTTTTTTCATATACCAGAATAGAAACTTTGACATTTCACACCAAGCTTTTTCCAACTTTAGGTGGTGTACATGCGGTCATAAACAGTAGCCATACGAAAAGAAGCCCTTCCCTACTTGTCCAGTGTGAACACCATGGGCTAATTGCACATTTTTGAATGTGCGTCACATCCTCAGTATGAACGTAGCATAAATTGAATAGACTCCAGGAAAGGTGAGTCTATTTTAGTGTTTCATGCTGAATTCCTATTTACCCACTTACATGAGCTTTAGTTTCCTTTTACCCTTTCAAACCCACTGGTGTATATATTTCAACATTTGGCCAGGAAGCTCAGAAGCAAAACTCAGGTCTGGAGCAAATAAAGAACACAAGTCCTGCAGCAAATTTACTGAACAACAAGCAAACTACAGCTGCAGCCTCCTGTACAAAACTGTTTCACCTCCTTTAAAATCTATTTCATCCTAAACTCAACCTTAAGTTGCACTTGATTGGCAGTTTGTGTGCCTTAGGCGTGTTTTTAAATAATCCTCTCCTAAAGATTCCTCCCGTTAAAAGTAGGAGATGAAAAGGAGGCCTCCAGATGAACTGCCTGAGTGATGAAAAGAGCATCACTGTGCACCTTTTCCAGCAGAACCAGTCAGACCAATGCTCGTCATGCATCATGGAGTGCGTCGTGCCGCTACAGTGTGATGGAGTGGACTAAGATTAAGCTGTCCTTTAATCCTCCTCCGCTCCACATGACCTCACTCTGATGCACGAGCCACAGGGATCCCTCATTGGTGCGTCGTGTCTTCTCCTGTGTGACCTGCGGCCAATCAGAGCTTAGCGGCTCAGCATCCGCCCCCACCGGATTGCCTGTGGTGAAGGGAGGATAAGACAGAAGAAGGGAGATGGGAGAGGAAAAAGGGAAGTAGTGGGTTTCTATGAATGGATCACAAAGAAGAGAATGCGGGTGACGAAGAAACCCAAATAGTGGCATTTTAAAAAGACTCCGCCCCTTACTCACTTCCATACTTTCCTATTTGTGTCTAATGCTTCTTTTATTATTTTTATTTTTAAATCACACTAAAAACTGATACTGATACTTTTTATAGATCATGACTTAAACATAAAAAATATAACTTTTTTTTAACTAATATTTAGCATTTTAAATGCGAGTTAGATTTAAACAATTCCCAGATTAACAACAAAATGTCTGAAATATTTCAGTTTGACTGTTTTAGGTAGATAAAATTTACATTTATTGTTTTTTTTCCTTTACTCAAAACTTTTTTACCTGATAGCTGCATTATAAGAATGAGAACAAGATAGGTCACGGATGTCCAGCTCGCATTTTCAAGGAGAACTTTACCCAGGAGGTTACTATGGTTACGGCTTTATAGGTGCATATTTCAATACTTTTCCTTATATTCCTAGCTCTTGACACAGTTTCAGAATAAAATCAAGGACCTGGTGAAAGAGAAAATTCCTATTTAAGACCTTAATGTACTAAAAGTAAGTTGTGTACAGACTGTTCTTATAAAATGATAAAAGATGCTGGATCATAAAGTCTTTTTAGGAATTTTTTCAGATTCTGTTTTAACAAGATTTTGTACCAACAGCTTTCAGGCAAATGATCCAACAAACAAATGTCTTTAAATGTGTCAGAAGTAGTACGTATATGGCTGGATGGAGAGTTTGAAATAGTCCGGCATAACTGAATGAAAGCATTTCTGGACTTTTGCATGTTCCGTGTTATATTTCCTTTCAACTCAACTGCAAAGGAAATTCCGGCCTCCATTAATTTTTGCAAGGACAGCTGAAATATTCTTACATGCTCTGAGAATTTTTTTGTTTTCAATTTTCAGGAGACTTTAGCTATTTTTAAATACTAGAAAAGTGTTAAATGAATAAAATGCTGGACAAAACTCCTGACACACTAAGAGCTTCCTACTACTAAATGATATTTATAACACATCTACACAGCAAAATTGATAGAAATGTGAAGCAATTCTGGTTATCAGCTGATATATTTTAGTTGTTTAGTCAACTAACCTTTGTAGAAACAAATCTATATTCAAAAATGCAAATTATTCCAAAATAGCAGCTGGGCCGGATGCTTTTCCTGTGGTGTTTCCTTTGACCTCCAACACACACTAACCAACCTTTCAGGTGACAAAAAACGTTTCATAGGTCAGCAGTGGAGCAGGGTTCGCATACGTTCCTCTTATCATGAACCATGGGGCTGATTATCTCACAAATTCCTCATTAATCCGTGCCATTTCCACCTCTGGAACCTTTTCCAGTTTGTTTGTTTTGTTTGATTTTGAAGTTTTAATAAAAGCAGCAATTTGTTTTTTGAGCAGAGGTGATCAAAAGCAACTTTGGAAACTCGACTCGAAACAAACCTGCGTGAACATGTGAGCATATTATTGCCTCCAAGCAAATTCAGATCAGCCCAAACCTGAAAGATCAACAATCAGAGAGGAAAAGCATTTTTAATAGATTATTAATTAAAACTTCTATATCATCTTTGCCCATGTAAATGGTCAGGATCAGAAGAACACAGTTACACAATGAAATAGAAGCAAATTAAAAGTTAAGTCCCATGCAAGTCTCATTAGTTTTATGTGTGTGTGAAATTTATTCTCCCTGGGGGAGCGTTTTAGCTCCAGACACAGCCATGCTGGGGAACCATTTGGTGGACACTCAGCAATATGGGGTATTGCTGAGTGTCAAGCAGGGAGGTATTGGATCTCATTTTTAAAGCTTTGGGCATTATTTGACCATGGAATTGAACTCACAATCTTCCAGTATTAGGGTGGACACTCCACCACCACGCCTCAATCAGTCCACCTGTGCATTTCTCAGTGAAACTGAACATTGGTGCAAAAATAATCTCCAAGGTGAAAATGTTTTCCAGAAAGAGGCCAGTTTAAGGTCACACACGTACAAAACATGTTGGTCCAGGTGAAGCCTCTGCTTCGGTTCAGGCTCCCACGGCCTCTGTTAATTTCTGATAATGCACACTTCGTCGGCCATTAAGCCTTACTTAACAAATTCTGCATGAAGGTTTTTATTATTGTAATTGTTGTCGTTGAAAAATCTGAAAATTTCTTTTTTTTTTTTTTTTTAACTTGTCCTGTCCAACAGCTGGGCAGACAGACGAGAGCTGAGGGCCTCTTGTGTTGGACATATTTTGCTTTAACAAGAGGGGTTATTAATCTTCTGACAAACCAAAGGTATGTCTGAATAAACCCCTTTTGTAATTGAGGCCAAACTTTATTAATTTCAATCATGTCTGAAAATCTTTGGTGTTGGACCGGACGGAAAAGGAAAGAGGGGAAGAAGAGAGAGGGACGCTAGAGAGAGGGGGGGGTAGGGGGTGATAATAGGAGGGGAAGGGGGATAAGACCATGAAGCAGCATAAAGCAACAAGTTTACTGGTTGTTAATCATTATGGTAAGGTTCAAATGCAGTACAAAAAGGGCGGGGCCTGTCCACACACACACTCAAATGTTATAAACACACCTGCTAGCTGCAAAAATGTCCACCTGTCAACATGTACACAAAACAGATAGTGTTCACACACGCATACTTATGCCTTTAAACCAACTAGTGTGAGATATTTCATTCATTCAATCATGCAAGTTATTAGTGCAAAGGTGAGCTAACACCAGTGCTCAGGTGAGGTTTTATGTTCTTCTAAAATGGATGGTGGAACGTGAAAAGAAGGAGGGAGAGTGCCCAGCCATCCCCACCCCAAGACCCCCACCGCAGCAGCAGCGGCAGCCGGAATCCCCCCAACGCCACACGGGAACCGGCAGGGAACAACCGCCGCCCGGGCGACCAAGCCCGCCACCCAGGCCAGGGCCAGCAGGGCCGCCGCAAGGCCCCCAGAGCCATAGGCCAGGGAAGCACGGAGGGAAAGAGAGCGCCGCCCCAGCCCAACCAGGAGAGCAGCCCCCCGCCGCGCCGGGAGAACCCAACGCAGAGCCCCACCGGAGAAGGACGCCCACAGCCCCAAACGAGCACCCCACCACCACCCAGGAGTTCCGGGCATCCCCCCGCCCCAACCCCAGGTACGAGCCAGGACCCCCCAAGGGAGACCCGCTCCGCACTCCAGGCAGCCATCCGCCCGGCCCACGGTTGGTCCAGGGAGGAGCGAGGCAGGGGGCCCGCCGCCCCCGCCCAGGAGGGGGAACCCCGGGGAAAAAAAGAGGGCCCACAAGGGGTGTTATAAATATGGCCCGACCAGGCTCGGCCACAGTTGGAAATTTGGCGGGGACCAGACACCCCCGGCTCAGATGTAATGTGAACTCCCCCACCGCGCGGAGAGAGCACCGCCGGGCCCAGGAAGCCGGCACCCCGGGGACACGGCCGCCGTTGCAAAGGGGCCCGCACCCCCCACCAGGGAAGAGGCAGGGGACAGACGGACCTAGGTCCCACCTTCCTTGCAAATTGTGTGTGCGTGTATGTGTGTTTGAGATTGTGTGTGTGTGCATGTGTGTGTGTTTATGTTGGGATGTATATATTGAGGGGGGAGGGGTGTGTGTACTAAGGGGGGTGCAGTCAAAATTGGCGGGTAGGGCACTAAGGGGACATCTCCTGATTACTCACAGTGACATCCCCTCACCCTCCCCACCAAGGGGCCCTAAATGTCTAAGGTGCGGTTAAAATTGGCGGGTAGGGTGCTAGGAGGACATCCACTGCTTGCTGGCAGTGATGTCCAAGCACCCCCCCTACCAAGGGCCCTACATGTCTAAGGTGCAAATAAAACCGAAAGAGGGGGGGCCCACTCCATACGGCAACCATAGGAGGGGGGCCACTGCCTAGTAAACCCCCCCCCCAAGGCTCATCGCAGGCTAAGCCCCCCACCCCCTCACCCTATTATGAGGTTATATGAGGAAGGGGGTAAGTTGGGGACAGCTGATAGACTGTCCCCCGGTGGTCAAACAGCTGTCCCCCGCCCCCCCCCCCAGCAAGGGGGCCAGGCCCACCCAGCCCAGGGGCCCCACCCCCGGAGGCGCCGACACCCCAGGCCCAGCACCACCCCCCCCACACAGAGAGAGAGGAGCCAGAAAGTGCCGCCCCCCCCCCCCGGAGCAAGCCCAGGCCCCCACCCCCAAACGCCGGCCCTAGAAGAGCTCTGGTCAGGCCTCCACGGGACCAAGGCAGCCAACCGGCCGGGGAAACCGCCGATGGCCTCAGCGGAGACCCCGACCCGTCAACCCCCCCTGCCCCGTACCAATAGTGGACCCCCCCCCTCCCCCAGAATGCCACCCCACAGGTCAGGGCCGACAAGACCCCCCACCCCACCCCCCCCCAGACCCCGCAGCCGAAGCGGAGGACACCCAGAGCGACCGGGGGCCCCAAGAGGGTTGACCCGTCCCGCCCCAGAGCCAGGGAAGGGCCGATCCCAGCCCCAGGCGTAGATGGGAAGCCCATCCAGCGCCGCTGAAAAAAAAAAGCTGAAAATTTCTAATACATTTTATTGTGTTATAGGCCGAGGTTTAGGGCCAGTTTACAATTTTTTTTCTTTATTACGACTTTTAAGTTGTAAATTTACAAGAAAGAAAGTCCTAACTGTTAAATTTACGAGTATTTTCATTATCTCATTGCTTAACGAGGAAAAACACAAATGTTTTCCGTTTATTGGAGCCTAGCATGAAGATGAAATATGTGGAGCCTTTTGTGAAGCTTCATTTCCAGATAGGTTTAAAAAACAAAGAGATTCTGAACGTTTTGGCGACTCAAAATCAGATTATTTTCAGTGGAGCCGGCTTTCACGGTTCGGTTTCAGTAAAGCAGATTTTCATATGTAAAATAAGGAGCTCAGAGACACGTTTGGGTGTAGAGGACCGCTGCAGCCTATATTTTCCTTTTCATTATCACACCCTGAAGTTCATTTGTCCCCTTACGTCATGAACCTGTCATCCGAACACCAATGCAGAAGTAAACAGTGTTACATACGCCCCCTCCTCCAGATGAAACGTCTCGTTTTAACATAAAACAATAAAGAAGAATGATAATAGTCTGCTATATTAACATTAGAACGTTAAAAATGCCAAAAAATGCTCCTCCTCTGACGATGGCGTCACACATATGTAGAGATCTGGTCTTTGGTGGAGGAAGAAATTATTCAAGTGGACAGCTGCAGGGATACCGATGTCTTCATCAAAGGGCTGCAGTGATTCTGCAAGACACCATCAATAAATAAAACATTAATAAATCCTAAATGAAACAAATGAGCTTCCAAACGTTTGGAACGTTATCAATAAACATTCAGGTCACCTGTTCTATTGGGTTTAGATTGGCTTTAGTCGGTCTGCTCTGCTGCGTGGCGTTCACTTGCTGCTGCTCTGTATGCTCACTTCCACTTTGATCTCGTAAATTTACGAGATTTTTTCTCGTAAATTAACGACTTAAAATCTCGTAATTCTAGTTTTTTTTTGTGGTGGCCCTAAAACTCGTACATTTAGGATCACAGTCATCAGTCATCATCTAATTATAATATTATTTTTGTGGGATTTTAGTATTTCTTGTCGTTTTGGTGATGTTTTTGTCTGTTGTACCTTCCTCTGAAGGTCTTGCATTTGAAAATAAGAATATTGTTGCTAATCTGCCTTGACGGACTAGCAACCAAAAAAAACAACCCATCAAACTGTTCAAAGTCATTAAAAGTAAGCAAATCCTAGTCTGAACGTGTGAGTAGTTTATAACAGGGACAAAGCTGCACAAGTTAGACCACAAGGTTGTAATGGACGGCCATTAAATTTAAAATTAGGCAGAAACTTCACATTTAATACCTTTTATGCTACATACTGTATCCCTGGCCTTAAAGGCCGTCCTTGACCTTTCAGAGTGACAAATAGCTCTGCTTTATGGCCAGACAGTCGTGACGAAATCAAGGCTCTTTAAAAAAAAAATTTAAAAAGAAAAAATGTGGGTGTTATCTAGAGAGAAACCTGCTTTATGATTATGAAGGGGATTGAAATGAGATTATATTTTTTTTACAGCTCAGTAGGAGATTTACTTATTATTCAGAGGACCTATGCTACAGCATTTCCTTTAATGTTATGAAGCTGCATCAACCTTTCCCAATGGTGATAATTAAAAGAAAAGTAACAAGATGGTCTTCAAGGTGGTCAACAAACCTAGTGTTAGCTCTTTTTGTCTTACAGCAAAAAGTTCCTGGTTCAAATCCCGGCTCGTTCCTTTCTGTGTGGAGTTTGCATGTCCTCCTACTGCCTGTGTGGGTTTTCTTGAGGCACTCTGGTTTCCTCCCGCAGTCCAAAAAAATGCTTTATAGGTTGGAAATCTCTAAATTGTCCTTAGGTGTGCATGTGAGTGAGTGTGTATCTTAGGACCTTCATCCAACAGGGACTGGGATAGGTCTGGCAGCCCTGGGACCCCAAAGGGGATTCAGTTGTATCAGAAAGTGGATGGATGGGCAAATTTTTTTTCTTTTTGAGTCTAGAGCATAATAAAACAATGGGATAAATATTAATTTATAATAAGAAACACCTCCCAGATTCTTTAAAAGCCTTCGCTTTTCGACTCATCAATTATCAAGCCGTCTCTTGTTCATGAAAATCTGCTCCTTCAGCTGCAGCTGTGGCTCAAAACATACAGACAAGAATTCTGGCCGGCCACTTTCGTTGATTAAAGCCCAGTGTTTTGGCACACGAACCACAGAAAGCATTTCACGCCGAATGCTGAGTATTTAATTGTACATTATGTTCCTGTGTTGTTCTCCACCGACCCCGGCTCTTGTGTTAGAGGGAAATTAAATGCAAGGCAGCCTTTGAGGTTTCAGCTGATCTCCTGCTAGATATTTGATTAAAAGGAACCCATACAGACTGAGGAGGTACTGATTAACAATTTATTAGGCTTTGAGAGGGGGGCAAAAAATGTCAAGGGAGAGTATGGACAAACATTTTATTATAATTTGTAATTTAAATGGATAAGCATTTATGTCAGAAGTGAGGAATCCTATATTCATACATTTTTCTTCTCTCCATCGTAGCTGCAAAGTTTGGCATTTCAGGCGGCTATGTTGCAACTCAGTGAAGTCCAGACTGGAGTCACGGAGAGTTAGATGCTGAAATTTAGTACAGAAATCCCCTGTGAGCCTGAAGTTTGTTCTTTTATACTTACATTAAAAAGGCCAGATTAGAGGTGCGACTGGCTGCAGATGATCAGATTACCAGATTTGTCACATCCAGCCGTTGTCATAATCACAGTTGCGAGCATTTGCTCCGTTTTCCTCGCTGACTTCAGGCTCATTTTCAACTTGATGGGGAAAGTAATGGATATCATCCAGACGTTTGGTTGCCATGGTTACTTACATCTGGAGGTGGCCTAGTTATGGCTGTGACTCATGGAGAGGGAGTGCTAGGTTCAGTCCTTGAAATGACCCCCTCCTTCCTCCCCTTCCAGTCCTCCCCCTCACTGATTCTTGTTAACCTTAAAAAGAGGTACGCCTTCTCCACCATTGGCACACTTCAACGCACACACATTTGTCCAGATGTTGCGATACTCCTGCTGCAACGAGCAGAATTATCTTATATTCTTGTTACTCTGAAGACTATTTTATAGCGATCGGCCAATCGTATTGCATCTCTACCGCAATCATGTGTTCCAGTTCATTCTAAAGGTTGGCCGGTTTCGCCTGTGGTGAATTTCTGAGTGGCGTTTATACTTTTCAAGCCTGATGACGCTATTGTCTCCAGCATTTTAGTGGTTTGGTATTTTATTTATAGTGATACAGGGATCTTTAAGATTATTTTTATACATACACATACAGGTTTTTTTTTATATATACAAAGTTTTTCTAAAGATGTTGACATCTATATTAATAAGACAAGGTAGGTGGTACATCAGGTTTTTTTTTGGGGGGGGGGGGATTTTAAAAGCCTCAACATACCAAACAGCCGAGCCTGTTCAGTTGATATTTTGGATAAATCCTGCATTTTGTGGTATGAGCACCAAATTTGGCATGTACCATAGGATCCGCTCTTTCAGAAAGGTACCTTAGCCACGAGAAAAATTCATCTTTGTAAAGATGGTAGCCATACACTCAATTGTTACTAAAGAATTCAGATTCGACCTGCCCCAGTCTAAAAAATATGGGCTGTTCATGCACAAAATACCATCTTTAAACCTGAGGGGCACCTACAGATTTTCTCGTGGCTAAAGTGCTTTGCACGATTATTTTAATAACTGGATCCACCAAAATAACTATACTTTAGAAAACAAAATGTTAAATTTGAAAGGATTTGCCACCTGTTCTATATCTTAATCGAATTTATCTGAAGTTATATTTACATTAGAACAGGCATGTCCAAAATCTGGCCCGTGGGCAAAATATCTACTGGGTTTAGATATCTACTGGGTTTAAATATCTACTGGCCCGCAGGCTTCTGGCATAAAATTAATAATATTTGGCTCCCAGCTTTTTCTAAGAACTACAGTTTCTTGATTGTGATTGGTCAAATGAGGTAAAAAGCCGTTGCAACCTGTGGCTACTTGACCTTCAGAGCTTTAAGGGCCAAACGAGAAGAACAGACTTTCTGGGATCAAAACCACAGTGGGTTGTAGTTCTGAATAAATATAATATAAATAAATATAAAACTGTTCAGATGATTTACATTTAAAAATTTACAGCAAGCATTTAATAGCAAATAATATGTGTCATTTCATTTGAATCCAGATTTAATGTCGACCTAAGTGTTTTTCGTTTCCAGACAGACTTTATTTATATTTTATTTCAAGTCTTCATATATAAAAAAAAATCACAGTAATTTTGATAAAAATGTTTTTATATTTGTTTCTGTTCTATGTGAAGGATCAAACGGTATCCAAGAATGTCCTCGAAATAGTTACTTTACATTGAATGTTATTTATTATAAAGGTTGAAAGAATGCAGGCCGTATGGTTGTCTCTCACACATTTTCACATGAAAACCCAGTACTAGAAAGTCAATATGCAGTGAAAATGTTTTTTCTTTTTTTTTTTTGGGACCGAGTCTGAATCTAACCCCTCTTGTATTTAGAATACAGTAATGGTGGGCTTGTCTTTGAAATTCTGGAAGGGCAATTTTCTGGATTGAGTTTGCTCCGCCATCGCGTCTTTTAATTGCTTAAATGCAGTCCAGGTTAAATGGCACGGTATGCAGGCACTACGGGCGTAAAATTCCAATTGCAGATGATGTCATCAGCTCGTGTTACATTTCGCAGTGACGGGGGCGCAGTAATAAAGTTTATAACTTGGTGTGCAGCTTGTAGGAGTCCATGCCTGAAACTTTTCAAAGTTCAGACAGCAAACTGCTGCTTTAGGGTTCCATCTAACATTGCACACTTTCTGCACATTTGGACACGTTTTACTGCAAAAATGAAAGGTGACCCTGTTGTCCTACAAAGAGGACTCAGAATTGGGTTTCTTCTTCTGACCTGTTCCCCATTGTGCTCTCTCCCCACCACAGCAATTGTCCCTGCTCGCTGGCAGCCGCCTTAGCCAGAGCCACCGCAGACAGCATCCTTCAGACTGACCTCTCCATTCACCACCTCAACAAGACTGTAGAAGACGGAGCTGACCCATTACCACGTGAGTCCCGCGGGGGCCCCACGAGACCACTGTCTCACACAAACTAGGTCTTTCTCTCTCGTCACACTCACACATGCATGCATGATACCACCAGGGCTTTGTCCCAGTTCTCCCATGCAAAGTGCACTAAGAGGGCTTTGACCGCTGGACGGCGCAGATGAGGCTCAAAGATTTACTCACAGCTGGAATGTAGATAGGAAACGGCGTAAAGAACTTTTGCTTTCATCTGGACGCACAATAGTGCCCTCGCATAGGCAAGACAAATTTAAAAGAAACATGAAAGAGGTGAATTTTCAAATAAAAATTTGGAACCGAGCTGAAGTAAGCAGTAGGCTTTACAGTAAGCTTAAAAGCTTAAACTAACAGTGCGGATGTAAACTTTTGTTAAAAAGATCTGTGGAGCATAGAAGCTGAATGTAGCTTGTCACTCAACGCAAAAACATATTAAAGATCACAATGACAATGATGCAAAATCAAAATGAGACATTTTACTGATGTGCAATAGTACCTTCCTTTTCCATTTTCTTCTTTTCTTTCATTTTTTAACATTTTGATTTTCGGAAATTACATCTATTTTTGAAACATTTTTATTTTTTTAAAGGAACCGGAAGAGGTAGGTATTATGGGACATTGCTGAGTGGATGATGACATTTGTCCAGCATTGAAACCAAAAGTTATTTTGGTATGAAGCGATACTGGATATGCTCCGTAATAATTACAAAACTTTTATTAGTACACGAACAGTAAAGAGCCTCAAATGTCATTATCCAATCAGAGATGTTCCATTGAACCTACCTTTACTGGTTTCTTACTGTGTTTCATTTCGTAGTTTTTATTTTGATTACTAGTAGTGACTTTGGTTTTCAGAAACATTTCTTTTTTGTTTCTAAAAAATTTTGGGGGGGAATTGTATTTTGGCTTCAGGAATTTGGTTGTTCGGTTTTCTAAAATATAAAAGTGTTTTTGTATTATTTGTTTTGCTTTTTTTAATTGTTGTGATCTTTAAAATGCGTTTGCGTTGAGTGACTTTTTGCTGATATTTTCACTTCTGGGCCTTTGTAAGTATTGACAAAAGGCCAGTGAATTTTTTCCTCTCTGAGTGAAATAAAGTTCAATTCAATCCAGATGACTAGGTTGGTACACACTGGGTCAGGAGGTCATTCACGTGGGTGGAACCAGAATAAAAGTAGTAACTGTTTGAATAATTTGTTACTAACTGAAGCCTTGCTTGACATTTGCTATTTAGCTTAGCAAAGATGGACTATTTATTTAGGTTTCTATGCCAGCGTTGTATATTTTTTGTCTTTTCTGTGCAGTTTTTGTTTGCAAACATTATTTAATTGTGCATAAATTGCAAAAAGTAAGAAAGCAAAGCGGTTTTTAAATGATAGATTTTTAAATTGTTAAAGCTTTGTTTGAAAGGTTACCAAAAAAATGCATTTATTTCAATGAATATGTTTTCAGGGTATGACAACAACAGGGAATGATGACTATGGCTATGGTTGGAAATATCTCATATTTCCAAAACTACTTTGGAAGAAAACTGAGCTTTTACATTTAAATTATATTTTGCTGTTTGAAGTCTTTTTAAAAAAATATATGAATTATCGAACTTTATGAATAATACGATAAATCTGGAAAATAGCAGACAAGAAATCAGCAAAGGCTCAAAAACCAAAACCAAAAAAATGAAAAGTTTTAAATACAGTAACTATAAGAAAACAACATTTTCATGCAGAGGTTTTGTTAGGCTGTGCTTTAAAAAACATATTTTTTTCTGCTGAAATGACCTTGTGAATTAGAAAACGTTCATTAAAACTTTCTCAGAAATACACTGCTTGGCAGATGTTCTCCTCTTCTGAGTTTTGGCTGTGAACAGCTGTTCTAAGATGGAAATGTGGCTCACAGCCCTTTTTTTATGTGGCGAACAAAAACATAAACCCAAGAAAATAGAACACAATTTAAAATTAATTCTATTAACTCCTTCTTAACTATTGAAGAAAAAGAAAACACTTCTCACAAAAACAGCTTGAAGCGTGAAGTTGTCCAAATTTCTTGCTTTAAGTGAAATGCAGGTAAAAAGCTCCACTGTTACTATTTCATTCAAATGAAAACACAACGCGGCTCTTGTCCGATACGACAGACATCCTCCCTTGAACGTGTTTGGTAATCTCATTCTTGAATAAGTCATGGGAGATGGAGGAGGCTTGATCTTCATGGACCTGCGCCGAAGCTCACCATGCGTGCTCACTAAAAGTTCACATGTTGTGTAACAGCCGCCTCATCCTGTTTGCAGTTGCTTCGTTGCACTCCGCCGTTCTTTTTTTCCCCCCTCCCCTCCTTTCTATTTTAGAAACACACATGGACAGAACTGCTGGTGCCGCTCTGAAGAAAAAAGAAAACCCACTACGCTCCCTAAAACAGATTTAAAACTGATCAAATGGAAAATAGGTAAAAATGTACAGAAAATCCACCAATTAACAGTTGTTAATTTAAAGTAATAAAACAGTCAATTTGGAACACCAAAAGACCCAAACCGATGAAAATTATGTTTTGGAGGCATTTTTCTAATGATGGAGGACATATAAAAAGAAAAATAAGATTAAAATAAACATTTCTGAGCATTTCTTTGCTCAAAAAACATTGTGAATCTAGAACAAACAAATTATGTGGGCACCCCTGAGGTTTCTTCGTTTTTTCCGGAATCCGTTTTTTTTGGGGAGTTTTTCCTTACCGCGAAGGGGGGTCTAAGGGCAGGGATGCCAGTATAGCTTAGTCATTTTGTTAGTTCATTTTAGTATTTTCCTATTGAACTCTTTGTATTCGTGATCCTTTTGATTTCATGTTTTACTTCAAAGCCCATCGAGACGACTGTTGTTGCGATTTTGGGCTATACAAATAAAATTGAATTGAATTGAATTGAACAAACACAAATGCTGTTTGACCAAAAAAAAGCTTATTTGTGATGCAGAAAATACACTGGGTGGGCCACAATCTCCCTGTTCCACTCCATTGCCATGCATCCACTTGTGGACGACTTCCCGGCAAATTTGTACGGCTGGCCAACATTGCTCGCCATTTTTGTTGCTCTGATAATGTTAGGTTGGGGGTGTGAGGGGCTGTCGGCTAGCGGGAAAACACATAAGCAGAGCTCTCAGCAACAGGGAGGGCAAAGGGGGGCGGAGTTGCTCAGCAGCAACGCCCCCCCCCCCCCTCCCACCCACACACATTCACAGCTCAGAGGTGAATTTCTAATGCCGCTCTGTAGAAACTATTTGATCAGAGCGGGACATGAAGTGGTCAATCAATGTAATCTTTTATATTACATGTGACCTTTGCACCTGTGTGCAGGTATTTTACCCTCCCCTCATAAGTACACTTTAATTAGCTCAGTTTTTCTTTCTCCAGACGGCACGTTTTAGCTGCTTTTACAGATCTTTACCAGGATTTACGTCTGGGCTTGTAGGAAGACATTTCGAAATGGTTTCACTCTTGTTTTTTTTTTGTTTCTGTGGGGTTAAAATGACCTGCTTGAGGGAAATAAAAGGTCTTTCTGACACTAGGTAGCATATTTCAAGGCTACCGCTTAAATCTTCTAAATGATCATATAGTTTTTTTGTCTTTTTGTCATTTATACCTGGCTATGCTTCCACAATTTTTCTTTTTTCTAAATGACTCAGCTAAGTAGAAACTCAAGAGAAACATCTGGGTTGGTTTTTTTGGTTGATTTTTACACAAGTTACTGAAACCTGCTGAATTCCTTTTAGGGTTTACAGGGTTGCTGGAGCCTATCCTAGCTACTTTAGTGCGAAGGCGATGCACACCACGGACAGGTCTCCAGTCCGTTACAGTTATTATTGTTACCTACCTATACTTTGGTTCATTCTAGGTTATCTTACTGACCAAGTCTTTTATTAACAGAGGAATATCAACACTTTGGTCCATGTCTGTGTTTTGAGCACTTCTGTATGTAGAGCTAAAAAAACTTTTCGTTTAGTTTTGCTGCGGAGCTTTTATTCCAGCTCAGAGAGTTAAAATCTGGAGATCTAAATTGTTTTGATCATTTTCTTTCTGAAAAAAGATCCTCGAGAAAATAATCTTAAATAAAAGCTGTTTATAAGAAAATGTACGTCATAAAACATAAGTAAACACTCGAAGATAAATTTCTGCATGCACTTTTTAGGCTGTAAAAATCTTCAGGCAGCAGATGTTTATGAGAAGAAATTTGATATTCATAAAATAAATAAAGGAGAATATTTTCCTCTAAGCTTGAATCTAGAAAGTAATGACAGAAACGAGTGGTAGGTTTTTTTCAGCCCCCTGTCTAACCGTGTTTTGTTTGTTTGATTTTGCAGAGATCGAGGCTGTGACGGTGGCCCGACTCGTGTTTAATATATTGTTTGAGATGTGCTGCCTCTGGCTGAAGGAGCTCCCCTTCCACCGCCGTCCGCTGCCGTACTATGAAACGTCCATTCACGCCATCAAGAACATGAGGCGCAAGATGGAGGACAAACACGTCATCATCCCAGACTTCAACACGCTCTTCAACATCCAGGTATGGAAAGAAATTCAGCAGAGTAGCTAACAGTAACAGCATTTTCTCTAAACTGGGAAGAAATATGTCACAATCTGTCAGTCTGGGTTCATCAGGCAGAGTGATAGAGTATTACTTACACATAATTTCAGAGCTAAAAATATTTTTTTAAATATAAAAAACAAAACAGAGATCTCATTTTTTAATCTGATTCATTAAACTAGCGAAAACTTCCAAAACAGCATCAAACTAAGCTTTTCAGGACAAGACTAACATCACAACCTTCATAAATGGGTGGATCCAAGCTGTTTGCAGGTGCTTCTCCAGAAATCCTGCCTCATCTGCTGCTGATCACCTGAATCAGGTGTGCATAGCCAATAGGGAGCTTCAATGGCAGATTGGTTGGAAAACATGTCGGACACTGGCCCTCAAGGCCTGGATTCTGACAACCCTGCCTTAGAGTGAAATAGTTAATGTGCGTGGTTTTCTACGAGCATGCTGCAGGCAACAGGTTGTGGTAAACACTTAAAACAACATGCAAGGGTAAGGAAGTGGGAAGTAGGTAAGATGCAGGCACGTTGTGGGGATTTTTATTCTTTCAACCCCCTGAATACTTTGCAGGAAGCCCGTCAGTGCTCTGCACTTGGTAAGTGTGTGAAAATAGAAAATCAGACAAAGCACAGTCTGTGTGTAAGGACACCAAACAATAGCATCACCTGTACATCATAAGTGTGTATAGCTAGATACACTTACCCACACACAACAATGGTATGTTTACATTCCATGATGTCCCTTGTGGTGGGAGGCATGAGCCTCAAAGGAGCTGTAAGACACACCTGGGTTCCCCGTTAAGATGCGACCGCTTCTCTCTACGAACCTCCACAACCCGAAAAACCCATAGTCTCAGTACAGGTGCATGTGATGAAGGTCTTAGAGTAATGCCTGAGAGATGGTCGGTTCGATTCCGCTGTTGGCTCAAGCCATCGTCTAAGAACAAATGCTTCTCTGCTGTAGACTCCACACTGTGGGGTTACAGCTGCTACCTCAGGGGATGGGTCACATTTGGCAAACAAATTTCCCACTATTGACACTTGAACCACAGACATGAACCATCTTATTTTCAAGTAAATCTGTTCAAATGCAAACGTTCAAATGAATGAAAGATTTTGAAATACTAAGGCATCACACAGCAAAATCTGAATCTTGAGAAAGTAAAAAGACCCTTGTTTTAAGAATAAAATATGTTCTGTCGTTTTTTTAATAGCAAAAATAATCTTAAATTGAGACAAAATGTCTTGGTGAACAGATTTTCTTCTTGAAATAAGAAGGCATTTTACCTCATTTTTCTTATTTAAAGACAAATTTTCAAATTCCAAGAATATTTGACTTCTTTTTCAAGGAACCTGTATTTTCAATGCAAACTATAAGCTGCTGCACAAAAAGCTCTTTTCTGCTTCACACGATTATTTCCTTTTTCTGACCTTTATAAAAGAACATTTTTTGGATGTTATCATATTTATTGTTTTGGATTGTTTTCTTTGGTCCCTCAGGATCAGGAGGAGCAGGCTTTCTTTGCTGTGTTCGATGGTCACGGAGGCGTGGATGCAGCTATTTACGCTGCCAACCACCTGCACGTCAACTTAGTTCATCAAGAATCCTTCAGCCAGGATCCCATCGAAGCGCTCTGCAAAGCCTTCAAGGTCACTGATGAGCGCTTTGTGAAGAAGGCCTCACGAGAGGTAACGAGAGGTAACATTTTCATAGATGTAAAACTTTAGCTCCAGTTATTTATTCATGTGTGGGATTTCTGGGCAGAAACTCCGCTGTGGGACCACAGGAGTGGTGACGTTTCTACGAGGCCAGACGCTGTACGTAGCCTGGCTGGGAGACTCTCAGGTCATTCTGGTTCGAAGAGGGCAAGTGGTGGAGCTGATGAAACCACATAAACCAGACAGAGAGGTGAGGGACAAACATGAGCCCCTAAATGTAAAGCTTTCACAGCTGCTTAAATAAACTTTATTTTGGAAATTCATAGCTCAGCTGTGGCAAATTTCCTTTTGTCTGTAAATAATGTTTTTTCCTGGTAGATATTTTGTCAGTTTTAGCGCACATTTCAGGTTTTTTTTTGTCCCCAAACCCCCAAAGTAGACCTACCTACCCAATGACAACAGCTTACAGTAACCACCAGGGAGGAAAAGTGCTGCAATTTAACAGTGGTTGCAGAATTGCAGCTGCGATGACACAGATCACCGGTTTGTTGCAGGATGAGAAGAAGAGGATTGAAGCCCTGGGAGGATGCGTGATCTGGTTTGGCACATGGAGGGTCAATGGTAGTCTTTCTGTCTCCAGAGCAATAGGTAAAGAATTTATGTGACCTGTTATCACTCAAACCGATGCAATTGTTTGTTGTTTTTTTTATTATTTTTTTTGCATTTAAACCATTTTTTGGGTTGTGTTTGTTTATTCGTAAAACTTGAGTTTATTATTTACCACTTCTTTTTTGTTTTTATCTGGCTGTGGTTGTACAATCCTTAATTTAAATCGTTGTGTTAAATTTAGGGAGAATCTTAAAAATCGTTGAATTATCATCTCAACCTTTATATTATTTATAATAATATAAGTTATGTAAAAACAGATTTCAGTGCAGAAAAAAATTGGCGTTTTTAGTGGAAATGTGATAAATAAATTAAAACAAAACAAAACAGTAAAACAATTCAGTATTTTGGCCATAATACCAATCTCTATCTTAAACTGAACTTAATCTGATTAAAATAAATTGAATTACTTTAATTCAATAAATGGATTCAGAACACAACCTTTAATAGAATGTCTAATAGAATACAGTTGATTGAATAGATGTATTTTCTCTGATGGGAACCATATAAACAAAGCAGACGGTGATCCTGAATCCAGACATTTCTGAAAGAAATCTCTCATTTTTGACTATAATCAGTCCCTGATGCCATCTTTTATTTGCACAGTGTTGGCAAATGAAGCAGAGGAGCCTAAAACATGAAACTTAAATTTTTCTGCTGTCTTGAGTAGTTTCTACAATGAATACAATTAACCTTCAGAGAAAATATTTCAAAGTCAAAATCTGTAAGGACAGCTTTAAGTCTTCTTTTAGAGTCCAGGTTTCTATTCAAACGGGTTTGATGAAGTCGAATAATTTGCCATTGAAACCCCTATAGGGAGAAGCCAAAAGCCAATGACAAAAAAAAACAAAGAAATATGAGACATTCTCCTCTAATGTTACCCAATGAAGGCATGTGTGGAGTAATACAAAAAGTAGTGATTTAAGGACGGATTACTGTAAAACACCAAGACAACTTTAGTTGTGAGAAAGTTTCATGGTTTATAAATCCTGATCCTCCAGCATCCTGCTCTTATTGACCCACTCCGATGAAAATGTTGTTCTTGTGGCATTTTTCTAATGATGGAGGACATATATGAAGAAAATTAAAATCAGCATAATCATAATTAAAAGACCAATTGGAAACCCTTTGGAAATAGGTGAAAAGATTATCGGAGTGGGACTTTAAAGGTTATGTTAATGTCTGATATTTTTTAGGTTTAAATCAGGATTTTAAAGCAGGAAAACATGCAGAACCCGAGGAGCAAGAGCAGAAAAAGCTGGTTTGCAGAAACAAACTGTGTTCTGTCTGACATAAAATGACTTCAATTTGTCATTTTGTTCATCTGTTTCTGAAGCAAAAAGGTATTAACCCTTTGACTACCAAAATAAAAACCTTTCGCCCAGTCAAAATTGTTTTAAATCTCCCAAAAACGAAAATTTCAAGAGCCCCATCCCTTTACTGTTGGTATCATCGACAATCCCGAAATGTCCTCAGTGGATCTCAAAAGAAGTTAATTCAGCAGCATGCAGTGGTTGGGAGATATTCAAGTCTACAGAGGACAAATTTGCATCAAGATCCTTTACTTAAAGTATTTGTTAACATGCTGCCTTTGATGACAGGGGACTCTGAGCACAAACCCTACATCTGCGGTGATGCGGACCACAGTGTCTTTCCTCTAGACGGTTCCGAAGACTACCTGATTCTGGCCTGCGATGGCTTCTGGGACACCGTGAGTCCAGAGGAGGCAGTACGAGTGGTCAGCGACCATCTCCAGGAGAACAGCGGAGACACCACCATGGTCGCACACAAGCTGGTGGCCTCAGCCCGAGACGCTGGATCTAGTGATAACATAACTGTCATAGTTGTCTTCTTGCGGGACCCCCGCTCTCCACCTCCCACAAGCACAGAGGAGGAGGATGAAGCTATGGTGGAGGGACAAGCGGTGGAAGAAGATGCAACAGAGGTGGAAGAAGAGGAGCAAGAAGAGGAGGAGGAAGATGAAACGGTTAGAGCTGAGCGTGATGGTGGTGAGGGGGGCAGCACTGCAGACATTGGGGGGAAGGGCCGCGGAGGTTGGCCCCTGCAGCAGTGCTCAGCTCCCGCCGACCTCGGCTACGAAGACCGAACTGACTCGTTCACGGACAGAACTAGCCTCAGCTTGCTGGGGCCGTCGCTGGAGGGCCGCATCTCCCTGACACGAGGCTCAAGGAAGGCCTGCTTCAACTTTAGCCCTGACCTCTTCACGACCTCTCACTTGTATCGCGAAGAGCGCCCGCTGGGGCGCAGGTCAAATATTCTCTTTCAGGAGCCGGGAATCTCTGGCTTCACGGACCCACTGTGGCCCCAGACAGCCATGCTGTTGAGCAAAGCAGTAAGGCGGAACCCCTGGCGCGGCGACCACGGTTCTCGCCGGTGGGGCCGAAGATGGCCAAGCAAATCCAGGGAGCTTCTGATACCATCCAGCCAAATGCAGTGCTACTCCACCTGGAGGCCTGGAGTGGTTGTTCCTCACCTGCCCCCTGATGCCACCTTCTGAAGGGGTGGTCCAATCCAAATCATCTCAGCCCTTTCTTCAGTCTTTTCGCCCCTTAGCCAAGCCCCCTGGGCCTTTAACAACACATCTTTCTTTGATAGTAGGTAGTTGTTGCTCCTGCAGTAATTATGTGGTTTTAATCTATCGCTGTGTCCAAACTAAGAGGCTGCATCCTCCGTGGAGTTGTGTTTAAAAACGTGGGTAAAATTTTGTAGTTATCTTTATTTTCAGCAGAAAAGGCTGCAGTGGGAGTAACTACGAAAGAGCAGCCTATCCAAAAATTCTTTGAGCTAAAAGACAATGAAAACGGCTAAGGCTAGACAGGAAATGGGTTGGAATTGTGGCCGAATTCAGTTTACGCCTTGTATTCTTGCTGGGCTTCAGAGAATATGGCATTCGGTGCACTCGGAGTGTGCAGATGCTTAATTTGAACACAGCTTCTGTCAGAGGACTGGTGCTCCCCGTCCTCGGTTGAAAGCTTTCAAACCTAAGCAGACCCTCATATTTCAAGCCCCCGCCCCATCCTGTCGATGAAGCCCAAACAGAACCCTCTCCTGCTGATTGGCTAACATCAAGCCAGAGCTGGGAATGTCGGTTGTGTCCAAAGTGAATGTAAAATGAATTGTAGAGCAGGGTGACACGTTTACTGCAGGCATTGAAATCACAGTTGGATCTGTGTCAGTCAGGGTGAACAAAACAAATGAAGTTCTGATGACATTTTATAGCTGGACATTAAGGCGTCGTGAGAGAGTATGCACTCAGTTTTGTTACGAACCGTAAAGCTCAGGCCTTAGTCACAACTGATATGTGGGCGAAAAATGGGCAAACCCTGTACAACGCATGCAGGTCGCACAGGGAATATCAAGGTCGTAGGCTGTTCTGTGAGCCCCCAGAGTGATAATGTTCACATTTTTCTATGGGCATGCTACACATGGCAGGTCGTAGGGAACACTTAAACCACACAAAAGGGTAAAGGCTGATTTACACTGGTCCGTCTGCAGTGCGTCTCCGTTGCGTTGATACAAAAAAATTGGAGGATTATTAGTCAGTGTGAATTTTAACATCACCTCCATCATTGTCTGCTGTGTCTGCTGTCTATCCCCCTGCAATCGACGCAAGCTATAGGCAAGACTTCTATTTCCAGTCTATCAGCGCGTCAATTTTGTGACAAAAATCTGGAGAAATGGTAAACAGGTCCAGGTTTCAAAATAAAAACTTCTGTTTTACTTTCAAAATAAAACTTCAAAATTGTTTATTTTATATTATGTGACATGCCCACAAGACAACGCCTGTTAACTCACCGGATAATACCGGGGTCCATTTTTTGACAAATTTTAATTTTGTAAGGAGGAGGGCTTGTGAAAGTATTGGATGTTTTGATGACACGGGGTGGTGGACAAACCCCCTTCTCCAGAAGCCAGAGAAATAAGAGCAACAGCAATAACATAAACTAACTGACAGTTGTGAGATGGACTCCCCAGGCAGCGCAAGGGAGACGGACTGCACATGGACCAGTGTAGATCATGGGCAAGTACGGGTGGAGTAACTGAGACAGAAACACAAATACGTCATGATACACTTACCACACGCATGACAATGGTACGTTCAATTTTCACGGTGTTACTTAAGATAACCGAGGAGCCTCTAGGTAACTGTTCGACACACCTGCACTCCTCTTAAGGGGCAGCCGCTCCTCTCTACGACCCTCCATAGGCCCGGACAAACCCAAAAACTGGCAGCACCGGCATGGGTCGACCCCTGTACGGATGCATGTGACTAAGGCTTAAGCTAAGTTTGCATTCAGTCTGATGAGGCTTTTAGCATTATATTAGTAACCCCTGGTGTTTCTATTGCACTCTTTAAACAGATGGATCTTATTTTGGACAGAAGGCATAAAAAATAAATTTGGAAGTTGCTTCTTTATATTTATGTGTATAAGGCCAAAAGGTTGTCCTAATGATTAGGACAATGTCTGATTAGGAGCCAATCAGGCATTCTCATGTTGTAAAGCCCTGCAGGGATTTTCGCCCTTTTAGCCATAGGAGCAATACATTAGTTGAAAACCTATATTTTGTCTTTCTGTATTGTAATTAATCTACCAGATGATATAATATACATATATATATATATATATATATATATACATACCCTCCTAGACATATCATGTAGTTGTTCAAATGTTTATGAAAATAATGGCCATAACGATTACTTTGTGAAGCCTGATCCTTCTCTAAACGCGCCTGAGGAGGGGAAAACACATCGTCTGAAATTTTGTTGTAGCTTTAGATTCCAGTTAAGATTTGAAAAATCATTTTCACTAATATTTAGACCAAAAACAACACTAAAATTTCATTGTTTGTGGTGTGGATGATCGTTCCATTCATGCATCGAGGCCTAATGACAGCCCCTCTTTCCATACCAGCAGTGAGTAAAGGATTCGTTGGTTTCATGGGTTTTTGTTGTCTTTCCTTTTCCTGTTTTACATCATTTTTAGGAAAAACTAACATGTCATCTTTTTGTCACAACAGATAGGAAGAATGTCGAGTGACTGCATAGCATTAAGCTTCACTGGCCCATCCTGCTTCTGCAATCCTTTTGGTAACATCTACATATAAGTCCTGCACGTTCATTGCCCCTGGTTTTAGGCTCTGAAGGCGCATGTTGTTCTGCCCGTTGTAGTGGAGTATATAACCCAGCAATTAAACAACAATTTGTCCACAATAGAAAGCTCATAGTGTTGGATTATAAAAGATTAGAATTCACACACTTGAGTAATTTCTTTCTATGGTTCAGTATTCCAGATGGGGACAGAAACCCTAAGTCTTCATGAGTTATTAGGAATATTTAGATAACTAAAATGTTGTTGGTGTTGTGGCACATGCGGCAGAATTTATGTATCTCACAAAAATGCACTATTTTAATCAATTGCTACAAAAGCTAAAAAAAGACGAAAATAGTGCCTTTTATTTGTTTTTATTACCCCTGCTGTCCTCGCGCTATAGATAGCTAAAAGTGGGATTTAATAGGCGTTTGTCATTATAATATCTTGTTTTACAGAGGGCATAGAACTTCAGAGCAAGGGTTAAATATTTTGGAAAATGCTGCAAAAATGTAAAAAGTATCATGGCAATTGACACTGCTCTCAAGTCTGTATCCACATTTGTACTACTACCTAACTAATATATGTTAGCACTTGTCTTTGAAAAGTATTTCTTTGTTAGAACTTCTTTTTGCAGATTTTAAAGTAACATGACTTAAACAAGTATTTCATAATGTCAAGTTTTTTCTAATTGAAGAAGGAAAAAGTAAAAATATTCTTTCTAATTAAATTCAATTTTAAATTTGGATCTGTTCTATATTTAACGTGTGCGACAAGCAATTAAAGAAAGAAATATTCAATAAATTAATTGTGTAGCAGTTGCTTTTAGAGATCAGATTTTTTTTTTTCAAAAAAACCCAAAAAGAACATTTTTATGCTGTTTAAACAATAGAAATTTGTGCTATATTTCCCCATTAATAAATACATGGACATTATTGGCTCATTAGTGTCAAACACTGTAATTTTTTTTTCAAGGATACTACAATGAATTGTAGCTCCTGTTGGAAGACCTAATGATACAGAGAAAAGTACTAGGAGTAAAAATATAGCACCCTCTTGTTAAAGATAATAAAAATAAGAAAATAAAAAAACAATATATTTGTAATCTAATATTTTTTATGATTCAAATGAAAAATCTTTATCCCTAATAAGAAGTTTAGGCAATAGAGCCCATGCTATGGAGGACATTAATAGTCTTTAAAATGAATTACAGCAAAAATAATTACAACATTTTGATGATTAAAAATTAAAATTGACTTAAATAAGCTTTTGAATACAACAATTAATGTCCAAATGAAGTCAGTGTAGTGTTTAGGAATTTCAAATTGTAAATTTAAATTGTATTTTTTTATTAAATGCCTGATATTAAAAAATTGTGACATGCAAAAACATTTTAACGGAAAACCACATATAAGGAAAACTAAACCACACCCATCCTTAATTTGTTAAGAAAAGTATTTCTCATTGTATAAATTTGAAAAAACAATTTTAAATCTAAATCAGAATTTTCCCTGCTGCAGTTTCAAATCGCCTTTCCTAAACTGTTTTGCCTCAACTTTAGCTTTTGTGCGACACTGAAACCTTAAAGTAGAAGGAAGAAACTGTCCCGTGACTATGTCCAGCTTTCTGATTGGTTACCTGCGATTTAAGGATAAGTGACAGCAAGAAGCATGCGTTCACTATGGACAAGTTTAAAAACATATGAGACCCACATGAACAAATGTTTAAACATTTGTCCCAAATGCAAACATTGTTTAAATAGCAACATTTAACCTTTTCTCTTTTGATTTAATAGGAAATTAAAATGACCCAACTTAAAGAAGAAAAACAGTTTCAAATTATGGGGAACCTAAAACCTTTTTTATTGTGTTTTATTTTTCTCAGTAACACAAGCGATTCAGAAAAGTGCAAATATCAATATATGCTGATGATATATTCCTAACTTCCCCCTTTTTTTTAAGACAAAGGCTGCACTGATAAAGGAAAGGGTTTAATTTGTATGTTTGGAGGAAAATTTCATTCCACATGGAGCCATTATTTCAATAAATAATTTTTACCTTTCTTACTGCTACTATTACTTATTAGCTGCTGCTTTGAAAGAACTACAATAAAGATTCGGCAAGGGAAGACCTATAAGTAATTTTAATAGAACAATAGTAGTGAACTGCCCTCTTTGGTGCCAATAAATGCCAACTCAAACATTGTTTATTAAGAAACTGTCTCATAATCTTGAGTCAAGTTAGTTTTCTCTCTGATAATAGGATTTCTCACCAACAGAAATGCGTTCCTTGCACTTTAACATGCGACCTGGTATGTGCAGAATCCACATACTACTTAGACAATGACCTCGTTCAGGCCGGCAATTTTATTTATTTAGTTTTTTTAACAGTGGCCAAACCTTTCTAGCATTCCAATGAGCATTTTCCCAGTATCCTTTCCTCTTCTGCTCCTGCTGTTGATATCCTAAAATTATCTGGCGAAAACCTTATGGACTCACTATCAAAGAGCGTCACTAGAGCAGAATGTACCTCATGTCCTAGAATGTGGTGAATTAGGTCATCAGGAGTTGGTGTGCTTCTTTTTTTTTCTGTCCGTCATATTATAAGGGGTGCTTTAAGGAATGTTCTTGAAAACGAAAAAGCGAATGAGTCATTTTGTGGACTTATCCCCACAATGTCTGCCAAATAAAGAAATAAAAAGGAAATCATAGTCATAAAGAATTCACATAGACATGGATGTGCATGTTTGCTGTCAGTACTAACTGTAGGATAAGCGAGTTCTTGGAGAACATGTGTGACGCATCAGCCGTCCTAGCCATGTCTCACTCACATCATCTGCTGAATTTGCTTTGAATAGATCCCTGAAATAAGAGAAGGATCTGATTTTGATTAATAGGAAACTTGAAGTGTAAAGGTGTTGAGTCATTCTGGTTTTCACTGGGTTGTTCTGCAACGACTTTGCTGCTTTGCCACCCTGGAAAAGATCCATAAAACGACTTTCTAAACGAGACAATTCATTCATTCATCCTTTCTTTTTTTTAAGGCAGAAATCAGTGAACTGAATCAGGATTTCACTTCAACAATATGAGTTGCAGGTGATGGAGCGCTTTAAACAACTGGCCACTGTGCTGCAACTGTTTTAGCGGATGGATTCGATCTTTTCATATTTAATATCAATGCGGCTGCAAACTGAAAAGTCAGAGCTGCCATCAACAGTTGATAATGTATCTTGTGCTATCTTAGAAGACCCCACCCTTACATTGACGTGTTCTCCCTACCATGACAAAGGTGGATAAAGGTGGAAAGATTACATGTAATCCATGGACACCAGTGAGGTTCAGAAATAATTGAAGAAAAAAGGTTCAGCGCACTGTCTAGTGGGGTCTAGATGACCCAACTCCCAGCGTTAAAGTGCCTAGGATAGCACAAGGGTTACGGATGACTTTGCCTCATGACATAAGGCTTGATAAACAAGACGAAATGCTTTGTTTAGTGGAAATCTTAAAGAGCCACTCTGATTATCTTTTAAACATCTTTAAATTGTTTTCAGTGGTTTTTAAATTAGGATTTTAATAAGCCAAAAAAAAAAAACTGTCTTTTTCTAGCACATAGTTTCTACAGAGTGGCAGTGGTTCATTAGAAATTCACCTGAGTTGAGCAACCCTGCCCCCCTTTCCCTTCCTGTTGCTAAGAGAGCCCAGTGTATTTTCTTCCGAACTGCATTTTTTCATCTGCTCCTGATTCACAATGACTTCATTAAAAAAAAACTACTAAAATGTAAATTTTTTTAGCTTCATTTTTCTCCGTCATCAAAAAATGTCACGAGTATGTTATAAACACCAAAAACCCAATTTTTTCACAGTGGGGTTACAATTGTGACCGTCCTGACAATTGCGTTGGTAAAATAAATTATTCCCTATCATAACAAAATGGTTCAAGACTAACAAGGTGTTTTTTTTAGGAAGTGGACTGTAGCCCTGTTTTATCATCTGTGCAGATTAAAAACACTTAAGCATGATGTACTCGTGGCCACTCAGCAGCTGTGAAGTGCAATTGTACCTTTCCATAGCCTCTTGTACGTTTATTTTAAGGATCACAGGAGGTCCTCAAAAACAATGCAACACCATTCCGCTTACCTGCACTTACCCTGTCCTAATTCTGCTGTTTTTAATCAAACCCTGAGATGATCACAAGCAATAAAAGAATTAACAATCGTGGTGACCCCCCCCCCCCCCCCCCCCCGGCTTCGCTCGTGTCACCCCCATACTTTGCTCATCCTTGCATAAAAATGTTCCTCCTCTCACGACGGTGGCAAAACAAGACGTTCAGCTCTACGCTCCCATTATCTAACTATAGGGACCTCCATCAATCTATTTGCACTGTGTCTGTGTACACGAGAAGCTTTTCTTTTTCTCTGTAAGCAATAATAACATTGCATTAAAAAATAAAAGGCTCTGTGGGTTTGTCTTCTGCTGAAGGATGAAACAAAATGTTGTTCTGTTAGCCATACCTGAACGAGCATGACTGCAGGGTTTACGAAGTCAGTTTCCCATTCACTCCTCAATCTTTTTTAAGAAAAGAATACATAAGGAATCCAAGATTATAATTTCTCATTTTAAATTTAGAGGATCTTTATGTGGATGAAATTGTGAATGTGAAGCTTTCTTCCTTCAGAGGAGCTGAGATAAAGGAGGCAGGACATTTCCGTTGAATTGGCATTCCTCAGCAGAAAAGCGAGAGGCCTTGTTGGACTGTTCAAATGTAGACCAGTGGATGGTGTCTTATGATGGGGCAGACTCCCGTTCTTGCCCCCTACCCCAAGGATTGAAGGCAAACCCCATGATTGGTTGTTCTTCAACATGCAGATTAGATAAGGGAAAAAAAGAAAAAAAAACACTGAGTACCTGTATTGTCGGTGTTCCTGTAGTATATAAATGTGTACTGTAACTGGTGACTAATAATGTATATATAAAGATTAGACCAAGTTTCTGGCTGATGCTTTTTCCTTTTCTGAAGAGTTAAATATTGTATTTTTCTGGGCTGAGTTGATTTTGATGTTTTAGACTGTAAAATCAAACCCAAACTTCTATGCAGTAGATTTAATTTTTGAAACATTCTGCTAAACATTTCAGCAAAAAACATCTGGGATTTCAGCTGGAAGTTGCCACCTACTGCTTCCTTATTGCAGCTTTGGATCTCACTCAGGGAGTGTTAAAGAAAGAAAAAAAGGTTGCAAGATGTTTGGAATTTAAACTCGGGATTGAGAAACAAATCTGACCAACGAAGGTCCCACTTTACAGTCTCTTTGCAGTCTCAAGTTTTAACACCTGGAGGTTCAGAAATCAAAACAGCAGTGACCACTGATGACTACCATGACAAAGGGGGATAAAGGTGGAAAGATTTCCTGTAATCCATGGACACCAGTGAAGATCACAAATCATTGAAGAAAAAAGGTTCCGCGCACTGTCTAGTGGGTCTAGATGACCCCACTTCCAATGTTAAAGTGCCTGGGATAGCACAAGGGTTAATATCATTTCCAAAGTTGATTACCCAATTATTTTTTTTTGCTTCCTCTGCAGCTTGTGCTAACATGCTGAAAAGTTCTTTTTATTTTATTTACCTGGAAGAGAAGCTCAATCGTTTCTCTTCAGGTATACAGATTGAGATGCTGGAAGTCGCAACTTGAATAGATGTGATGCTGTAATAGGGCTCTCCTGGAGCAGTGTTGTCTGACGTTACATAAACAGCTTTGCAGAAATGAGCGGTCGGTCGGTCCTCCTCATTCCGTCTATAAAAAGACTCCTCACTTCACCTCACTTCTAATCTGCCTTTGATTCTCCATCACACCAGTTTGGACTTTCAGTAGGGCAGGACTGTGAAGTTAAGAAAACAGACAGCCAAGTCTTCTGTTCTGTCTGAACACATATAATAAACCCTGGGCCAATTTTTGCACGCCATTGATGTTTACTTTTTTACTATTTTTGAATAATTTATGATCTTCGGGATCCAAAATTCTGTTTTAATGTTGAGCAAAATAAGCAATGCATGATTTCATGTATGGGTGAAGGGCAGCCATTCATCCAATAGGGGTAAGGTAGTACCTGCTAAAAAAAACCAGCTAAATCTTCAGTGAAAATACAACAAAACAAATAAAAATGTGTCTGTCTTTTTTGTGACAAATTGGTTCTTCCTAAAGTCGCCCTTCCTTAATTAGAAATAAAAAGTACGGTATTTCATAATATATTCCTGAGTAAATGTTATTTTCCAATCTGAAAAATAAGAGAATCCAACAGAAATTAGTGCAACTTCATAAAACTATTTATTAACACCAAAAAGGAAGAATATACACAGAATAATGCAGGCTGCATTGTGAGAACATTCAGTAGATGACACAAAAAAGAAGCATTTAAAGGGGAAACGCCTAATAAAGCCGTTCAAGACTTTCTATCAACACGAAAAGAATGACTCTTGAAGGTTAGAAGTATGTTTTCAAATGCTAAAAAAAAGTCTGGCTCCACTTCACATTTAAAGATAAGGTGCAGAAAGGCCCTAAAAACTGCCTGTTCCCCTGGTGCTGTGCAAAAATCTGCTGCAACCTTTACGTTGTGTCTGCTCTGTTTGTTTGATCACTGAGGTGTGAAATGACAAATCCATCAAGAAAAGCCAAGAGTGCAGCAGAAAATCTGTTATATAATCAACTTCTATTGGGTGTGGATGTCGGCTTCCTCTGAGAACTGTTCCGACAGCACGACGCAGAGCTTCACTTCACACAAAATTAATGAGTTTTTGTTGCTTGTTGTCAGTTTTCAATATTTTAAGTTTAGTACCACAGGACTGCTGACATTCATCTTTATTCATTCATATTTACAAAAACAATGTTGATATTTTCCACGTTTGTTGATCATTTGTCTGACAGGACATCTACAAGACAAGAGGAGAAATGAAAATCCAGTTGTCTGGGTAAATGTACAAGTAATTTATGAACTACAAAGGGTATAATTAATCAAAAAATGAGAAAGAAGCTGCTCTTAACGTGTCTCTAACTGCAATTTAAGACTTGAGGACATTTTTCTGTGAATAGAGTGAACTGGCCCCTTTAAAAAAATGCACCAAAAATCCAAATAACCTGATAATTCAGATAATAGCTTGTAATGTGGAAAAAGAGCCTCGGATTGAGCAAAAGCTGCGTGTTAAAGTTAATTGGACAAAATCTGGAAGTGTAGAAGCTGCACGTGCACGCAGGGGTGTTGCACACGCCTTCCCGTGTCAGGGGAAAGAAACCAACACCTGCTCTGCCATCCATCTGGAGTCAGCGGCGTCCTGCGGAGCTTTTAGCCTGAAGCTCTGGGAGCAGCCTGGGATTCACGTTCCATGCGGTTCAGTCCTTGATGCGCCTTCAGAACGGGCACGAAGCCGCGGCTGCCATTCACGGTGAAGGCATTTACATAAATGATCAGAAAGAGTTCACCTCCGGAAAGAACGCACAATGCTGTTCAGTAGCTGACAGGTTGCAGAGGTTTTTTAAAAATAAATGGGAAATTGAGGAGAAGAGCCGAAAGCACAAAAACAATGAGCACGGTAGAAAACGCCGATGATGGCGTGCGCTTCAGTCACGGTGGAACACTGTGGTCTGAGATGTAACATTAAAATGACCCCCAAGTATGTGCACCCCCCTACACAACATGACGACCAACTTTTAAATCACAAGACAAACCAGACCAGAGTGAGTAAGACGAAAGCATGCAATCGTCTGGAATAGTGAAGACCGGTCCACGTGGTCGGTGAAAGCTTGGTCCTATACTGACTGAAGGCAGCAGGAGATCCAGTTTCCTGAATCGTCTTCTTAGTGAACTCATGCACAGCAGGCAGTTTCTACTCTACAGGTCTGTGGGAATCGCACGCGTGTGGCTGTTTCCGGCCGTCGTGGCGTCGCGCTGCCGCTTGTCCTCGCAGGATAAAGCAGCGGTGGGAGGGAATCACCTGTCGCCGGGCAGACTCGTGTCTTCGGACAGAAGCTGTTCTCCTGGATCAGAGCAGAAACAGACGATGCGCGCCTTTTTTATCCACAAGGACAGAAATGCAAACGCTTCTACTGCTTGACACAGTTTTCGGTCAACTCTTGACATTTTGGGTCATTTTATGTCACTAAGATGAATAAAAAAGAAGGATTCGATGCTGCATATGAAGAAACTCAGCCTTACTAAAGGTTGGATTGTATTGCAGAAGCCATTTTTGCTTCTCATGGAATTCTGGGAAATAATAAGCATTTTTACAAGTGTTGAATTATAAAATGTCTTATCTAGTACTCAGATTCAGTAGATCATTCCACGCTGGGGTTCATCAGAACCAGCTTCCTACTAAGTTCTAGCTAAACAAAGTATTATTTTTACTTTAATACATGTGATATCCCCAAAGTAGAAGCTAAATGTGTGAAGACAATAGAAACAGCAAATCATGGAAACATTTTTCCACTTCAAACATCCATTTAAGGATGCTCTTGTTTTTGAAATTCATTTCAATTCTTTAGATGTACTTCATGGAGTTTATTTTAGTTTTGTGGTTGTATTTTGTTCCTATTCTGCTGCATTATTGCCCAGACCTCACTTGAAAAATATATATTTTTTAATCTCAATGAGTTTTTCTCCTTCTGGCATAATAGAGATGATATAGAAATAATAAAAATGTAAAGAGAATAGATACATGTCAAAAAATTAATCTAGCTATGGAAGCAACAGCAGTATCAGCTTAAAACCACAAATACGAATGTTGGAAAAAATTAATATAAAAACCAATCAGGAAGTAAATGATCAATTTCTGGTAAACTTTGTCAGTTTCTCTTCTGGTTGTGTTTCTACTGTCGCTGCCTTTTATGTACATGTGAGGCAAACAAGAAGAAGCTAGCTTCTGCCATGGCGAGTCAAATACTATTGACTGAAGGTAAACTACAATGAGGGATGTGTGCTGTGTGCACTAAACATACTATAACCCTTTTTTCACTTCAAACAATACAAGTGACACACTTTTACCGAACCACGAAGAACAAAACAGTCTAAAAGACCCAAAATGACAGATTTTTTTATGTTTGAAGCGATTTTGTGAAACATATTTTAAGTGCCAGTAAAAAAACTTAATATAAAAGACTGTATCTATCACCTTCCATGTTTCGATTTGTGGGCCATGTATGGAGATGCATATTGAATCTCGTTAGAGGGAAAGATACACACCCATAGTTATTATTCATCCTATTAATTAAAGGTTAATGGCCGACAAAGTGTGCATTATCAGAAATTAACGCACAAAGTGGATTAATGTCTGATAATGCAAACTTCGAAGACCATTACCCACTTATACCATGGTCACTTACAAAAGAAATAAATATTCAATCAGTTTTCAGTACTTTCTTCTTGGTATTTTTTGGTTTGGATCGCTTTTTTCACACAAAGTAGACTATTTGTTATCTGGTGCGGCGCATTGTCACGCTACAGTGACAACAAGCCGCACCGACCTCCAATCTCGGCTGCAGCGGCAAAGAAAGGTGATATACCGGTATATGCTGGTCATACATAAAGCATCGGTTCAGAGAGAAAGTTCACCTCTTACCGCTTGTTTTTAAAGCAAAATTTTGTTTTTTAAAGAAGCTAGCGCAGTGATCAAAACCAATTCTATCACTGATTGGTAACTAAGAGGCCTACGAGGCTGATCAACTACTTTTAAAAATGTATCGATTTTTATGGTTTGTGTGGCTCGTCTCTAATAAATAAATAACTGAAACCTGGGGCAGTGTATGTACCTGTGCAGGGAGGAGTGTGGTTGTCATAGCGAGAGGTGCAGCTCTGCAGAGCTTCATCCTCAGAGTCACTGTCACTGCTGGTTGCCGCCACCAGGATGGACGATGACTGATCTTTAGTTATGGGGAGAAAAAGACAAAAACATTACAATTAGATCTAATATTTCACTTCTTTGTTCACCCGGCAGTAAAATTTCTGAGCATCTTGCACATGAAAATGAAGCAGACTTTAGGAAACTTCTGTCATGCTGCAAGAAAAACTTTGAAGAATTCATATCTCAAATTAGTTTTTTAATGCTTTTCAAGGCTCAGAGTTCAGACATTTTTATGTCAGAAAAACTTTATAGTAGAGATGCTGAGAATAAAGCTGGGGCCCGGATTTACAAGAAGACATCAACCTTCACTAGGCGGTGCATTGGTTCCCTCCAGCAAGGACTGATGGGAGTTTCCTGAGCCTCCAGCCTCACAGTCCAACATAGCAGCTCTGCAGGAAGAAGACATGCAGAGCGGTAAGAAAAGCCCACGGAAGACAGATACACCACGGACCTCAGCCGCACCCGGTTTTGCCGCTGCAGCTCTTGCTGGTGGTTAGGTAGCCTGGCCCCCCAAGGGTGAAGATATCGTCTCTGGATCCTGAGGCCCCGTACAGCTGCTGCTCCACACAATACTGCTGCTTGGAGGAGGAAATCTGCTCTGATGTGGAGCTGCCGAGGGACACCAGGGTCCCTGTAAGAACGTCAGCCTTCACCGCTCCTGGAACAGAGACAACCAAAATAAATGTCACATGCAGCAGTAGAACTCAGTGATCCATTAAAGACATGACTGAATGAAGTTTATTTGTTGTCCCTAATTAAGATGAACAAGTTCAACAGAAGTCCTTTAACGTCCTTATCAACCTCGAGAGTAAAAGGTATTCGAAGGGAAGTGTGAAGTTTCAATCTAAAGTTCAACAAAGTCAACATTGTGTAAAGTAAGTGTTTGTTCTAGAGAACAAAAAAATACATATTTTTATTTTTAATCAAATGTGACAAATGTGTAAAGAGAGCTGTGAAATGGTAACACAATGTGCTACGAAAGGAAGCAGGAAGAAAGAGCGAACACTGCCAAACTCACAGAACATTTTCAGAGAAAACAACAAAGAACCAACGGAGAGGTTTTCAAACAATCCATTTTCGACAACAGCCAATCAGGACGCAGAACAAAATAAATTTGCGAAAAAGTGAGACAGTGAAAAGTGAATGGCGATATAGCAGGAGAACACCGTATTTACAACTTATCATTTCCCGTAAGGCCCACTAAAGGTAAAAGGTGTGGTTATGAGGAGAAAAAAAGGAGGATGGCTGACCATCTGCAGTGGACATGACATCTGCAGGATGCAGGGTGAGCTCTGCAGCAGGTTCTGCAGCTCTCAGCTCTGTGTCCATCTCCTCTGGACTCCTCCTCTTCACAACCACAGAGCTGCTGTCCAGCACGGGGGACAGCGACTTCCTGGCTGCATACAGGAAAAAAGCAACATCTATTCTTCTATCGGAAGTTATATAATGCTGTAAAGACTTTGTCTTTGTAAGTTCTATTTTTTTTATCACCTGAAAAGAAGTCCATCTGCTCGAACAATATTTGCTAAACTTTATTCTTAAATAAGCTTTCTTAAGTTTTAATCTGTGCATATGTAATATTTTTACAAAGTCCTGATAATATCTTCTAGCTTTTTTAGTGATTTTGTTGGAGGCAAACCTCTAAAAAAAAACTCTTCATCCTGACATCCAAATGAAAATTTCAAGGATTTCATGCAAGACAAAAAAATCACAGCCAAAATCCTTTTTTAGTCAGTTCGAGGGTTTACATTCTACACTTACATTTTACAGAAATGTATAAAGTCATGAATAAATCTTTTGGGGCACATTACTATTTAATACCTGTCCTTAGATTTCTGCCAAACGCTGAAGGTAATTTTTTTTGAAAGATACATTATTTTGTTAATTCAAGCAGAATATTAAGACGTAAAAGTCAAAAACTGTGATTTGTGAGTCAATGAAATCCTCAAGTTTCTCTGGATCTGCAAACGCCAGCAGAGAGGAGTCTGTGGTCTTCAGACAGAATGAACTCTTTGACACTTCATTTAAATGATTTGAGTTACTGTACACATCCTATAAGGGTCTTTACCAGAGTGGCAGGGCCTGGGCCGAGCTGCCGCTGATCTTGTCCCCAGCTCCAGCTCACCAGGCTTACGGCAGGCTGTCATCTCCGCATCGCCATGGTGAGACAAGACCTCCTCCGCGCAGAAAGCACCAGATGGGCCGGGCCGGGCCTCCGCAGACACCCGGGTCTCCAGCATTTGACTCTTGACATCCGACATCTTGCTGCGGACTTCGGCCATTTGAGCTTTGAGGCGGATCAAGACGCTGGAGTCTGGAGCCGATCGCCGCACCGCCTGAGGCCGCCGCTCTCGTTCTTTTCTCGAGTGAACATGGGCTGGAGGTGAGTCAACACAGAGGAAACAAGGCTTATGAAGTGTAAACTCTGTTTGCTGCTTTGTCTTGTTAAACTAACGCTCTCCGACATTTGTAGACACATTTGACAGGATGTAAGAAGGTGAATGAACAATCATGTTGTAGCGGCGGTGTATTTCAGGTGTTGTAGCCCCACGTTTTTGGAGTTGAAATATCTGGCAAAGAATTTGTGTCTCCTGAACCAATCAGAAACTCAGCTTTGGCCTGTGACTTGATGACGCAATCAGCGACGACAGCATTATATAGCGACTAAATAAAGCAAAACAGGGGGAAGAATCTAATTGTTCTCCTCCTGAACTTTGTGATATTTGACTTATTTGTATCGAGACAATAATAAAAAGTTCCTCTCGTTGCTCCCCCCTCCCCTCCTGGACTAATGTGGGACAGCAAATCATCAAACTGGGTCACAGAGAGACAGAAGTACCGTCTCTGAGGGATCTCATGAACACCGATAGGGATTACCTCTGTTTTTGTAGGACTCTTCAAAATAAATAAACTTTATCTCTCAATGGCAATTCTACAGTAGCTCCTCCCACCAATTGAGGGACTGTCAGGTTTACCAACATACTTTTGGACAAGCGTCTAGCAGTGACATTGACACGAGTCAAAAGAGGCAGGGATGTAAATTTGACGCGTTAATCGCGTTCTGTGTGAACACAGCATTTTGGATGGAAATTAAACACCAAAGTCCATTAAGTTTTCTTTCCAGGGTCGAAGTTTTTAGTGAAAAGGTTTCATTTCTAAGATTGGAGTCAAATATACGTAAATACTTATAGATCAGAATCGCTAATAAAATTATTTAAATGGCATTTTACCCACTTTTCACATATATTCCGCTGGATTATATGGAGGGAAAGTCTAAACACACAGACCTCGTTTCTAATCTAAAACAAAAAAGACCCTGTTGCTTCCTTCACATTCCTGTAAATAACATTTGTTGCCGGAGGAAGCGTAATACAAATAAAATAAACTTCTTAAATAACTACTGAAAAATGTATTTGTAAATTGAAAGAAATGTGTGTGCAAAATACTATAGCAGGAACTAATTATGTCATTTGGTTTCAGTCTCTGCGAGGAAAAAAACAGATTCTTTCTGCCTCCAAAGTTGCGATGTGAAAACGAAGGATCAATGTCACATTTAAAGCCTCTGCCGAACATAATGGTGTAAATTGATTTTTTTATTTGAGGAGCTCTGCTTGTGGGTTCAGGTATCGACTGTCGGTTTAGCTGGAGTGTTTTGTTGACACACGAGTTGAACGTGTTTGCACACCTTGGCTGTGGAGCAGAGAAACCGGGGGCCGAGGCTGAAGCCCCCACAGAGACTCCACGCTGCTTCTCTCCTTCAGATCCAGCAGCTGGATCAGGATGACTGGGTCGATCTCCAGGAGGCTGCTGCTGCTGCCTGGCCCGACGGCACCGCCACCAGCTGCACTGCCGTTTGTACTGCGGCCAGTAGGGGCGCTGCGGTGAGCTGAGCGCAGGCCGGAGCTGGCACCACCTGCAGATCAGAAACAGATTTATTTGAACTATTAGACAGAAAATAAAGACCAAAATGTAAATAACTCTCTTAAAAACATTCATTTAAATTTGTCCGTGAAGACTTCCATTCATTCAGGATGATTCTATAGAATCATCTGTTGAAGAAGTTTCATCTCTTAAAAACTTTAATCTGGATAGCCGTTTTTATAATATTTTCTTCTATTAAAATAAATGTTCAATGATATTAGTTCAGAAAATTGTATTAGTAATAAAATCAAAACATCATGGTACTAATGTGCAAAAAATAAGAAAAAAATAGTTGGAAATAATCTGAAAAAAAAAACCATAAAAAGGGGGGCAAAAAAACATGAATGATGAAAATATAAATCCTAGGAGGCTGAGCTCAGATGAGAACTGGAGAGTATGTTGGATTTTAAAACGGTAGAAAACATCACCAACATGCAACAAATAGAGAAAAAGCCACAAAAGGAAGCCTCGCGTTAACTTTTACCAAGCTTTTAACAAGTGGTGGTGGGAAGACAAAGGACAAACATCATCAATGAGGTAAAAACTGATCCACATTTTTGGTTGTGTTCCAACTCTTCAAATCAGGAGAAATATGTTCTTTTTTTCCCATCAATACTTAACCACGCCGGGATTTCTGAAAGTTAAATGTAGGGTATATGTATTTACAGAAGAAGTAACAGGTCTGCCAGAGACATCTTTCTGGCATGTTTGTTGAAATTAAATACACACTTTCTGCAGAATTATACAAATAAATTATTTTAAAACCATACAATATCATGGATTTTTTAATGTTCTGTCTCTTACAGCTGAAGTTTATTTATTTTTCTTTTCATTTAAACTTCATTTTAATAGTAAGTCTCTTGAGATGGAATCTCCTTTTCAAAGTGCATCCATGATGAAGATGACAAACTTCTGTCTTTTAAATGAGACAACTTGCAGAGTATGTGACTTTTTTGCTTCACTCTACCATAATAAATATATGTTTTCTGCGTTTGCATTAACGTTTATGCTGCAACTCCTATAATCAAAAATCCCTAAGGCATTCACTGATTCCGTTTACTTTTATAAGTTAATTTAATAAAACAGAAAAACCCCTTCAGCTAAGGAACCTGTCTGATTTAGTGAATGCTTCAAATTCGGCTGAAAAAACGTAACATGATTTGCTTTTTCCCTTTGTGCCAAAACCAAGGTGCATATTATGAACCCAGAAAGTCTGTATATTATCAGCATTCATTATATTTATTAATCAATACAATGATTGTAATTACCTTGGGGTGGGTACTAACATTTTTTGGTAGATTCCTGTATATTTTTGTAATCTTTCTAAAGGAAACAGTCACATTTCTGTCTCTGCATCAATGTGACTCCATCCACCCTTTGAGCAGAGTTACCACCAACCCTAAACATTTCCTGATCCGACACATTTGCTGCATTTTTTTGCATTAAAATGCGATGCTGATGCAAGCACTCAAACAGACAAAACTAATATCTTGAATGCCGCATAGCCAATTCTTATTTTTTTTTTCAAAGCTGTTGTGTAACTCCTTTTTAACTTGGAGAACAGAAATTGTGATTCGGCTTCAAGAGGCTCTGAGTCATTATCTCTGCACTCCACACCAAACTGGCCCAGTTCCAGCTCCTGGGGTATTTTATTCTCAGTCAATGTTTTGCACAAAAAACCTGTTCACACAAGTGTAAAATTGAGAAAATAATGTTAGCAGTGTAGCTTTGACCGCTGAAAATAAAGTGTGTGTTGATAGACTGTAGTAAAAAGACCCCCTCCCCTCCAAACATACAGTACAAACTGCAAGTGTTCCAATATTAGCATGCAGCAAGGAGCACAGGGCACCAGCAATGACTCATCTCTTAATACATTCAACACCAACACAGCCACTGAGGGAGGCCTGCCATCCCATCACTTTGTTAGTCCCATACTGATGTCAGACAACACAAATGGAAGGTTTAAAACCCCGCGAAGGAGATCGTGATTTGGTGTGGCTCAGCCGTAGAGAAAACCGAGCCTTCGGGGGATAAGAAAACATTAACTTTTGATGGTTTTAGCCTCAGCAATGTTAAAGAAGACGGTCTAAATTTCTCCGGTTTTGCTCCAGTTTTAGAGGCTGCCCCAGTCGATGTGTGAAAACTCCAAAGACTGTTGCATCACTTTATTTCTTCAAGTCATTTTGGGTTCTTCAAGGCTGATGTAGCTCACATTCAGACCTAAACTGATTGACTGGTAAAAATAAGTTGAGAAAAAGTTTAGTTTTGTTTATTTGTTTAAAGGATTCATTCAAACCCCTAAGACAACATCAAACAGCGACAACCGCCCCAACATTTGGAGATGGTGTTCTAAAAATCAAGCAATGACAAAGAAGACAGAGAAAAGCATCAGGACTAAGAAAGTCTTGGTAGAGCTAAATGCTCATGTTTATTCCTCAAACTACCCGTATATGAAGGGGAGCTCAGGTTTCCACAGTGCTTCTTGTTTCGCCACCACATTTTTTTCCAACTCTTTTGGAATTTCTTTTAAAAAGATCCACACTTATCATCTTTTGATCTATTTTAACAGCATTCCCAGTGGTTTTTATATTATGATTATGCTGTTTTTTAGCCACAAATTTTTTTAAACTGTTTTCTAGGACATAATTCCTGCAGAGCAGCAGTAGTTCATTAGGAATTCACCTCCGAGTTGTGGGCGGGACCGTTGGTGTGGAGCAACCCTGCTTCCTTCTTCCCCTCAAGTCACAAATAGCCTTTTTCGGTCTCCTCCTGATTCACAACAATTTTAACAAAAGTAACTCAAAATGCAAGTTTAAGCTCAATTTTCTTCATATACGCCTTCAGTCTTCAAAAAAATGCCACAGCAACATGTCCAAAACACCAAAAACATGATTTTCTTTAGAGTAAAATGAAGCTAGGGTCTGTCTGCCCTGGTGCTCTCACTACATTTTGTCTCTTTAGTTCACTGTAATCTATTTATGAGTCAAACAGACGAGTGATTCTCATCTGGGTTTTGGTGAAGCATCACTGCAAGTCGGTTAAGGAGAAACACCAGGAAGCGGTCCTAAGTGCCCCGTTTAAACAAACCTTTTTCATAGGTAGATCAGTACCAAAGAGTACTCCTGCTGACAGGTGATTGCTTATGCATGATTGATTGATCCAGGTTGACTTAGAACTGATCACTACTAGCACTTCTGACAATACATTATTGGGGAGTGTTAGACTCTGCATGTTGTTCCTGCTCAATTTTTGCCTCTCGACTCCTGGTAAACACCTGATGACAGATGCTACTCACATCAGCACAGTGGGAGCCCGGGTGGATTTTTTTTATTGGTTAGTTTATAATTTGGTTGTAAATGGAAAGAGGAGCTTTTACAGGATTATGGTGCCAGGATGTGATCTTTTTACTGGGAAAAATAAAAGTGTCTGGTGTTGTTTTTGTTGCGGTTTGTAGCAACATTATATGAAGCCAATTTAGGCGTGACACAGATTTCATCTCATCAAAGCGACAGATAATGGAGCTCTCTGTACAGGTCTCTGTTAAAACCACACCAGATGTTTAAAGTGACCAAAAAACAAAAACAAGCCACCTCTTTAGGTTTTATAGTGGAAAAACGCCTTAAATGTATTAATTCAAGATAATCAATCAATAATCCAATTTGCATTTTAGTTACTTTAGTAATTGTTTACGTTTCTCTGACTTGGCAACTGACTTTAGACTTCAAAATTTTCAAATTCTACCTTTAAATATGTAGACTATAACAAAAGCTCACCTTTTCTGTATTTTTATATTAAGTTAAACAGAAGAGACATAAGAAATCATACAAAGGACAATTTTTTGCTATTTATTATAATATAAACAAACTTAAAGAATAATTAAAATAAAGTTGTTAAGGTAAAAAAGGATTAAAAAGGAAAATTTAGAGCACTGAATGTGAAACTATGACCAAAAAGCAAAAAGGGAAGTCACAAAACAATACCACTTTCATGCGTCATTTTTAAAGATTTATGAAGCAAAATGTGAAGCTCTTGTTATAAATGACCACTCTAAAAAAAAGTTGTCGTTCATCACAAAATATGCTCTAAAACAGAGATGCACAGAGAGTCATTTATAATGCAGCGGTTGCCTGCAAATGCAAAGGTGAGCAGTAGCAGCACAGTCATAAATTCTGAGCTGCCTGCGTGTGTTTTATGAGACGACACTGACCCTCAAACAGAAAACATCCAGGCAGCAATGCCTCAGCAGCTGCAACTTTATCTTTCTGAAAGCTGCATTCCCACAGCAGTGTTTAAACTCCAGGAGTTGCAAAGAAAGAAAGAAAAATGACGAGAAAAGATGGCTGATGCTTGTGATTGAGTCGTACCTGTGGCTCCAACCATGTCGTCAGGGAGCTCGCCTTCTTCAGTTTCCAGATTCCCGATAAAATCGACGTCATTCTCTCCTGACCTGTGCAGAGTTGAAAAAAAGAGACTATCATTTTATTTTGAAATCCAGGGTGATCTTTAAAAGCTTATTTGATGTAAAACAATCATTTGAGTCCTAATAGAACGTGGGATTTTATACTGACATGGTCTCCTCGTCTATGTCATTCTCCTCTGTGTTGCTGGTGGCTGTGGAGCTCCCAGACGTGCTGCTCCCATCCAGTGGGTTCACCTCCTCCTCCGTCAGACAATCCACCTCCAGGTCTCCGTCCGAAAGATCCTGAACCCCAAACAATGATCAATGAAGTAAAATCTCCCATCTTTGGTGACAGTTTGTGCCACTCGCTGCAAAAACACTAAATCTCATCAAGTATTATAGTCTAGTTTCTGGTTTAAATTTCCCATAACACTTGATGTAAAAGATAACCAACTTACGAGTAAGTCTCCAGTGAGATTTTAGTGTTTTTAACATGTTCTTGTGGTATTTTTCTGATAACAGAGGACATATCAACAAAATTAAAAAATAAAATTGCATTTCTGGGTATTTCCTTTTTCAAATTGTTGTGATTTTAGAGTTGACAAAAAAAAAAAAATGCAATTTGAAAAAGAGCTTATCGTATTTTCACGACCATAGGACGCACCGGGTTATAGGGCACGGTCTCAGTTACGAGGGATTTTTAAGTCTTTGACACATACAAAAAGGGCACCGGGTGTTAAGGCACGGGCACGTTAACGCCCCGTTCAGACCCTCAGAGCCTCCAGAGCGGGTTAATAAAAGTACCAGTCTCTGTTCTTTTTTTTACAGTTCCCCTTAATTGAGTAACACAAACTGAATGCGCGCTCACAGACTCACTTGCGCTCAGCACCTGGCCCCCCCTACTTGTTCTTCACGCGGGAGCACGGGACGCCGGATCTCTGCTTTCCTCCTTCCTGAATATGCGCTAGTGAAGACACCGACAGCTAAAGCACACACACAAACACTTGGTGTGTGTTTAAAAAATGCAGCAGGAGTTACTTTTCATTTACTTTTTCAGTCATAAAACAGCATCTGAAAATCCATCAATCCAAGTAGCTGATAGCCTGCAGTTTAAATAAGGCTTCAGCTATTTTGTAAACAATGTTGCGGGGACCCGGGGCTTAGCCCCGCCCATGGCCACTAAGACTCATGCGAGGTGTTGATATCCCACACCATGAGTTAGGGAGCTGTGAAGAGAAGTCACTATCATGTTGTTACAATGTTTGTCTGTGATTAAAGTAAATGGGTTGCAATGCCGCAAACGAGGGTGGGCAAACTACTTCCCTGCTTACCACTCCCTTACTGAATTTGTAAAAATTGGCAGCACTGAGAGTGATGCTCCAGCGGGCCCATACTTCTCTCCCCCTTTCTCACGCCGATTCCTTCTACGCCCCACATCTACACATTATGCGCACCGCATCATAGGGCGCCCCCTACACTTTATAGAAAATTTAAGACTTTAAGTGCGCCTCATAGCCGTGAAAATACGGTATTTGTGACGCTGGGTGGGCCACAAGCTCCCTGTTCTGCTTAAACAGCCTAAACCTCTCTTAAACAGAGAGGTCTCAGCAATGGGAAGAGGGGACGGGGTTTGCTTCATGCCAACGGTCCCACCCATAACTCAGAGGTACATTTCTTACTAATTCCTGTCGCTCTGCAGAAACACAATGATAGTTAATGACACAGGTTGTTTGAACTTGGCTAAAAACTACATAATCATAAATAAATGACCACTGGGAATGCTTTGAACATAGTTAAAACGATTATTGGAAATTTCTTAGTTCAGTTTGATGCAACTCTTACATTCGAGTCATCGTGCTGTGTCCTTTCTTCTTCTTCCTTCTTATTGTTGCTCAGAGTATTCTGGATGTCGCCGTCGCTCTTCACTGACCGCGGGTCTCTTTCAGATGCTGTGGTGCCTGCAGCAGGCCTCAGGTCAGGGGGCGAGGAACTGCGTGATGTCTGACGGCGAAACAACTCGATGGCCAGCCTCTGGAATCAAATACGTTCATCACTCAAAGCAGCTAAAAGACCGTTTTTAGGCCGTCAAAGGCAAAGCCGGCACACGTCTGTTGTCTCTTAATTGTCCATTTGTAGACAATTCACAACACGACATCTCACTTACTTCACAAGTTTCTGTAATCTTGCGTCATTGCACGCATTTTTCTCCTTTTTTATGGTTTACATCTGTTTTTATATTTCCCACAAAGTTCTTAAAATAACTAAATTGATGACACATTGGGTCGAACCAAACAACATGCTTACAAAAGCCTTCAACACACTGACCTATGTTTATGAGAATACAATATTCAAAGAAATCTCAAAAAAAGTTATTCAGCACGTTTCCATCTTTCACACAACATGCCTCTTTCAGGTTGTTGATCTGCTGGACGTAGCCGCTCTGGGCCGACTCCAGCTGGCTGATGTACCAGTACTGATCCCTGCACTTCTGGAAGAATGTCGGTGAGCGTACCTGGTAGCTGTGCAGAACAATCAAGACAACAAAGTTACTGCCTGAAAAGAGTATGTGTGAGCCTTTGCTGTGGGATAAGGCGAGTCTGGACCCACCGGAGAACCAGCGTGTCAGTCTGCATGTTCAGGTAACCCTCGCTGGCGAGGAGGTCCAACCGGAAAAAGCGGTTGTAGCCCCAGCATTCACCGACCTCAAAGTCGGAGGCAAACTCCCGAATGATGTTCTTGGTCGGGTCGCTGGAAGCCTGATGAACCATTTCAACACGGTACTCATATCTGCAAAAATCCATTTTATACATATATGTTTATATACATTTCTGAAATGTAAAAAGTGACATGAAGCACAAATAAGTTTCAGATTTGGACTGAAAGACAGAGGCTGATCCAACTCCAATTTGTGTAGTAGCCGAAAATAATGTTTTCATGTAAACGTTAAAAGCAGTGGTTTCAAAACACAGATATGAGTCTCTACTTATGACAATGTCAAAGCCCCATTCCAAGTATCATTTCAAAAGTGTTCCCAGTTGTCTTTCCACTATGATTATGAAATTTTCAGCCCAAAATCAAAACATCTGTAAGTTTCCAGGACATCACTTCTGCAGAGTGCCAGTAGTACATTAGAAATTTGCTTAAAGATTTACTCAGAAATGCAACTCTAAGCTTAATTTTCGTGATATATATCCTCCATCATGAGGAAAAATGTCATAAGAACATGTTAAAAAACACTTTTTGAGGGAAGATAGAAGCCTAACAAAAACGCAATAATGTTTTGATTCATTCTACTGGAAAATTTAGGAGAATACATGTGGACATCACAGAAGGAAGGGATTTTTTAAGGAAATGTTTTGTACTTTGATGTTTCAGGAAGTCCAGCAGACAGTTCAAGGAACACAGACAGATAATTTCCACGGACGACACCATTCCCATCCTGAAGAGACACATTAGCAGAGTTGCTGGTTTGGTAAAAATCCCACGTTTATGGCTAAATGACATTTTTTAAAGATGAAAAATCATACAATTGTTTGAAAACTTACTGGATAGACTTTGAGTCTCCAGCAAAGGCCGGAGATCTGCAGTGGGGGGCTGTAGACTGGGTCAGCCCGCTGCCTCAGAGTACTGCAAACACATACATGTCAAGGAAAGACCTGATGTAACAACTAGATCTAATTTTGTTGAAATCATTTTAAAAGATCCTCATTTTAGTTGTCCATTAAAAAAGATATTTGGCAGTTTAGAATAAATTGATATTTCATAAAAACTATAAAAAATGTGCACTACAAAAATAACCATTCTAGAAACAAGTTAAAAATAATTGAATTTCTCTTTAAATAAACAAGAAAAATCTGGTTAATAAATGGACTTGATGAGACGATATATTTTCTACGATTATTTTGTTTTTGAAAGATTTTATGGACAAGATTATTTTTCTTCTAAGACAGAATATAAGACAATTTTTCTCAGAGGAAGGGTCTTTTTACTTTCCAATGATCAAATTTTTGCAGTGCATGTTGACGAGACAAAGAAAAGCTCTTTCCTTAAAACATTATATATTTAACTGCAATAAAAACACGTATGGCATTAGGACACCATAATCCCTTTCTTTTTTTTTTGTTTATTTTCATTTAGAGATGCAAAATTAGTTGTGTGTCCGTCAGGAATGTGGGTCATATTATTCTCTGTTTTACAGCATGTACATTGAGAAGCCACCAATTGTGCAAGTTCTCCTTAAGAAGATGAGAGAAGCCTGTAATTTTCATCATAGGTAGACCTTAACTATGAGAGACAAAGTGAAAAAGAAAAAAATCCAGATAATCATCAATCGTCTGAATCTGCCTGCCGGGCGATCCAGCCAGACCCCCAGACCAGGGCTGGCAGGACCGCACACTACTCTTCAGTTAAGAGAGGATTTACCTGAAGTTAACCAGAACAAAAGTGCTGGAGTCGTAGGCTGGAACCAGCTCACTTTAAGACAACAACAAAAAACAGTAATTAAACTTTTTTTTAAGAGTCAATTAATCAATGGTGGAAAATTCCAAAAAACGACATGTGCTGTCAAAGGCACATTTGTCTGTATAAAGCAGACAACCTGGTAAAGTCTGGGGGGACCGGCGTGGTGACGAAGGACTGCATAGGTTTCCGGTGGACCTGCTGGAACATGAGCAGGATCTCTGGGCTCTTGGAGATGAGTTCACTTTTACTGCAAGAGTGGAGCTGTAAAAAAAAAAAAAAAAACATGTACGCGAGTTTACTGCTTTCACCTTATGTCACTGTAAGGTTTGATCTGTATAAATTCATCAACCTCTGTTGTGAAATGCATTGAAGTAATATGTGACTGATAGAGCCACAAACAGCAGCAGTAATAACCTGAAATCTAGATTTACATGATCATGCTGTCAAACTGGAGTTCTTCAGAGCAGGAGACTTAAGATGTTTACTTTAAAGGTAATGATAAATAAAAATCCATAAATGTTATTAAAAAAAAAAAACATTAAAAAAAAAACCACAAAAAACATGAAAGTGGAATTTCTGTCAGGTCTATATCTGAGATGCAAAGCTGTGTCCTCTCCAGCTTTGCTTGTACTGAAATGTTAGGTTCAGTTTTAAGGATGCGATTTTAAAGTTCGATAAATGTTGACCAGTTAAACCGGCATTTCTTATCATTATTATGAAAACAAAAATTTAGATTTATATGTTCTAAGAATAAGCTTTACACTCTGTGAGGATTTATTAAGACAGGCCAACAAAGACCGCATTCTCATTTAATTCACATCTTGTTCTAAAATGAGTCGTTTCCAATTATTACACTAGTTTTTTGTCACTTAAATAAACTACAATGGGGTATATAGAAAAAAACAAAAAAATACAAACCATTAGCTTTGAACTAGCAAAGAATACCTTTAGAGCTGAATAACATTTAATTTGAAGTGATTCTAACTGATTTTTTAAGCTTATTCTTCCTTTTTGAATGTTTGTGTGGAACCCCTTTTTTTCCAGATTTTGATATCTTACTGTCCGATTTCTAGTTAAAAATGAATTCCTGCATGGTTTTTAGGCTGCATTTTTTGCAAAACTTTTGCTACAGGACTTAAAATGTTTCCTTTAAGGTAAAAATGCAAACTTATTATTAAACAATTAATAAAACAACACACAAAACCCATTAAGTTAACAATTAAATGGGTGTTAGAAGAATTTCAGGTCTCCATCTGATTTCTTTGGCTGCAGATACAAAGCTGTGCACTCTCCTGAACTGCTTTGGTAAATGCTGAGCTGCTATTTTGTGTTTATACCAATGTAATTCAAAGAAAACTGTAAGAACAGATCTTACATATATTGCAATAAAGTCATGAGTTTTTGCAGCTTGTTCTTCTTAAATGCTGTCAGTAAGAATGTTTTGTAGCAGTCTGAGACAGCATGTGCACCACTGAGTGGAGCTGCTGCTGAGCTAATGTTGCTGCCACATCTTTATCCCATAACTCAGAGCAGCATGAGGTGGAAACCGTGTGAAAGAAGGCTTTGATCTGCTGCGAAGCACCAACCTGATGCTCCACCTCCTGCAGCAGAGACTCCAGCAGCTCCGTCTCCTGGGTCAAGGACGTCTTCTGGCCTGGTGAGGAGAAACGCGTTTCTATTTTAAGAGCACTCGTGCACATTGTGGGCCCTGATGGAAGCTGGCGAGAGTGGGTGGAAGGGTGCGAGGGCTGCGTTTGTGGGTGCTGAGTGAGGCCATACACTCACTCAGGATGCATATTTCATAAGCACATAGCTGGTGTCTATGAATGGTCGCTCTCAGTGTTTTAGGCTGGAGCGTCAGTATTTTTGGAAGAGAAAAGTTTTAAAACTCAAGAGAAATTTTAACTGCAGGTGGAGTTTCTTGCAAAAATTGTTTTTACACCAATAATTATAAACTTTATTGATATTGAATGTCTGTGATCTGCTATTTTTTAAACATTATTGCTTACACACACAAATGTTAGCTTCTCTTCAATTTCTGATGATAATCAATAAGGACTTGGACTGATCAAGTATAAATACCTTAAAATAAATGTTAAGAACCAGATTATGGTAACTATTTAAAAAAAATAGTAAAACATAACTATTTGTCAATATTTTACATAAAAATGTAAATGTATATTTGCTTATCAATGTATTTATTTATTTAACTTCAATAGCTTTTTTTATTTACAACAATGACTTTTATTCTTTTATTTATTTGTTTTTATCTGCAATATACTGCACATTTTTACTTACTTAAATAGGTAAAAATATTAAAAAAGCTACCTACCCATTACTTGGTTTCTGGGTGCACATACTATATGTTTATTTTTTTTGCAATGATGTGGTGACAGATTTCCATGTGGATGGTGACAATATAGGCATTAGGATTCTGTATAATACATGCAAATGTCTTTTGATGATAATGTCAAGGAGATGACACCATCTTCTGTTATTTTCTATATTTTGTAAATATTTTTATGAATTATTATCTTCAATAGGTTTGATATATCGATACATTTTAATGATTTGTCTTTTATTCTTTGGTTTTATTGCTTGAAAAAAACATGTTTTTATGTACTTCTCTGAAATGAGCCTCTGTTATTCTGACGAGTTATTTTGATGATTTTCACATTAACGTGACCCAAGTCATTTCAAAAATGTAAAAACATTTGATCTAAATTTCTTATCAATATAAAAAAAGCTACAAAAGCATCAAAAGAGATTTTTATTTTTTATTCAGATGAACTTAATCTTAATTTAAGAACATAAGAACCGGCAGCAGTGATGCGAGCTGAGCACATACCCATGAGAGTGATGAGTTTGTTTTTCAGGTGGTTGTCCAGACGAGCGATCATCATTTCTACGGCGTTTCGGATCTCTCGGACTCTCTCGTCCTTCGCTCCTCTGACGGCCTCAACGTTCCTCTCCTTAGGAGCAAACACAAACGCATCAGAGCCATCTAGAGGAGATGGATATAAAAACAGTCTCACTATCACAACTGCCTTTACCTGTTTTTTTTTAAAGCAGCTGACATAAATAAATGGTTTCAGTCATTTTCATTAATTGGAACCGAACCCCAAGAACCGCACCCTCGTAAAAGCTTTAAAAACTATTGCCAGAGTTTCCCCTGTTTTAGTTCTTTTATGTACTGCTGTATTCTGAAAGGTTTGGGTTTGCAAACTGCCTAAGTGTAGAATGAAGAGGAAGCCTAAAAGAAATGGAGCACAGATGGGAGGATAATAAAGATGTGGCTGTCAGTTTAAATACAGTCTCCTCCGTCATCTGAGTGCTGCGAGGAAAAGCTTGTGCTGCAAACAACATTCATCTGTTTTCGCTTTCAGTTTGAGCTGAGAGTATTTAAAATATGCCATATCTTATCAATTTTGTTATTTTATAGTTTTTCTTACTTCACAAAAACATTTTCAACTGCTAACATATAGAAATGTACTTTTAATCTCTTTGTAATTGTTATTTCTTTGCTCATCTGATCCGTGTTTTTGTCTACAAGTGCCTCATTAACTGTCTCATGGTTTATTCAAAGACATGCTGATTTCAGATTTGGATCATTTGCGACGTTTCTGTCTCTATGGGGCAAACAAGTTCTTTTTTTTAATCCGTTTAGCATGGTGCTGTGCCACATTCTCAGTATTTTTACTTGCAAAAATATTTCTGACCGACCGAATAAACAGAATAAATGTCACAATTACTGAAAGAAATATTCATGTTTAGTTGTTTCTGTTAAACCTGTCATTCCTGCACCTGTAAAAGCTGGTAAACATTTTGAAAAATTATGTTAGTCAATATTAGGAGTGTAGAGGAAAATCGTTTTGGCGATATATCACGATATTTCATTTGGCGATACTTGCATGGATTGAAAATGCTGTCAGAACGATATTTCTTTATTTATGAGAGTCCTTCAGCGTCTCACTCTTGTTTTCCACTTAAACCCCAGACCGCTAGTTGGCAGCACAGCACACCGAGCCTTTCTGAGCAGCTCTGCACCGCATAAAAGAAGAAGATCTCACGAGATCAGTTCGTGTTAAACACTAAATGTCCAGTCAGCCTCTGCAGTTTTTAATGTTGTGAGACATGTCCAACTTAGATTTTGCTTGGGATGGATACCGAACTGAAAGTCTGTGCCACGTTGCTGCCAGTACCACATAAAACGTGGATTGTGTGGGTTTTAAGTGGGTTTCCGATGAGGACAAGTGATACTCTAGATCAGTGTTTTTCAACCAGTGTGCCGTGGGAAATTGCCCTCATCAACTGATCTAAAGAACTTTACCAACTCCAGGATATCAGGTCTTTGTTCATCCAAAAAGGCCCTGATAAAACACTGAGTAGTTAGGAATATGAAAGATCGTAAAATACTTTTTTCTTTGTGTTTATTTGATTCTATTAAAGACATTTTGATAAGAATGACGGTACCGCGATTTAGCTGTAGCTTCAGACGTTTTCGGAAAAAACCCGCCCCTTTAACTGTCTCCGCCAATCATTCTTGGATGCTTAATCACACGTCATCAGTCTGACCAATCAGAAGTGGCTAAAGTCTTCACTCCCTTGTTCTGATTCTGCTCATAAAGTTCCAACAAAAATAACAGCTAAAGCTCATCTTTAGCGGTGTAGCTTTCCCCAGAATCTGGTGTCAGACCGTGGAAAATGTGAACAAAACAATGAAGCTCAGAGACGCGAGTCAGTCTGCGTTTGGCAGCTGTTTGCACTACATCTCCCATGATGCATTGGGTTAAAGTGACAGCGTCTCAGCGCACAATGCGTCTTCCTTGTTAAACGTCTTGAAACCACAACAAACACACATCAAACAGTTTTTAAATCTTCTAACTTAACTTTTATTACATCTTTTAGAAAAAACAGCTGCAGCTTCCAGCTTTTTCTGCCACAATTATCACAAAAATGCATGTGAGATTGCAGAGGGACTGTAGATCAATACAGACTAAAGAGTTTCTCCATTTTTTTTTTTTTGGGATGCTGGTGTGCCGCAGGATTTTTTGTCAAGGTTAAAGTGTGCCGTGGCTAAAAGAAGGTTGAAAAACACTGCTCTAGATGTATGGCGATACATATCGTATCGTGAGATGCATATCGTCGTGATACTCATCATTTCCCCAGACTCTTGCCAATACACACCCCTATATACCAGAGAAAAGGATGTACATTTATTATATGAGCTTCTAAACATATCCTAAGTACATCACATCGGTTTCCTTTATTTTGTGTGTTGTATGATTTTCCACTCATCATTTTGATTATTTTATTTATCAGTTAGAGGAAAAGATGATTCTTTAAGCAAAACAAATACTTTGTTTAAAATAAATGGAAGTGATCAGTGGCTCTGTCTACCATTTTTCCTTAAAAAAAAAGAGAAGATTTTGACCAACAAGGACAGAAAATGACGCAATCTGTCAAAAGGCGCCCGCAACCAAACCAGTGACTTCTGACAAGACTAATATGATGGGATGTAATGATTGTCATCTTTAAAGGAAAAAAATAGCTGGAATAATCATTTAAAGGGTGAGTTTGTATCTTTCAGTTCAAAGTAAAATTCAGAATCTATCATTTTGTATTTTGATTTATGCCCAAAAAAAAATTGAATCTGTTTTTTTTTTTTTATTTGTTTGTTTGTTTACTATCGTAACTACTATCTGTTAGAGTTAACATGTGCACTGAATGTCAAGGTTTTTAATTCATTTGATTTTTTTTTAGGCAAAATAAGTTCTTACAACTTCCTGCACAAGGCTGATGAGCTCCATCAGGCGACGGCGCAGCTTGGCCACCTCCTCTTTCACCTTCAGCACATGTTGGTCGTAGATCTCCACCAGAGGCTTGAAGGTGTGGCCACCATGCTGTAAACAAAAGTAGTATTGGTTGATCCTCTTCTTATTACTTTGACATGTCTGCATAAAGAGGCAGTTACATTTTCTTCTGGTTTATATCATTTTAAAAGGTAAAACCACAATAAAAACCTGGATATTGCTTATTTATTTGAAACAAAACTTTGAAATTGCTTAGATAAAGATTGTACATTAGTCAATACTGTAAAATGTACAATGATTGGTCAATGCTAGTGAAATTTTAATTATGTTTTAGTAAACATGTATTTGTGAATGTCCATTTTTATACATGTATGTGCACACATGAATATGTATTTTGTGAAGTATTTTGATTTTCCGTTCATGGCATATAAACATTTCTGTGTGAATTGTATCCGTGGGTTTTCTTATTTTATGGGTTTCAATAAGTGCAATGCTTCAGCCCAGTCCTTTATGGTCCAGGTTGAATATTGTATTTAGTAAAAATGTACAAAGGCCTATAAAATCTGTAATTTCAACAATATTTGGTGTAGTCCCAAGAGATCTTAATCTCAACCACAAAGCAGAAAATATAATTATCTTTGGGACCTTGATTGCTAGAAGACTTTTTCTTCTTAAATGGAAAGATCAATTTTCTCCAACTTTTAAGATAAATGATCTCTTACATGTTTTTGGTTTTGGAGAAAATTCCTTTTTTTTGCAAGAGGTTACACACAAGACTTTTATACCACTTGGAATCCCTTCTTAAGTTATATGAAGAATTTAGTTGTTCCTGCCATTCAAATATTTAACAACTGACGGTAATTTGCAGGCGAGAGGTTTATTTTCTTTTGAAAATGTATATTTTACAAAATATTTGCAGTTTGAAAGAGATTGGTACAGTAATGGGAGGGACGGGAGGATGTTTGTACACTTTGTCAAACTTGTATCTTAGTACCCTCTCTTTAAATGTGAAATACCAATGAAAAGACTTGGTGTAAAAAATTTAGTACAAATGTGTTGTTTTAAGAACCAAATGAACTTCAAACACAGAAATCACAGATTGTTCTGCAAAGACTTTACCATGCCTCCCCAAAGAGCACATTGATGACAGATGCATTTCTTACAAGTCCAACAAAACACACTCAGCTTCTCGTGGTGGTTCTCACATCTGCACAGACAAACAAACTATTACAATCAGATAGTCTACAGTTTTGTGGATAATATAAAAACAATAAACCCCTATGAGGGTGTCTAATCACAATGTGTTGTGAGCATTAAGGTGGAACCGAGACCAAAACCTTTGAGGACTTCTGAGCTGCTTACTTGTCTTTGTCATTGTCCTCATGCTTGGTGAGGCTGCAGAGCTGCAGGGTGTCCAGCTGCTGGGTGACTTCTTCTGCCCAGCGACAGTTCACCAGCTCCCTCAGCTGCAGCGGAGCTCTAAATGCACCAAAATCATTGCATTACAAACCCCAATGACTGATCTACAGCATGCATCAGTTGAATTTGTCTAAACTTTTTAAAAAAAGGATGAACTTTAGAGGAGTTCATGAACTGAGGATTTAAACAAAATAGTAACTACAATAAATACTCAAAGTCTTTCAAATACAAGAAAAATAAATATGATTCAAATTTCACTAAAAAATATTTAGTTAGTCCCTACAATAATATTTATTTCTTTAAAGTCCCACTCCGATCATCTTTTGATCTATTGTAGAAGCCTTTTTAGTGGTCTTTTAATTATGATTATGCCGTTTTTAGGCAAAAATCATAAAAAATCTGTCGTTTTCTAGGACATAGTTAGCCTGCGCTTATTTTACATGATCATTCATTTTACACGCTCTCTCGCTAGCTTAAAGCCCTCACAACCACAAGCTAGCATCAGCGATGCAACAAAAATGGCGAATAATAGAGAGGCTGTCCATGAGAGGAAAACAAAGACGTACATGAATCTATTTGTCCACAAATGGATGCATCAGAATGGAGCGGAGCAGGGAGCTTGTGGCTTGCCAAGTGTAGTTTGTATTTACCAACTACAAGCTTTTTTTCCAACTGCGTTTTTTCATCTGCCACTCATTCACTACAATTTGAATAAAGAAATACTTAGAAACGTAGTTTTAATCCAAATTTTCTTTATACATGTCCGCCATCATGAGAAAAATGTTAAAAACATCAAAAACACAATTTTCACTAGAAAGGGGCTTTAACTTTTAAGTGATGGAATATGAATCTTACCGACAGTGAGGACACTGCGCTCTCTGCTCTGTCAGCCATCTCTGTAAAACACATTTCAGCTTAAACATACCGGTAATCTTCACGTTTTGGGACAAAAAAATCCTTCTAAGACCTTACGAGTTTAGCTAAAAATGTTCTTTGATTTTCCAAACCTTTTCCCATCTCCCCAATTAACAGAAGAGCAAATACATTTAATTGCAGTAGAAGACTGTTCTGGCGCTACAACAGCGTTTTATGGCCACCAAAAAAACAAAAAGTCAAATTACGAAATTTAGTCGTAAATTTACGAGAGAAGAAAATGCGAAGTAAGCAAACAGTGCAGCAAGTGAACGCCACGCAGCAGCAGAGCAGACCAACTAAACATAGTTGAACAGGTGAGCTGAATGTTTATTGTTAGTGTTACAAATGTCTGGAAGCTCCTTTGTTTGATTAGCGATTTATTCATGTTTTATTTCTTGTTGGGTGGCTTGCAGGATCTCTGCAATCCGATTGTGAAGTCATCAGTGTCCCTGCAGCCGTCCACCGTCCACTTCAATCCTTTATTCCTCCACCAAAGACAAAATCTCCAAGTATTGAAGTTGTGATATGCGTTTTGCACAACTTGATATCGGGATAACGATAAATTTGCAATCTATTGTAAAGGCCTAGTTTCAAGCTATTCAAGTTTAGCAGCTTTCACACTTTTTGTTTCTTCAGACCCTTTAAATTCTAACACATTAATTGAGTAATATAAAATGTTCCAGTGACGAGTGTCCAGCACAGCCAGGTTTGTGTTGGATGGAAAACACTCACTCGGATGCAGCTGAAGCAGCAGAGTTTGGAGCAGTGTGGACAGAGGCGAGCATCCCGGAGCTTCTCCATGCAGATGAAGCAGCGGAACACCTCTGCAATGCTCTGTGGGAAAGACACGCACATTTACCACCCAAACCACAGCGGCAAAAACACACGGACTGCGTGTGAGAGGGACGGAAACGAGTTAAAACAAAAAAAATAACACTGTTTACTTACCTCAACACTTTGTTCATCCATTTCATCCAGTTTTAGGATTTTCTTTAAGCAAAAGCTAGAAAAAAAAAAAGCCTGGAGAGAAAAACACACATGGAGGTACACTTAAAATATCTTTAAGACAGTTAAAAACCGACATATCCCCAAACTAAAGCTTTAAGGCAAAAACAACAGAATGTATGCTTCAATGCCGTCTAATTTGCACGTAAAGAACAAAACTTTTTGACCCATTTGACGCTTTTAAATCTTAATCGGGATTATTTTAGTCAACATTGAAATAATAATTCTTTAACATGATGAGGGCTCTGTTTAATAGAGAATGGTGCTAATTAAACAATATTGATTCATCAAATTTATGGAACCATTTTTTTGTTTAAATCAATTGCTTGATCATTTCTTGAAAAATAATACATTTTAATGTTAGTTTTTATTGAAATAATCCTGCTTTTTGGTTCCAAAAATTCCACTTGTGTTCGGTTTAAGTATATCAATACAGTTTTCGTAATCCCTTTAAATTAATCAGTCTTAGACTAAATGAATGGGAGATTAAATGTTTGCATGTGTAGAATTATGAATCAAATACAAGTATACACAATTTGCCGTTTTACTGATGAATGAAAAAAGAAGTTGTGAAGACATAAAGCCAGTTATTTTCTTGTAATATGAAAAAAATAAGCTGTAATGTCAATTATTTTATGAATGCAAACAAAAACGCCACCATAAAGCAGGTAAGAATCCTTGTGTGAATCAATCACTCGTCAACTAGAATCGGGTCAAAATTCTATAACCATCATAAAGTGTAGTCAAAGTGTGGGGGCCGTAGAAAAACAACGCAACAGGTTATTGGAAATACACTTCACCATAAAAAGACATTAAAAAAAAACATTTAACATCTTTACTTACAGACATCTTCAGTTTATGTTTGAAAGATATTAGAAAAATAATAAGGCAAAGCTGGTTAAATGAAATAACTAAAGTTTGAAACATTTCACATTTACTTTTTAGTTTTCTTTTATGTATGACATTCTTTTATCTGTCTCAATCTTGTTTCACAATCTCGTTAGATTTGTTTAAATTTGATGTTTTTTTTCTACTTTCTATTCCAAAATCAAGTTCTGAGGTTGTTGGGTATTTTTTTTGTTTTTTTTTTAATCGCTCTCATAGCTTTCAAATGAGGCCTGAAGTCCATCTGGATGAAGCTCATCTGCTGCACTATTTAAACATGTAGTTATAGAGTTAGATTAGGCAATTCTTCTCTAAGAGTTCTGGTACATCGCCTGTCCGTCCTGGGGGAGGATCGCTCCTTAATGTGGACACCCCTGAGGTTTCTTCGGTTTTTTTTCTGGAAATTTTTCTTTCCGAGAAGGAGGGTCTAAGGCAAGGATGCCCAGTTTAGTTTAGTCTGTTTAGTTTAGCGATTGCCTATTGAATTCTACGATTTCATGTTTTTTTATTATTTCCTATTTATTATACGAGTTTTGTTGAAATGCTGGGCTATATGAATAAAATTGGATTGAATTGAATTGAACAAAGCCTGAGAGAGGTTTAAACCTAGACAAACCTGTTCACAGGTAATAGTGAGAAAAGCAGACTGGAGATATGAACAACTACAAGCACAGGGTTCAAACCGACTCAGCTTATTTAATGCAGAGTTATAGAGTTCAAATACCACCTGACCCACAGCTTTGTTGGTTTACTGGGAAACCATGGTTATGTTTAAGTAGGAAAAACATTTAACTACACAAAAACTGTAAAGAGTTGGCAGCAAAATGATCAAATATAGAAAAAAATGCAACAAGGATAATGGCTTAAGAAAAAAAAACGTGAAGCACTTAGTTTCGTTTGTATTTGATGATTTTGAAATATTCCCTTGTGCAAAAAAGTCTCATTTCCTCACGAACAGTTTGGATGACTTCTATTCATGTCACTATAACTATGGACAAGTCTGGAACTTAAATTAAAGCATATAAAATTAAAATGTAGAAAATCTAATAAGAACTGACCAGGAATTTACTTACATATTTGATTAGTATAGTTTAGAAAGGATTTTTTCTTTCTTTCTTAAAAATCTGGTAAAATCAAACACTTCTAATGGGAACAACCGATTGAGTTAAAGCTATGAAAAGAGAGCTATTAGAGCTATTAGATATACAAAAATATAAGTTATTTGGAGGAGTGCAACACCTCACATGACCTCATATTTATTAAATTATATTTTTAATAATTAATATATCCCTTTATTAGACTGTAAAGATACTAGGGAAAAAATACAGCAATGTGAACATGTTGTTAAACAATTTCGCTACCATAAGTGCAGAGTTTATGCTAATAAACTATAAAAAACATCTTGTTTTCCTCTGCCACGTGATATTTCTGCTGAGAAAATATCACCGACAGAATCAAAAACTGTGTGAGAGGCAGAATTAGCAAACCCACGGATCAATAATCCGCTGGAAGCAGGATAAAAAGACTTGCAGCAAAAGTGACGTGAACACAATCGATTCCAGAGAAGCCCAGGATTAAAAACAAAATACACGACGTGAGGCGCACGCGCAAACACACAGCAGAGAGAGGCTAGCTTTTTCTCACAGAGGGACTCTTACCTCTCTGGGGAGCTGTCACACCTAAAAGCCAGGCGTTTGAAACAGCTGAGTCATTTTACGTTGTCTCTACAGGTTTCTCCACATACGAACAAAATTAGCAAACATTCACACGCGTCAACGGATTTACATTCGTTTGTGATCTAAAGAAACTGCTTTTTGCCCCAAACTGAAGATGATACCGCAGCGGAGCATCCAAGGCAGTCTGTCCCCTAGCAATAACCAATCAGATGGCGCCGTTTGTCTTCTTCGCCGATCTATTTTTTGCTGTTTGAAACTAACCCCTAGCGCCAACTACTGGAATTTCTGGACTACTACCAGAAACTAAGCCTTCATCAGTCATACTGACAAAATTAAAAATATATATATATATTCAAATTAAAATTAATTCATGTTATGCTAATTTAAAAGGCCATTAAATATGTTTAAAACATTTAAAATAAAATAAACCAATTAAAATACACGTTTATGCCTTTAAATATAAACTATGTTAGTATTCTCAGGAACTAAATGTAAAATGTGTGGAAAACCGTGAAACAAACTTATAAAGTAACAAAATTTGTTAGTCTACAATAGAAAAATGTTACATTTTCTTAACCCCAAATTTTTTATTGTTGTGAACAAAACAGGACAAAATTATAATAAAAGAATCAGTATTTTGGAAACAAAAAGTATATTTCTTTACACTTAAATAAAAAAAATAGAACAGTGTCAGGTGGTAAAAACAATTAAACATGCCACATTGAAACAGTTTATTATGCTGTAGAGGAGTCTTTTTTTACCCTGTTATTCCTAACAAAACATGCAACATCTAATGAAACGTTAAAAAAACAATTGAATTGGTAGTTTTTTGCTTTTGTTTAGAATTTTATTTGCTTCTCATCATTATGCGGGGAAGGTAAATATGATTAGCAGTTAAAAAATGCTTATTTGGATTTTTTTATTACATAAAATCATTGATCTGTGGGGAGAAACACAGTAAAAACATCTGTGTCATCTTCTTATCCAAAGCACCCTCAGGATGGCTCCACTCAGCCTTTTTATTTCCAAAAAACTTACACAATGACACACACATATTCACACACACGTGCACACACCAGTGCTGTGAATTTGCAGCATAGCTCCATTGTTGTTTTATGCAAAGAGTCTGAAGTTGGATAGGACACACAGAGACATATTCAAATGAGCGGTGCAGGGTGTACTGCAGAAGTGAACGCTTCTTCACTTAGGAAAATGCTGATGAGCAGCTGCGAATTTCCAAAACTTTTTGTACCAAAACTTCCTATCTTTTAGAAAGTCTATCGCAAACAGAGGAATTAGAGCGGCACAAACTCTCTGGTTGAGGTGAGTCACTCTAGCAGCATCATATAATCTCTGCAGTACTTTCAAAGATTTTATTTTTAAACAAATTGCTATCCATTTCATTCTACATGCATAAATATCAATGTAGGATTTTTTGTGCTTACTAATTGTATTAATTATGAGAATTATAAGTAGGTACTACCAAAGCAGAGTTGGTTGTGGAGGGGAGGGCGGATTAGAATACTCTCAAGATCATTTTCCTGGGTGGCCTGAGTGCTTCATTGTCCTGGAAAAGTTCAAATCCTGTAGGAAAATCAGCTATATTTATCATTACAGATATTAAGATGAGCGCAGACACTGTGGAGCAGTCGGAGGCTCCAGCTAAACAGACAGGTAAGGACGTTTAAACAAAATTACATTTGAATTGAAACAACCTGTGAACAAAAAGGTTGTTTTCAAGCTGTTTCTTTATATGATTTCTCACTTGGGTATTTAAAGAGAGTACTGTAAGAGAGTTCAGTCAAGTTTTTGTAAATGAAGTGTATCTTTATGTTTTTTTACATGCCTATTTATCTTGGTAATCAGAGAGGATGCGTGCGCTTTTTGATCATTTCATCTGGTTTAATTTCTAGTTATCGCCATATTGGCTTGATGGAGAAAAAGTTAAAAAATATGAGGGGACTGTTTCTCACCACTGTAGTTGTATATAGATGCACCTTAAAACTATTTGAATTTTATGAGAAGTTAGAGAAGTAGGTCTTTGTACAGGAATGCACATGAGAGCTAATTTACCAGAGAAACAGACTTTTCAGAAGCTGCAGATGCCGCTGCAAAAACAAAAACCAGGAACCTGCAGTAGAAAAATGTGGAACTTTTATTGAGACAATGGTTGCATGAGGGAAGTGGATGGCTCTGCTGCATGGAAGTGTTAAATGTATGTGTTTTTGTTGGTATTTACTGTAACTAGTGGAGTCTTAACAAAAACACAGAAAAGGAAGGAAAAACAATCAATTTCTGTGACGATGAAACCTTTTTGTGTCGAAATTTTTTGATTTTCTCCAGAACATCCAAACTTAACATTTTAGGTTAACCAATGATCAGACGTGCCTGGGGTTCAACTGTGTTTCCCCAGAGGACGGACTGAACATCTTCATGTTTTAAGTCTTTCTTTTTAAAACCTGTCGTCATGTGTTCTAAGTCCTAAATCCTTCTGTACAAAAAGACCCTAGAAAGCAGCAAAGCCCTGTTATTCTCAGAATTGTCCCTAAATGTTGGAGACTAACAAAAAGGGCGATATTGTAGTATTACTAATCATTTTTCCCCTTCCTTCATAATTCATTTGTAAGTAATAAGTTCTACTTATGTCATGTGAAGTGGGAGGAAAACACCACGCAGGCTGAAATGCTTAAGGCAACAAGGTCTTGAAATATATTCGGAGGAAAACATGGAGTTGGGACACTTGCTCTCATAGCTCAACTGTGGTGCTGAGCTTTTACACTTCTTTTGTCTAAACACTGAAATATGAAGTGAACAAAACAATAGAAATTTAAAAGTGTTCCGTAAATAGGCAAAAAAAAGTCTAAAAGCATGATTGTGGCAGATAAGAACAGATGTCACCTGCTTGTTAAAAGTCAGAAGCTGCTGCTTGACGTGCAGAAATGATGCTTTTGTTTGATTATTTTGCTGTAAAAAAAAAAAAGAGGAAAGTGACTGAAAGTCAAGTTCGGCTTCAGAAGAGAGAAAAACTGTTTCACCAAAGTTTGATCACCATGCTTTGTGCTACACACAACAGTTCTCTCTAATACTTTGTTATATTTTCACACCTGGAGCAACTAATAGAAGAAAAGCTATTAGCTAATAAAATCCTCCCCTCTGTCATGAAGTTCCAATTAATAACAAATGAAGTAATCAGCTTATTTTTTTAGTGGACTGCACAGTTCAAGCCAGTCAAGGGCTTAATTGACTCTAAATGATTTCCTTTATAGGCCGGAGTCATGCTTGTTGATAAACTTAGACAAAGAAAATCAGTGTAACAGGTTATAAGAGATCAAATAAAGTCAAATTTCAAACAAATGGTGCCAATAATAGCAGATACTGTTTCAAATACTGTGCAAGCAGGTTTTTGAATGTGTGTAGGGAAGGACTGGAAAGGATACAAATTAATGGTTTTTATAGAATATTCTCAAAAATATCCTTATATTAGTAACATCTGATAAAAAGAAATGAAATGGAAATAAAAAGAGCGGAATTTGTTTTCCCCACATGTCACAAAATTTTGAGGACTAACTGGTTTTTCATGGAGTTTTGTTGGCTGTGACCCAAACTGTGAACTTGTGCTTTCCCCTTTTTTTTTATATACAACAAAACTGTCACAACAGTGAAGCTCTTCATTCAGGGTTTCTGTGTGGGGGTGGGAAACAGATAATATCGTTCCAGTCACTCCCGGTGCTTTTTTGACGGTTCAACTGTTAACTGTAACTACATAGAAGGCGCAACTGCACCCATTTAGGACTCCCGAACGAATTTAAACAAAACAAAACAAAAAAAAGAATCTATAAGATACAAATAAAAACAGCAGTCCTGCAACAGACTTTTGGGGATTCAGTAACAAGGTGCAACTTATGTTTTTAGCTCTCGTGTGTGTCTTCATGTGAGTGTAGACACAAGCTTCCTGCATTCAGGCCTGATTTGCATGTTTTGTCATTTACATACTGGAACCTTGACTGTAAGGTTGGATGTGCTGTCGGAGGGAGGGAAGGGTGGAGGTGGAGAAGCGACATGTAGAGGAGTTGGTGCACTGGAGGGGGGGAAGGGGGGGCACAGGTATATTTGCATTATGTGTCTCCAGCAACTAAACTGCCTCCCGCACTCTCACTCACACACATCCCAAAAGGCCCAATTTGACATTCAAATGATGGTGACTTATCCAGAAAACCTTTGAGCCGTCCTGCATTGTAATCCGCCCCTTCACACGCGCTCAGCTGAGGCTTCTTGAAAAGATCAGTCTATTTTGGTGCAGCTTGCAGGGCTGCAATATGCAGATCCTACAGTGCAATGTAAACATTTTAAATAAACATGTTTTTTACCCCCCACAAAAAATAGTTATAAGTTTACATTTCCCACAATCATTTAATCTTTTATTCAGTCAACAGTTATCACAGCTATTAAATATATGCAAAAACATAAAGGGATCAAGTTGTAGCATTGTTTGTCAATCCATAGAGTTGTTTTTTTTTAGCTTTTTATATAACAGAAAAATAATCAGATTCAGAATTTTAATCACTGAAAACACAGACAAGAACATTTTAATTGCATTAACTGGTCTTTTTCTAAGAATTTTTACATTAAACTTAAATAATAACACGTGTGGACTGTGGTGCATAACAGGTTACTCCTCATTCAACGGTAATGCCTCACCTGCGAGACTTTTAAGCTACTATGTTACCTCCAAAAATAAAACATAGCAATCTGACTTGACTGGAAATGATTTCACGTTTGGATGAGGGGCTATAAGGTGGATGCATTTATCCTCTGTTCTCACTTATTGTGGCTGTTGGATACAATCCCAGCTACTGCAGGGGAAAAGCACGGTACCCTCTGGACAACAAGCTTCATTCCATGTCAGGGTCTGGTGTCGAAGTTAAAACTAAAATAAAAAGCACAAAGTAAAAAACACAGCGAAAGAACAGGTTAACCACTTGAAGGAGCAAAATTCAATTTTAGTCAAGTTAGACCACAAAAAATAATAATATAGGATAAGACATTTCACAAAGCTTCTTACTCCAACTTAAGCCTTTGGGCCTTTTGATAACAAAAGTAATGTGTAATATGTTACATTTTTAATGAGTTACTCCCAACACTGGTCATTAAATAATCTTTAGACGCTCTTGGGTTCAGTTCTTATTGAATGCGCCACAAGTAATTATTGCAGGTCAGTTTCTAATCTTCCTTTGGTTGTAAACATTATTTTATAAAAAATCGGATTAATCTTTTGAACAGAAATTCATACAAGTTTTAGTCAGGGTTTATGAAATCTCACAGCACTAAAGAGACAACACTTCTTGAAGTGCTAAACAGCAGTCATGTCACAGACAAATGAAAAACATCGGTTTTATTGCTGCTTGATTTGATTTCAACCTTTACCGTGGATCAAAAAATCCTTCTTTACAGGGTGGAATTAACAGGTACATTCTACAGTTGGTTGAAACCAGGGTTATAAATCAGAAATATGATCGTATCACCAATGACATATGGAGTAGCTCAGAACGCCGTACTTGCCCCTCTGCTGTTTAATCCCTGCATTCTCCCTTAGTTGTGTGACGTGACACACAATTTTACGTAACCCTGTCACTAAACCACCATGATCCTATAGAGTCCATTGGAGCAGCTGAACTTTGTGAAAATAAACCTAAAACTTAATTTGGTGTCACAACAGACTCAGACCTGACTTTCAGCACTTACACACAGCTAAATCCTCTTTTCTTCACTGCAATAAAATACTGAACCTTATGTCCAAATAGGATTTACAGAATCACACAAAAGAAAGCAGCCAGCAGCTGAACGCAGCTGTTCATCAACTGTATCTGCAAAAATCGAATTTAAAACATTACATGTTATCATTATCTGAATGATTTTGCCACAAATGAAGCATTGAAGGAAAAACTCCTCCCTGGTTAACAGGATTTTACCTTATTTCGGCATATAAAAACAGCACAACAGCACCAAACATGTCAGTAAGACCAGATCTGATGTCAGTAATAAATTCCCTTTTCTGCATGAGAACTGCTGCAAAGTCACACGCACTGTCCTGTGAATTAAACATATTATAATCCAAAATGACTTTAAAAGATTTTTGTTTTGATTATGATTTAAAATAATTATGCCACCCTACTGCATTTGTTTAAATTCATATTGCTGAATTAGAAAAGACCTCAATAAATGAGCAGAACTATTTTCACACTAATCTGTAACATTAAACAATTAAATTATTCAGAAGTAATTTGAGTATTATTTCTGAATTTTCTGAATGCTGAAGTCGTTTTCTATTTCAACACCTGTTTTTTCTCTCTCTTTTTTTAACTTTCAGAACGAAATGGGATAGACTTCAATCTTCAAGTAAGTGCTGAGTTTCACTTCCTGCGCTCAAATTCGCATGAATGAGGACTGCATGAATGAGGGCTCTGTTTTCATCGGGTTGACTTGAACTGCTTTGTTCAGCTTTTTCCTGCTCGCTTGCGTGCGCCTTCTTTTTTATGTCCTCGTGAAACAAATTCTCATGTAGCTGGATTGGATTCCTCTGAACTTTCAAGATCAAACACCTGCATTAGGTTATTGGGTCGAGTGTGGAGATGACAGGAAACCAGTAAACAATGCACTACTGTGAATTCAGGTTCCACAGAAAGATGAAACAGCTGGCCAGTCCCTCCACTGGTTGCGCTGTTCATTTGATTGTGAGGCTTTCCATTTTTCATCTGTTTGGCACAAACTAAATTCTGAAAGCATCCAAGCTGCTGTTAAATCAGCAACTTAAGGCATATTTCATTCACTCTTTTCTGCTTCAAACACTCTATGGACGTGTGACTTACTCATGCAAAATGCACAAATACATTTTACTAACTTGGAGCTTTAGACTTTTTATATACATATTTTTTATTATGAGCAAATATAAACTCTTATTCTGTTATATTAAGTAGAACTCATAGTTGAGGTCGAAACAAACACGTCCCCAGACATCCATGGTTTCTGAAGGAAAAAAATGTGTTTTTGTCGGAATTGGGATATAAAAATAAGTATTTTGATCTTTTTTTTACTCTAAAAGAAAATCTATGCTTTGAAAATAGTAATGATTGATGATATGCAAAATAATCATCTGTCATCTGACATATGTTTTGAACAAACTTCACATTATATAATGCGATATGTTTTGAATGTATTTTGTCATTTCCTTTACTATTTTTTTGTCTTGAAAGTCCCCTTATTCATCAAAGAAATAGTTAATTGATTTTTACTTGATATTAGTGAGAGATAAACAGTAATGTGTGAAGACAGAGGTCCACTGATTTTATTAAAATTCACTCTTTATGAAAAGTCTAAACTGGGTTATTTTGTTTATAATGTGTATTATTTTTCACTTCCAGGTAAATCTTTTGTTTTTTGCCAGCTTTAAAGTCAGTTTATGGGCAATATTTTTCATAACATGGATAATTCATAAAATTTTACGCTAAACTAAATAGAACTATTTTTTGCATTTCTTTGGATTTTATTTTTATTTTTTCTGTTTATTAGTTTTAGTTCAGGTCAACGTTTCTTTGTGCTTTCAGGAAGTGCCATGGCTGCAGGGGTTAGCTGCTGGGATAGCGAGGGGGGAAGATATTTGCATACCAGTTTGCTCTAAGGGAGGAAGAGTGTCTATCACTCTTTGTGTTATGTTTAGTGGCAAACTGGACCATGAGAAAGTTTCACCTCTGTACAGCCAGTCGCACGAGGCATGACATCTTTAAAAACTGTTTGACGTCCCCTGCAGGACCATGAACTTATATATTTTTGTTGATATGAGACAATATTTTGATATATATATAATATATAAATATATGATTATATATATAATGAATATAGTTTATGCTACATTTCTCAGATAAAAACAGAGGAACTCAATGATTCACCTCATTCAGCCTCTTCGCTGAAGACGGCATGTCTGTCACAGACCTCTCCGGTCCATGGAGGTCAGATGAGTGGGGTAAGACACTATCAAAACTCCTGAGAATTAAAAATAAACGAAAAAAAGGAAGAAAGACAAAGAAGACAAAATACTAGACCACAATTCTAAATGTATGTCTAAACGAGTGTCCACATCATATTGCCACCTAACAACTGAAATGTCAAACTAACATCCTCAGATGTGACAATTATTTGTCACATTATCAACACTGTTAGTTGTTTCTGCACACCCTAGGTCTTAGATCTGTTCAGTTTTCAACAAAACAGAAACTATGTTCAACACTGATGAATGAAAGACCCATCGTTTGAGTGCACTGAAAATTGTGTGTAAAAGTCATCCTGCCAACCCCTTTTATGTGAATTTATGTGCACAGAGTCAATAACATGTAAGTACAGAAAGGAAATTCAGAATAAAGTCTCTATGTTCAAAATTTAAAAGTATATTACAACGTCACAAAATTCGGAATATTTTGGAAGATGAAAATTCGGATTGATTTTTTTTCAGATTTGCAAGTAACATGTGTAACATGCAAGTTACAGGTGATTTGCAAGTAACATGTATATACAACATGTGGGAACCAAACCTCATTTAAACAGGAATTTAACTAGAAGTATTATTCTTCAAGTAGTAGTTTTTAACTTATGAAGTGTTTTGAATAACTCAACCTATTATTTAAAAAAAATAAAATGACAGTGTTCTATAGTGTATTATTTTGAGTTGATAATCTTTTTATGCTGAGAAGTGCCAAATAATTTCAAAATGTGCAATTTCTGCCTCTTCATGCACAGTTACCTTAGCATTGTAAACGTGTGGTGTTAAATTTGATTTTAAAATGTTACAATTTTTGATTTACAATTTTTTTATGTCACCTTTGTTGAGTTTTAAATGTGACCACTGTTAATCGTTGTCTATAAATAAACAGTTTTTTAGATATTTAGTGCAGACGTTCCAATATTTTATATAAAGAGTTTAAGATATGAACTACATAAAAGAAAATGTCTTTTAAAAGTGAATTTTTTCATTGTAAGATTAGCTCATTTATTGAGCACAAACAAAGACATTACATGAGGTGTGTGCACACCAGGTTCTGTGCTCGGTTTAATGTTTGTGTGTTTTTGTATTGCATCAGGAGCTCACATCCTTGCATCCCATGCAGCAGCTGGTCCTGATGCCGCCCACTCACCTGTCATCGCCCTCACCCTTCCTGCTTTCCCAGAGTCCCACCAGCCATCAAGGTAGAACATCAACCAGAAAACTCCACCAAGGAGTCATTTAAGCTGATGTACTGACGCTGAATGGACTGCAGCTTTGCAGGGTAAAAAGCTCCTGTTGCTAAGAATCTGAGGAGAGCTAAGGAAAACAATTGGTTTTGCTGTGAAAACATACCCTGGCATTGCTCATTTTTGATTATTCTTTTCTGTTTGAGCTGAATCATTCAGTGTCTAAGTGCCAATTTCCTCCAGTTAAACCAGATAAAACTTGAATCACTGCTCCTGAGGAAAAGATCCATCGATCAGACGTCATAATGGTTCTCTTTTGGCCCGTTCGTCCAGACCAGTCCATCTGAGTAGCATCTCCAATTTGAGGTCTCTGGTCTCCAGGATGGAAGTTGGAATGAACATTCAAGAATGGATTGTGTTTTACTTGTTTAAGGCAAAAGGAGCTTCACTGCCTCCAGGCTGTTCAGAACTTGTCTTTTAACCCACACAGGCAAAAGAGCACACATCACTGCAGTTTTAAAAACCCCCACTGACTCCCAGCACATTTTAGAATCCATTTAAAAAATGTCAATTCTCCCTTTTTGAGTTCCACATGGTCATTATGTCTCTAAGGTCTTCAGAACCCACAAACCTTCTGGTGTTTTCTTAATTTCTCTGCTCAGGTTTTATTGGTTGTCTCTCTATATAATAAAACTAGAGGAGTTGAACGTTCCAAGAGATGACATTCAACTCTACTTCTATGACTCAACAGAGTCGTTTAACCCTTGTGCTATCTTAGATGACCCCACCCTTACATTGACGTGTTCTCCCTACCATGACAAAGGTGGATAAAGGTGGAAAGATTTCATGTAATCTATGGACACCAGTGAAGATCACAAATCATTGAAGAAAATAGGTTCAGGTGTCTAGTGGGTCCAGATGACCCAACTCCCAACATTAAAGTGCCTAGGATAGCACATGGGTTACAGAACACCTGAAGAACTTTTTATTAAGCTAAAAATGGGGCTTTTAGTTTTGCGAGATATTATAATTTAACATTTAGTTTATCCTTACGTTTTTTTTCCCTTTCTTAATCCAGTTTTTATGTACTTTTTACCCATCGTGTTTAGTACTTGGCAGTTCTTTTTGGTAAAAAGTGATATATAAATTAACTTTACTTACTTCCAAGCTCTTTTTTTTTTATTTGGAGCTCCTGAGTCAAAACATTTTTTATCCAAGCTAGCAGGAAGATTATTGACTAGCGTGGCTTAGTATCAAGAATGGGCCCAAAGTGACATGTCCACAAAATCTCCCAGTTGATCCATGAATCCTGTCTTCTGGTTGCGTCCACCATTTTTCTGAAGATCCTGCTCTTTTGTCCTGCAGCTCTCCTGCAGCAGAACCTGCTCTCTCTTCCAAGCCCGAGTCAGAGCGCTCTTCTTCAGCATCAGTCTGGCCTGGCTCTGACTCCACAGGTACAGACAATATTTCAATTCTGAAAGATGCAGTCATTGGTTCATCACGCAAAAATCTGACTGTTGTTGCACACAGTGACTGTGACGGTGTGGCACCGTCAGATGGTGATGGGACCCACACTGTTTATTGATTTGCTGAGTCTGGTCAGCAGACAAATGCAGGAACCTGCTGGTGAATTCAGACTCCCAGATGTTTCCCGTAGCCTTTACCACAATAAGAGCTCAGAGTCAACTGCTTTCAAAAAGTCATTTTCACCAAACATGAACAAATTTGATTTATATTTATATGAATGGCCACAAGCAGATATTTTCTGGCTCAGACATTTAGAACAAAGGTGTTTTTTAGATATTTTTAAAATTGTATTTACCTGTTTAATTTACAAAGGCCTCACATTCAGTATCTCTAACAAACTTGATTTGATTTGTTAATTTATTTCAAGCATTGTAGTCAAAGCAATAAAGAATTTACACAGATTTAACAAACTCATTACAGAAATGATAAAATGCATAGATTAAAAAACAGAAAAATTTACAAAAAAAAGACACATTAACTAAAGTCAAGCAGAACTTGAATTTTTTTTTACTTTTTACGACTTTGTAAACACTATTTTGAGCTAATGCCGAAACAGAATCTTAAGTAAGTAAAAAAAAAAAAACTTGTTTGAAGCAAAATTATCGTATTTTCTGTCTTGCAAGAAAAACAATCTTAAGTTTTCCAAAAGCAAAATAAATCATCTTAGTTTAAGAAAACATTTCTTACAGACTAGAATCATTCTTCTTTTTTTTCTTATTGTTTTCAAATTCTAAGTATTGTTGTCTTATTTACCGAGAAGCAGGGTTTAAGGGCAGGGATGACCAGTTTAGCTAACTTTGTTTAGTTTACTTTAGCAATCAGCTCTTGTATTTTATAACTGATATTATGTTCTGAGATAACTGTGTTGTAATATTGGGCTGATAAAATTTAATTGAATTATTTCTAGGTGGCCCGTTTTCTCAGTTTAAAAGGATTCTTTTTCTCAAAAAGAAAACAATTAGATGATAAGAGGTTCAAAATATATTTTAGAAACATTTTAAATCCTTTTAGAGGCATACTAAAAGATTCCTGGCAATTCAAACTACTATTCTAAAGGGTTTCAATTTTCTTTTTTAAATCACTTTACATTTGTGATTGGTGTGTTTGGGGTTTTTAAGTAACTTTTTTCTGAACATGTTTGCTGCAAATAAGCTTTTACAGGTTAGGCAGAGCTTTTTTGACTTTGCAGATTTTTCTTAACTGTCGTCAATTACCATCTAGGTCTAGATACATTTTGTTTCACATAAAAAAATTCAGTTTCCCGTTGTTGTTCTGCATCACCTGATGTCTCTTCTGGTCCAGGCTATGAGCCGTTCTGGTCTCGGCGGGTCTTCCATGGAGAACCACATGGACATGGCTCACCTGCAGATACCCAAACACCTGTCAGTACAGACACAGGATGAACCCAGTGATCTGGAGGAACTGGAGCAGTTTGCCAAAGCTTTCAAACAAAGACGCATCAAGCTAGGATTCACTCAGGTAAAAAAAAAAAGTAACAAGGAACACAAGAACATTTTGTCTTTTTTTCTTTAAATCCTGCAAACTTTACATTTATTAGTGGTAAAACTACACTGATCTTAAAACATTTATTTGTAAATCAAAGTTAAAGCCTTTTGGATAAGAGGTGAAACGTCTTCTAACTTTAAAAACTAAGTCCCGATGACATCCCCTAAACCTACTACTATGATGGAATCAACCTGGATGAATGAGAGTTTTCATAGACTTTTATTTGTAAATTTAATTTATTTTGACTGTGGATAGACCTCCGGCACAGACTGCATAAGTTTGTTTTCGTCCATAGGGAGACGTCGGCCTCGCCATGGGGAAACTGTACGGGAATGACTTCAGCCAGACGACAATCTCTCGATTTGAAGCTCTCAATCTCAGCTTCAAAAACATGTGCAAGCTCAAACCTCTGCTGGAAAAGTGGCTGAGCGATGCAGGTAGACAACAACAACAAAACAGTGATTATACATTACTATTTTGAGAAGGAAGAAGGATCACAAACACACAATTTTGATTAAGCATTGATTCGTAACAACTAATCAAATTTTTGAGAATCTGATCATGTTATGATTTAATTCTGAGACCATGCTGCACACTGCATTTTGCCACTTAGCCGGTGAATTTTGGGACATGTCAAGAGTTTGCACTCATGTTGCTTTGACCTTTGACTCAGAGAACTCCCCGTCTGACTCCATGACAAGTTCAAGCTCCCTGCCGCCCCTGATGGAAGGCTACGGACGCAAAAGAAAAAAGAGGACAAGCATTGAAACGAACATAAAGATGACTCTGGAGAAACGTTTCCATGATGTAAGGTTCAAATGATCCCCATTCTACAGCATATGGAGGAGTCAGTTGCTCACAATTGTACAAACACTTGGTTTTCCAAACAAAACTGGATCTGAACCTGAAAGCTTTAAAACAACAAACTGTTTTATTTCAGTTATTTTATTTACAAAAACAGAAATTACGCTCCTGTTAAGCTCAGTAAATGTTATTTTATTGCACCTTTCTCAGATGAAAAGTGCTTCACAATAGTAAAAAATAAAAAAAAAATTACAACCAGTCATCATAGACACATCACAGACAAACAAAGTAAAAGACATCAAAAACACAAAATTGGATGAGCTGAAAGCTCTTCTGAATAAAAACGCCTTGACCTGACTTTGAAAACTCTCAACGTGTCGATAATGTATTGTCATGACGAGGAGCGACCGCTTGAAAGGCAACGTCTCCTCCGGTTTATAGCAGGTTTTTGGAATTTGTAAGAGTTTTTGGTTTTAAGCTTTCAGGGACTGGGCCAAAGAGTCCGGGGTTAAAAGGTCAGCAAAACGTGCAGGAGTTTGTCCATGCAAGGCTCTAAAAATTAAAAACGGGTGACCAAAAAAGTGGTTAAAACTAAATATTAGATTTAATGTAGATGAAAATGTATAATATTTCTTATAAGCCAGTGTCTTCAGGGAGAGGCTTCTTCAAATCCTCTGCAACACTGACCTCTGCAAGAGAACCTTCCCACAAAACCAACATTGTAGTTGACCTTTCGTTCGGCAAATCAGGGGTTGCCACAGCAAATCATTTGACATTTTTTATTTTTCCTTTATGGATCAATTAAGTATTCTCCAATTAGGTTAAATAAATATCTGCTTAACTCCTCCACAGCATGACGGTCATACTATTTACTTATCGGTGACAAATCCTGGATTTTAATACATATATATTTCAAAGTACCTACCTGTGTAGGTTTTTTTGCATTTGATGGTAAAATGCCATGCATATTTGCAATTTTAACATCAAAATCCAAGACCCCCTATCTGAAACAATGAGAAAAAAATGTTCAATATTCAATGCTGATAGGTTTTGTGACCTTTATGTCATGAAAAAGGGCAGGATTCTCTTTAAGTGAAGCTTCACTTAAAATGTGGGGTTAACCTCTTTCTTACCCTTTAGAGTAAAACTCAGAATCTAAAAATTCGCAAATTTTTTGTCCATCAATTGGCAATTTTTGTGGGGATTGTGCAATGTCTAAACACATATAACAAATAGTGTCATATATAGTGAGTAACATAGATGACCAAAATGTTTTGTCAGGACATTCTTCCACACAAAAACTTACCTTTTTTGTTTGTTTTTACCATTTTAAAACAAATATAAACTAGATAAAACCCCAGAAAAGTTATAATCAAGAAAAATATCAATTTATTATATACAGAAAAAAAATAGAACCTCCACATAACAATAAGACTATTTCCAAAGTTTTTTTTGTTTGGTAACATTTGCCAGGTCTCACTTTTAGGCAATTAGAACAAAGTATCTGATTACCTAATGAGAAACATTAATTTGGTATTTCATCTAACAAAAATGTAGGAGTGCTGTCCAAAGAAAATATGAAAATGTCAACCATTAAAATTGTAAACTAGAGTTGAAATCTTGTTCAATCTTTTGCGGTTTAGAACCCCAAACCCAACTCAGAAGAGATAAGCCTGATTTCCGAGCAGCTGTCCATGGAGAAGGAGGTGGTTCGGGTTTGGTTCTGTAACCGTCGTCAAAAGGAGAAGAGGATCTACTGTCCTGTGGCGACCATCCCCGTCAAGTCTCACAGCTACAACTCCAGGATGGTGAGTGAGGATGTCAGCAAAACATTTCCAAGTCATAGAGGGTCACATGACCAAGACACATTTAGTCTTTGAAGGTTGTTCTCAAAGACAGAACCTTCGCAAAACTGTTTATTCAATTATTCAACAATCCCATTTGTTTTGCATCAACAGAAGTAAATGTAAATGCTAATGACCTTTTTATGTTCATGAAAGTACAGAAATATAGTTATACTATAGACTGAAATCCATTAACTCCTTCACATTGTATGATGCTGATTTACAATGTTTCTTTAATCCAGGACTCCACTCAGTTAGCATCACTTTGAAAGAAAAAAAAACACTGAAGAATATTTTTTTATATAAATGGAAAATAAATGTAGGCATGGAGGTATTAAAGGTATTAAAAATTCTACTGTTCTGTTCTAAAATATTGACTCTATCTCAGGCTGCAACATCCCGCTCCTTCAGTCCTCTGGCCTCAGGAGGAGGTAAATGCTTTCCAGCTGATAACTGTGATTCCAACCTGTCCCCTAAAGTCTAGTATTTTTCTACTTTAACAGATATTTTTTACTTAAAAACATGTTTTCTGTTTTGTTTTATTGTTTTAAAGCTGACATTTTTACTTCCATCCTTCAGTATCGTCGAATTCCTCTCCGAACAGTGGAAGCCGTGAACCTTCTCCTAACGGTCTTTCCACGGCTTCTATCACTTCTCAGATCAACCCAGCTTCCTACAGCTCACCAGGGTAAACATAATCACAATTAACTGCTAAATTTTGCACTTTAAGAAAAAACAATATCCTCCTTTTTGTGTATTTTTGCTGTACAATCATCATTTTTGCTTGATTAAACTGTTTTGTGCCCTTTTTAGACCCTGGTACCGCACATGGAATTCCACTGCATATCATCACTGAGATAAACTGCATCATGTTCGGCTTTTTGAAGAGGAGTTCGGCGGGGATGAAGAGTTTTAGAAGATTTCCCCTGTTTTGAACCAGTTTACCATGATAAAGCTGAGAGGGAGACGCTCCGTAGGGCAGAGCATCACTGATGACCACACTTCATCAGCCTTCATTCATGCCATCACCTGCAGCCTCCAGCTGCTCCATTCATCAATCTGTGGTCGCTCTTATTTTGAAAAGACATTTAAAGGCAGTCGTTTCCTTGTTTATCCTATATAAACAGGGACCACATTTTGTGAAGTTACATTCATGCCTTTGTTGTTACAAGTCTTTATACTTTAGGATTTAAGAAAATAGTCTTTGGAGATTAAAGAGAAAAAAAGGACAATCTAAATTATGCAAACTTATTTTCCGGCTGAACAAACTATATCATTTCAAGAGAAAGAATAAACTTTCAGGAGAAGAATCAATTTTGTAGCCCAGAGATGGGTAGCTTAAATTCATTGAAACTCTGCACTCCTACTTCTTTTTGTGATAAATGTGAGGTTGGTCATTTAACATTTGATGTTATGACACTAATCTGACTGAGATGCTGTCGGTAGACTGCAAAGGAGAAGTAAAAAGACGAAAAAAATCTGTTAGTGGTCCAATTCTAAAATATTTGTCAATTATTATTCTTTATTCAATGATTCTGCTTTTCTAGTCTAGTTTTTGTCAAATACATAAATGTACAAATATTTGTTCTATCGTTCATCTGCCATTTGTTTACCTCATTTAAACGTTTCTGACACTGTGTGGTTTTGAAAATGTCTGAACCTTTGAGAAGTAAAAGCACAAAAATAAGGGAGGTTTGGATTCGTTTTTCCTACTTTTAACTACAACTTTACTAAAAGTGTATATCTTTCTGTTCTCTGGGCGTCAGTAACCTAATTTTTATAGGTAATATGGAGGATGTTTGTGCTCATGTTCTATTGCTCTATGTCACATTATGTAATGAAATTTGTGCTCATCCTGGTCCACCTTGATACCTGCTGGTTGCCAGTTTTAATCCCCCTTCAGGAAAAAAAAGCCTCACCTTTTAAAAATGAAAACATGTTGATTTGCTTTTTATTTTGTAAATATTGTAATTTGAGCTGGAGTGGTTTCAACTCAAATGATGCATTTAACGGTTAAAATGAAATTTACTGCATCAAACAAGATTAATTCAATCTTCCTTAAGTGCTGTTGGGAATTAGGCAGTGTGTACTTATTATTTTATTTCAGAAATTTGGAGTCCTGACAGTCTAAAATTTGCTGACTACCTCTCAGATACTGTATTTATGCTACAATTTCAACCTAAAATCTTCAATGCAGGGCAAAATAAAAGACCTAAACTGTAATGAATTCGAGACAAGCATGAACAGACCATGTTGAAACTAAAACAGCATTTTCAAAGTGATTACTGTTAAATTCAATTACAAACATCCTTACATGATGTTGGTCTAAAATTTAAAATAATTAACTTGATTAAACGGAATATAACCACTTGTTTGAGTTTGCAGATGATCTGCAAACTCTAAAAAATTGACACAAAGTTTGGAATTTGTTTTTCGGTAAGGGGTTGCCTCTGTTCATCTTAATGGGCTCAGTCAGGGATGAGTGTTTAAAATGTTCGGCCTTTTTCACGAACGGGTTATAATCTTTGGATAAAGATTTCCATACATGGTCAGTTTCCTACAGCTCCACTATGAGTTTTTAAAAGAAAATTCCCTCCATCTGTGTAAAACATTACTGTAATGGTTACAACTTTAACTGGTTTTAAAAAAAAGACACACAATCTCTGCTTTTTTTTCTCAAATTAAATGCTCAACATTTTCTTGAATACAGGTAATTAACGAATGGAATATCTCTGAATGGAGAAACAGTTTTGCAGAAATAAGGAGCAAACTTTACCAAAACTATTTTTATTAGGACTTTTTTCACAATACAGGTGCAAGTTAGTCATAAAAATTAGGCCCAAAAAGAGCAAGAAAACACAAAACCAAACTTTTAACTTAAAATAAATGTCAGAGTTTTTGATTTTCTCTATCAAGCCATTTCATTTACTTCATATTTACAATTCTTTGTCAAGTTTCAGGTATCTTATCAGTTGACTGTTTTGTGGCCCTTTGTTTAACCCATTTTTGAGTGCTTATTGTATATTTGATCAAATGTTGTGCTTAAATGTAAAGATCTGTTGAATAAAAACAGTGACTTTAAATGCAAAATGTTGGCATTTTCTGGTACAGAAGGAGTTTTTTGATTAAATAACTAATAAAAAGAAATCAAACACAATGAATTCCTTATGTCTGTGGAAACATTATTTTCATGCTGGTTATTACCGTCCTTTCAATCATTAGGACAGATGATACAAGACAAGTTTGTAATTAGAATGTTATTATTTTACAATTTTATTTCCATTTTAGTTATTTTAATTGATTGTGATGTCTTGGTTATTTTCTTAACGTAGTTCTGCATTTTATTTCAGGGCCAAAACTTGAATACATGCGACAAAACCGATGATTCGGTTTGTGAATTCATAACTTTTTTTTCTGAACCCTGTAAAGGATTGTTAAAAATATATGTTTACATTTAGCACACATGGATTAGCTGCGTCTGCAAAATCTTCTTCCTCTCCCCAGAAACATCTATTCACATTAGGGTACCCTGGCTGCAAAAAAAACCCTAATTTTTTTACAGTGGACGTCTCCTTCTGCTCCATCTTTTAAAACATGGTTGAATGAAATGCTGCTTGTGCCTGAAATAGAGCAGATAAGAAAAAATAATAGAGCACTCTTGAGGAAATTTGGCAACCATTTAAACATTTTTTATAAGATAAATGAAACCTTAATGTATATATGATCCCCATTTCCATGTTTTTTTTTTCTTTCTTTTTATGCCTATTGTTGATGTTCACTAAAATGTTGTTTGAGCATATGAATCATATGAATCTTGTACCACATTTTGTGTTCTGTTGAAAAATCAAAATAAAGCATAAATATATATATTTAAACCTAACATTAATTATGCAGTAATTTTGGTTGTCAAGGAGCATTTCTGTTGTCTGGAACCATTTGATAAACTGTGTTTGTTTAACTCTTGTGCTATCTTAGATGACCCCACCCTTCCATTGACGTTTTCTCCCTACTATGAAAAAGGTGGATAAAGGTGGAAAGATTTCATGTAATCCATGGACACCAGTGAAGATCACAAATCATTGAAGATAAAAGGTTCAGAGCACTGTCTAGTGGGTCTAGATGACCCACTCCCAATGTTAAAGTGCCTAGGATAGCACAAGGGTTCATTACATAAATTAAGAAGGCAATAAAAGACTCATAGGAGGTTGAATAGTTTTATTTCATTTGCGTTCCTTTAGTCAAAAAGTGATTCGTGGATGGCTGAACAGTGAGCTGCTACAACACATTTTATGATCAACTTATTTGTCGGTTTACAAGGAAAACCTTCCGCTTCTCAGAAAGGATTGAAGATTAGATCATCTTTCCCATCATTGATCTGATTTCCAAACCTCAACAAAAACTGTCTGAAAATAGAAGATTTCGACTTTCATAGAAAGGTTAAAGCAGTCGCAGCAACTTTCTTCAGGTGGACTTTTGACATCCTGCAGAAAAAAGAAGTCAGTAAAAAGCTTTTTTTGTCTTGAAAAAAAAAAGAAAAAAGCTTTTTTTCTGTTTTTTTCTACACTACTTACAACATAAAACAACAGAAAAAAATAAAACCAATTAAAATATTTACACGTTATTGATAAAATAAAACATTTAAATGAGTAGGAAAGCAGTAGAAAAAGGATTTTAGTCTTTAAAAAAGACACGGTTCTGTTTTACAGTGAGAAGGCTTCAGTTGACAGCTTAGTGCCTTGAAGAGAAGAGATCCATTGTGTTGCTGCTTTTCTCTGCTTGGTTTCAAATGTCTTTGATCCTGCAGTAAACAGTCACAAAAAACAGTTTTAAACTTAAGTTTTCATGCAGTTGCTACAGAATTTTTTGTCTAAAAGATTCATTATTTTAAGCTTTCTCAAAAAAATAAATAACATTCTTGTTAAATTTTGAAGTTATGATAATAAATATGACTTGAAAAATGTGAATCTAATTGCATAACATGGCAGAAGAGATTATTCATCGGCTTCTATTGAGCTTTGATTTATAGGGTCAAATCAGGATAAGCTGGAAGTGAATAAAAACCAGTTTGTAAATTTAAAAATAAAAAATTAAATTTTGAAAACAATTGTAAACTTAAAAGTAATATTAAAAATGTAAGAAAAAAAAGTAAATTATAAAAAAAGTATTTAAAATTGGAAGAAATACTGAAAATTTAAATGAAAACTATTAAAAAATGTTACCAAATTAAAGATAATGTTTATTTGAATTTTTTTTCGTTTTGTTCTTTTCATTTCTCTTAACGTTCAATCCCTTTACAATTTACACTTTCAATTCAGAATTTTTATTTTTGGCAGTGATCCTAAATAAATGTGGGGGCGGGGCTTCAATCCAATTGACGACCGATCATCTTTTTTTTTAAAATCTATGTCGTTTTCTAGGACATAGTTTCTGCAGAGCGGCATAAGTTCATTCGAAATTCCCCTCTGAGTTGTGGGCGGGACTGATGGTGCAAGCAACCCTTCCCTGTTGCTGAGAGCTCTTTGTGATCATGCTCTCCCGCTAGCTTACAGCCCCTCACGCCCCCACCCCAACATTACCAGGCAACAAAAATGGCGAGCCATTTTGGAGCTATCCAGCCGTACAATTTAGATCCAGATTCCAGCTCAGACAAGGAAAACAAAGACGTTCATGGATCTATCTCTGCATCAGAATGGAGCGGAGCAGGGAGCTTGTGTCCCGCCCACTGTATTTTCTAACAAATACGATCTTTTTCAACCTTCAATTTTTTGATTCACAACATTTTTGAGTGAAGACATTCCCAGAGATTTAATTTTAAGATAAATTTTGTCTGTATGTGTCCTGCATCATCTCAAGAACGAGTTAAAACACCAAAAACACTATTTTGATCGCAGTGGCTCTTCACACTGATCCTGACTGACTGCTCTGATTTCTTACACATGTAACCTAAAATAAACAATAAAAAATGATGCCCTCCTCCTTGAAGCCAACGTTGCCATGGTAACACTCACCCTCTGGCTCTGGAGCTGCGTCCACACCAGCCCCGGACCTCTTTGTAGACGAGTCGGGTCAAGAACTGTAAAAACAATATTTTTAATCAAGTCAAGCTCGTGTGGCGGCAGAGATGTTTGATCACTAATGAGGAGGACACTGACCAGACAGGCCAGGACGTCGGCAGTGATGAGCATGTAGAAGACGTTTTTCCAGCCAGTGGGAGAGATCACACCGGCGAGCAGAGGACCTAACGCAGCGCCTGCAGAGGTCACCACGAAAGCAGACCGGTCACTCTAACGCACTCAAATGAAATCCATCCCTCAGATTCAAACCCGCTCCGTGTACCTATTGATCCGGTCCCATCGATGATGGCGGTCACGGTTGACAGCGCCCTGGAGTTCCCTCTCAGACTCTCGTGTGTTCCCTGCGACACAAAGACACGTCAGGACGGAGCTGCGGCGGGTTAAAGCAGCACAAACGACAAAATCTGACCAGATCTGCGGACACAGCCGTGGTTATGAGAGCGTACGGTCCATTCACCAGGCCTCCACACAACAACAGCATCCCTGCAGAGACGAAACACGTCACTCTCAAACCACTGAGATGCTGAACGTCTGAGTTCCTCTTCAGTTCAAACTGGTTCCAACAGCCACCGTCTGTCTGAGCATGTCGTCTTCTTTGGGACCATGAAGCAAACGTGTGATCAAGCGGTCGATAGGTCATCTGCTGAACAACCACCTTATCTCACGGTCAATTTGAAAATATCTAAGTCACACACTTTTATCAGAGCTGTGTTTTGCAGGCAAAAGTTTCTCTGCTTTTTCTTTTTCTTTGGCTGAAGTTCATAAAACCAAACGTTTCGCTTTTGGTTTCTGATTGTTTTAAATTAAACCCTAATTTAAAAACTGCACTTTTTTTTCCTTTTTATATCAATTTATGGATTTTTGTTTTGAAATCAAAGATTTTACCGGTAATCTGTCAATAGCAACTTGAATAATAATTTCTAACATCTAAAAAAAGATTAAAAATAAAGTTTATACCTATTGTTGTTCCGAGATTTCTTTGACCAATGGAATTGTACAGGAAAAGCTGGAACAAGAACAAAACAAAAGATCAATATGCGTCAAATGGAGATAAAAACAAACATCTAACAGCTACATACTACATTCACTCTTGTGTGCTAATTAAGCCGGTTTAGAAAAAGAAGAATTTATGTTTTCCTTTCACAGAAAATGATCGTTGTTCTCTTGTGTTTTGTTTTTTTAATCAAACAAGAAAAAGTGTAAAGCTGTTAAAAGTAGGCCCAACACCGACATTTAAAAATTAAGCCAAAGAGATCATTTCCAGCTAATTTAATAATAATAATAATAATACATTTTATTTATATGGCGCCTTTCTGGGCACTCAAGGTCGCCTCACAGAACAAAGTATGTAAAAACATAAACATACAACAGTAAAATTCCAGAACACAAAATAAGTTAACAGTTAAAAACAGCAATTTAAATATTATGAGCTAAAAGCATGACGGAAAAGGTGAGTTTTGAGGTGTTTGGAAAACTGAGTAAGTGAGTCCATATTTTGTAGATCAGAAGGGAGGGAGTTCCAGAGTTGTGGGGCAATCCGTCTACTGCTTAATCTGGACGTTTCTAATCTAACAAGTGAATGCTCACCATGGGGGCAGCAGCAATGAGCATGACACAACAGGTGGACGCTCTTCCACCGGTGTAGTCTGACACCAGGCCGGCAAAGATTCCTCCTGTTGAGCAGAAGACGTACAAAAGACCAGTTAAAGAGAGATCTGAAGTAGAGTAGATCTATTTATTTTTCTCTCGTCGTGAAATAGACATGCTGTTTATAGCTGTTTGGGACTGCTGTGAACTATGGGAGTATCCTAAAAGAAAAGAAAAATCATTGGAGGAATAACTATGAATCGAATAGTAACAAAAAACTTTTGAATTTTGAGAATACAGAATAATTTTAGCTTCCAAACTCATGATTAATGGAAAAAAACGTTTATTGGAGGATTTTTTAGAATTATGATAGAAAAATGATAAAATAATATAAATCAATTCTTCACAAACCTCAGAAAAATTCATATATTTCCTACCAGTTTAAAAAACCACCAATGGATTAAATGTGCCATATGTGTTTATTGGAAGGTACCAATATGGCGATTTATGATTAAAAGCAATGATATGCCAAGAATTTAACATGTTTTATTTTTTCCAATCAATTTATGAATTATTTCCTTAAATAGATTTGATGAATTGTATGTATTTATAATTTTTATTGTCTTTTTCCTAGGTTTTATGGCTGAAATAAATTGAAATCAATCAACCACAAGAGAAACATTTCAAACATTTAAGTTTTGGTTTTGCCTGATTTTTAAATGTCAAAAAGAAAAGTTTCTGATGATTCTAAAAATGTGTGTCCTCTTGTTTACTTCGGCTGATTATAAAGATAAACTTTCAACAGCATATTTGAAACTTGTCCCTCAAACAGTCACTTTAAAAACAGATTCAAGGATTTGACTCAGACGGACAAAAAGCCTACCCACAATCCCTCCCACGTCGAATAATGTCGACATATCTCCAGCTTGTTTGGCGTCAAAATGTGCTGAGGAAGAAAAGGAAACATCGTTTTAATTTGTTTAGCTATTTTACTATCAAACTAAAAGGCATTAGTGTGAAAGTTACTTACCAACATTGGAGATGTAGAGAGGAAGCCAGTAAAGAAACGTGTAGCTGACCAGCTTAGCAAACAGCAGACAGAGTGAGAACTCCACCACTCCCTGTGTTAAAACAAAACACAAGCCACCGTTAGGGGCTGGACAACAACAGAAACAAAAAGTAGCATTTGAAAGTTGTATGTCTCTGCAGATGCTGCAACTTTTCTAATTCTAAACTTAAAAAGGCTGTTAAGTCATCTTTTATTCGTCCTTTCTCGTTAAAATGTCATGAGGAACCAGCTCTGCATCATTGCAGTGCAAAGTACTGCGCGTTTTGTGTAGTTGCGATAAGTTATGTTTTTGTTTTGGTGGCGACACAGCACTCTTTGGGAAAAACAGACTTCCACTGGATTTTCTTCCACCACACAAATATGTACAAACTCGGTGCAAAATAGGGAAAACAAAAAAGCCCATTTACAGCGGTCACTCGCTCTATTGCGGTTCATGCGGGTTCACAAATTTATTTTTCGTTCACTTGTGCATGCTTTTCTTTTTTTTTTTGCATTCAGTTTATCAAAGTTACACAAATCTTTGATCGGAAGTAGATCTTTGTTTTCATTTCATGATACTGGACTTATGTTTCTATGAAGATCTGAACTTCAAGAGTTTAAACAAGAGAGAGAAATGTGAAAATGTCTGAGAAAAGTCTATATGAATTGTGTAGTGAGGGGTTTACAGCCTTAAATTATCTAATTACTGTAGTAAATAAAGATGACTACTTCGCTTTGTGGATTTCACCTATAACAAGTTATTTTTTGGAACATTACTTCCAAAATATAAAAGGGAGACCATGGTAATGTTATTACTTTAAATTGTAACTATACTTATTGACAAATACATGTATTTCACTATTGCTGTGATTGCCACAAACAGGTGTTTTTTTGACTGATTAGATTATGGACATACAGAAGCTAATAACATCTGATGGTAAAGAAATATATAATTAATAGTGATCTTAAGTGAATAGAAGTTTAATCCCAAATATACACTTTTCACAATAACAAATCTGAGTTTTTTTCTGAACAAATTTCCGTCATTCTTCGTGTAACCACTAGAGGGAGCCAAAGACGTCCTTTTTTTTTTACTTTGTTTCTTCTTTGGCTTTTAAATCAACATTTCATTGATGCAGATGGTGGTCAGTGCATTACATTTGATTTGTTATTGACACTGCAGCAGTTTAAAAAGCAGTTATTTCCACTCACAGGTATGCAGAGCGCCCCAGTGAAACTTATTGCCTTTGTGTGATCGTGCACAGTCACCGGAGACTCGGCGGAGACGCCGCCGTTGATGGTTTGGTTGCCGTTGGGTAAGTTCTGCAGCAGAGGCTCCGTCTCTTCGTTCTCTTTCTCACTCTGACACACAAAGACCAATATGTTCTTGAGCAATGCCGTTATGAGTCAATTCAAATCAATGGTGCTCAGTTAAAGCTCACATGATGCTGAGGAGGACTGCAGTTCACATCCTCAGGTTCTGGACAGGAGACGGCACAACATGCAGCATTTGAGGTAAAAACACAACATGAGAATGTGACAGAGTGATTTCCATCTATCTGTTTGTCTGTTGGATGAAAACTGACTTTCAACAAGGAAGAAGAAGCACAGGATCCCAGTGGAAGTGATGATGAGTCCAGGGACAATGAAGGACATCCCCCACGCGGAGGAGACAAAGGCTCCTGCGATGAGAGACCCCAAGATGTTTCCCACGGAGGTGTGCGAGTTCCACACGCCCATGATGAATCCCCGCCTGACAGCAAAAACCACATATAAGCACAGTGCAGCTTCTGTGAAGCCTTTAGTAATCCACCAAGTTTCATTAAGAGCTCCTGGTTTTCTACTTATTAACAGTTTTTGTTCAAACCCCCCCTGGAAGCCTTTTTTGGCATTTCACGAGAAGCTAACCTAAAAAAATAAAAATAAAAATAAAAGATTTGGAGGATTGGAGGCTTCAGGTGAGCATCAGGGAGTAGAGATGAAGCTCTCTCCATCAGGTCAAAAATTAAAATAAAACGCCCTTTAATGTACACCTGATGCCACAGAACAAACAAAAACTTTGTGTATTTGTTCGCTGTTTCCTTGTCATTTCATTTAAAAAATAGGACAAATTAATTCCACAAAACTCCAGTTTAGGAACAGAAAGAATACAAATTTCTGTAGTTAAAAAAATCATTAAAGGTGCTGGTGGACATCGTGATGACCTTTGGTTAGAACCAAATGAATCAATTCTATGACTTAATCATGCATCTACAGTTTGGACCATTTAACACATATCAGCCATCTGAAGTACTTTTTGTTTCAAAACAACAAAAAGAAATTCTGATTTTATTATTTGAAATTATTGTTTGTGCAATCAAATGCCAACAAACCCCAGATTAAGAACCCAAAAACTAAAATCAAACATTTGACCCTTCAAAGTTTAATTGGGATTTTTGGGGTTTTCATGTTTTTTTCCTTATTAATTATAAGGAATTAATCAAATAAATGGGGAAAAGGTTTACTTTTAAGGTACATGCAATCTGCTATTCCAGCTTTGTCTTTGTTCCAGTATCTGTGCATGTCTGAAAATGTCTTCTATCAGCTCCTGTGCATGTGAACCTGTCGTGATTTACTTTCCAATAAGATTCACAGAAAAGTTTTTTCTGTGCATGTAAACATGAAACACAATCCATAGCTGTAAACATGAAACTTTAAGAAAGAAACATTCAGTCATATAGATCAGGGATTTTAACCAGTGTCTGCGGTAGACCAGAGGTCATCAGGTGTACTGGGGAGAACACATCCTGTTCAATTCATTAGCCTTTAGAAAACTGAAAATTAGTTATCTGTGAATAAAACTGGGAACAAAATAGAAAACGTATCCCAGACTCAGAACACCTGCCGGCTGCAGGGATCGAGGCCTTGCCTCACACCGGCTCCTCTCTCAAGAACTTTCTTTTTTTTCCAGTGTCAGCTGGCCTCTTCCTGAACATCGCTTACGATAAATTCAAGGCCAAAATACAAAAAAATCCTGCTTTCAAGCACTGATACAATTAATGGATTCCATTTAAAGGGGCAGCTCTAGCAAACAGAGGTAACCTTGAGATGTATCCACCTGCTGAGAAACAGTATGTCTGCACTGCTGCACCGTGCAAAGCTCACACTGGTCTTTACATTGAGCTTTGACTGGGTTAGGGACCTACACGGCATAAGGATACAACTTTACAGGAGAAAGAGGAGCTGTCTGAACTAAACCAACATCGTGGTATGAAGCTTTGGGAAGTTTCGGTTGACTGCTGTGAAGGACTTCTCTATTTTGGCGAGTACAGCTTTTTTGATTTTACTTTAAATGTTTCATGACATATTGACTCCAATAAAAACTAAAACCAGAAAGACAGAGCAGCTAAACCCTGATTTACCCCTAAGTTATTATACACGAGTCTAGAAAACATATGACCTACTCTATTCTATTCTTTTCACTGGGTTAAGCTACAGAGTGTTGTTTATCTTTGCTCCTAGAGCACATGTGTCAAACTCAAGGCCCGGGGGCCAAATGTGGCCCGCCGTGTCATTTTATGTGGCCCGCAAGAGCATCAAAGTTTTTAATTTTTTATAATAAAAATTGATGTGTATTTATTCATATCTAGGGGAAATCAGAATTGAAATATCGAATTGGGAAACTATAGATCAGAACTTAAACACTATCCATATAACCTAACATGTCAGAATCAAATTTAAAAGGGTTTATGCTAGAGTAACAAGCAAATATATGTTTTCTATGAACTGTAATTGTCACTTTAAAAATTTATAGTGAATAAATAATGAGTTATTTAGCATTAATGAGTAGTTACATTTATTTTTTATTGTATTTAGTTACATGTATAAGTTAAATCTGACCCTTTGAGGACAGCTGCTCTGCTGATGTGAAAATGAAAATGAGTTTGACACCTCTGCCCTAGAGTTTGTGGATGTATTAAAATGTGCTGTGGCTCAATAGAAACACAGGTTCAGATTAATGTTCCACAGGGAAGAGCTCGACTGTGCTCTTGAAAGGTGGCCAGTGTGTCTGTATGATTCAGCAAGTTGGAAAAACAAGCATCCAACGCTGCAAGCTCAGCAGGCTGTGTACGGTACTCACTTCCCCTTTCCAAACCAGTTTCCCACACAGGCCACGACAGAGGGCCAACCGGTGGTCTGCACGAGTCCGTTCATGACCTGCAGGAGGGAGCAGAGGGAGAAAATGTCTACCAACATCACAATGCTGGAACAACACTCCTGGCTGGGGGAAAAAAGGGACATGAACAGTGACCATTGATTCCTAACATTCCCACTTCAAACCCATCACGCTCCAGTGCAGTCACATGATGCAACTCAGTCATGTGATGAAGAGGGAAGCACGAGATCTCTACATTTTTCAAAGGATGGAAGTATCTGAGTTTACAAAGGGTCACAAGTGGAAAAAGGCAAAGGAACACTTTACTTTTATTCTATTGTGATTCTTTAAGAACTGCTTAGAACTCTCTTTTACATTATGGCTCATAAAAATGTGCTTTCTCTTGCTCCACGCCAATGGTCCCACCCACAACTTAGAGCCTAACTTCTAATGAAGTACTGTCGGACTGCAGAAACTATGTCCTAGAAAAACAACACGGGTTTTGGGATTTTGGCTTAAAATGGCATAACAATAATTAAAAGACCCCGGGGAATGCGATTAAAATAGATCAATAGATGGTCGAAGTGGGACTTCCAGAGTCAAACCTGCAGTGTTTTTTGTAAAACACAATGAAATCAAAAAGGAATAAAGCAGAACACAAAGAAATGAACGATGTGGAGCATAAAAAATGCTAATTTTTTTTGGGACTTTTAAATTTCAACAACTTCAGTAGAGCACAGAGATGCGGCGTTTTAAACATTTATGTTATTGTAATTAACTATTTTTGGATTTTTGTTGATAAAAAAAACATCCGTTACACTTTTTAGGTGTTTGGAGGAGAAACACATTTTTCCAGAAACTGCTCCTTTCCCTTCTAGCGATCATCTGCTTTTCTGACATTTAAGTGGGTGGGGTTAGAGTAGATAAGAAAAAAAAACCATTAGGAGGCAAAAAGTGAAACAAAAGCATTATGCCGATGTAGTCATAAGCCGGAACGCGGCTGCAAATGAAACCTAAAAGCCTGCAGTACTTTTCACTGGATCAGCAACAAAGAGCTTAACTGATCCATTTACTTCCTTTTTTCCCTTTTCTGCTCAGATGTTTTAGTCAAATCCATTGCTTTTGTGGTTGAAAAAGACAAGTTGATGTTCAAAGTTTCCTCATTTTACGCAAAAATAACAAGCGCCATTTCGATTTTTTAACTATCGAACAAGAACTAAGTACGGTATGGAGCTCATATTAGAGACACTCTTTCATTAGACAAGCATTCATCTGTGCAAAGAACATTTAGCCAAGTCAGACTTTCTTCCATTTTTGAGGATTCATTCTCACAAATGTATTTCCTGACAGCATGAATATTTATTATAAACCCATTTTCACATCAGGGAAGCATTAAAATATTTTGTATTTAAATGTCTAATAAATCAGATCTGCTAATCCTCAGTAAAGACCCACTCTGATGAAAATTGTGTTTTGGGTGTTTGTAACATTTTCTTCTTCTTCTTTTTCTTCTTCCTTAGATGATTAACAAAATTAAAAAGGCATTTCTGAGTATTTCTTTACTCAAATCATTGTGAATCAACAGAGTAATTTGAAATAGAGCATATTTGTTACATAGAAAATATGCTGGACAGGCCACAAGCTTCCTGCTCCGCTCCATTCTGATGAATCCACTTTAGACAAATAGATCCATGTGAGTTTTTGTTTTCCTCATCCAAGCCGGAATCTGGATCAAAACTGTACGGCTGAAGGGGGGATGGCGTTGGTCCGTGCCAACAGACCCGCCCCGCAACTCAGAGGAACATTTCTTATGAACTGCCGCTTTGCAGAAATTATGTCCTAGAAAACACCTGAGATTTTTTGTTTGAGCAAAAAAAAAAAAAGCGTAATCATCATTGAACGACCACTGGGAACGCTTTTAAAGGAGATCAAAAGATGATCAGAGTGGGTCTTTAAAATAAAATGCTTTCTTAAAGCCAGAACATTATATTGACCAAACTAGACAGGCTTGTACCTGGACAAAGGCATAGTACCCCAATGAATGGATGTTCCAGTAAAAACCAAGTCCAAACAGACATGTAAAGAATCCGCTCGTCACCATCCCAAAGCTCAGGTAGTACCGCAGAGGCAGCCGCTCTCCGAAAATACCACTGAAAACACAAGAATTCATCTGGTTCAGTATGAAGCAAGCAGGTAAAGATGAAAACATGAGCTGGGGATGTGACATCAGATGACACCAACCTGATAAACATGCCGATGGCGTAAGCAACCAGGAAGGAGTTATCCAAGACCCCAAACAGAGTCTGATAATTGTCCTGGTCTGGGAAAAAAAAAGGATACAAATGTAACCGCAATGACAATAATTCAAAATGATAGATAAAGGAATCTCACTTTTCTTAAACCTGAAGTAATGAAGAAAAATCTTAAATAATACCATGAAGTGGAGAACTACCCAACCCAACAGTGACCCCAAAAGGGATTAAATGGGTTTAGAAAATGGATGAATGGATACTGAAACAGCCCCTATCTCATAAATTATATGACCAAGAGAAATGCAGGTTTCTTTTAAAAAAAAAAAAAACCATCGATATTTCACATGGCTCAGGTGGTAGGGAAGGTTCTCCGATGACCAAAGGGTCAGCCCCCCCATTGTCGTCGTGTCCATGGGCAAGACACCTCACCCTCCCTGCCTTCAGTGCGCTGTGTGAATGTGCATGTATGTCCCGGTGACTGTAAGCTGGCGCCACGCCTCTGTCAGTCTGCCCCAGGGCAGCTGAGGCTAAATTAGTAGTTACCATCACCAAGTATGAATGAATAATGGACACATCTAAGCACTTTGAGCACCAAGAAAAAGCACAGATAAATTTAATCTATTATTATTAAGTATACATTTGACTCAGTGAATGAAGACTTTAAAAACCCAGCAGTTTATGTTATTATTGCTCATCTAGAAATCTGAATAGGGAATCCAACAGCTTCATTCTGACGATGAGTCACAAGATGACAGTTGAAGCAGCTGGAAAATGTAACCTTTGCGAGAACCGTATCTGAACAACTTCAGGCTGATCAATAAACAACCTTTTCTTTACTCCCTGTAAACTGATGACCTTACTGCTGTACTTCAGGATACACAATCAAATGTAGTTCAATAAAAACTACAGGATAGAGTAAATTACTCTAATTGTTTATGACAATAACTAATGCAGAATCAATCATCCTTAGGTGAGACCTGACAATAAAATTGATAGACTGACACAGTGAACATTGAGAAATTAGAAGGAAAAATCTCTTAAAAATCCTAAATAAGCAAATCTGAATTGTCCAGTAAACCTGTTTCCTCTCTTCTATTCCCGTCCCCAGTTCACTTAAACTTTCTTAAACTCAACAGTGACAAAACCGAAGTACTTCTTGTAGTCTACAAATCCATTCAATCTTTTCTAAAATGTCAAGTATCACACTCTCTGTAGATTCAGCTGCTGTCTCCTCCTCCCCTCAGGTAAAGAGTCTGGGTTTCATCCTAGACGGTTCACTGTCTTTTCATTCTCACATTAATAACATTACTCGATCTGCCTACTTTCATCTTCAAAATTAACCGTCTCCGCCCTTTTCTCACTGTCTACAACAGGTCCAGAATTCAGCTGCCTGCATAATCTCCAGAACTCTAATCTGTGGTCACATCACCCCGTCCTCCAGCAGTTGCTCTGATTCCCAATTCAATTCAAAGTCATGCTGACATTTAAAGCCCTCCAGGCTTACCTCCAAATCTACTGTTTAAATCCAGACTCAAAAGTCACCTGCTTAAATCAGCTTTCTCGCTTTTTTCGTCTACTCTTTGGTTGATTGATTTTATTTTATTGTGCTCTGCTTTTATGTTAATGTATTCCTTTTTATTGCTATGTACAGAGTCTTTAAGTGACAAGCAAGACCCTTCAAATATAATAGATTTTGAATCACCTGCCAAGCGTTGGCGTGTTTTTACTTACCGAAGGGCGACCAGTCACACCAGGTCTCATTGTCAGTGATGTTGATGCCTGGAGGTCTGATGACTGTAGAGCAGTTTCTGTGGAGCTCGCTCTGAAGACCACCACAGCACCCACACAAAAACAGAACAGGTGTCTTTACAAACGGATGAGAACGTCTCGTTTCCACAAATACATTTTGCTGTGACTCCTTTCATTAGGATGACTTTTGTTGCATCTAACAAATGTTTTGATGCCATTTATTCAAATGTTACACCAGAAACCGAAGACTTTTTAAAGAAAAAAGTTATAGTAATAAAGTACATGGTGACTTTAGATACATTTACAAAATAACTATATTGTTTTAATACATGAAAACACAAAGAGAAACTGGTTTACATTTTGCTTTTTATCCTACAGCAAGAAAATAGATGCAGCTACTCCTAAAAGTGTTTTAATTTTATATGTAAAGTCATGTCTTCTGTCACCTTTACAATGCTGATAGGTTTCCGGGAGAGATGGTAAGCCGTGTAGAAGAGGAAAGTGAGGAGAAGAATGAAGCCACGATACCTGCAGAGACCCGGATAAGAAATTAAATGCATTTGTTTACAATACGAACAAGAACATTACCGGTAGTAAGGACGGAAAACAAAATAAAAGCTTCTCGTTAAATGACGACAAGAATTTTTGAAACACAAAATAAAAAAAAGATTATTTTCTTCTTTCCGCCGATGATAAAAATTTGTTTTGAAAACACAAATGACATTATTATCCAATAACATAAACCCACTTGGCATGAAGCAGCTGATTATGTGATAAATCCAGTTTAGGGCCTTGAACACTGAGAAACTGGGAAGAGTGAACTAAGCATCTAATATTTGCAGAATGAAAATGTCAGTTTTCAGCATTTACACTAAAACCTATAGATTGAGCGAACATTTAGGAGATTTTTTTTTAACACAAAGATGGCAGAAGCATCAGTTCACATTTAACTGCTATTGAATGACAACATAACCAAGCCTTTTAGCTAAACACTCAAAATAAAGTACTTTTAAAAAAAAAATATGTCTTCTCACAACTTTTTTGATTTGTGCAAGTTTCAAAAGGTGCCAGTGTAAAAAAAAAATTAAATTGATGAAAGAAAAATAGTCCTCATATATTCAGTGATAGTTGAGGCCATTTACTACCATATAATTATTAAATAATGACATTTGTCATCAAGAGCAATTCCCACAGCAATTAGGTTCAACTAATTCAAATATTAAGTTTAATAATTAATGTAATAGTTAATGTAATAATATTTCATGCAAAGCAATCAGAGTTGCTGTCCTATGGAATAAAGAAAACATGTCTCTTTTTTATCTCACTAAATTAGAACTGGATTATTTTAAGCAATCACACAAACTATGTCTCTTTATTTTATTATATTTAGTGTTTTATTATATTTGTTTTGTATATTTTATATGAAATACTGTAATTTTGCCTATTAAAAAGGTTTTGGCCTGTTGGCAAACATGGATAAATAAAAATAAATACATGCAGGACTATTTTGTTGACACTATTTTGATCATAACATGGCAGTTAATGAGGATAACTGCAGTCAGGTCTGTGTTTAATGTTTGTTCCCCTTTTTTAAAGCTTAGTTTGGTGTCGACTTAACAAACCAAGAGAAACTACAAACCCAAATGTTTTCAGCTGAAGCAACACAAACCAAATGACTAATCTGAAATTACAAAATAGTAATTGTTATATTCTCATTTTAAAATTTTCTTCTATAAATAACAATAAAGAAGCACTACATCCTGTTATATAGTACATACTATTATCAGGTGAATTTTGCTAATTGAATTCATAGTAAATTTCCTAAGGATTTCCTGTCAAACCAACAGAAATCCTTCAATTGGCAAATTCCTAAATTTACAGTATTGATTCATTGGGAGTAAAAGTATTTAGTTATTTAGTTATTTGATTATTATTTGCACTGAATAACTTCAATGTAAATTCACAGAAAGCATATAAGTCAATGTGATTGAGTTAATCATTGTTGATCAGTGGGGAACACACTGACAGACAGCTGCAGTTCTGGAACGAATGAGATAAACCGGACTTACCAGCTATCCCGGGAAAAGGACGTGATGAGGCGTATACCGGGAGCCAGGGGAGACCTCATTTTGATAGGATATCCAGCCAACAACAATGAAAACACTCAACGCTTGACGTGGGACATGTTTGTAAATGTATGTAAATGCCTAACTACAGATGCGCGTGCAAAATGAACCGCGAAAGAGAGCTAGCTATAGCCAGTTAGAAACGTAAAGCTCGGTGAAAGGAAGCCGGAGGTTCAAAGTAGACGCTAGCTGCTGGACGAAAGGAACGGTTGCAGTCCGATGTTTTGGTCGGGGAAACCGAGCGTCGAGCTGAACTCCATATTCAGCAGTTATGTATGTTTATATATAGAGAGACAGACGGTGGGAAAAACGCCAGCCTACAAAAACGACGCAGTTTTATAAAAAGCAACAGAAAACGATGTCAGTTAATAGCTGAACGGAATGACTGTAACTATTCCTGAATCTACTAATTTTCCAGGCGGAGGATCCGGGGTCGCTCCAGACGTGTGACGTCATTACGTAAGCTGGGAGCAACTAAAATATGTGAGCAGGGGTGCATTACGTGTTCTTTTTTTTATCATTGTGGAAAAAACCCTAAATGAAGGATTTAAGTAACTTGGACTCGTCATGTTTTTACTTAAAACAAATTTAACTTATTAATTAAAAAATGATTGTCGTTTTTAGCCAAAATAGAAACTTGAATTTTGATTGTAGAGAGGCAGTAGTTCATTAGTTGTGGACGGGACCGTTGGAGAAGAGCACCCCCCCCCCCCCCCCGTCCCCTTTACTGTGGATACATCAGAATGGAGCAGAGCAGGGAATTTGTCACCCACCCAGTGTACTTTTATACATAACAAATACAATTTTTTTCAAACTACATCTTTGTCTACTCTTGATTCACGATCTGAAAAAGAAAAGACTCAAAAATCCCATTTTTAGCCTAAATTTTATACATGTCCTCCATCATCAGAAAGTGTCACTAGAACATGTTAAAAACATCAAAGAGAAAACTTTCATCGGATTGCGTCTTTAAGATATTCATTTGTTAATGCTATTGTGGAGTGACTAAGGGAAACCAATGGCACATTTGCTACAGTAAGTCCACAATTCAACGTAATAATAGTGCAACATATTGTGCTGAAATAAGGCACAATGGGAATTGTCTTCAGAAGTTTTATCAGTTGCACTCAGTAGAAACACTGCAACAGTGAAAATGGATTAAAGACCCAAACTAGACACAGAGACGCTAAACTAGACACTAAACACAAGAAAATGTCCAACCTGTCTGAGTTGTAGGTCAAACAAAAATCAAGCACTAGATATACATTTTTTAATAGAAGATAGGGATAGAAACCCTGTGACTTGTGTCAGGGTTCTGACTTTTTCCTTAATAAAGAGAAGAACCACACAGGAGATGAGAGTTTTTGCTAGACTTCTGCAGAAGGGAAAGCCCGTCTGTCAGAGGAGTTCTGCCTTCCCAGTGTATCCAGTCTGGTTTTATTGGTGGCCAGGGTTGAGAACATAAAAGTGGGCCATTCAATTAGACAGTACAGGAACATCATATCTTATATAGTCAGCACTTCTCACGTCTTAGTTTTCTTACTGAAAGATGGAACTGAGACAATCACATTATGGTGAGAATAGCATTTAAGCAAATGATAATTACGTAACTCTAACACCATGCTTATGACTAGAAAGTTACAGATAATGGTGTAAAGTCGTTTTTTAAACTTGATAAAATTACACAAATTTATATCAATGCAGCAAGAGATTAAGCAACTTTTTACTCTGAGAATCACAATTGCCATTTGGAGAAAGTTTGTGCGACATGCAGCATTTGATTTACCAGGTTTTCATTGTAAATGGGAATTTGTTCTCAACCCATCCTCCTGGCAAAATAAAGGTTAAATAAAAATAAATAAAATATTTCTAAAAGGTAAATAAATATTTCCTTTGATCAATAGGATTTACAATAAAAAAAACAGTGTAAAAGACCAAAAAACTAAAGCAGGTCTACCTGAGAATAGCTTCTTAAAAATCACTAAAGCAAACAGCAAACTCTAAATGTGCTGCGTGAGCCCAGTGTCAAATACAAAAGATAACTGTAATTACAGCCCAAACCATGGTGAAATATTTCAAAATAAAAGAAAAAGGTCAAGCTGTCATGTCTTGTTTTGTTTCTGAGGCTGCTTGGGTATCATTAGAGCTTATATCAGCAGGTCAGAGAGCTGATGTTGTAAATTTAGTTTTGCTTATCAGCACAAATGCATCGAGTTTGACTAAGGCTGGCAAAAAAACAACAACCCTACATCTACAAGTTTCTTCCAGATATCAGAAAATTCACACGGATAAGGGCATTCTCACTCATAAAAGTATTACTACCTCCGTAAAACTGAAATAACTCTTAAGGAAAAAGCTAATAATCAGTATTTTTAAAATGTCACAATATGAGAAAAATGTTTTCAGAAATAAAGAGACAATATGTAAAAGGAATAAAGCATTTTTTTATGCAATTCATGGCCCTGACTGCCCCATGACACGTACTGAGCAGCAGCACAACTAGAATAACTAGTTGTTCTGGTCTTAGACAGTATGCAGCTTTCAGGTCCCTTCACTGTAGATCTACACTCAGCATTGTTGAATGTAGAGCCCGGGCATACGCTGTGGAAGACATGAAACCTGCATGAAGCTGGGTGGAAGGATACGATGGGGAAATGCAGATGGGGCGGGGTGCAGTCCCTACCTCTGGGGTTATTGTGGAAGACACAGTTGTTGGCGCAAGTGTCAGGGTGGGAGTCCCAGAAAGAGGATGCACAGCAGCACAGAGGGGGGGGCTCCAACTTCAACTGAGACAGACGCTCCTTCATCTGAGCCCTCAGAGCATCGACAAACCTGCAGAGTTACAGCCTCAGCAACACAATCGCACAAGTTGCTTATAGAACAAGCGTGACTCCAGGACCCACTGTGTTTAAACTTTCAGCTCTGCTAGTACAAAAACTGCTATAAATCATCTGCTCAACTTTAAATGTCTTACTTCTTTTTAAAATATCATAAGGCAGGAAGTACAAATACAATGGTTTTACTTTTTTAATTTGTTCCATCTAGGGATGCCCTATTAGATATTTCTGTCCCAGATCCGATTCAGTCATTTGATTTTGGTTAATTATGATTCCTGTTTACATAAAAAATACTCAAAAAGATAGATAAATCTTTGTAGCAGCAGGACAATAAGGTGATACGTAGTCATTTGAGACACTACAGTGACTGTAAGCCTTAGTATGTTCAGAACATTTTTCATCAGATGTGATTCATATTTCCATTAAAATTAAAAAAGCATCGACTTTCTTCCAAAATCGTTGTTGGGGCATGAATGTGATGATGAGTTTTCATGACCAGCTCATATAAATGTAACAATTTATGAGAGATTGTTGATTTATTTAGTTTTATTTTTTTTAAATCACCTTTTTGCCTGCTTTGCAGCCGTCTCACTGCGTCTCTCTGTCGGAAGAAACACAAACCCGATCTTTTTTCTGTTAAATTGTCTTTGTAGGTCATTTGTGTCGAGACAAAAAGCAAGAGACACTTGGTGTCTGTTTTAAACGTTTTTCAAAGCGTTATGGAGCCCCGAGGTCAGAGTCCGTGAATATCTTGCTAACTTTCCCGAGATGTTTTTGTTCGCCTCCTGCTCAAACTGCTGCACTTTACGGCAGTAAAATGCAGTGATCCGTTTATGATAGGCAGACTTCTACTACTTCTACTAAGACATTTATTTGAAATAAGTACTGATCAAAATAATAAAAATAAATATATGATTCTGATCTGGAGACAACATCCGGTTTCGTTCGAGTCAGTAACGACTTGATCAGGCCTAATTTTCCTAATTCCGTCCATCATATTTTTATGTTTCTGCGTAGTCTCAGGAAAATCTATAAATATCCTTTTTTTTATGTTTGTGAAACATCCCAGAGCTCAAATGTGCTTCACTAAACTGCAATAGTGTTCTTGCAGGTGCACTGGGAGTACCTTCCACCTCTCTTCCTTTCTTCTTGTTTTCTGCTCTGCAGAAGGGCGGCTCTCTCCTCTTCCTCCAGCTGCAGTCGCTCTAGAATCAGAAGCTCTCGCTCCTCCAGATTGTGTCTGGCTTCTGCCAGCTGCTGGGCTTCCTCCAATCTTTTCTCTTCCTCCAGACGAATCTGTTCTTTCTCTGCTTTGATCCTTCAGTGAGATCAGGAAACAAGGCAAAATGAACTCCTTTGCTGCCAGTTTTGGACCCAAGACCCTGCAAACCCGAACGCTTAGGGGAGGCGTCATTTAGAAGCTCCCATCTTGAAAAGTCAAACGTTTGATCATCAGAATATTTTCTGCTGTTGGTTTAGGACAGAGTTTTATCACCAAGCTACTGAATTGATTCATTTCACAAACGAAAAGTTCCCAATTTGATCTTTAATTTAATGGGATTGAATTAAATTTTACATTTTTCTTTTTTTTAAAACAACGTTTTATAGTAAATTTCACATAACTGATCAAACTGAAAAACAATGATTACTAAAATAATTTCTTACCTAAAAAACTAAGAAGAAAAAAACCTTGCAGTGTAAATTTTTTGGGGGAAAAATATCCTTAAATGCACCAGTAACATTTACATGAGTGTACTTTAGCTTCATTATAAATAAAATGTATGCTAAAGCTATTAGCTAGGTTCATCACCCAAGCCTCGCTGACATAAAAAGTCCCGGACTCCAACGGAGGCGTCCTCACCTGGCCGACCTCTGCAGGTGTTTCCTGTGCTGTCTGTTTTCCTTCACTTGTTCTCGTTCGGTGCTCATGGCCAGACGTCGGTGCATCAGGAACTGAAACTGTCGCTGCAGAAACAGACATTTGGGATTATCGTCAGACAGGACGCAAGTTAGCATTCAAAACCTGCTGCCTACCTGTTTTTTTAATTCCTGTTGCTCAGTTAGAGGCCAGGAAACCAGAGGGGTTGTGGGCTTAAAACCTGGATCAGGATTTGATTTAGCCTGATCTGAATGGCCATGTCCACTCATCTGAAAAACAAAAGATCTTTATCAGTATTTCTAAAATTGAGCACCGATCTATAAACAATGCTTAAAAGAGATTTTTTTTTAAATACCAACAGCAGAATGTTATCATTTATAGTTTAATAACAAAACCCAATCATCTTTAATAATTAGAAAAATATTTTTGGTCTAGTTTTAAAGCTGACAAATTGGAATTAAAGGAATGTTTTCTGCACATATAGAGCTCAATAAAGATGAACATTGACACTTAAGAGGCTATTTGAACATAAAACCTACTAAAAGTATTAGTATCACTGAAACAGCAGACACATCCTTTGATGTGTTTTACATGAATAGAGTTTGTGTTGTCTTTCTTGAATGGATCCCATTCAGAAAACCACAAGAATTCAAATCTTGAAGAAAAAAACATCTTTTTTGTTGTCTTTCTAGCTTAAAACACTGCAATTCTTAAGGTAAGCTTTTAGAGGCATTATGAACATTGTATATTTCATAGATCTTCAGAGAAAGCAAAGTCCTTTGGGTGTGATGACTGCAGACATTGTGAACTGTTTTTGGCCTATGGAGGACTTGCTGAAACAAACATCTCTCATCCACATGACTCAGATGCAGTTAAAGGACTATAAAAGATCACATGCACCATTTCTTGTAACCTGGACAAATACCATTTACAGCAAACCTGTACTAATTGAGCCATAAAATTTGTGTCTTTAAATGTTGTTCCTGGGTTTCCCGTATGTAAACATTACATTTAAAGTTAAACCTGCAGGTGGTGATTTGATCAAAAAAAAAAATCGAGAAAGTAAACTGGCCTGAAGCCCACCGCTATCCGGTTTAGCCGTTCCTGTTAGCAACTGTAAGACATAAAACATTTTACCGGTTATACAAGTAAAGTAATTATTATCAAGACCATACCACAAAGATCTTCTATGATCTTCTCACAGTCTGAATTACAAGCCAAGAAAGAGGAGAGAAAAATATCATAGCCTCAACGTGAGCGGAGCGTGTAAGACCCAGCATATGATCCATATTATTGATTCGTTGAAGCTTTTAACCAAATTATAGTTTAAATCTTTATTTTTTTATGCATCACTGTTTCAAAATTGTGACTTTCATGGTGAAGTCGATTTCTCTGCTCCTTTTTTTTTCATTTCTTACAGTTTTATGGACCTTAATTGAGAAAACGTTTTTTTTTGTTTTTAAATCGGCTGGTGCTGATGGTTTACTTTGAAAATGTGAACATTTAGCAAAACCTTATATGATGAATCTGTACCTTCAAATACTATTTGAATAAAAAACTGATTTGGTTGCAATAATAAACGTTATTTTACTCCAAACTACGTGTACTAGATCCTTCAAAATAATTGACTATAGTATGTATTTTAAAAAACCACAAATATTGATCACCTTCTGTTGAACAAGAGGACATTCATGTTGACCGAGAACCTCCTCCTCTGTTCTCCTCATAGGAGATTCAACTTCCTGTTGGGGGAAGCAACAGTTTTTCTTCATTATAAACTGAACACGTATGCAGACGCTCACTCAGAAAAAAATAAATAATGGGAAGTGGATGTGAAAGAGGAACCAAGCGCTCGACACAAACACTCACATGTCTGGTCGGAGAGATCTTCCATCTGTCTCCGGGAAGCTCTGATGCCGTTTCCCCCTCCTGGGTGAGTCGACAGGCAGCAAGTCTAAGTCTGACCTTGCTCGTGCCTTCATCCGGCTGGAAAAAAGAAGGGGAAAATAAATAAATATACTTCCACGTTAGTAACTGAAGCATGAATATAAGTCATATGAGGAAATGGCACAATCATTCTGAATGAAACTGGATTTTCCGACGAGAATAAAAATAACAGTTGTAACAGACAGACACTTTGTCATGATTGAAGCACAAAACAGGATTTTAGCAGAACATCTTGTTGTAATTTAATGGCAAGTGCTGCTTAGCGACAATAATGCCTAAAAAAAAAAAATTCCAGCTCTTAAAATATTAAAAACTTTTTGTGTTTTTAGTGTAGAAAAACTAGTCAGTGCCCTCTGGTGGATTAACTATTACCGTACACTATGATTTTAAACTGTCGAGTAACATTTTAAGCGTTTCAAACACAAAGACAAAATAGCTGGGAACTCTTAAAGACCTGATGAAAATTCAATTTTTTTCCTGTGTTTTTAACATGTTCTTGTGGAATTTTCTGATGTTGGAGAACATAAATAAAGGAAATCATGAGCATTTATGAGTATTTCTTTATTTAAGATTAGGAGCGGACTATTGGAACAAGCTGGTAAGAGAGACATACAAGTTACTACGGCAAGCCACAAGCTCCCTGCTCCGTTTTAATCTGAAGCATCCGCTTGTAGACAACTACATCTGTTTTATTTGCTGGCATTTGGCTCAAAACTGTACAGCTCCAATATTGCACGGCATTTTTGTTGCACCAGAAATGTTAGCTTGGGGGTGGGAGTGGCTGTAAATTAGCTGGGGGAGCATGCAAAAAGGTGGATGATGAGAAGTGCGGACAGGCTTACTCCTCGGCAAGAGTCCCGCCCATAACCCAGGGGCAAATTTCTAATGAGTTACTGCTACTCTGCAGAAACTAGGTCCTAGAAAACGACAGGTTTTTTATTTATGCTAAAAACAGTATAATCCTAATTAAAAGACCACTGGGAATGATTTGAATATAAATAAAAAAAGATCATTTTAGTGGTTATTAAAGATAAAAAGGTTCTTTGAAATATTATTCTGTTAAACAACAGAAGAAGAATGTTGGCTTTTTAAAAGTTAAAGTTTAAAGTTATGTTTTGGGTTTTGTTTTCATTCACAGCTTTGTCTGAGTGCAAGATAACACTTTTACTCCTCATTTAGAAATCTCAATTGCTTTGTAAACAAACATAAGATGTGTTTCAATTGTGACAAAAGAGGAGCTTTTGCACATTAAATTTAAAAAAATGTAGGTAAAATTGTACTGGAGAAAGCAGAACAGTCAGAAAAAAAAACTATGAAAATATAAAACGAAATTATAGCCTTTTAAAATAAAGCTTTTTTGTAAAATCTTGAGACACTTAAGGGGTACTATTTGATTTTAGTGGAAACTTAAGTAAAACCTGGATTTATTGTTTCAAACCAGATTACTGCACCTTTCAATGAAAAATGAGGAGACGTCTTTTCTTGGAAAAGCTGTTCTAAAGGAAACCGATAACGTCTTCTTCAGAAAATATACTGTTAAGACTGATCACAAACATGTAGACAGCAGCACTATCTGCAGCATCTGAGGTTGACCTTAAGCTTTTATTAGAATGAAGACATTTTGAAGGGGGTGATCACTGACTAAAATTGCATGCCAATGGGCCCATGAATAAATGTGAAAAAGTTTTGTTTGAGAAATTAAATGCTGGAACAAAAGATCTGAACAAACTGACATTTCTCTTTGTTGCCTGAACAGTTCACTAGAAAGATGGAAATGTCTTCCACCTTAACTTTAATTGTTTTTTCCCCAACATATCTATATAAAAATCTCAGTTGACTGACTCCTGATCTTCATATTTCTCAAACTCTGCTTTTGTGTCAAGAAAAACATACTTTGCTGAATAACTTTGATAACGCCAGTAAACGGCACAAAAGCATTTTTCTGAAAAGTCTCACAATTCAGAAATGAAAAGTGTAGAAAATAATCTATAAGGTCAGATTTATACTCTTGGAAGTAAAATATCCACACATTTAATTTAAAGCTAGAAGCACATTCATTAACAGGAGGTTTTCTTTTTCTGTGTTTTTTAAAATCACCTTACAGCCTTACCCCTTCAGAGATCCTCTGTTTCTCACTGGCAGACAAACGCCAAGGCCGTATCTGATAATACTGAATTGATCGTTCAGGGTTTACCTGGAAAATACAGAACAGTTAAGCAATCAGCACAACTGGACCGTAACGAGAAAGAGCAGGAGAAGTTTCACCAGACTCACCTTCTGTTTGGTGAATTGTAAATGTTGTTTTTTTTTACCATTTATGCAAGACTGGGGACTCGAACCCACAGTCGGGTCAAACCAAAAGCGCTCAGAAATCCTCCGTAAAGGGTTCAACTGGGAGGTTAAATCTCAAACCACTCCAGAAGTGCTGCCCAAACTTCTGCTCACTAATAAATGGGCCTAATGTAAAGGAAAAATGTGAATGCTAAGTAATTATCTTGAATAACACTGGGTTTGTGTGCTTTCATATAAATATTTATTTTAAAAATATGCTGGTTTTCTTATGTCTTTGTGGTTCTACAAAGATTTAGATTTTTTTTCTGCCATTTGCAGTATAACTGTGCTGATTTAAAACATCTGCACACGAAAACATTTCATAATCTCGACTTGCAAATCAACTGCATCAATGGTGCTTCAAAAGTAGAAGACTTTACCCCGGCATTTGGATGAAGTTGTTGTCCCTTCTCGCAGACTTGTGCTCGTTTTGCCAGACGGCGGCGCACTTCGTCTTGAAATCGTCTAAGGCTTTCTTCATTTATTCTTTTCTTCTCTGCCTGCAGCTCCTCAGTCAGCAAAGCAAGAGCCTCCAACAGACAAAGAGAGACCAGTTTCAACAGGGCCTTGTTTTAAGAACTGCAACAAGATTATTTATTAAAATAAAACAAGAAAAATGTATTTTAAACCCCTGGATATTGTGGTCAAATGTAGAGTTCAATAACTGAGTTATTATGAAGCGAGTTTTAATTTACATGTCTAAGTTTATCTATAATGAAATACTTGATATAGTTTAAGTTTTTTTTTTGTAAATAAATCAATATTAAACTGAACTTTACTTAGGAAATGTACATTGATAAATCAAATCCTTAAATTTTCAAAAAACTACAATGTTTATTTATTTTGAAAAAAAATTGAAATCTAAAAAAACAACGTAATAACTAGATGAATAATACGTCAAACTTGGGGATAATAAATAATGAGCTGGTTAACTATTTTCACCTAGTGAAATAACCAGCTTTTTGACAATGGTACACGTCACAGCACATTTTTAGTGTTACTACACATACTATAAATAGGGCAAACTTAAAATATGGATGTTGTCAAAGTATATATGATTTTAAAAATATATAATTACTGTATAAAAATAATAGTTTTGTTTTTTTTTTAAATCAAAACTCAGTTCATGATTTAATTTGATGCTTTTCAATTAATACTATTGTAAAGAAAATATTATTCTATCCTAAAACCAATTTGTTTTTTTCCCATTAAATTAAATAAGTGATATGAACTGAAAAAAACAGTGGAGCTCCCATTATTTTAATCTTTTTCTTGTCTGACCATGACAAAAATAAACTGCTTAAAGATCAAATCAATTCATCTGCCAACTTTAAAAATATATATGTTTTCTTCTTAAAAAAAACTAACCTTACAACGACAGTGTATTGCTTACACCGTGACGTGCATTTGTCCCCTCCCATCTGTCCTACAACCTAGAAACCATTGCTAGAAACACACAAACAAAAGCTAGCTTGGTGTGTTAGCATAAAACTCACCGACGGGTGTTCCGGGAAATCCTGTCCCTCTTCGACCCAGGCTCCTACAGCTACCACTGCGGGGTTCCTCTCGGCCAAAACCCTGCTGGATGCGGGGACTCGGTTTACCGCGTTCTTCCTGACCGGAGCTCTGCTGCTGCGTCGGTTTGCTGCTGGACCTCTCACCCGTTTAGCACTCATTAGTAACTTAGTTGCTTTGAACAGGCACTTACAGAAATTACCGTGGAGCCTTTTCACCTTTTAAAATATAAATAAAGGGATTGAAGTAATTGAGTCTCGCCCGAGCAAATGTAATGGTTAGAACCCGATGGACGGAGGTGCAACCGAGAACTACCAAGTTGTTTGAGTTTCGCTCATTTTCTTTGAGACCAGAGGAGGTCCAGCTCATGACTGCCCCCTGTGGCGAGGAGGACCCACTGCACAACAGAACAGGAAAAAATACAGCAACGAACAAATTAAAGAAAATAAATTTACGAGAAAATTTTACGTTAAAATTGTTTAAACATCTAAACAAGTGTTAAGTTTTTTTTTAATATATATGAAATACATAAATGCAAACTACTAATAGATTTTTAAAAAATACGGTGCCTTATAGACAATAATATTAAAACACACAAAACATTATCTAGCAAGCCCATTTAGTAAATAAAAATAAACTAGTAAAGTAAGATAAACCCAGCTGTCATAGTTGCAGAAAAATGGGGTTTTAAAGTACAGCTCAAAACCAGCAGGTGGAGCAACATAAAAAGTTTGGAGATGCTAAGCCTAATCTTCCACAATGCCCACTTTGAATTTTAATGCAGACATAATATATTGCAAAATATAGAAAAAAATATTTTCATTCTGCATGTAGATTATTCCACAGCATTCTAGGACATCCACAAAGCTTTTAATTGCTTTTTATGAATATTTTTTTTGTCTACATTTATTTTTACTTTTACACCGTTTATCACAGAAACAGGAATTTTGACGTGTTTTTTATTCCAAGAAATAACTGCGACTAGGACATTTTCAGAAGTTTTCATCTTTTCAATGTATTTATTAAAAAAAAAACCATAAGACCACCTTACAGTGAAAAAGAATTTACTGAGTGTTCAACATGGGCACTCAAATATAAAGGTTACTCTGAATATCTGTGGTTCTGACAAACTTGCGAAAGACATCTGTGGTTGGAGGCTGGTCCAGCTGAGGAGAAAGGAACAGACAATGTTAATAAAAAGAAAAAAATTGAATAAAAATTCATACCAATACCGGTAAATTGAAAAGAATTAGCCAAAAAGTGAGAACTTTTGAGAAATACAAGAAATACTTAAAGTATTCTCTCTGGGTTGCGTATATTTTTATACAATGCTTTCACAAAATGTTTTAAAACGTTTAATTTTCATGTTATTTCTGAAAAATCCAGATGAACACCTCCATCATTTATTAATTACCGGTAATAACTCTACATTATCACCATGTGGAGAAAATCAGCTGAAGAATTACATTTCCATTTGACTACGGGAAGCTAGCGCAAAGTACTAAAAGTTCTTTAAGAAGTTTTTAATCACAGAAAAAAGTAACCTGAATGTTAACTTTGACACTTCTTACAATTGGTCAGGTGGAATTCAAGATGCCTGAAAGGCGAGTCTACTGTACAGCCATCTCCATCATAAATTCTGTATTATTTATTAAATTGGCAGCAGTTTTTCTCATGAAAATGAAGTGCTCAGATTTGGCCTCCTCTCCACAAGTAAAGCTGTTAAAGCTCATCAGAGCTGTAAAAATGAAACCATGAAAACCTGTTGGACAACCCTCAACGGACATAAAATAAAATAGCAAATTTGCGCATAAAGTTGGAGTTGTGGAAACTTGACTGACTCAAATGGCAACAACAACAAAAAAAAAAAACTTTTTTGGCACCAATAGATTCAACTATAAAATTCAACTCCATCAGCGGTCAGAACCTGCACTTTAATCACAGGCTGGGTTCTGGCCAGAATCCGATGATGCTGGACATTTGTGACTTTTATTCAAAAGGCATTTGCATATAGACAACGGGAGGCTCACCTGCATCACTTTGCCAAGTTTGGTTAACACAGGCATATAGGTCTCCATGGTGACAGAGTCGGGGCCAATGACATCACTGTAACACTGATAAACAACAGCAGCAATGCAGTGGACCTGGCAGTGGTTCAGCACTGGTTAAAAACAAAAACAATGACATTTTAGTCATCTATTTAAAGCGACATACAAAAGAGAACAATGCAAGATTATCTAAGCACCACACAATGGAACAATTGATGACAAATGAACATGTCTGACTGCAGGTGGGTAACGCATCTGTGATGAAGACTCCAACTCTTTATCCAGGTGACACATCTGTTTGCTTGGATTGAGTGTCTGTAAGTGAACACACTAAAATAACCTAATCAGGATGCAGGACTATGTGGGCTCCCTGAGAGCAGTGGAGCATAATGGCTCCACATTTTATTCAGTTGGCAGGCGCATTAGTCCTGAGTAACTGTTTTCTCCACTTACACACATCAGGATCAATGGGAAGTTCATGTTTTTCCCCACAAGGACACCTCAAAGGGACACGTTAGAAAGCAAATCTGCCCAATGATACATTCGGGATGGATATCCAGCATTTCCTGTTTGCTATTATAACGCTTCTGTGAGTTTAGTGTATTTAAGTTACAGCCAACGACAAAGGAAATGTGCTTTTTAAATAATGCCATAACAAGGCAGGTTCATTATTTTGTAATTGGTGAAACTATAGCCATGCTTTTAGTACGTCTCTCCTGTTACATGTTTTGGTTTGTTAAATAAAGTTAAAAAAAAAAATGAAAGCTGAAAGCGACGTGGTATAGTCTGTAGCTGCTACCCTCATGTCTCCCTCACACTCCCCCTCTGCCCCTGCCCCCCTGGTCAGAGCTGCGTATGATAAATTCATAAGAAAAAGAATGGTTTTATCTCCATAGCAACCATTTTATATCTTTGTCACCTGAGGGTGACGAACAGGTCTATGTAATTTTTTTGAAGAATCTGCAAAAGAAAACCTTTGGACTTCCTTGACAACTGAGGTTTTTTTTGTTTGTTTTTTGCTAACTACACCCAAAATATTTTACAATGTTGTTTTTTTTTTTCAAAGTTATAAATCAAGCTCGCGAATTTAAACAAAATTCTAAAACAGTGTTTTTCTACCAGTGTGTTGTAAGGTGTGCCGTTGGAAATTATACAATTTCACCTAATTGGTCTTATTGCCAGGACGTTAACTCTGTTCGTCTAAAAAGGCAAAGGATTCACACAAAAAGAGCATAAAAGAAGGTTTTGTTTTTGTTTTGTTTTTATTTTTATTTAAGACACTTTGATAGAAGTTGTTATATTTTCAGTTGGTGGTGTAGATTGTGATAATTAAAGGATTAAGTGCACTTTGCCACAAAAAAAGTTGAAAAAAACCCAGCTATAAAACAACTAAAGAAAATTTTCACTTAATTTATTCTAAAACTAACTAAATGTGTGATAGGAATTGTGTTTACTATCCTTACTTTTCTCTCTTTTGACCTTTTATTCCAGATTTCTAAACACAAAAATAGTTATTTTAATTTAAAAACTGTTGTCGTGAATAACTAGTTCCTTATAAAAACAATGCTATAAGGCAAAGTCTGCGGCCACATGCAACGTTTTATTATCAGTGAACCCACTTGTTAATAAAAAGCTGAATACATTGTAGGAAATATTAAAATGGAAGCTTTTTAGCACAACATCAAAACCTGAAAGGTTTTTGATGAATACCATCTTCTAGAAAGACGTTTATTTGGTGTTTGAGAGGCGGAAGCTTTACAGTAATAACAGAAAGGAGTTAAATGGTTAAATCGATCTTGCTTAATGCCGGCAGTGCGTCCTAAGGGGGAAGTGTTATGATCTGGGCTCCTATTAGCCAGTCAGCCTCAAGTTCAGCGACTTGATGCGTCTCCTCTTCCTAAAAAGATGTCAGCAGACAGCCAGGAAGTACTAAATGACTATGTACTTTTATCAATAGATATTTTTCCTCCTTGGCGGCATTAATGTATTTTAAGATGACAAAGCCAGGATCCATTAAGGTCAAATTAAGGCAGAGTGCTTCAGGGACCATGAACCACCATTTTCACAAATGGATTTTCCACCACAGAGTCCAGACTGTGCTCCGTTGAGAGTCTGTGGGATGTGATGTCGAGAACTTTAAACAGCAGTCCAACTTTCCCATCATCATAACAAGTTGCTGCAACTTTGAACGTAAATAAAAGCTGTTGCATTGAAAAGCAGACGGTAAAACAAAAGAACAGGAAATGGGGAACGTAAAGGTGGTCCAGGAAACAAGGATGCAATGACTTGAAACAAGATAAAAAAAACTAAAAAAACGAATTAAAATATTTATAATTAAACAAGTTGCCTAAACAAATGTACAAAACTGGATCGAAATGAAAACACATCCCGATACCTTTGCTGCACTTCATGGTAATAAAATGATCCGTTCATGACATATGGAATCCTACTAGGGGATTTATTTTAAATAAATAACAAACTGATCAAAAAAATAAGGATAAAATAAATATCTGGACCCTGATTGGGATACAACATCCAATTCAGAGGGAATCTTAGACTACGTGGCTCCATTTCAGATCACGTAATTGATTCAGGACATCTCTAGGAAGAATTGTGGTTTGATCTGTGAATCGTTGATCTTGATTCACAAATCTAACCGCCATTTGTGTAACAATCCACAGCCCTGATCATTGGTTTATGGGTCAAAAAGGTCATTCCCTCCATTTGTAAGGTAATCATTTCTACAGTAACATGTCCCTTTAATGTACATTTGATTTTGTTCCAACTTGGTGTTTGATAGCTGACGGTTTTAATAAACAGCAGGACAACAGCAGCTTGTCAAACACTGTTGTTTGGATGGGATTAGAAAACAAATTTGATGAGTAATTATTGTACAAATCCTAACTATGCCAAAGTAATCATCGTGTTTTCAAATCCATGATTCATGTGAGGATTAGAAACATGGGTTTAGAAAATAATATTTATGAAAACAGCTTTTTCTGTGTTAAAAAAAACAAACATTTTCTGCAGTATTGGAGATAGAAACTGCATGTTTGGCACTGAATTTATTGCATACAGTGGTGCAAAAAGTATTTAGTCAGCCACCAATTGTGCAAGTTCTTCCACTAAAAAAGGTGAGGGGCCTGTAATTTTCATCATAGGTATACCTCAATTATGAGATACAAAGATGTCTATGAAGACTCTCATTCATCCAGATTGGTTCCATTGTAGTAGGTTTAAGGGATGTCATCTGGACTTGGTTTTTAAAGTTAGAAGACGTTTCACCTCTTATCCAAGAGGCTTTGTCAATTCTGAAATAGCTGGTCGAGGAGCTGGTATATATGGGGGAGGAGTCAGACCTGAAACTGGATGGTATTGTCAACTTAGCCTACACTCTTAACGACCCGAAACCATGTAGGCTAAGTTGACAATACCATCCAGTTTCAGGTCTGACTCCTCCCCCATGAGCGCATATATACCAGCTCCTCGACCAGCCATTTCAGAATTGACAAAGCCTCTTGGATAAGAGGTGAAACGTCTTCTAACTTTTAAAACCAAGTCCAGATGACAGCCCCTAAACCCACTACTATGAGAGACAAAATGAGAGAAAAAAAAAAAATCACATTGTCTAATTTTTAAAGAATTTATTTGTACATTATGTGGAAAATAAGTATTTGGTCAATAACAAAAGCTCAACTCAATACTTTGTTATATACCCTTTGTTGGCAATGACAGCAGTCAAACGTTTTCACAAGGTTTTCACAACCTGCTGCTCTTATTTTGGCCCATTCCTCCATGCAGATCTCCCCTAGAGTAGAGATGTTCTTTAGCTGTTGCTGAGCAACACAGACTTTCAACTCCCTCCAAAGATTTTCTATGGGGTTGAGATCTGGAGACTAGCTAGGCCTCTCCAGACACTTGAAATGCTTCTTACAAAGTTGCTCCTTAGCTACCCGGGCAACACGTGTTTGGGATTGTTTCATGCTAAAAGACCCAGCCATGTTTCATCTTCAATGCTCTTGCTGATGGAAAGAGGTTTTTACTCAAAATCTGTCGATTCATGGCCCCATTCACTCTTTCACTACACGGATCAGTCGACGTGGTCCCTTTGCTGAAAAACAGCCTCAAAGCATGATGTTTCCACCCCCATGCTTTACAGTATGTATGGTTATCTTTGGGTGCAAGTCGGCATTCTATCAGTTCATACCAAAAAGTTCTATTTTGGTTTCATCTGACCACAGGACATTCTCCCAATCCTCTTCTGGATCATCCAAATGCTCTGTACTGGCTTTAGCAGGGGGACACGTTTGGCACTGCAGGATTTGAGTCCCTGGTGGTGTAGTGTGTTACTGATGGTAGCCTTTGTCACTTTGGTCCCAGCTCTCTGCAGGTCATTCACTAGGTCCCCCCGTGTGGTTCTGGGATTTTTGCTCACTGTTCTTGAGATCATTTTAACCTCACGTTTGAGATCTGTACAGATCCCCTAAATCTTTCTTCCCAGCCTTTTGCAAGTTCATAATTTGGTTTCTAGTGTCCTTAGACAGCTCTTTATTCTTGGCCATAGTGGAGTTTGGAGTGCGACTGTTTGAGGTTGTGGACAGGTGTCTTTTATATATAAAACAAGTTCAAACTGGTGCCGTTACTAGACGGTAAAGAGTGGAGGACAGAGAACCCTCTTACAGAAGAAGTTACACGTCTGTGAGATCCAGAAATCTTGCTTCTTAGTAGGTGACCAAATACCGGTACTTATTTTTCCACCAAAATTTACAAATAAATTCTTTAAAAATCAGACAGTGTGATTTTCTGCATTTCTTTTTCTTCTTTTATCTCTCATAGTTGAGATTAACCTTTGATGGAAATTCTAGGCATCTCTCATTATTTTAAGAGGGAGAACTTGCACAATTGGTGGCTGAAAAAGTACTTTTTTTGCCCCACTGTATGTGAGACAAAGCACAAGCAGAGGATATGTCACCCTTGAGGTAAGAGAAGCTGGGAGCGTACCTGCTGCTGGAAGCCCTGTGACTATGTTGGGCTGCTCCAGTGACTGGCAGACAGGCTGATCACTGAAAGCAGCGGTGTGGAGAGAGCGCAGGAAGGGAGCAGAGCTGCTGGACAGATAATTTTCTGTCTTGTAATCAGCCACAGAGCTGTCTGACAGCACAGTCACGTTCAGCCCCCTGTGCTGCACACAGTCGAACACCTGCAAAGCGACAGTGTCACAATATGACCACCTTCTTCAGTGCCTATTAAGGCACACATTTCCAACAGAAATTATTCATTAAACGCCACGAGAATATTCCAGAAGCACAACAAACAAAAAATCTTTAGTAGAAAATAGGATTTATTGGTTAAACTTGTGCTGCAGCAGACGAGAACGCGATAATTTCTCCAATCTTTCCTTTACGAGCTTTGAAAAAACAAAGCCCAAAGTGTGAAATCTGGGTTTGGCTCTCTGATGCACAACAAATTCTTCCAAACTGTAGGCTTAAAGTAGCATCTGATTCTCAAGATTGCCTCAATTATCAGTCCACCATCATAATTGTTCTCCTTGTGTGAAACGCATTAGAAACCTGATCCTGTCTGAATGTGTACAGCAGGCCGTATTTACATATTTATGTCTTGTTATGTTTACCATCAATACAATCACGTCTCACGCTCTTTTAACACCGCAGCAAATTAACAGATGCTAATTATGTCCTCCTGCTGCCACGCTGCGCCGCATCTTGAGTGAGAGTTAAAAAAAAAAAAAAAGGTGGGCCAGCTGTAAATTTGAAACGCTTTTACAAGCTGAGGAGAAGCAGCTGCTGCCCGAAACATCTGCAATAAACATCACCGACCTTCTCCGTCCACTGAAAAAGCTGGTCTTCTGCAATGTAGCAGGTCACTCTGCAGATCAGCACCTGCAAAGACAAACGTGCGGACATATTTAAAAAAACAACTCAGCAGGAAAACAGACAGTACTTAAAGACCCACTCAGACAAAAAAATGTGTTTTTGGTGCTTTAAACATGTTCTCTGGGCTTTTTCTGATGATGAGCATTTATATAAGAAACGTAAGCTCAAAATGACATTTCTGAGTTTTTCTTTATTTACCGGTAAATTGTGTGAATCAAGAGCATACGAAAAAAGGGGTTTATTTGTGACGTTGAAAATATGCTGGACGGGTCAGAAGCTTCCTCTTTTGAGCTCTCAGCAACCGGGAGCGGTCCTGCCCACAATTAAGAAGCAAATTTCTTATCAACTACTGCCGCTCTGCATAAAACTATGTCCTAAAAACGTCACAGGCTTTTTGATTTAGGCTAAAAGTGAAACACGTAATCATAATTAAGAGATCACTGGGAACGCTTTGAAATAGATCAAAAGATGATCAGAGTGAGACTCTAAAAACTGGCAAATGACAGTAAGAAACAATACAAGTATCACTTAATGTGGCAACAGTTACAAACATATACAAAAACTGTCCAATACACACAAATGAAACAAGGTTTGGAGAGGTGTTGCATTTATTGACAATATATAAGAACTGGACTGAGTGAGTCCTTAGTTTTAAACCAGCGAAGTCAATTAAGTCGCCATTTTTTTTGCAACATGGACTGCGCCACGTTTGAGCCACATGAAGTCAGTAAGCATTGATTGGTCCAAGTTGGTCTTGGTCAACATTTCTATGGCAACCGCTCTCATCAATCAAGAGAGCTTTTCTTTTAGAAAGAGCTGGTATTTGCCCATGCAGGCGGTTGTGATTAAGGCATATGTATGTACATATGTATGTACGGTATGTATGTACGTACAGTGTGTATGTATGTACAGTATGTATGTATGTATGTATGTATGTACGTACGTACGTACGTACGTACGTACGTACGTACGTACGCACGCATGCATGCATGCATGCAATGTATGTATGTATGTATGTATGTATGTATGTATGTATGTATGTATGTATGTATGTATGTATGTATGTATGTATGTATGTATGTACCGGTATGTATGTATGTATGTATGTATGTACCGGTATGTATGTATGTATGTATGTACCGGTATGTATGTATGTATGTATGTACCGGTATGTATGTATGTATGTATGTATGTATGTATGTATGTATGTATGTATGTATGTATGTATGTATGTATGTATGTAGCTTCAATGAAACAAGTTTAAAAAGTATTAATATTTTCTTCCTATTAAATAACAAAATTGGCCAATCTAAACTTTATACACATTTCAATCTGCATATCAAACTGGAAACACTAATATCAGGATTTTGATTATTCAAACTGTCTGTAATCTTTTGCATAGTCGTAAAATATTCCATCAAGCTTTCATGAAAGCACCACAGAATTAATAGACTTTTTTTTTTGTAATTTTCGTCACTTTACAGCAATCATCTCTGGGCACTTTAAAGTGATGTAGAAACAAATTGCCTTGCCTCAAGCACTTGTGACAGAGGTGAGTCATAGTCTCTCCCCCAATTTCCATCTGATTATCACTGTTTAAAGTGCGACTGTTCAACATCCAAGGAACTGGCCACCTTTATATCCATTTAAAATTTCAAAGACTTAATTTTGAAACTAAACTGGACGAATATCCTCAAAATCCACAAAAGCATAAAAAGAGGATCAACTATAATTATTAAAATGTAATTATTATATAAAATATTGTAAAAGACGGAAGTCATTTGAAGTTGAAGTCAGCCCTGGTGGTAACTGTATTTCCCGCAGCGGTGTAATTTATGGCAGACTGTGGCAGTATTCTTTGCCCACAGCTGCTTCTGCTGTCCTTCAGTACATTAAATCCCTGCAGGAATCTGAAGAGGTGATAAATCTGTAGCCTCCACAGCAGCTCTGTGCTTCAAACGTGGTCATTTGCTGCGTTTATCCCAATTAAATCATGAGCCACCGACAGCAGGCAAATAGAAAGTAACCGCACGCCTCCGCGCACACTGCGGTCCACTGGAAGTCTGTGTTCTGACAGCTTATTTAACGGAAACTAGATTTCCAGGTTCATCTTTGGGTGTGAAATAACCCCTGACCATTTTCAAAAACAGAAATATTCTTTATTTTAACAACGGCATAACTATCCTTTGTTAGAATAATGATTCCAAGCCATCTTGTGTTGATTTGGTGATAACGTGTTCACTTAAAAACTTCTGAACACAGAATTTTGAAGAGTTCAACAGTGAGGCGTTTCTGTCTACTGGTAGTTAGGCAAAAGAAAGCATATGCTCTTCTTTTTTTTTTCTCTGCGCGTCACTCACTGATGGGATGTCCTTATGTCTGTAGAAAACACATGCCGACTCCTCGCTGCTTTGCCCAGCCACAGCCCGGCTTCTCTCGTTCCACACCGACGCACGTCCAACTGCGTCCCAGTTTGACGAGCTGAGAACGTACGCTGACAGGAAGCCTGTGAAGACACATCCGCTCAGTATTCAGCTCACAGGAAAACTGTTTTATTCACGCTGCAGCTCATGCCATCTTTGACAAGCTCTGCTTTGACATCTCAAATCTGAAAACAAATATATATATTTTAAGAAAATGACTGTCTTCATGATCTGTTAATATTTGGGGTTTGTTAATAATTTACACATTCATTTCAGGCCTGCACGTTTCCGCAATTTAACATCATGTAAGGGTCGTGTCCTACAGCCACTACAGACATTTTGTGGCTATTGCATGGATGAAAATTTGTCATGTGAATATATATAGGGAAAAAAAGTGAGAAAAGTTGTGCGTGAAATTTTCTTGCACTTTCTGTCCCCCTATGCCTTCCTGCTGTCTGGCATTGGGCCCCCGTGGCGGTCCTGCTGACCTGGGTGGCAGATGTGATTGCCCGGCGGGCAGTTATCTCTATCTAGGGCGGGGGGTCCTGGCTACCACCGCTGCTTTGGTGGGGGTCCTGGTGTGGGGATGACCGGGGCACTCTCCCTTTTTCCTTTTACATTTTATCATCCACCATGGAAGAACGTAAACACTCACTCGAGCTCAGGTGTCTCACCTTTTAACAAATAGGTTGCGTGACTGAATGAAATGATTCACATGCGTTGGTCTGAATGGATAAGTATGCATGTGTCCATATGATTAGGTTAGAAAATGTGAATAAAAGAGCATTTTAAAGCAGAGACTGTTCTTCAAATGAGTGATAAAAAACGAAGCCTTCTGGGTTGAATCAGTTTTAATGATTTTTTATAATGATTTATATATTTTGTCTTATTTGTGCTTCAGAAAAGAAAAAAAGACAATTCAGCTTTTAATAGTAACCATTTAAAATGACAAGATCTGTATTTGTGCAAAACTGTAGCAGAAAATCTTAAACAGATCCTTAAACTTTCCTGGTTGCAGCAGTTAAGTCCCACTCCAATCAATTTCCTTGATCTATTTTCAAAGTGTTCACAGTGGTCTTTTAAACATAATAGTTCCGTTTTAGCCATAAATAAATACAAACCTGTGTTGTTTTTTCTAAGACCTAGTTTCTGCAGAGTGGCAGGAGTCCATTAGAAATTTACCGCTGAGTTGTGGGAGGGGATCCTTGTCAGGATGCGAATCAATTTCAGGAGAAAAGATGATCTGTTAAAGTGTAAGGTCTTCAACTTCCCCTTTCTCTGTGGTGTCTTTAAATTTTAAAATATTTTAGAACTAAAAATGATGCCCAGGAGATCTAATAAAACGCAGAGAAGAGTTGGACTCTTGGCATAACTCCAATCCGGCAGCAGCTTGTTTTTGTCAACTATTTGCTCTTTTGTAGTAAAAACCTAAATGTTCGCTTTCTGGCAAATTGTTTGACGCCCAGCCAGCAGCTATGAAGGACCTCTGCTAATGTTAAAGGCGCAGGAAAATAAATGGGAGGCGCACGTTTTTGCCCCCAATACTTACTGGCAGCATTGTGTCCCACAGCAAGGAAGAAATCTGAACACTGGAGTTTGTTTCCAGACGCCAGCGACTGCGAAGTTTCGGGATTCCAGAGCAGGTTTACCTCCCTGAAGAATGGAGATGAAGTTTAGAAACAATTATTTATAATGTTCTGGTGATCATTAAAGAAAAGGGCAGCTTTTATTCCATTATCATTTACAAGCAAGATGCTTTTGAACTTTTCCGTTTTTTACGCCATGGTCAACATTTTTTTGTTTTTGTTTGTTTGCTTCTAATTACATTTAAATTTCAGGAACAGCCACTGAAACACGGCGTACCTATTAGTCAGATTTTATGAAAGCTCTCCTAAGCACTCTGTGCTGCAGCATGGCCGGCTTTTAAACTGAAGTGTTTGGGTTCGGCCCACTCTCAAGAGATAAATGGGAAAACAAAGCAAACCCATCAGTCATTGGAGACAAGGCAACGGCGTAATGTGCACGCGGGACGGGAGAAGCAACATCTCTCTAAAAGCCGTTCAAACGAAAATGTAAGTGAAGATTCATCGTCAGCTGTTGCAGTAATGCGTTTGGTTTTAGCCACCTTCACGCCGTAGACAGACACCTGACAGTATGTCGGTGCAGCAGAGATAATTGTTTACAGATACTGCCTGCCGCAGTGTGGTAATTCTTGCTTTGTATCTAGTAGATTTACATTTACACCTCCTATTTTCACAACATCTTGAGTTGTCAGGTAAACTTTGGCCCATCAGAAAATTAAAAGGCAGAAGACCTAAACATGACCCTTCAAAATACAAAAATATTACCATTGTTATTTGGTTTGGAAGTTTTCAGCATTTACCACTGAAGCTTTAACACCTAAAAACTTAACTGATCTTCTAAAATACATGAATGAAAGAAAAACAAATAAAATTTCAGCCAACAGCGTAACTTCTTTTTGTCTTTGCAGGAAAAGCTGAACGAGCCACTTCATTCGGTTCAGACCGGACTGTCGTCTAACGAACTTTCCTGTTCTGTTCCAAAGCTAGTAAACAAAACCACATGACAAAATATCTCTTCAGTCATTGGCCAGGAATTACGAGGGCGGGGAAAAGCCACAAGAGGCAGAAGTTTTGGAAGTCCTGCACGTTGTGTGTAGGACTTCAAGTTTGTGTGCAAGTTTGTGTCGGGATAGATTCAAACTTTATATTTCAATCACAAATTTTGAACGCCTGAATCATAGTCAGGCTCAGCACTTTTTACTTGCCAGTGGAGGCGTGCTGCAGGGCGGTTATTGCCTAGAAAATAGCCAAGAAGGTACACTAATAAGTGTTTATGACAGATATAGATTGTCAGGAAAACAGTGTGAGAAGCAAAGTGGATCACGTTAAAAGCTGTTTTAAGTTGTTCCTAATTCACCACAGTTCAGTGTGTTGCTGTGTCTCATCGTTGTGGTGTTATGGCATGTTTTAAGAGAATTCTGTTGATAAACTACAAGGAAGCTTTAAGGACAATGTAACAGCACTGCCTATCGCCGCGTAGCGAGACGCAGAAAAGCACGTAAGAAGCTTCTTTTAACGGTGTTAAAATATATGTTTTAATAAATAAACAGTTGGACCCTTTTTCCCTGTTTGGACTCTACCTTATTCAGACTGGACACATTTGGTTCACTTGAAATCAACCAGAGTTTGTTTCCCCCGATGATCCAGAACAAATTTTCAGTCTAAATACACCCGAGTGGACCCTGATCCGAGACCAGGAAGGAAACACTCTCTGACCCATCTTTCGAGGTGGTCTTGGTTCGTTTCCAATCAGGCTGAGCTTCGATTCACTCTGAGATTCCTCGGTCAGAATACAGTCCGTTCCCGGAGAGGAACAACTGGACCAAAACAGTAGCGGACGAAAAAGACAGAGTAGGAATGATGTAAACAAATGAGCCGCGGACAAATCTAAAGCAACAATTGCCGTGTTATCAAACAGGAAAAAAAGGGTCCAACTGTTTATTTGTTAGACCTTAGTTTAACACAGGGGAAACACTCTTTTCTGTACACGCATCAGGGCTGCTGTGACGTCACCCTAAAAGCTACCTTGTAGTTCCTAACAGAATTATCTTAAAATAATGCCATAACACCCCAACAATGAGACACGGCAACTTATTGAAATGTGATCGAGTGAATTTAGGCTAATCAAAACAACTTTTAGCGTGATACACATTGCTTCTCATAAAAATCTGTCATAAACACTTATTAGCGACCCTACTCAGGTGAAAGAAGGGGGCGGGTTGCTCTGCGCCAACAGTCCCGCCCAAGACTCAGAGGTGAAATTCTGACGAACTACTGCTGCTCTGCAGAAACTATGTCTTATGTCCTGTTCCAGACTAACGCTTGTAAAGAAAACCACATGACTAAAGATCTCTTAATTCATTGGTCAGGAAAAACAAGGGTGGAGCAAAGCAATGAGAGGCAGAAATTGTCTTGCTCTTGCAATTCTTGTCAGAATAGTTCACTTATTGAAACTTTATATTTCACGGACCAATTTTAATCCTCTGCATCAACGTTAGGTACAACAATTTTTTTATTTTGCTACTTTGGTACGGCGGGGGCATGCTGAAAGATGGTTATTGAGGAGAGAAGTAACGCTGATAAGTGTTTATGACATATTACAATTGTAAACCGTGTGGGAAGCAATGTCCATCTCGTTAAAAGTAGTTTCAATGAGCCTGCATTTATCCAACCAAATGTCAATGAGTTGCTGTGTCTCATCGTTGCTCCGCATTTGTGTTTTCATCCTGTAATGCCCGGCAACGGTGGATGTTTTGGTCAAGTTGCTCTGCCGAAGAAAACCCAGAGTTAACCGGAGCTCAGTCCGATTGGAAACGAACCAAGACCACCTCCAAAGATGTCTCAGAGAACAGTTACTGATCCTGGACCAGAATCCGGTTTGGTGTAATCAGACTGAAAATTCGTTCCAGATTCCATTTGTTCCACTGCACACAAAACACTACCATCCTAAATGCATTTATTATTTGTTAAATTCAGATTAAGTCCTATATTGGTTATTTTTTTAAATAAATATTTTAAACAGCACAGGGGCATTTGGGTCAAAGCATCAGCTAACAGAAGTTGTACGTATCAAGCTCTCTCTTCTTGTTGTTTTTTTGCCCAACGTTTTAGAACATGCTCAGAAATGTATTTTTAATGTGAGTGGGGGGCGTTTCATTAAAGTTGTTGCTAAAAACACATGTGTCATGTTAGCTTTGCTAGCAGTTGCTTCCTCACAAACCAGCACCAGAATGTTTATATTAAACAATAAACAAATGAAAATATATATGTATGTGTGTGTGTGTGTGTGTGTGTACATGAGGTCCATCTACACATTTTCCACACATTTCCTGCTTATTTAAGTCGTGAACAAACTACATTTAAAGATTTCCAAACGTGCTACATGACTAACAGGATTTACCTCTTTTTCTCTAGTTCTCTGCGGATTTCTTCATCTTCTTCGTTTTCTACAAAGTCCTCGTCCTCTTCTTCCACGGCCCGTGAACACACAGATAAAACTTCACCGAAAAATGTCGCCATAACGGCAAGATTTGCGAAAGAAACTGAAAGTTTAGCAACTGATTTTTCCCACCAGGCGCTGTGACGTCAGTCTACAACTTCCTCCGGCACCGGAAATGTTTTCAAAATAAAGTCCCTTTGATTTATTCTATATTCCTTCTTAAACAAAACAGTTGAAATCAAAGTCCTATTTATTTGCAGACAAAAAAATAAATAAATAAGAATAATAAAATAAAAATAATAAACCCAAAAAGACTGTTTTTTTCTTGAAATTGTTGCGAATATTATGTACTGTAATGTATAAATGTTGTGACTTAACCAGGAGTGTTTAATTCTCTTATATTGTGTATATTGTGCATTTTTCTGTGATTCGCTTCCAGTGTTTCTGTCTATCTCTAAAATGCATTTTAGATAAGTCATTCAGGAAGAAATTTTTATAGAGACTTCCATCAGATTTTACCAAGATAACAAAATAGGATTTGGGCCATGGATAAAAAATGATAATAAAAGGCCAGAAAAAAAAAATCTGACTTTTTTTTTAAAATCAGAATTCTGAGATTCATGTGAGCATTCAGAGAAGAAAAGTAAAAAATCTGAGATTAAAATTAGAATTCTGAGATTAAAGTAAAAATTCTAAGATTAAATTAAGAATTCTGAAATTAAAGTCAGAATTCTGAGATTAAAGTTGAAATTCTGAGATTAAAGGTAAAATTATAAGAAAAAAGTCAGATTTCTGAAATTAAAATAAAAATTCTTAGATTAATTTTAAAATTTGTCAGATTGGTCAGAATTCTGAGGGAAAAGGGTCAAAACTCTGCAATTAAAGTTAAAATTCTGAGATTAAAATCAGTAGTCCGAGGAAAAAATGTTAGAATTTTTACATCAAAGTCCCAATTCCTTTTGGCCCTTTGTTTTTTTCTCAATGGCCCAAATCCTTTTCTGTAGATAACAGACCCTTTTTATTTGTTAAAAAAATCAAATTATGGCACACACCAAAAAAAGCACTAAACTTATTTTATCACTTCCAGTGACATATCATCAACATGCAATCATTTTATAGCAAGATAAATTGTTATAGCAATCAGTACTGATTTTAGTACTTATCTAGATTTGTGACTATTGCTTCAGGATTGACTTGAAATATGTGAATAGCTGTCTAACCTCGTTTTACTGACTCAAAGTTGCATGAAAGCCCTCCCCTGTGAGCAGTGCACCGCCATCAGTTCTGGTAATATGTACAGGCACTGTATGAAAATCCATCAGGTTTATACCTGAGGCAATAACCTATAACACAGGATCATTTATGTCTTTCCAGGGAATTCACATCTTTGTGATTGCACATCATTTCCTGGCTTTGAGAGCAACACTTCTGTGCTATATTTAGCCCATGTGCAAACTGTATGTAAACTTGACATGCCACATGACTCTTCCAGCTTTTTGCCAGTGATGTATAATTAAAAGAAGTGGAAAGAGACAGAAATGCTGGATCAACTTCTGCATGACCAACCAAAGACATAACCCAAGTCACACTTGTGCATTTTGGCTCAAATTAATAAAGCCATCCTTTCCACTGCATGGTATAACTTATATTCTTGTGAGCTTTGCTCTGAAGAGAAAACAGAATTATAATGATGTCATCATGGCGATAAAAAACACGTCATTGTCACCTGAAAGTTCCTTGTGCTAAGGGGACAAACTGCATTGCAAGCCAAAGCTTGGATTATAATAAACCGGGATCTGTTTCTACTGTGGTGCAATAATGTATCAGGAGGCCATAAAGTAACAGCAGAAATGTTTCCTATCACAAAATGGAGCAACATGCTCTGGGGAAACTTCAGGCTGCTGTTAATATAATTGATAGCAAAGAGGAAGAGTGGAAGGGATGCTGTGCAGCTTAACAAACACTAAAGCCTCCCAGGCTCAAATCAGCAAGAGAGGAATGTCAAAATAGGACAAACAGGGATGTCACTGCTTTACTGCCCATTAAAACGGGGAGTCTGGAGAGACAGTCGGTGCACAACAGCATCCACAATGACTGTCTGTCTTCTCTGTGTCCCAGCACCAATGAGGACAGGGAAGCTAATGGTCCCTCATTCCATTAGTTTATTTAGCCTGCACTCAGGTCAGGAGTACAGAATTCATTCTTCTGACTAAAGGCCCAAATACCTATAGTGAACGTCATCATGTCCCAGTGTCATTTTTTTAAGAGTTGTGTTATTTTTTTCATTTTGATCTCTAGATTTGTACCTCCTCCTTTATTTTTGAAGACCCACTCAGAGGAAAATTGTGTTTTTCAAATGTTTTGTGGCATTTTTCTGACAATGGAGGATATTTATTGAGAAAACGCTCATCTGAGTATTTCTTTGTTTAAATCATTGTGAATCAGGAACAAATTAAAAAAAAAACGCAGTTTGAAAATCAGATAATCTGTGACACAGAAAATTGGCCGGGTGGGCCACAAACTCCCTGTTCCTCCTCATTCTGATGCATTCACTTGTAGACGACTAAATCCTTGTACGTCTTAATTTTCCTCATCTAAGCTGGCATCTGACTGCAAACCGTACAGCTGGATAACGCAAATATTGCTCGCCATTTTTGTTGCACTGGATGTCAGGTTAGGGGTGTGAGGGGCTGTGAGATAGCGGGAGCAGGCGTAAACAGAGAGCTTACAGTTTTGGGAGATGGGGGGGGGTTTGCTCCACGCCAACGGTCCTGCCCACAACTCAGAGGAAAATTTATACTGAATACTGCCACTCTGTACAAACTATGTGTTAAAAAACAACAGATTTTTATTATTATTATTTTTGGCTAAAAACTGTGTAATTATAATTAAAAGACCGTTGGAAACGGTTTTACAATAGAAAAATGATCAGAGTGGGCCAGTTCTGAGCTGATGGGACACCTAGAAAAATCCGATTTTGAAGAATAAAAAGCCTGATCTTTCTTTTGTATGGTGCATTAAGTTTCCTTGGGAGACCGCCATGTATACAATTCTAAAGTTGCTTGCATTTTTTTGTTGTTACTCAAATGAGCTTGAGCATCTTGAAACTCAAGACTGCTTTGTCTTTTTGTCTGGTTGGTACCTTGCTGATGCAGTAAAAGCACCTTCATGTGACACTGACGATCATTAGCATCTGCTTTGTATAATTGGTTGATAATACACATGACAATAATCTTACAAAATCTATAGAAAGATTGTTTTGGGGGTTGTTATTTGTATTTTGTTAAAGTCTCATGGAGCCACTGATAGGCAGTTAGTCTGTTGTAATAGACAAGCTACTAAATTTAAAACAATAGAAATATTATTCAAAATGTACTCGAAATACCCTAAAGTATATATTTAAAGTAAAATGAAATTGAGTAGTTTCGTAATGTGTTTCACCAAACACTCAATGACAGTGTAAAATACATTTTTACTTCAATTTTAGTATCCATGAATGAGTTTATATCATTATTTACTGTGGTATTTGATGCATTGATGACCGGCAAAGATTATTTCTCAGTTCATCTGCGGCTACAGACTTAAAATATTGGAAAATCCTTTCAACAATCATCCAAAAAGCTTCCTTTTTATGATAAACAAACCATGAAAAACACACTTACTTCAAAAAAATGCTTTATGTAAGTTAGACCTGAATATTAACTTTGCTTTAAGATCCTTAGACTTTTGAAACTTTTTCAATCTACCTTCAAAAATATTCTGCTTCTGTCTGTATTTTCTTTAATGGTCTTCCATTGTTTTAAGGTCACCAATTCTACAAATAATTGTTAACTTTTGAAAATATATCTACAACAATAAAAAGTACAAGAGTTTTTTTTAAGTGTCTTTTTTTCACACAGAAGCAGAATAAAGAGAAAGGTGTAATATTCCCATGTTCTCCTTTGTAACACAAACCAAGCTCTATGGCAACAGAGATGATTAACACATCTTTTTTTTGCCACAAGAAAATCTTTCTGCTACTTTAAATTGTGTAGTTCAGAAGGTTAAATGGCTGCAGGGTTTAGAGATGAAGCACAAGACACCTTGTGGAAAATTGTCACCACCCACGAAAAACACAATCCGCTTTAACCCAGTCGCAGATTCTACAAGTAAACTCCTGCAGGGATGCACGGCATGAGCTGTCTTCCTGACAGACCTGGAGCCACGTTTGTTTCTGTCAAAGACTTTTTTTTGTCAAAATGATGTTTTCTTTGTTTGTTGTGTGTGTGGGAGATGGGGTCATTTTAAAGTTTCTAAATTTAATAAAGAACCGTCAGTGGTTCCACAAAACCAGCCTTAAGGTCCCACACACGTGGCTGCATGAACTTAAATCTTGGAAATGCTCCCCTTTAATTAGCTGTCACTCTTTAAGACAAATGACTGAAAGGACAGAGAGCAGTCAATACTTGTCAAGAGAGTCTGGGAACCCACCAGGACACAAGAAGACCTTGGAACCAATTTGAAGATAAAGTTAACTAATTACAGTCAATATGATGAATCATAAATCCATACAGGATTTTAAATTATATATTGATGAGCAGATGAAGGCCAGTGAAGGTGGAAGAACCTTCATGTGTAGCTATGTTCACACCATCTTTAGCAACTCCAGTGAAAGATCTATATGAACATGCATTTTGGGCTTCAAAACTCTCACATACACATAGCTACGTGCGTTTCTACGACCATTTTCAGGCTCTACGTGTTGAAAGCGTGTTGCAAGTTAAACCAGGTTCATCTTTGACCAATCAGGGACTTGGATTTTTTTAGTGATGTATAGATTGGATGCCAACGATTTGAAAATTGATCATTGAGGAGAAATTAATGATTGCAGTTTGTGCCCGGCCAGAATTATATGACTGTTACAGTTGGGTAAAACAGGTTGAAACCCAGATGTAGGAAAGACACAAAAAACATTGGCCAAAAGCGTTTCCAAAACATTTAAGGAATCAAGAGTTAGATGAAAAGTTAGAACAAGACACAAAGGATGTCCAGACACTGAACACTAAAGGACATCAACTCCTTAAATAATGGAAACAAACAAGACAACTCTAAAATGCTGCAATCAGAATGAACCCACGGGTAAGGGACCCTTTGAAGCTACAGGGAAAAGACAGAAGGACGCAAATGAAAATAACAGAAACCAAAACACAAGAGGCAAACCATAACAACGACACAGTCTTTCATAAATCAGAATATAGCTGTGAAGCTGTGACACTTCGCACCAAGCCTCTTCGAACTGTGGATGGAGGACATGCGCTAGTAAACAAAAGCAAAAGAAGAAGCCCCTTCCTGTTTGTCCATTGTGAACACCATGGGTCAAATGCTCATTCAAGAACCTGCAGTCTTAAAAGGGTGTAAAATGCCCGGTGTGTTCTTAGCTTTGGAGTTAAGTCTTCATTTGTTATTCTAACAAAATTCGGATTTAATCCCAATGTTTTCATCAAATATTTTTGCATGACAAGAGGTATTCTAAGGGTCATTCCATAAAAAAAACAAAGTTCTTATATTTTAAAATTGTATTTGTTTACAGTATCAAAAACATAGAAGCCTAAATTAGAAATACACTTTTTAAATTAGTTTATATAAACAAAAAAGGATTTTATTGTGTTTTTATTCTTTGAAAATCTTTTGTTTTTTTGTGATTCTTTTTAATTATTTTACTCGGTGTAGTCACATTCTGATATGTTCACTAATGAGACACAGAAATCTTGACTAATCTTATACTTAATTGGATGGCGGCACATGTGTTCAAAGAGCATTTTCACCACACTCAACTAAAAGGATAAAAATAGGTTAATTAGTCAATTAAAGAGATTGTTTAATGTTTCCCTCTCTGTTTTTTTTTTTTTTAGCTTAAGTCAGCGTTTGTCACCACGATTCTGAAATGCTCTGATGACGGCAGTCTCCAGAACCAAGCTGGGCTTTAAAAATGTTGAGTGTGAAAATACAGAGACAAAGGCGATGAAAGCTGGAGGTTTCGTTTTAACAAAGCAACGATAGTTCTGTATCTGTTGCACAAATGGTCTGGAGGCTTTTCTATGCATTCATACCCACGCAGGAAAACCTCAAACTGCCCTTTCATCAGACCACCTCCAAACACCCATTTATTCGAAGGAAGAATTTCAATGTTTCGCTCCGCCTAAGCTGTATGTCTGAGGATTGTAGGAGGAAAGTGCCTGGAGAAATCCCACGCAGACACGCAGAGAACATGCAAACCCCACACAAGTAGGAACAGTTGCTTAGAAACTGAATTGTTCATCAGCTGTGGGTGTGATCACGTCGGAGCAAGGTGTGGATTTTTTTATATGAACGCATATGTAACCAGGCTCTGGTAATGCTCGCAGTGCCTGCGGGTGGGTGGAGAAGGTGAACTTCTGATGATGTACCATCCACCAGCTGAGCTGAACCCAACATTTAAATGAAGCCATTGATAGAAGGTTCAATTTATAACAAGAAAATAACCACTTTGAGTCAAACTTATTATCTTGTTGGGAAAAAAACTTGACTGAGGGACTTTCAACATGCTGCTTTTGTATTATGCAATGAAAGAAGTTGTTTTAAAGTGGGAGGAAAAGGCTGGCATGAACAAAAGAAGAAACCTATTATTAGGATTTTCTGCCAAGAACGAAAAAAACAGTACACCGCCAATGGAAAAACATAGAAGAAACAGACTGTCTTTGAATCTTTTAATTTTACTTTGCAACTTTTAAGTTTATTTTTTCCAAAGTAAAAGCACACGGCACTTTTTTTCTGACTTTATGAAAGCTCAAACCACACCTTCGGGACTGGAGTAGATGGAGCAAAGCTGTGGATATCTGAACATTTGAAAACCAATGGTAACATTTTGCAATAAGTGTAGCTTTATTACCGTTAATTAATGCATAATCAATCATCATTTAACCAATGAATAACATTTTAACAGACCATTAGAGGGTATTTTGGAAAGTTAAGCTCTAGCATGGCTGACATGACCAACATCTGTCTACTGCAAGACTAAGGAAAAGCAGTAGAACCAGAAAACGGATCATCTTTACTCCTGTTTTTAATTCTTGCCATTGGCCTCTATAGATTTGATTTTAACTACAGTGATACTATCTAATTAATCACTAGGTTGTGTGGGGCCTACAAACATATCAGATCTTCTAGTGGTGCGAATCCGGCAGGGTTCTGAGATCTGCAGCAAGCTATCAACAGGTAAGAGTCTCAGGCTGGAACCAGAGTGAAGCTGCCATGCTCCAACTTCATCAATGTTTCAATCCAGATTCAAAGTTAAAGTATATTGTGTCCTTTTTCTTTAAATTAAATGGGATTTTTCAGGCTCCCAAAGGTTTTTTCAAGTATTTTTAATCATCTCTGTATACGATATAAAAATAAAAATAAAACTTCTTTACGTTGCTTCAGTGAAATTGTTCAAAAGCCACAGTGAAATTGAGTCACAAATCCTACATGCAGCATGTTGTTAAGATGGCAAAAGAGATCTGTGAAGGATTGAGCAGCCATAGAGGAAAACAGAAAATGAATCAAAAAGTTCAATTTTTCTCAGAACATGTAGATAATTTACAAACTGGACCTTTAAAAGAGGTCAACAGAAACAGAATAAACTCAGCCAACTGAACAGAACAAGTGACTGACCTCCCAAAGACACAACAGGGAGAACATATATAGTGGCTGATCAGACCTTATTACAAACATGGGGCAATACTAACAACATTTAACAATGAACACAGACAAGACTAAACACAAAACTTGGTGTATTAGTGGAAAATAAAGTAATAAAACAAAAAATCACAAAATTGGGACAAAAATAGAAAAAATAACTAACAGAAGCATAGCAAAGAAACATTAATTAAGTCCATCGTTTCTCCCCTTGGAGGCTTCTGTGGATGGTGCCTGCCCATTACCTGACTGGAACATTTAAAGGCTGACTTCCTCTTTTGGCCGGGCCTCACAGCACAGCTCCAGGAGCAGAACCTTAGTCACACCCGTAGCAACCAGTAGCACCCTCAGACCTGGCAACTCAAAAACAAGGGACATTAATAAAAGACAAACCAAAATGAGTAAACTAAATAAATAGATGTACATGTGTGTGCTAAAAATAAATATTTGAAAAACAAAGACTGGTTTCACATCCAAAGTTCAAAGCGTTTGACAAATTTTGTGCAGCCAGCTTTTCCGAGGTAGGGGTGTGGACTTCCAATAGGCTCACCACTGATTGGTGAAAGTGGTTGCCATAGATATGCTGACTTGGACGGACTCTGACTAATTACTGCTTACTGACAGCAAATGGCTCCAACGTGGCGGAATCCAAATCTCAAAAAAATGGTGACCTAATTGACTTCAGTTGGTAGGAGCCAGAAGCAAGTCATTTTGAATGGCTGGTGTCACACTCACTTGGTCCAGTTCTCTTAAATAGCCCATGGTTTGTACCACTCCACTACTAATGCCCTCTTTGTTTTGCATCAAATTTTGCCCTACTTGCTGCTTGAGGGGAGTGTCTAGAACCAGAGTTGATCCCGAAGGATTTTCTGATGGCTAATCTTGAGCACTATCAAACCTTCGCAGATTACAGAGGTGTGTAATGTTTGAATCCTTAGGAGAAACAACAGAAACTTCAAAAATACAGAGCTTGAATTGGAAAGAACAAAAAACGTGTCCTGATGAGTCTGTGACCCCCAAATTGCCAGAGAAACTTAAAAAGTTATAAGGCTTCAAAAAACTTGAAATGGTACCACAAAAGGTACACATATATCCACCTGAGGCATTAGGTGAATGAACTTTGGTAACAAGCATAAAGGGCACTTTTTGTCATGGATCTTTATGTTTCATGTTTTTTACACCGTGTCCATCTCCATCCAGCCTTCTAAACAAAAAGCAAAATGTCCTCACAAAATAAATGCAACTGAACTTGAAGTCTTGAAGCAAGTGGTGCTGCAGAATGCAAATATTCAAAATCCTTGTGTATAAAATGTACGCGGTTTGTCACACAGTAATATCTGGTGACAGCCTCATCATTAAGAAAGCAGAAAAATCAATTCGTGGGAGACATTTCCTCCGGATTTGTGAAAGCCTCATACATTCTTTCTCTAAGCTATTTCTGTTGTGCCCTGAATGAAAGTTGGTTTGTGTCTGTTTGTGTGCATGCATGAGTGAATGCACGGCAAACTGCCTTTCATGCAATTCATTACAAATTCTGCTGACAGAGACTTCCAGGGAAAGCAGTCATGGACTCGTGAAAGGAATATCAAAAAGACTGTTCCTGCTCAGAGATGGCCTGCAGCTTTAAAGATATCTGCTCATTCACATAAAGATGTGGAAAGTCTCGCTCACACACAAGGGCAGGCCGGACAGCAGTGTGTGCAGCAATATCAGTTCAGAGTTGAGCCCCCACGAACCTTTCTCATTACAGTTAGTGGAGGTGATTAACAAAAGCTGCACAGACAGAGTTGCAGGGTTCAACATTGGGCTGTAAAACCCGAGTACTGCATCATTAAGGTTTAAAAAAGTGAGAGTTTTCAAACATTTTACGCTAGATTCACAATGCAGACAACTATCAGATAAAGAAAAGAATAAAAAAAGACTAAAACTAAAAACAGATGTGCAGCATACTTAAACTATTAATACATTTTGGATATTAACCATTTGTATCATATTTGAGAAACACATTTCTTATTCTTTTATCTTATTAGCATGTTCATAACTGTCCTTAAAAACCCATTGTATCCCAGCCAGTAACAACAACAAGTGGGACCCATTTTGTTTAAAAGTGGACGGAAAGTGTGGGCCCTGAATGAGTTTGTCCGCAGTTTCCGTACTCCATAAGGGGCCCACTTGGGCTTGTTGGCTGGAATATAACTTGGTCCATGTTTTCTGTGCTGCAGTTCATCGCCATTCCACTAACGAACTAACTGTTCACCACATCCACCTGTCTTGACTCATTGTGTGACATGTGTTTTATGTGACATGAAACACGGTCAAATGTTTTTTAAATTGTTCTGCATTAATTCGAAATGAGTTAGATATTAATTACGGGTGGATGTGCCACCAAAAAATTGAATTTTCTGTCAATTATTTGATGTCGTGGGCATTACCAGGTTAAAGCTTTATTATAATAATAGCCTATATAAGTTAACAAAAAAAACATTTACATTATTTTAAAACACATATTTTTGTGCAAAACAATACTTCATTTTCTTCTCAAAGGGTTAAATTCATCATTTTCACAATCAATTTGACCAAAAAAACCAATTATTTTTTATAACCTTGTTAAAATCTAAAGAGATTTGCAGTTTAAAGACTGATATTCTTTGAAGATGATCTGTTTTGTCAGCTTTCATGTTCAGTTTGATTCCTCCGCATTTATTTTTAGCAACAGCAGATGGCATTTATTTGAAAAAAAAAAAGAAATAGGGGGTAAAAAGAGAAAACTTTATCAATAGTGAACCCAGAAAATGTGGTGAACATATGCAATAAGAAAAAGCAACATAAGAGTGAACAGAGGAAGCTATCCAAATGAAAGCATCACTTCTCTTCCGGATGGATAAATTAAGTCTCAAAAATACCCCATACATTTTTAACATTAGGCCTAAATATAAAAAAATATGTACTACTTACAATGATAAAACCACAGAAAAAAAGGAAAGCGGCAAAGAGAGCACAGCAGTTCAAGCAGGGCACGGTCACCATGGCAACGTGTTCACTCAAGCTTGTTTGAAAGAAATTATTTGAAAAATGTGCTTTTGTGTTTTACAGTTTTCCCCTTTTTTCTTTCTATTTAAACCTTTAGAATCGTGCAGCTTCAGTGCCGATGATGAGTTCTATGTCCAACCTTTGCAAAGTGGCTGTCATCAGCTTTTATAGTCATCTGCGCGCTCGCAACGGTAGCATGGAGGAGGATGCCTGATATTTACTATTCAGACAAAAAAAAAAACATATAACAGGTTCTAAGACAGTGTTGATTATGAAAAAATATTTTGTTGAAAAGGTGTCAAACCCATGTGGTAACACACGGCGATTCATGTCAAGAATGAATAAAAACGGCTTCAAAGCAAGTTCAACAAGTGCCCTAGAACCTGACACAACACCATTTCCCATAAACCACTTCAGCCTTTTGAACAAGCACCTCAGATCCTTTACAGGCCTCGCAGATCTCAACTATTTTTTGTCTTTGACCAAATTACATTTTAGGATTTTTTCCTTTTCAACAGAAATCATCAATGTTACATTATACAACTGATTTAAAAAAATGTAAAACTAAAAACAGTTTTTTTCATTTACTTCTGGATTAAGTGTTTTACCTTTAATTTTAAAGTCCCACTCCAGTCATCTTTAGATCCATTTTAAAATCATTCCCGAGGTCTTTTAATTATGATTATGACGTTTTTAGATAAATGTTTTTGTTTTTTTAAACTGTCGTTTTTTAGGACATAGTTTCTGAAGAGTGGCAGTAGTTCATTAGAAATCGGCCTCTGAGTAGTGGGCGAGACCATTTGTGAGGGGCAACCCCGCCCCCCTTCAAACCCGGACCTAACATTTCCTGTGCAACAAATTTAGCTATCCAGCCGTACAGTATTGATCCAGATGCCAATTCAGACGAGGAAAACAAAGACGTACATGAGTCCAGTTGTCTACAAATGGATGCATCTTAATGGAGCGAAACATGGAGCCTGTGGCCCACTCAGCATGTTTTCTATGCCACAATTACAATCTTTTTCCAACAGCACATTTTCATTATTTACAGTAATTTGAATAACGAAATGGAAACGGAAATGCAATTTGTAGCTTAATTTTCTTAATATATGTCCCCCATCATTAATAAAATGCTACAACAACATGTTAAAAACCCAATTTCCTTAAGAGTGGGTCTTTTAACGTTCAAGTGATTGTGAGCAACAAGTATTGTTTCCCCAAAATAAAATAAAATAAAATAAAATAATTTATTTACATGTTTGTGATCATTGACCATCATAAATCTACTTATTAAAGAGGAAGTTATGTCTAGCTGACAGTCTAAATTCTCTTCCATGTTTGACCCGAAGCAATGCTACGTTTACAAGAATTTCATTTAAATAAATGCTATTCAATGTTCCAGAGGCATTTATATCTGGAGCAAAAGAAGGAAAAGTTTAAGAAGAAAGTGCTGAAATGTAGTCGATACCCACTTACACTTGCTGCTTACCAGCCGTGTAGCAGAGGGTCAGAACATCTCAACATTGCTCGGCTCATTGTTGTGGTGGAACAAAGAGCAGCTTCACTCCGGTAGTTCGCTCTCCCTTCCACCCCATTCCCAGCCCCAGCAGGCTGTTTAAAAACCGGCCTCTGTTTGGAGCAGCAAATACGTTCCACGGAGTGCAGAGCTGTGAAATTGGACAGGGGTTTAAACTTGTCCCCACTTTTATTCACCGAAACCTACTTTTTTTGCAAGCAAAGCCATGAGACCTTCAGAGAGAAACTTTTTTTTAAATGTGCACTCTTTCATCACCACATGATTCACTGAGGAAAAACAAAGATGGACAGAAGATTGAAGTCTCCAGCAGAGACAGAGGAGGGAGCGGGATGCACTCAGGAAGGAGCCAAGTGTTTTGCACCGACTCCAAGAAAGCAGCTAAAAATATTTTTGGATGTAATTGGGCAGCCTAATTTATTTAAAAGTGCTCAGCTAGCGAGCCAGTATTGTTCTACACTTTTTTCTGTTGGTTTCCTTTTATTTTCAAATTTGGGTTTAGACAGATGACTGGACTTTTATAAATATTTGAATAAGTGCCATAATCACTCTGTATTTAACAGTCTTCAAACATATGCCATGCTTTAAACTGTGCATGAATAGTTGCATAAATCATTCAGTGTGCACTCATCTACAGCAGATTCATCTTCCATGAGGCTTCACTCTACGGCCATTCATTTTTCATAGGGCCCCCTCCCCCGGTGATGGTGCATGTCCACAAGTAGAATGAGGAAATTACCAAGAGTCTCGCAGTTTTGTGATTTGAATATTAAAAGTACAGAGACCTTTAGCTAATCAGAGGTTTTTATCTGCCTTTACTGCCCACCAAGAGTGAAACATAATGTTGCCATGCCTCAAACTGCGAAAGAACGGGCTGATCTAAATTTATTTTACTGTGGATTTTTAAAATTTGGAGGTCAAGGCCTCTTTGTCAGTGTTCAGACCAAAACAAAACTTCCAACAGCTCCAAAAATACAAAATAAAGTTATTCTAATACAAATCAATTGTAATTAGATTACATAAAATGAAGCCATCAAATCTTAGAAGCTATAAATACAGGTGTCAATCATCATGAAAAACTGCAATAATGATTAATCATAAACATTTAGTTAAGTTTCTCTCTGTTTATAACAAAAACTGCTTCATAGGTCTGTAATTTTTATCATGTTTTGTTTAGCTTTTCTGGAAACTTGTTTCAACCTTGAAGTGGAGTTTCTGCTTGTTTTTTTTTAATTCAACCAATAGATTAAAAAACTTGTTTTGTTCAAATACATCTAAAAATCATAATAGCTTTAATTAAAAAAGTCTTCATCATTTTATTTGATGTCCAAAAACAAAACGTGAAAAAGAAAATGGTTGAATTTAATCTTTATCTCTTGGAAAAACATTTTTCTGAAATCAGAAGAGAAAAGACTAAAACTAAACCTAATAGCTAAAACAAAAAAAGAAACAATACAAACCCCATCAAAATTTAAACCTCATAGTTCAAGTTTTGCCCACAAATAAAAAGTCCACTGTAGAAAAATACCAACAGCTACTTTTAACCCTGTTTTTTCTTGAGATGGAGCAATAAAATATAGAAAAACAGACAAATTGGGAGAAAAAGAAAATATACTTTAATTAAATAATAAAGAGAAAAGTGTTCTAGTTCCTTTTTTATTAATATAGAGATATTCAGAAAGTTTTATTAAAATGTGGAGCTTTCATTCTTTCTTTCTTTGCACGAATATACAATTTTAACACAATTTTTAATATATTTCAGAAACATTTAGGAAAAGGACAAAGGAAAAGCCTTAAATTAATTAAAATATTTCCAATGTATTTTTTATTTTGTTAAAAGACTGCTTTCTTCTGTGTTTTTTCTTGTTCATCTGGTTTATTCTAGGAATCATTATTTTTTTGTTGTTGCCAAAATTACATTTATTTCCAGGCTATGTTAACATTTGTTTACACCACAGTCTGGGCAGAAATGTTCTCTGTGCTGGTGATCACATTGATTGTGTGGTTGTTGTATTGTTTCAAGGTGAGAAGTGCTGCAGCTGCAGCCTGAGAGCAGCTGACGCCCACAAGAATCAACATCAGACAGGCTTCTGCTTCTGTCCAGCAGGTTGGAGGTCTGCGATTTCTTCCACGGAAGCTTCATGGAGGAATATGCCGCTCAAACTGAGCTTCGTTTGAAGACAGACACCTCTGAACTCCCCTACAACCGCATGGATGACTGGGAAAATTGATTCCGAAATTAAATTAACTCAGAGGACAAAGTTCTGCTGAATAAGAGGGGATGCTAAAACCTTAAGTGCAAACTACTTCTTTTCTGGTCACCTTTATAGAAGGAAGGATAAGTCAAAAATCAGAAACTAATGAACATTTTTGTACAGAATGTGGTTTTGTGGAGCGTCCATTTTTTCCTTTTTTTAACTTTGTATGAAGTTAAACTTGACAAATGGCCACTTTAAAACAGGTCAGCTCTACACCTAATGCTGGTTGCATGTTCCAATTTTAACTCTGGCCTTCGTGGAGCATTTCCTTCAATGCGTGGATTTTTCCCATGTCCCTTCAACAGTCCACATCCATGCAAGGTAGCTTGATTTGTGACTCTAATGTGTGTCTTCTGTGAAGTGTGCATGGTTGCTTTTCTCATTAGTCTGGTGGCCCTCTGTGGCCTGTCCTGGATGCAGCCTGGTTCTCTGCAAGATTAACTTAAGACCCACTCCAATGAAAATCGTGTTTTTGGTGTTTTTGTAGGTGTTCTTGTGACATTTTTATGATAAATCACATATATTAGGATAAAATTACCTCAAAATGCACTTCTAGGGGTTTTTTTCTTCTTCAAATTTTACGCATTAGAAACAGATGATGTTTGAAAGAGAGCGCATTTATCACATTGAAAATACACTGCGCGTCCACAAGCTCCCTGTGTCCACTTCTGATGCATCCACTTGTTTGTCTTTGCTTTCGCTTTTAAAATAAATCAAAAGATGATTGGAGTGGTTCTTTAACAAATAAACATTGTTCACACCCTCAAAAATCAAGTCCTTCGTGTCAAATAGCAGGTCAAAAAAGTTCCTCACCGTGGGACATGAGTCCAACTGAATTCTGAGTCCCTATCTGTGATGTCTGTGGAACACATCTGCAGAACTCATATCAGTGAAAAGTAGGAGACTAGGAGGATAACCAAGCAGCTTGAAAATTAACATTTGGGGAGGGGGGGTGCACTGTGCTGACAATCTAAATAAAAAGCTGTTTGTTTGCACAGTTTATTAGAGTCTGTTAATCTTTTCACGGGTTTATTGCACTCTGAGGAGCTGCAAATCCTTCACTGGTCCTTTCTGGGACGTGTCTCTGAGCACTGACATGGTGTGAGCTGGAGGATGTGCTTCACAAATGGGGCTTCTGGTGCCATTTTGGCTTTTTATTTTTAATCAAGTGTTGCTTGTTTGGTTTCCGTCTACACTTTGCAAGCACCTGACATCTTTTATGGAGCAGCACTAGTTCCTCTGGGGTTGCTTTTTGGGTCATTGTTGCTGCAAAACTGCAGCCTAAATTTCTGACACTTAAAAGTTTGTCCTCTGCTATCTTTGGTTCATTGTTTGCACTTCATTGTCATGTGTGAGACTGCTATAATCATGGCTAAAAAGAAATTAAGAACATTACAATTCTTTCATGCAGTTCGGCTTTTCTTCTTCAATGGTGCAGCTTAGAAATTTGTCAGTAATCTAAGTTGAGTAGATTCAAAAAAATGGTTGACAATGTGTACATTTTCTGAAAAAAAAAGAGTCAGCAGACTAAGAATCACATTAGGTTAAATTAAGGGGAATTATCTGTAGAGGTAAAAGATGATTTTAGGTCAAGTTCATAATTCTGACAGAAACTCAATAAAACAAAAAACAAAAACAAAGTAACATTAGGAAAATAGAGCAGCTGAATAATTGTGTGTCAGAACCAGATGCATCAACTGATTTTAATTTTCAGAGTAAAAAGCAAAGATCTATAGAAGAATTAGATCTTTGGCAAATGAAGGTCAAAACATAAACAACAAGAGCAACTGTACTGTTTTAAGTTAATTAAAGGTCCACCAAGGACAAGCTTATGCATCTCAGTTAGACACAAGGGTGAATATGGGGGAGGATCCCTCCTTCATGTGGGCACCCCTGAGGTTTCTTCGTTTTTTCCGGAATCCGTTTTTTTTGGGAGTTTTTCCTTACCGCGAAGGGGGGTCTAAGGGCAGGGATGCCAGTATAGCTTAGTCAGTTTGTTAGTTCATTTTAGTATTTTCCTATTGAACTCTTTGTATTCGTGATCCTTTTGAGTTCATGTTTTACTTCGAAGCCCATCGAGACGACTGTTGTTGTGATTTTGGGCTATACAAATAAAATTGAAATTGAAATAAAAAAAACGATAGAAAGCTAAATAATTTGAAATTTAAAAAATGTAAAAATCATAACAGAAACTTATAAAAGACTGTCAAGAGTTTATCATGCACAAAACTCAAAGTAATAAATAAAAAAGACCCTTTTGCACTAAAAACTGTTCATGTTTTGCAGCATTTCTTTGGAGTGATTCAAAGCTGCAGCAGATTAAGACGTGGCCTCATTGTAGAAAAAGTACTGCGTTCTTCTTAACCTTTGTGTCTATTTTTAGCATACATGTCAAACTGAGGCTGTAATCTTCCAATCAGGGGAGAACACATCTGTCTGCAGATAATCTTGGAGGATTTTTTTTCTTCTGTTTTAGTTTTTTTCTTTAAAACAAATTTAAGAAAATCAAAAAAGTACATTTCAAGAAAATCAGCAATTTAAAGTTCTTTTTTTCTGCCAATCATTTTTCTTAACCTCTATTTTTATCCTTCCCAGAAACATTTGTAGGGGTTTCAAGTTTCAGGGAAAGGTTAACAGATTAAGGATCACTCCTCCAGTTTTAAGTGCAGCACCTAGATTAACATCAGCTCTCTGAACAGCACTGAGGAGAAAATCTATTTATAAACGATCCCTCGGGATGATAAAAAGGACAAACTGCAAACAGAAATGTCACTTTTTCTAATAACCTTCAAAAAAACGAATCAAGACATTTTAGGAAGTGGTGTTAGTTTAGAAAAATCCGCAACATTATAACCAAAAATGTATTTAAGCTCATGTTGAATGATGACAAAAATGTCATAATTTGGATTTCCTCATTGTCAGAGCAGACGTGGGTACAGTAGTGTCCAAATGTTTTACTCAACTAGAGCACAATTACTTCTAAAATGATATTTCTTACAGAAAAATGAAAAGTAGGCATCCAGTTATCTCTAGTATAAGTTATTAGGAAGCAATTCTACAAAAAGAGAAAAATAACTATACTTCTGATTTATGGTCCATCGCCGACTCAGTTTTATTTTAAAAAATCTAACAAAAAATCAAATCAAGCGGAAACTTTTTTTAATTACTTTCCCTTTCTTTCATTTAATTAATTTCAAATGATTGAAGATGGTTATTGCTTATTATAGATGCAAAATCTACCATTTATATGATCAAACTTTACATAAATTGAAAAAAAGAAACATTTACTTGTCTTTTTGGCAACAACAAAGACATTACTGATGTTTGGTGTAAACGTTCAAATGTTAAATATGACAGAAAAGACTAAAACTTTTGTTCAAAAAAAGCAGCAAGAGCACATATTTCTTTACATCAAATATCTACTCAGGTATAAATCTGATGCAGGAAAACTAAGGACATTTTTTTTGTTACCGAAGTAATTGTTCCTGCCACTGTGATTAAAAAGTGTTTATCTACTGAAATGTATAATTTACAGTGTATTAAAAAAGTCAAACAAAAATAGTGGAACTGATATTTTTGTACTGAATAACCAGGCTTGGTGGCAGAAACTTGCACATTTAGTAAATAAAATGTGAAACATAACAAAACTTGTGGGAAACAAAAAGATGACAAATCAGAAGCCCTGAAAACCCAGAAACTTAAATACACTAAGGGTAATTATTGGAACTGAAAACAGCTGAGATGATCACGATCATGAACCTACTGTGATTGACAGGGACAACTCAAAACAAATCCTTACCAAAAACATCACTGAGCCCCCACACTAGAGTTCATAGTCCTCACAGTTGTGTGTGTTTTAGAAAATAGTGACAATTTTGTTCATAAATATGTTCACAATTTCCCTACAAACAGCACCTTTTTGTAGTTGTGGGAAATGTCATGGTCAGGGACTGAAGGTGTAGGATAAGCAGGAGACCAGGCATGGGGACAATAAGTTAAACATTCAATAAATAAACTTAAATGTGACCAAATCCATGGAAAAAACAAAAGGATGACATGAAAACCTGGAAACCACACTAGTCTGAGGACAATTTAAACAGTCTGATTATTAACATGAACCTGAAGTCACTGACAACTCAAAACATCCCACACAAAAAAAAATAGCCCAATCCTCAGTCACACCAAGGAAAACTATTGTTTCTTTAAATTTACCCTTGAATCTATCTTTAACGTGTGCCTTTTTGACTTGAAGGCAAAAATATTTCAGCACAAATGTGCAGAGGTTGGCCTCCCTGGACCGCATGTCAAACGGAACCCCATAAGCATGTGGTGACTTTTGTCTGACATCATTAGTGTTGACATTATTTAATGAAGAAGGATTCGTTAAGACACATAATGACGGCTTAAGTGTTTAGAGACAATTGGGATGGTCTTGTCTAATTAAATAATTAACAGTTTTCCAAATTTCCATTATACATGCTTCTAATTATTGACTATAAGCCTAAAGTAGTGGTAATAAATCTTTAAAGGCTTAGTATTTGACTGGCCACACCCTCATGAATATCAGTATTTTAAAGATATGTGCTTAAATGCTAAATTTGCCATATTTGGCACTGATTTGTCTTTAGGCAGAGTGTGTTATCAAAGTGGTCCAGTGGGATTTGCATTGACTGAATCTCAGGACAGAGAGAGAAAAAAAAGACAGGAGCTCCCCTGCCAGCTGAGTGGAAGGGACTTTTAATGCAGCTGCAGCTCTTCATTCAGATGCTGAGTGGAGGAGCAGATGACCAGAGGACGGACACTTTTTCCAGACGCAGCCCTTTTCCAAAGCGATTTCTTTTCAAGCTAACGTTGATGCCCGGTGGGGGATTTTCCTGCCATCTCATTTTGGAGGGAAGTCTTGGGTGCGGAGAGAGCGGATTGCGGCAAGCAGTGCATCCCGAATGATCGGATCTCAGCAGCAGCAGCAGCTCATTGTATGAAATGCGTCAACCCGATCCACTTTACACACATCAGCTCTCCATTCACGGACTGGTCCCCTCGCACATTGCTTCATCAGGTAAGATGAAGATCATCTTCTGTTTTCTGACTTGCTTGAGGTGCAACGCGCGCAGACGTTTTCTCTGCGTAAAGATGACTTTCTTGTCCAAAGACGCCGATGCCCTGGGAAGGATTTGTTGGCAGATTGTTGTAGGCCCACTCATGACAAAAGATGATGTATTGTTCTCACTTTTGTCTGGTCTTTTTCAACGTCGTATCAATGGGTTTGGGCTTTTGCAGGTTTTATTGTGACTGAAATTGTGCGTAAAACCCCTTTCCCTTGGTTTAATTCAAGGTGGTGAATTATGTGGGGTTTTTTTTCTTTTTCTTTTTTTTTTGAATGAGCGGGTCTCATGTGTCTTCTCTTCGGTGCAGGTAACCACATGCGCGGGCCGGTGTCACCGCGCTGAGCCCGCAGACAGCGAAGGGTACCGGGTTCAGAGAGACAAGACTGGTCGGGTAAAAGGCGGACCGGATGACGGCGAGAACCGTGGAGGCCTCGGGGATGTCGGTGCACCGCTGTCACGGAGGGTTCCAAGCCAGTAACGGCACCTGCGCAGAGCAGCTCAGCCTTTTTCCGCCGTTCTCCTCCACGCTGGCGCTTCTTGTGCTGGTGGCCGTGCTCGTCGGGATCATCCTCGTTTCCTTGGCAACGTTCCACTTCCACAAGAGGAAGCTTCAGAATAGGAAGATCCAGCGCGCGCAGGAGGAATACGAGCGCGACAGTCGCAGCCCCACGCGCGTCGGGGCGAGAGGGGAGCCCGCCAGGCCGTGCGTCATCGTCCGGCCGGTGAGACGTGAGGAGAAGCTCCTCGTGTGCCAGAACACAGAGAGCGCAGACAGCGCAGCCGTCCACGCTGAGGACAGGCGGGCGCCTCTTGACTGTTAACTTCAGGGAATGAGACTGTGGAATAAACAGGAAAAGCAATAAGGCACAAAGATCCCCCCCACACACACCCATTGCCCCTGCTTGTAGATTAGACGAAAAAAACGCAGAACACGACGCAGACTAGATGAAACACTAGAAGTGCACACGGTGTGGTCACACAAACACCTTCCTTATAGTATTTAGCCAGTAATTCCTTATGGGATTGTGTAAAATATTTGCCTGCTTTGACTTTTGGACCTCTCCTTCTTTAAACCTCAAAGATGTTTAAACTTTAAACCCATCTTGGGATGTGACACATAGTTGCGTTGAATTATTAAGAGCTGGTGGCACAACTCCAACCTAAATGGCTCTCTGATCTTCCTTGGCATGTCTTCTGACACACTACCAGTATATAGTTAGACTATAATGGGTGTTGTGGTGCTGTTAGGCAGTGCAAAACTGCACATATGCTATAGAAATGGCTTCTTTGTTTGCATAGTATTTTTTCTTCAATTATAAGTGACTTAGCATTTTTGCATACAGTACTGTCCTCCAATGTCTGCCAGACATCTGTAGGTAGAGCTCTAGATGGGATGCAAGACCTTTTGCTGTAGTTATATGCACACAGACCTTTTTTCCTTAAAGTGTCAGATGAGTAAGTTTTAGTGCTTATACAGTATTTACATTTGGAGTATTTATATCGTATTCTCTGCTATATAATAAACTGAGAATTCTTCCAGAGGCTTTCGGTTGAAGCCAGTTTTGATCCTTCATATTGTACAGTGAGCCTGATAGACATAATGTGTCATTTATTACATGAGTTTATTGTAAATTTATGCCAATATGCGAGCTGGAATGTTTTGCAGTAACGTCATCTTTCTGGAGTTCATATAATCTGCCTTATCAAAGGAAAACTATGTGATATTGAAAGTTTATAAATAAATGCATAGTAACTGACTGGTTTGGTAACTGTTTGTGTCAGTATGCTTGCAGATTTCAAGTGAATGATTGGAATTTATGCAATGGTGTTGGGTATGATGACAATGCCTTTTAAAAAGGGGTTTTAATGATTAATCAACTTAATCGTCCATCCATCCATCCATCCATCTTTTAAATCCATTTTTGCCCCTCTCTGGGTCACGGGGCTGCCGGAGCCTATCCCGGCCACTCATGGGCGAAGGCGGGAGACACCCTGGACAGGTCACCAGTCTGTCACAGGGCCACAAGCACACCCATGCACACGCACATTCACACCTACGGACAATTTTGAGTAACCAATTAACCTATGAAGCAAGTTTTGGGACAGTGGGAGGAAGCCGGAGTGACTGAATCGATATACGATCAAACCAGATCAATCTGTCTTAGGCAAGTTGTGAACTTTCGCTAAAGATGTCTTGGATTGATTTTAGGTCAAAATCAACTAAAACCAACTTTGAGTCATTTCATTGTTTAAATGTATCGCACTCCTGATGCTAAAGGTTTGATCAGAATAATTTCCAAGTAGAAATACATTCCCAAGGATATTTGTAGGAGTTATGCACAAGGATGTTTGAATCATGCATTTGCTGAAGACCAAGTGTTCGGAATACAAAATCCTGCCCACTGCATGAAGAGCAGAGTCACTCATGCAGGCCCCACCGGTTCTTATGATTCACCGACATGAAGGTTAGACTCCTAAATTCAACATCCAGCTGTAATGAAGCCACGTCGTGTCCCATTGAGGGGTCAGAGGAAACGACTCTGCATCTGTCAGGGTATTGGACGAGTGCCAGAACACCTTGTTCCTAATTGTCCCCAGCGCTGAAAAAAGAGAAAGAAAGAAAACAAGCCTGAGAATATGAAGCAATTGCTGGCGAAACTCCAGCCCTGGAAGAAGCTCTGACATGCTGCCCATCTATTTTATCTCGTTGGCATAAGTGCAACAGAATGGAGCCATATTTCCTTGCAGGGAAACTGGAGGAAAGTCAATGAAAGATGACTAACACATTCTACATTTAAACGTATTTTCCTCCGAAGTGGTTTAAAGATTAGTCCAACGGAAAAGAAACGAATAAATTATACATAACAAAGAAACGTGAGTGATTAAATTCTTCAAGTAATTTCAGATCAAGCCCTCTACACAGTAAATCACACAAGGATCAGTAGGTTTTGTTTCATTTCTGGTTTTTTATGGTGAAAACCATGTTTCTCTGCAGCAGATTTGATGAAAAATTGAAAAGCAATTAGCCCTGAGAGGCAAAGAAAGAACCTGCAGGGGGATTTTACAGCTCTGGTTGAGAGGTGAGTGACTAGAACAGATGTTCAGCTTCTCCCAGTTGCCAGAGATGGACAGATGTGGCACACCATCAACCAATAGAGAAATAGTTGAGAGATTAGAAACAGCTGAGCGTCAGCTTGCAGAAAATGATGAGGGTCAAATGTCAGTAGCTTGGAATAGATGAACGTTAGAGGCTGCAGGGATGAAGGTCGGCTTCAAGGAATCTGCGGTTGTCATGAATCAGTTGCTGTAAGTCAATACAGGTAAGTGGCTACCAATAGATAGAGGTCAATGTTTGAGAATAGATGGAGGCCAAACTCTAAGGTTGAAGGGAGTTCATTGGTTAGTTATTAACAGCATCAATAGTTGAGAGTAAACAGGAACTTGGGGTGTGGCTATATGTGCCAAGGTTCAGGTGTTGTTGGTTGGAAACTAAACTAGTGGTTAAAGAAGGACGCCAAAATAAAAACCCCATTTAGGAGAGACGTGAAAAAAGACCTGACTTTAGAACTAGGAAGATGTAAAGTTAGGGGTAGTTGGTCAGAAATAGAAGCCACAAAGAAGAAAGGAAGTTTCTGAGGATGTTCTGGGAATAGCCTAGTTACTGTCTTTAGCCTCGTTTAGAATTAATGAGGCCGTTTTGCAGGGTGTAAATGCCCTGGGGGTCTGCTAAAGAGCACTGCAGATATATGAGCTTCATCACAGGCACTGGTTAACCTCTGTGGCTGTTTACAGTAGTTCAATATATTGTATTTAACTTGGTTTCATGTCTACATTTAGAGCTGTGTTTGCACTTTTAAAATGAACCGGACCAGGGATACGAACTGGTTTAAAAATCTGAATGGGAGTTTTAAAAAAAAAAGACTCCAAAAATCCCCTTACGTCAGGTTCCCGTCACAGTTCTTTGTTTGAAAAGCTTTGTTATTAGAGAACTTTGACATTTCTACTCCCACATATAAATGCTCAAGCAAAGGGGCTGAGATAGACTGATCTTCACTCTTATTTTCATTCCATTCCTTTTCATTTGAAGGCCAGCAGTTTTGATCTTATCAAGATACCACAAAATAGTGTAACCTGCTCAAATATGATATTCACTTCCTATACAGCAGTTCTACAAGCAAAGTAACCTTATGAAGCCGGCTTTCTGCACCTGTATAGTAATTAGAGTGATCTATTGTGAATAGATAAACTTATTCCCATTATGGAATCTTATCAGCTTAGGTTGACAGAGGAAAACCATGTTCTGCATGCAGATTTGGGTCTTCTGCAAGCTGCTACTGAACTCCTGTAAGGCCTGCTGGGTAAACCACAGAGTGCGATGTTTAATCTCCATTCATCATTAAGCTAACACTCTGCCGGAATTTTTACCAAACGGCTTGCTGAGGAGGATACAAATCTCAAGGGGGAAACATTAACAGGAGCTAGTGGGAAAAAAATCTGTGATGATAAACACCTCACCGCATCTGAGATTGGAAAAATTCCCCATATGTGCAGGACAGTATGAGTCCAGGAAGATAAAAACCTTTCTCAAGGTGAAGGCATGAATCATTCCAGCATTCATTGCATCTTTTCATATTGATAAGGCTTTGGCCCCCGGCTCGCAGTGATTATTCCTCTGAGCTGCATTAGCTGATTGGTTCTGCGCTCCGCATCTCGACTCAAAGCAATGAATACTGTCAGTTCACTGTCAGGAAGAAAGGACACGGCTGCTCCCATTCTCACCCCTGCTGTCGGGGTTCAAGAAGAAGGATTTGTCACCAAGAGAGTCACTTCATACGCTTCATTACTGCAGGTTCACACTGCAAAAGCAAACGGTACAGTATAACTCAGGACGTAACCACCTCCAGTATGGAGGCCAAGGAGGAAAAACGAATAAGTGTCAAAGCTTGGGGGTTGCTTTAACCCTTGTGCTATCTTAGATGACCCCACCCTTTCATTGACATGTTCTCCCTACCATGACAAAGGTAGATAAAGGTGAAAAGATTTCATGTAATCCATGGACACCAGTGAAAATCACAAATAATTGAAGAAAAAAGATTCAGCGCACTGCCTAGTGGGTCTAGATGACCCAGCTCACAACGGTAAAGTGCCTAGGATAGCACAAGGGTCACGGATAACAGTCAGGTCTGAGCCAAAACATTTTCAGATCAAAGTTGGTTTAGAAAGTGACTCTTTCACTTCACCGGTGGAAAGGCACAGAAGGAATGTTTTACATAGAAGCAGTAAAAAAGTGTCAAAGTAAAATCAAGTGTACTACAGTCAGAAAAGAGATTAGAAATGCAAATGAACGTGCTTGGGATGAACTTGGAGCACTGTCTTTAGACTAGACACCAGTGGCGATTTCTTTAAGACTGCAAGGGAAGCTCGGCTTCCCTTATAATGTCACAAAATTAATGGTAAAATATGTACTATTGTATTAACATTTTATTGACTAAAATTTTGTTAGAAAACGTTCATCTCAAAGACGAGTTCGTTCAGAATCAGTTACATATAGCAGGTCGGCTGACTCGATTTCCTTCTCGTACATTCCCGCAGCGTCACAGTGCATTTCCCTATTGAAGCCCAGCGTCCATTGACTTCAATGGGGCTGCTTTGAACCTTTTTTTTCAGCGCTTCAAAACTAGAATGTCATTGGATAAATTATGCGATTATGTCCCGCCCACGGACGCTCATCGTCTCTGGGGGTGAATGGGGAGTGGGATGGCCCGGACTTCGAGCTTCTGTGTGATGATTGGAGGGTCTGTCGAAAGACTGCATCTCCTTTTGACTGACAGCAATTCTGTACTATAAGGAATCACTGAAGCTATTCGCGCTCAGTCCCATCGCGCATTTCTCAAGTTCAGTCGAAATAAAAACTGCTGCAACCTATTTTTTTGACATTTGCTTGGGTAAATTGCTTGATTTTCATCATACATTTCACACAATTATACACCACATTCCTTGTTTCAGTTTTACAAAGTTTAATTATTTTTTTTTAGATCGTTCATTCATTCATTCCTTCTTTCATTCATGAGCTTCCCCTCTCTGACAGACCAGTAGCCGCCACTGGTAGACACTGACGGTGATTGGAAACCATTACAAAGCATTGCTCCGGGTGGAGAACCGTCCAGAATGCGCCAGAGCTTCACTTAAAGACCCACTTCGATCTATTTGATCTATTTTCAAAGTGTTCCCAGTTTAAATACGATTATGCCATTTTTAGCCAAACTCTAAGAACCAGTGTGATTTTGTAGGACATAGTTTCTGCAGAGTGGCACTAGTTTGCCACCGTTTTCCCTCCCTGTTGTTGAGAGCTGTCTGTTTACATGCTCAGCCGCTAGATTACAGCCCCTCACAACCCCAACCTAACATTACACATAGCAGCGTTGAAACTATCCAGCCATACAGGTTTGAGCCATGGCAGAAAAAGCAAAGATGTACAGGATCTAGTCGTCTACAAGTGGATGGATCAGAATGGAGCAGAGCAGGGAGACTTTGACCTGTCGATATCACAGCCACAAGCTTTTTCAAACTGCATTTTTTTCATCTGCTCCTGATTCACAACAATTTAAATAAAGAAATACGCCGAAATGCAATTTTAAGCTTCATTTTCCTACTATATAACCTCCGTCCTCAGAAATAATACCACAAGGTTATGTTAAAAACACCATTTTCATCTGAGTGGGTTTCAAAATAAATTCTTTTAAAATGGTGAGACATCATAATTATTGGGCCAGATTTGTTCTCCTGTCTTGTCATAAATTGACTGCTTTTCTTGTAAAGCGATGTGTTGTCTGGTGCTGAAGAAGCAGTGATTTATTTTCAACGCTTTTACCGTCAAGCCAAATGCTGGAGACAGGAGATAAACAAAGGTTTAATAACCCCCACCCCCAAGATGGGCCGAAAAACTCAAATCACAGTCCCTCTGTCTATGTGGTAAAGTCATGATTGATTCAGAGGTTTTCCTGTATAGTTCAGCTCCTGAGAGCTTGAGACACACAGCTCTGGGATTATGGAAACAAACAACAAAACACAAGGTTTATTCAACATAGTCAGACTTGAGCCGATTCCCTCCACTGACAGTTACTGCGGTTCAGAGGGAGTTGAAGATGAGATCACTGATGGATGGGGCGGCTGCCTGCTAACACTCCTGTAGATTTATGGCTGCAAGGCTTCATGTCCCGTACAGTAATCCATTTAGGGGACTCTGGATCATTTTTCTGACAGTGGAATTAAGGTTCTGTGCGATTGCTTACCTTTGTTTATGACACAAAGGTTTGCAACTTCCACTCCCGTGCAAAGAGCAGTGACATTATTTCTAATAAAAATAAAAGCCTTTGTGGAACAAAGAGGTGACTTTCCATTCTGGACCAATGATTTCCATTTTATTTAAAGAAGCCCATAGATTATTGTTTGTAAAACATAAAAATACAACATAATTTCAGGAATTTTTTAAAATTTCTTTCGCATTTATGATACTATTGCACATTTCACTTTATTCAAAGTCAATTTAAGATCTGCTTTGTAATCTGAAGCAAACAGGAAATTGTGATTAAGGATTAGGAGGTTCGGCAATTAGAGCAATTATTGCTAATTAGATGACAAAGACGAGAGGCCATATTTTATTGTGCAGCATGCAGAACTTATGGCAGGTGCACACTGTTCCTCCTCAGACAGGCCTTTTAACCTGGCTCTGCTGTGCACACTTTAAAAAGGCATAAACATGTTTCAGGAGTCTCACATTTTTATTTTCAGTATTTTGCATTCAAATCTGTCCTAAATTTGTGCCATGCAGTAAACAAAAAATTTACAGAAATGCAATTTTTATGTAAACTATGAATAAAATGAAACAGGAAGGAGTCACAATACAAACAAACAAACTTGAGGATAGAAGAAGAGGCTTTGTATTGGCTTCCTTCCCTCATGAGCTATAAAATGAAGCATCTAAAAGCAGTTGTTCACTGCCAGGATTTTAAATACCTCACAAAAATCAATTAACACAAAGGGAAGCTCATATTTTTTAGGGGACAGCTTTCTCTTTCTTAAGGTGTGGAGTTCTGGCTCTGCAGTACAAATTTGTTAATGTATTTTGCTTAAAAATTAGTTTTAAACAAGCTAACCCATCATTTTTCTTTAAAAATGTTGCTAGTTCTGCTTCAAATAACCTCTATAATTAACTTTAGAACCAAACTGAACTGTTGGCAAAACGTAACTACTAGTTTTAGAGCTGGATTTGCCAGCCAAATAGTTTAAAAAACGTAAATATAGGTCTAAAACTACATCTCTAAATGTAAACGCCTTTAAAATAAGCATCAGTGTTGCTCTGGGCCATGTGTAAATGGCCAAACGCTTACTTAATTTGTTTTTTTTGTGTCAACGTATAGCTGTGTTCACAGCATCGCTTTTGTGCTCCCGAGAGGAAAGAAGAAAAAGAGGTGAAAAGTTCTGGTTACAGTCTAGATGAATAACTTTGCATAAATTTGCAATTTTCTTCCATTTCACAACAAGATAATGTAAGCTAAGATAGTGTTTTTTTCCTCAGAATTTATAGCATGCAAGATGATTTTTTAGATTTCACAGCTGTGGATTTTGCTAAATAAAATCTTTTTTTTTTTGTGTGTCAGTGATGTCATATGAAATGTAACTAATTAGAAGACAAACAGGTTTGGATGCACTGGAATGCTCTCACTAGATAAAACAACAAGAAATATGATTTTTTTTCCTGAAAAATATTGACTTTGAAAAAATATTTAATGTCAAATTAAAGCTGGGAAGATTTTTTTTATTTCAGAGGTTTGAGCAAATATTTAGGCTTATTCGTTTACAATTAATTTCACAATTTTTTTTTATAATAAAATAGAATATTTGAAAAGACAAAGAAGTTCAAATCAACTGGGATGCATGCCATTTTCCAGACAGATTGTGTTCCAACACCTAAATCTCCTTCAATGACTGAACTCATTTGTGGAGTAGAAAGGTTTTTGTGTGTCTGTGTGTGGGATGAAAATATGGAATGATCTTGGAAACAAACACAAGGACAGTCCAAACGTTGCCATATTAAAAAAGAAAACAGTTTGGTCACTATACAGTGGGGATGGATGAGTCTGGCTGGTACATAGGAGTTTAGGGAATGGTGATTATGTGAACACAGTAGTGGGGATAAGCATAAAAAACTGTTATTTTAGTGTTCCTTTGTTCATGGAGAGTGTGTTGTGGTGATATTTTTGAAGAGTTTAAGTGTATGAAAAGCATAGGGGATGGATGGTTTTGTGCCTACTCCTTTTTCAAATGCCTAAACTACTTTGTTAAAAAAAGATTTTTAAAATTCTTTTTTGCCATTGTTGTTTGAGTTCTGTTATTAAAGACCCACTCCAATCCTTTTTTGATTTATTTTCAAAGTGTTCCCACTGGTTTTTTAATTATGATTATACTGTTTTTTTTTAGCAAAAAATCAACAAAATTGTGTCATTTTCTAGGCCATAGTTTCTGTAGAGCAGCAGCAATTCATTAGAAACGAAGACGTAAATGGATCTATTTGTCTGCAAGTGGATGCATCATAATAGAGCGGAGCAGAGAACTTGTGGGTCTTTTTCAAACTGAGTTTTTCATCTGCTCCTGAGTCACAACGATTTGGATAAAGAAATACTTAAAAATGCAGTTTTTATGTCCTATATTTTCAGAAAAATGCCATAAAAACATGTTAAAAAAATATTTTGTACCTGAGTGAGTGTTTAGGAAAATTTCTTTTGCTTTCACTTTGTCATTTGCAAGTTGGACAAAAAAAATAAAACAACGTTCAGATTTTTGCGACCTATTTTGCTTTATCAAGTTAGGTTTAGTTTCCAAACTTGATTAACTGTAGTTTCAAATAATTTAAACGTTTCCTATTGCAGCATTTTTCTTTGTCTTATTAGTAAAAAATTTATTTAAACACACCTGTACTAGAATCCTGGACTTTTATGTGGTTAATGTCAAATTTGTATTCAGAAATCTTGTTAAAATTGACTTCCTTTGTGGGTTGCATTGAAACACCAACAGTAACCCACTGTTATTTGCCAATTTAATCTTTAGAGGCCCCTTCTGATAAAAATTGTGTTTTCTACATGTTCTTGTGGCATTTCTCTTATGATGAAGAGCATATATTAAGGATATTTGGCTTAAAACTGCATTTCTGAGTATTTATTTGTTCAAATCACTGTGAATCAGGAGCAGATGAAAAAAATGCAGTTGGAAAACGAGCTAATTTGTGATGTAGAAAATGCAATAGGCTGAAACTCACAAGTGAATTTCTAATGAACTCTTGCCGCTCTACAGAAACTATGTTCTAGAAAGGGACAGTTTTTATTTAAATTTTGGCTAAATCCGACGTAATCGTAATTAAAACATTATTAGGAACACTTAAGTAGATTTAAAAGATGATTGGAGTGGATTTTTAAATTTTCAGTCATTCATTTTAACATTTGGATCTTTCTTCTTTGTAGTTTTTTGGATGCTGCTTGCATCAAAAACAAAAACGTTCACATTTTCTCCCTTTCTAGAAATTATCAGCTCACAACTTAAACCAATTAATTCCTAAAATAATTCTTTGCTATGTTTATTTGCTGAAATGCACATAATCAAATGTTTTTCCACCATCAGCTTCATTATCCTTATATGTCTGTATAAGAGTAGAAAACACTACTTTACAGTCTGAGGTTGTCTTTCTTTAGACGTAACAGCTGTTCAGGATGAAGAGCTTTGAATCAATTTCCAGGAAGAAATACATTTATTATTGTAGACATTTTCTAATGAACAACAGTCACTCATTGGAAAAATATCCTCTCATTTCACACCTCGCAGAGCAAAAGTTCCACTAAAGATGTCAAAATGTTTTTCAGAATTGAAAAACAAAGAAAGTCTTTTTAAAAAGACGTTTCAGAACTTTGTGTCCTCTCAAACAGCATCACACTTGTCCTCCCTCTTTCATCTGCTTGGGCTTCTTCTTCCTCTTCTTCTTCTTGGCTGGGTTGCTGTCAGACTGTGTTTTGCTCTTCTTGGCAGGGCTGGACTCTGAAGCCCCAGCACCTTTGGCAGGTCGTTTTTGTTTGCTTTTCTTGTCATGCTTCTTTTTGGCTTGTCCTTTCTCTGCTCCTGGTTTGTTAGCGGGGGCTGCTGTGTCTGAGGCTGGTTCCAAAGCAGGTTTATTGCGGTTTATGCGTTTTTTTGTTTCTGGCAGAAAACCTTTTTTCTTTTTGAGAGCTTGCTTCTGCTCCGGCTCCTTGTCAGGCTTCGTTTTCTCAACTTTGGGCTTCCTGGAAAGGTTGGAAAAGAGTAAAGGTGATCATGAAGGATTTGAAAAACAGGGGAAAACACTGCGAGTGTGAGTAGAAATGCTGTCAGGAGGGCAAATATACTGCTCATTTGGCTTGTGAATGAGGATCGCATTTGTAGAGAGGTTTAAAAGGACACTGGCGGAACGTACATCACTCCAAAGAGCTTCATCACAGCCCAGTACGTGTCCTCCAGCTTTCCGGTGCTCTTCAAAGAGGCGGTGCTGGTCAGGGACTGCAGGGTCGTCTGGAGGGAGTCCAGGTCCACAGACAGCTTCTACAGACGGCGGAGGCAGACAGTGAGTCTGGACAGTGACCGTAATAACTCTTATCCCCTCATGATCTCATCCCACCTACCTGCAGATGAACAGTTTTGATCAGGAACTGGCAGAGCTCCAGGACTTTGACCATCTTCTCTTTTACCAACTTGTTCTCAATTTGGTCAGCCTGTGCAAGAATCTGAAAGACAATTAAACAAATTCAACCATTTTTGTCATACAATTCTGTTTAAAAAGCCTAATGCTACAATCACGCTGAGGATGTGACACACATTCAAGAACACGCATGGTGTTCACACTTGACAAGCAGAGAGGGGATTCTTCTTCTTCTTCTTCTACTGTTTATTACAGCTTGTTTGCCACCTACAGCTGGAAGAGTCTTGGTGCAAAATGTCAAAGCAGTGCAAGTCTGGCTCCAGGCTTTTTCATTCACAACTCTGTTCCGATGTATGAAGGATTTTGCTGTCACATACTTAGAGGCCAAAAATGGTCTCACAAATTGTGCGTAGCTACGCGTGAACGCAAGAGGTTTGAACGCAGAACGTGTATTTATGTTCGTATTTATGTGTGCAAACATAGACTTTTCATTGAAAATAACCGCTTGAATGTGCATTGCCAAAAACGTGGTGAACGCAGCTCAACTGCTCACAGATATTTAATCTCGACAGAACCATCAACATATTTTTTGATTAACTTATTAGGAATATTATTACTATAACAACAAATATAGCATGGTGTGTTTAGAGCAGGGGTTCTCAAGAAGCGGCCCGGGGGCCAATGGCGGCCCGCGGGAAGATTTTTTGTGGCCCTTAATTAATCCTAATTGATTTGTTATTGAACCAGCTGAACATTGCTTGGAAAAATATTGTTTTGTGGTTTCTGGCGACATCTGCAGGTAATTACACTCTGTGTTAACGGTACAGTGTATTAATTTCACCACAAGAGGGCAGACAACATTTTCTATGTCACCGCCTCTGCGAAAGGAAGAATTGGAATCGATGCTCTCATAAATCAATATAAATAAATTACAAATCATAAAAACTAGGACAAATTTACCGTCGAGGAGCGCAACAATAAGCTCCAACAACTACGAGGCTTTGCTGCACACCAGAGGTTTACAAAAATGGCTAAATCCAGTGACGCTGTGACAGAAGCTAGCTGTAGCAAGCTCTTAAGTGATGGGGAGTTTGTAAAAAGAATGTATGCTGAAAGAAAAGGTTTGAAGAAAAAAGTCTGTCAAATGACATAATTACTAAACGAGTGGAAGATCTGCGGGCAGCAACCTCCGACCGCAACGGGGAAAACATCTGGAGGGCCTGGTTAATTGTACAAATGACACTTGGCCATTAAAGTTATTAAAAACGACTTTTTTCTGTTTTCACCAAAATTGGCCCCCGGTCTAACGTCAAGTTCCTAATTTGGCCCTCCGCTACAAAAACTTTGAGAACCCCTGGTTTAGAGGTATTATCCCCTTTATTGATGCTCAGTCTCCCTCACAGCATCAATCTTTTGGGGGTTTCTAATGACTCACAACACCTAATAACCTAATATTCTCAGACTGCAGTTAGGGGTTATGGAGCAACAGGGAGCCAATTAAAAGACAGGCGACACATAAGGGGAAGTGTGGTCATGCTAGCCAATCAGAAGAGGCCCTGGATCAACAAAGACGAAGAAACACCCCAGATGCTTTGTTAGGGCGAAAAAAAAATTGGTTTACATTGTGAATAAAGTTTTTAGAGTGTGTGCTAAACTTCAAGCTGATGTAAAATAACATCAGCTTGATGCCTTGAAATCATTAAAAATGGCCTTTCTCAGAAAACAAGAGTCTGATGAAGATCTGATTTTATGGATGTTTGTTAAAGAATGACAAGAACATCCAGTCTATGCTCATAATGACACATCAATAAAAGCAGCTTGACGCTCAAATGAAGCACTTTGTTTTTCATCATTAAAAGCATTCAGACGTCGCTGGAGTGGCTGTTTATTGGAAAACACAAAAAATAAGCATTTGATCTGTTTAGACACAAATGAACAAGAACTCAGAGAAAAGTGGACTGAGAGATTGAGAAAAACGTGCAGAGGTGAAGAGGTTTAGGAAGGATTTACAGAGGCGCGTAATTAGATGTGTGTTCACCCTGGAATGTGGAAAGGTAGAGGACACACGGAGGGCAGAGAGTGGATCGCTGCCTCCTATCATTAATCACAGCAGCTAGAGGTCTCATAAACTTTCTTTACTAATATAATTGAAATTTTCAACAGCCAAAGGCATGATGGTGTTTCAACGATTGAGAACGTTTAGTTTCAGAAAATGTGAATTTAATCAGATTCAGAGGATTAGAGAACAAATCTCAAATTCGTCTACATTTTAAAATGACAAACTCTAGATTTTTTTTATTTTTTTATTTCTTAAGCTGACAGAGGGAGGCTCATTCTTGCTCATTCTTGGGTACATTTCCGACGATGCCGATGCTCTTCAGCGGTGGATAACTGAGGAAACTTACCCCTAACAACTGCTCGGACACTTTCTGACAGAGCGCCGTCCATTTGGCGCCGCTCAGAAGCTGCCGGACCTCGCTGGCCTGCATCCCTCGCAGCACCAACACACACGCCTGACCCTAAACACACAAAGCAAGACGCACACAGAGGGCACAGAAACAAACCAACGTGAGTCACTCTGCTGAGGTTTGCATAAAGGATGGGATCCGTTCATCAGTGAATCATTACTGTTGTGGTATTTTCTGAGTCTCAACGTATTTATCAGAATCTTTTGGAGAAAGATGTGATGGTTATGAGCCCAGTCCAATCCCATACACAGCTCATGTCTGCCTTTTTGAGTATTCAAGTCTCTTTTCTCGGTTTTCCAGAGGTCATAATAAAGAATTGGAATAAAATTTAACATTTAAAATCACAGAAAAGTAGTTGTTGGGTACATTAATACATTTGGATCTTTTTAGTGTGGGCGTAAAAAATAGACAACTAAAGTGCTTGAGAGGGAAAAACCTCAAATCCTAAGCAGTAAAGCGATATTTAGCCCCTAGAAAAGAGCGGTTCAGTGCACTCGCTTAACAGATTCACTATATATGTTGCTGAAGGGGAAAGACTCATTTACATAAAAGACTTTAAAAAAATGAATTTACATTTATTGTGTTACTTTGCTTTAAGCTATAAACTTTCTAAACCCTGAAAAAAAGTGTTGAGATCATGTTTTTGCACCAAAAAATGGGAATTAAAAGCAAATGATTAATGCTGATTATTGCTGCTATCATTAAATCAGTACTTAATATCAATAAGTCTGGGAAATGTAAAGGCTGAAAATGAATGAAAGGGAAGTACGGGGGGGCCTTGTGACTGCATAATGGGGCCTCTGGGTCTTATTTTAAGAGCTGGAATTACTGATTAGATCCTACAAAACACATCTGAAAGGCCGATTTTAGTAAAAAACTGGAAAATTTGGACCAAACTGACCTTAAAACCACAAAGCTTCTAAAGTAAAGTGAGGACTCGCTGGTATAAATTTAAGACTGATTTTAAGGACACAAAGATGTTCTAGGGTTTTTGGTTCTTTTTTTGAAGAAGATTATTTAGATATTGATGAATCCTAATAAATCAAAACTAAAGGATATGCTTCAAAACACAAGTGACCTGCGCATAATCCTCCTCCTTTCAGTCAAAATAATGTTTTCAAACCAGACCATTCCTCAAAGCAAAGGACAAATGTAAAGACTAAAATCTTAAGAATAAATGTTTGTTGATGTTCAATAGAGGGAAATTAAAAAAAAACAGTTTTTCCTGCTGCAGCCTCACTAACGACTATTCATTAAACTCAGAAGCATCTTGTGTTTTGTTCTGTTTTATCAAAAAAGTAATCCATTAGTGAAACTATGAAATGCACCTTAGCTGTAACCTTAAACCCTAAAACCAACACAGAGCTAAAAAATAATAATAATTCCTGAATGGATACAATTCTACAGAAAAACGCCTAAAAACA